>NC_138939.1:3185000-3785000 GCF_965226115.1 Aulonocara stuartgranti | reverse complement strand
CCTTTTGGAGCTTTTAAAATAACATTATTTTGAATAATAAGACTTTCAGTTGCACATCAAGAGTCTTTGAGTTATTGTGAAAAATGATTTTCTTTGGCTCAGGAGTCCAATCTAGTCGATGCGCTATAATGTTAAGGTGTTTATACAGAGGACATTTATTTGAACATGCAAGGAATTCTTAATCTGTCCTGTAATTATTTGTTGTGCTGAGCCAGATGTATGACTCACCTTGTCATACAGAGAGTCTCCGGACATCGACAGGTCTTTGAGTTGAGTGTTGAAATGTCGAATCTGATCCTCGTTAGCCACCACTCTCCACTCCAGAGACTTCTTGGTTGAATTGTCTCTTTCTCCTCCCGTTCCCGGTAATCCTCCCCCGGTACCTCCCCAGCGTCCTCCTCCCCCTGTACTTCCTCCTCCTCCTCCTCCGGCTCCCCACGTCCCACCTCCATCCCCTCTGTTACCCCCCTCTTTTCCTTCTCCTGTTGATCCACCCCCTCCTGCTCCCCAACTTCCACCTCCATATCCCCCGTCACCTCTCCCTCTTCCTTCTCCTCCTCCTCCTTGTTCAGACGCTACACAGCCACACTTCTCCAGCCTCCAGTTCATTTGGGAGGTGGTGTTTTCTAGTTTCGACAGCCGCTTGTCATGATCACGTATGCTGTTCTTGACCTGCTCCACGTCCAGCTCCACGTCTGCGATCCTGTCGGCCTGGTCATCAAACCGCTCCAGAAACACGGACCTCAGCTCGTCCAGTTCTCTGTGGAAGTAGTCTTTCACGTCGTTCTCCAAGTATGAGCAGCTCTCTTCGGTTTTCTGCATAGTGCTGTTGACCCGTCGCTCCAGATCCTTCAATCGGTTGTTCAGGCGTTCCTCTGTTATCATGGCATCCCTACCATGCCCGCCAGTTTCACCACCAACAGGTAACCCTTGTCCTCTGGACCCAGTGTTTTCGCTGCTACTGGTGCCACCTTGTCCGCTGAGCTCCCTGTCCAGGCGGTTCTGCAGAATATCAAAGTTCTCAGAGGCCGTGCTGATCTTGCGTTCAGCATCAGTTACGCGATCTTGGAGGTCAATGATGATGTCGCAACATCCCTGTGAACGCACTACGTCCCGCCGCAGCCCGTCCAGGCTCTGCCGATACTGGACATCCATGGCGTTCATCTGCTTCTCCAGAGCTCGAATCCTCTCACGGTCCTGCTGCTGCTGTTTGCGCAGATCCTCCACACCGGCCTGAAAACATCCAGCAGTGAATTTAATCTTACTGAAAAACACCGGCTAGAAAGATTTTGGAATATCGGCTTATTAAAGTTGTCTGATACCTGGCAGGAGGAGCAGGACAGCGACACTCTCCTCTCCAGCTCGCTCAGGATCTCCTCCTTCAGTGAGTTCAGCCGTCCTTCACTTAACGATCCTCCAGACACACCTCCCTCCAACTCATTACCTTTCCCGTTCACCAGGTGGTTGTTGATGCTGACCAGGGTTTTATCGTGAGCCTGTTGAAGGTGAAACAGTTTCTGATTAAAACACCAGCACAAACACAAACAGCATAACACATCTTTTCCTGTTTTAGCTTCTTTACTCAGTCCACATAACCTCCCAGTAAAGCTGAAAACCAGCTCACCTGTGTGCGGTTGTCCAGCTGGTCCAGTTTGGTCTGAATGCTGTGAATCGTCTCTTTAATCTCGGGCTGAGCGGCATCCGCAGGGTTTCTCCCTCCTGAGCTTCCTCCACCAAGTCCATTCCTGCCGCCCTCCTCCTGTAAGCGCTCATTCATGGTGCTCATGGTGGACTGAAGGTCCTGGAGATTTTTTGTAAGACTGCGGATCTTCTCCTCCAGCTGTCTCATCTTCTCGTTGTCTGCTCGTTAAGGAAAGAAATGAAGCGGTTACAGAAACTCTTAATAAAATAAAAGAGTTTCTCTTTTATTTCCATTTTTATCATTCTTTAGAATAGACAGAATCCTGTCACGGCACCAAGAGACACTTTCAGTCATAGTTTTTATTTCACACATTAAACAAACAGCTGCTGAGAATTTCCAGCAGTAGCTTCCTGACAGCAGTCAACACTGTCACACACAACCAGCTGCTTCTTTTACACAAATGCAAGCTTTGGTTGCTTTCACACTTCTCACATCTCTTGGAAAAAGATGCTTCTGCATGAAGATATCATATCATAAGTCTTTTACTGACTAATTAGATGATGGTGTTTCACTGGCAAAGCTAGTGCCCCTGTTTGAAAAACAAAGGAGACATGTGGTCAGCACTATGTTACTGAGAACCGAGCTCCATTTTCTCCTTTTTGCGAGCAGCTTTTAGCCGTTTGGTTGAATAGTGATTGATTTACGAAGTGAACTGGCTCTCACCAGAAGAAGTGAGCAAAGGCTGCAGATTAGTTTTGATCGACTAATATCAGATGCTACTGTTTGCTGCAGCTTGCTGATGATTACTGAGATGACAGCAAAGAGAGAAAATAAAGAACGATTCAGTGCACGATTGAGTTCCTGCTTCAGCTCTGGTTTTTATTGAGTCCATCTGGGTCTGGTGTCGAATGTTAAGCCGTGTTAGATCCTAAGAACAGGGAGAATCTCACTGGGAATTCTCATAAAAGGAATCTCCGCTGGTTTTTAAAGTGTCTACATTCAGTCCCATCTCATGGTGCAGCAGATGGACTGAGGATGTGCGTCTTTGTCTTCATGCACTCCAGCCACAGCTTTTCTTTAAACTGCCGAACTTCATGTGAATAAAAGAACAAAATGAAAATCCACTCACCCGCGTTTCCTCCAGACTGTCCAGATCCAGAACTGCCTCCCCCATAACTATGCCCTCCTCCACCTTGTCCACTGGTCGTCCCCCCTCCCTGTCCGGGCTGAGGTCTGGTGGTGGATATCTGAGTCCCTCCTCCACCAACTGGACCAATGTTGCAGTCTGCTCCACTGTAACCATGGCAACACTTCCAGTCCATCTCTGTCACCATTTTGTAGGCGACTTTGTAGCGCGGCCTCATGTAGGTCCGATAACTGCAGAGAACCAGGACGAGCACAAACTGATGACTCTGATTCACACACTATGTGTGTGTGTGTGTGAGTGTGTGTGAGAGTGTGTACTCACACCACCACCCGGCTGCACTGTCCACTCCCCCAGCTGCAGGGATGATAATCAGGCTTCACGTAGGTTTCAACTCCATCCTCAACCACACAACTCACCGTCTTTGTGACCACAAACGCACACCAGTTCCTGTTAGACACACAAATATAACAGTAGAATCACAAAATGAGACAATCCCAACAATCAGGACGGAATACAAAACTCAGGAGTGAGAAGACAAAAGTCAGTGACATGCAGTAGTGGATGTAACATGAGTAGAGATGGAGAAAAGCTCAGTGAATCATGATAAGTCCCTCAGCAGCCTGAGCCTATAGCAGGATAAGGGAGGGTTCAGTATCACCCGATCCAGCCCCGACTATAAGCTTTATCAAAAAGATCTTAAAGCAGAGATGTCTGTCTCCTGAACCCAAACTGGGAGCTGGTCCCACAGGAGAGGAGCCTGATCTCTGTTTTACTTCTGGAAACTCTAGAAACCAAAACGAAGCTCGCACTCTGAGAGTGAAGTGCTGTGACATCCTTAAGACCTCACAGCACATAACACAGTGTTACACTTTCATACATAAATGCTATGTTTAACAGTAAACCCACAAGCAGAATCTTAATAGAGCTTTGTAAAGGAGGTACTACACGTAATATTTACCCATGATTTGGGCAACCGTTAATGAAGCAAAATCTTACAGCCAACATGAGCGATGCAACATCAAAAGCATAAAAATAACATGCACTCCCTTGAAATACCGTTATCATAAAATAAAATAAAGGGAAACGTTCCTAAATGTCATAGTTTAGAGAACTCAAGTCAGACATAGAACAAAAGGTGAGCCTTTAATTCAGACTGAACACAAAGTAACAAAGTCCAAAATTTGAAACCATCAAAAATCCCCAAACCAACAACAGCAGATATGCTGACGAGCAGAAGAAAGGACTGTGTAAAAGCAGAGGGCTGATTCGGCGACTGGAGACCGGAGGCACAGCTCAACACAGAAAAATCCGGCAGAGCAAGGAAGTAAAACCAACACAGGAAACAGACGATAACTAACCTTTAAAGTTAAACTGGGATCCAAAAGTCACACACTATACACGGAAATGAGAAGATTCACATAAAACATGAAAACAGAGACAAGAGAACGCTGGAGGACGAAGACACAGAAAGATAAGACAACGAGAGAGGAACAGATAGGGAAGACTGAAGACACAAACCAGAAGCTGGTAATCAAAACGCCACAGAAACTCAAATAACACAACGAGAACTAAAGCTCAAAATTATTAGAATGATAATGAAACAAAACAGGAATCGCAAAGTCTAGAAGACATTAATTAAAAACTACAATTTCATGCTGGAGGGTTTGTGAATCCAAACAGAAACCAAAACCACCGCGACAGTAATGTGACGATCAGATAATCAGTTTTTGGCTTCTTTAAGTTCAACTTAAAATGTTAGTTTGAGTAATAGGTGAATATTTTCTTGACCAAATTCTTTCAGCTAACAAACTCAAATATCTCTTAATAATATTTCTATATATTTCTGCAATATTTCTTACAGATAGTGTTGGATAAGATGCTGGTGATGATCAGATAAATTAAGTGATGATATTTGATGTTTAAATTGTGTGCATTCCCCCAAAAGCATAAAAGTATTTTCATATATTTTATATCCAAGCATATGATAAAAGAATAGTTTCTCTTGAAGCTGTGTACACTTGCCACTCACACACACACACACACACACACACACACACACACACACACACACACACACACACACACACTGGTTTATATCAAGCAGGTCTCTGTAACCTCACGTCTTTACAAGTGTGTCTTTAAAACTGAGACATGTTTCAGGGGGCAGAGTGGGTTGCCCACTAATCACAGGGTTGGCAGTTTAAACCCAATCTAGCCCAACCACATGCATGGCAGCTCCGCCACCATGACTATGGGAGCAAATGGGTGAAAGAGAAAAACCTTGAAAAACTGTTAACTTCACACTGATGGCGTATGTAAACGGACAACATTTAAAAAGTGCAAACATAATGAACCATAAAAGGAAAACTTTCCAATCACTTTCCTGTGGTAACTTCATTCATACTTCAAATATACCCTGTGACCTCTTACTGTTTGAGCTACAGAGGAGTTTTTGATATATTACGTTGCCTTATTCGACTATACTTTGATGTTAATGTTCTCATTGCACCGCTGAGGGTGGATTACTTTTTATGTTTCTGAAGGAACCTTTTTTTAAAGTTTTTTTTCACTTGGTCAGCTGCAGCATAGAGGCTTAACCACAAACATCTGTTTAAGGTCGAGCGAGGTCAGCACTGAGCATGTGCAGATGTTTCTTGATGGTTGTGGTGCAGCACGGTAGCAGACTATTCTAAAACAAACTATCTTTAAACCTGCACACTGAGTAACCTGTGAAGCGTCTCGTTTTTTTCCAGCACGGCTGACTTCCCACCGTTTAAGGACTTTTATTTTGAAAATACAGCTTTCTCCCATAGATCCATTTATTTTGAAGGCTACGGTTGACTCTGCGGTCTGCATTCTTGGCCATCTCGGCTGATTGAAAACATGTGAAGCGAAGCTGAAAAACCATCAAATGAAAATGTGAGTGCTGCCGCTCAAACACCTGCAGACCCTCTGAAGAATATAAACACGCCGGATCGCTTTCTGTCTGTTTCTGTTCCCATGCGGGTTATAAGTCAAACATCCTGCCCGGCATCTGACAGCTTCAGTCATCGAATCCAGTGACACGCTCATTGTTCACATGGCATTGTGGGTAAAATCTCATGACAAGTTAAGCGCGTGGTGCTGATGTCATTAGCGTGTGATGGCGATGAGTTTCCATCCGTCTCGTTCATGTCGGATCAGCAGCAGAAAGACTCGCTGTGTTGTGTGTTTGCGTGTAATTAGGTTGAATTGTTGTCTCTGGAATCCAGAACGATGAGCAGAAACAATCATCTCATGAACCATAATCATGCTGTTTCACTGCTGAGGTTGCATTCGTTGAAATATTTGGAGGACATAAGGAGGGGGCTCAATATACACCAAATATATAAAAAGTAACGCAAAGTGCTTTAAATGCAAAGCAAGCAGGTCTGTATGTCAGTGAACTGAGATGTAGTCATAATCATAATGAGATATCCAAATGTAAAGAGGGATAAACAGAATACATTCTGATCAGTTTAATGTGTAATTTAAATATTCTATCATTCATTCAGTGTAACTACGAGAAAGAAATGACCTCCACCTTCACCATACGAGGTGCAATGAAAGAGCCGAATGACTCCACCCGCGAGAGCAGAAAGCTAAACAGATCCTTCGAGGTCGCCTCTTTGAGCACCTCCTTTGTGCTGCTGTTTTTGGATTGCTCACTTGCACATACTTGCAGCTTTGTGGTTTTGCTACGGACCCAAACTTGCACAGTTTTGGTTTTGCTTTGATTTCTCTTTTGATGACAGTTGTTGAAAAGCCCCACAATGTGGTTCCGGGCTTCTTTGTTATTCTTGCCTTGAGATTTGGACACAGATGGTGACAGTGTCATCGCAGCAAGACTTTCCACTGTATTGTTCTTACTAAGCACCGGTGTGGAAGTCTGTATTTCCATCTCCATCCCATTTCTGAGCTAAAAAGCTATCCTGGAGCTGAGTGTAGGTAAAATCAGGCATTTTTCTCTGACGCTATCTCACATTACAGGTTAAACATATCAATCCATTTCAATAAATCCTATCTAGTTCCTTCAACTTATCTCTCCTTCGTGGAATAATATTGCAAAGACCTCCAAATTTTCAAACAATGAAGTTGAAGGTGTTCAACTTCAACTTCATCCAACAAATTATTCAAATGAGATGCTTCTCCCACTGAAAACGCTACGTCCAGATGAACAGAATCAACCTTTGGGAGTACAAAGAGATTCATTCATTTTAACCAGATCTCCAATACCACCTCCACTTTAGGCCTGCCACCTGTCCAGTTTCCTATTTTGTCTTTTGAGGCCAAACTGCACACCATATTGAAATATGCCAGGTGTTGGTGAGGAAAAAAACTATTTTGTGCTGTGAAATTTTGTTACCTTTGGAATTTTTCATAGACAACTAAAGAAACAGGCTGTGACAGGCTGCTAGCTGTTTGTTTTCAGTTCATCACTTGAGTTAGAAGCCCCATTTTTAAGTGGCTTAACTAACAAACAAACAAAACAAAAAGTTCACTGAAAACGGTAACGTACAAGGACGGGACTGTAAATGAGCGAAAAGGCAGCCAGTGCCCAAAGAAAAACTTTGAAAGGTGTCAGGAAAGGCAGGAAAGGAATTGCTAAAGAAACTAAATATAAAGGACTTTTGCAGAAACCTGCTGAGGGGAAGCTAAGTCATATCAGCTCAGCTATTATGTTACAGCAGTGCAAACTGTGTCGCTCTGCCCAATGAATTTACGTGTCTTCAGTTGGTGATTGTGTATAAATGCATATTCATGCTTGACCTTAATCTGATGCTAAGTCTTGAAGTCTTCATTCCTGGAATTGCAGCTATAGAAGATAAGATTTTAAGCACTGATTAGGTGACAAAAAGTTAGTTATCTTCACGTCTTATTGAGCAGGATGTGAGACAGTATCAGACCTGTGTGACAACAATGTGAAGCTTTGAAAGTTTCAATGTATGCAGGCTAATGCCTTTCTTATGCTAGAAAGCGGAGCGCTGATTGAAGTCGACGGCATCCGGTTGATTCATGTTGTATGTGAGCGTGCACAGAGGTGGAGAGTTAACAGATAGCGCTCTCACAGATGGTGGTTATCTGAGTGCCGTTTTAGGATTTGTTGAGCCAGCCAAGTTTGGCTATGTCAAACTTTCCTTAAGAACCAGTCTCAACACACAAAAGCACCAAACTTACAGACAAGTCCTCGGTAGATGAACATATTGCTAAAACAAAAAAACGTGGAAGCTCTCTGAACCCTGGCCAGCAAAAATGGGCTGTTATGTAATTCTAAAAATATGTGTTTATTTTCTTATTTACACTTCTGTATTTGTACAACATTATTAATTAGTGTATGGGAACACAACAGATGGTGCATGTCTATCTGATTCACTGTTAAAGAATTCTGGCGAGAATAAATAAACCACATCAGTAAGAAAGACAGTCATCTTCTTAAATGTCAAATCTGAGACACTGTTTAACATTGTGGTTTACAATAACAAGATCCTGATGGTGAATATTATTGCAGTGAGATTCTATCAGCAGATATAAGTTCACAGAGGGCATTTAAATAAATGTTACACAGCAGAAGTCTGTATGAATGCGTTTTACTGAAAGTTTGAGTTGCAAACATACTCATATATCAATCTTAAATCGGACGAAAGGGAATTCGAGTCACTTGGGGAATGATAAAACACAGCTTCCCTTGTTTGGACATTTTCAAGTTGAAATTAAAAAAAACATTGTACATACAGACAAAAACACCAGACAAACTGTTAACCCCCCACCCACAATAAAACAACATGTAATGTTAAAGGCATGAGTGACGCCAGCACACAAACCCAACCCAAACTAAATATTTCCTGCATGTCTACAGTCGACTCAGAGATCCAACTGTATTTAAATATTGCACAGATGAATAAAGC
Organism: Aulonocara stuartgranti; assembly: GCF_965226115.1. Classification (NCBI taxonomy): domain Eukaryota; kingdom Metazoa; phylum Chordata; class Actinopteri; order Cichliformes; family Cichlidae; genus Aulonocara; species Aulonocara stuartgranti. The sequence goes on along the minus strand of NC_138939.1, from coordinate 3,776,287 downwards.
TTCAGATTTCTCACTGCACAGAATATTCTCATCTTTACAAGAAGACGTAAAGCCAAAGAAGAGACAAAGGCTCCTTTCACCAACTGACAGCCAATCAGAGAGCGTCACAGTAACAGTGACCTAAAGTTAAAGCGGGGCTGCTGACATGTTTTCAGTCAGTGTGAGCATGACTCCTGACAGTGAGTTTATACTATCAGCAATGATCAGAATTAAAACAGCAAGTGACCTTTGACCTACAGCAGGCTGAAAGCAGGACAGAGTTAAGTGGAGGCTGATAAGGGAAAACGCTGCCCCTGACAGAGTTTCTCTTAAAACAGAAACAACATCTTCTAAAAGCACAACGGGCCTGACTTGGCTGATTTATGGTTACATTGAAAATGAATAAATATAAGAAAAATATAAGATAAGCAGGAAACATGAGCCTCACATCCATTCCTCTGATCAGTTAATAGCTCCATCCATCCATCCATCCATACATCCTTCCCTCCATCCATCCTTCCCTCCATCCATCCATCCATCCATACATACATACATACATACATTCATCCATCCATCCATCCATCCATCCTTCCCTCCATCCATCCATCCATCCATCCATCCATACATACATACATTCATCCATCCATCCATCCATCCTTCCCTCCATCCATCCATCCATCCCTCCATCCATCCATCCTTCCCTCCATCCATCCATCCTTCCCTCCTTCCCTCCATCCATCCATCCATCCATCCATCCATCCATACATACATACATTCATCCATCCATCCATCCTTCCCTCCATCCATCCATCCATCCATCCATCCATACATACATACATAAATACATTCATCCATCCATCCATCCTTCCCTCCATCCATCCATCCATCCATCCATCCATACATACATACATACATACATTCATCCATCCATCCATCCATCCATCCATCCATCCATCCATCCTTCCCTCCATCCATCCATCCATCCATACATACATACATACATTCATCCATCCATCCATCCATCCTTCCCTCCATCCATCCATCCATCCATCCATCCCTCCATCCATCCATCCATCCATCCATCCTTCCCTCCATCCATCCATCCATCCTTCCCTCCATCCATCCATCCATACATACATACATAAATACATTCATCCATCCATCCATCCATCCATCCTTCCCTCCATCCATCCATCCATCCATCCATCCATACATATATAAATACATTCATCCATCCATCCATCCTTCCCTCCATCCATCCATCCATCCATCCATCCATACATACATAAATACATTCATCCATCCATCCATCCATCCATCCTTCCCTCCATCCATCCATCCTTCCCTCCATCCATCCATCCATCCATCCATCCATCCATCCATCCATCCTTCCCTCCATCCATCCATCCATCCATCCATCCATCCATCCATACATACATACATAAATACATTCATCCATCCATCCATCCTTCCCTCCATCAATCCATCCATCCACCCATACATACATACATAAATACATTCATCCATCCATCCATCCATCCATCCATCCATCCATCCATACATACATAAATACATTCATACATACATAAATACATTCATCCATCCATCCATCCATCCATCCATCCATCCATTTTCTTAATCACTTTATCCAATTCACCGTTGCAGGGGTGAATTGGATACACACACACACACACACACACACACACACACACACACACACACACACACACAGAATGATGTCACATTCTACGGAAATGAGTAATTCGGGTGTTTTTTCGCTCCGTTTTTCCAGTTTTTTGCTGATGACATCAGAGCTGTTGCTGCCAAAAGGAGGGGGCTGAATGTGTGCACGTGTGTCTGTGTGTTGCAATTTGTGCAAATGTTAAAGGCTTTACAGCTGGACCTTTGCCTTATTTTAGCTTTAGCCCAGGGAGTTTTTCTTTAAACTTGTGAAAGACCTCAGTCTTCATTGTCCCAGAGGATGACACAGAATGAGAAAGTGTGGGGAAAGTTTACAGAGGAGTCCCTAGTTTTTCAATGTGAATGTGCAGATTTCCTCTGGAAACTCATATTTGTCCTGCCATGGAAAAACTTGCCAGAATACATGCCCTAAAAGGGAACTTGGTTACTGCCTATGACAATGGTCAAGATGAGTGGTTGCAGCTGGATGTACGCTTCTGACAGGCTCTGTGTGATCACAAATGATTGTGTGTGATCAATTTAAACGTGCAGTCACATGTGTTAATCAACAACAGCAGTATGCTGCCTCTGCCAAGGCTGAAAATCCCCTCCACGCCACACATGAGCTGATTTCTTGGATCCAGATATTATTATTTTAAGAACATCAAGATGATGTCCCTGTTTTTTCTTATTTCAATGTGACATTTATTTATGAAGATATTACAAAAAATGACCACTTTTACTAATCCATGCATGACGTTTGAATAATCTGGATAACAAGCAAACCAATTACATCATTGCCATGTTGAAGGTAATCATAAATCATTATAGCATATGTCCATTTACTATGTGAGAAATCAGGGGCTGTAAATCAGACTGCTTGGTTGAAATAAATACAGCAGCCAATCATCAATCAATACCATGGTTCATCTCAACGATCCCCAGTAAGATCTCCATTAAGACTTCAGTTACAGTAATTAGAAATTCAGATGAGACTCGGTGTGATAAACACATGCTCACAATATTAATGGCCAAACTGTGGCTCTGATTGGTTCATCGTGAATCTAAGGTGATCCAGACATATTTGCTCCAACTGTTAGGCGAGTCAGCAGAAGGTAAATCCCCGCAGTATGAGGAAGAAGTGGTAGTTGTGGGTTTTAGCACTTCTGGTTAATCTCATCTGATCTGATACCAAATAAATACAGGCCCAGTACTGCCAATACCGATAATTTCAAGTTTTAAAAGCATCGATCTAAGATTAATTGTAATCAACTTGTAAATTCTGAACTGACTTTAATGATCACAATGAGTTAATACAATAAAACAAACTTTTCAGCTTTTTGTGTATTTTGAAACAGGGTTTTATTTTAAAGCTGGCAGGTAAATATGCCCGTCTTTAAAGCACTGGGTCACCTTCTGTTGTTAAATGTGCTGGTAGGCTTTTAAATAAATAAATAAAATTTAAAAAAGCCAAGAATGTGACACTCAACACTATCAGTCAACACTTTTATTTTTCACAGTGCATGTTTGAGGTATATTTCTTCCTCTTAAAAATTTTTTTTTTAACACAATTCGGCGATTTACATGCATAGAAACAAAGCATTGATCCTATCACGCTAGCATCGATATCAATACCTGCGTTGGGTTCGATACTTTCGATATTTGGATCGATCCACCCATCGATTTAATGGATTATCAGTGCAACAGTTTGGCTCTGTTAGTTTATAAATGACTTTTTAATGACCTATTTTGGTTAAAGGGTGTACATATGTCTTTAAATCATAGCACTCTTTTCAAAACTAGTAGAAGGATTTAATACAGTGCAAAAGTGGGGTTATGGAAGTGTGGTTAGTTGCTGTTAATTACCACGAAGAGCTAAACTACCAAGGATAAGGACGGATTATGGCTTAGTGCACATATAAATTAGAGTGCAGCTGAAACATTCCTGTCAGGGCTGGATATTACAACCACATTTCAGAAATAGTTGGGACGCTGAGCAGTTTCCAACAGCTTTTCACGGGCTGCAAAAGTTGTGCGGCGCTAAAAACAAATATGTGCTAGAACATCTCAAAGTTAATAAGGTCAACTAGTAACATGACTGTGCATACAAAAGAGCATCTCAGAGAGGCTGAATCTGTCAGAAACAAAGATCAGCAACTGAGCAACAGCTGTGAATGTTTGGGGATCGCGGTATTGGTGACGTTCACATGTGTGAAGGCCCTGTTTATGCTGAACAATAAATAGCATGAAGAGCAACATGGTTCAGAGAAGGGCTTTCTTATTTCAGCAAGAGGATGGAAAACTATATTCCACAGGTTTTCCAACAGCATGGTTTTGTAATAAAATAATCTGGGTGCTAAACTGGCCCTCCTGCAGTCCAGACCCGTCACCCATTGAAAACAGATGGAGCATTATAAAATGAAAAGTACGACAAAGGAGGTCCTGTTGAACAACTGAAATCCCAGCAAGAATGGGAAAACATCTGGCTTCTAAAACAGCAGTTGGCCTCTCAGCTCCCAAAAGCATGCAGTGGTTTTTTTTTAGAGAAGAGATGATGCAACACGCCGTTAAACGTGCTTCTGTCACAGCTTCTTTGGAAAAGTGTTGCATTAAATATACAAATGAGCGTGCATCATTCAAAAACACAACAACACTACACATGCTGTCTTTGTGCGACATGTGGTTACCAAACACATACTTCCATTGGGTAAAAAAGCTTCTTGTTACTTTCATTTCTTGTGATTTTTGACTGTTTGCTTGGAATTTAACTGAATTTAGGACTAAAGCGCAGACGGGATTTTTCTAAAGCTTCAAGCTTTTGGAAAAAGCCGATAACAACAGTCCCAGAAAGTAACAAAAATCCAACCAAGCAGACTGCCACGGAGCACAGGAAGCTGATGGAGGACTAGAGAAGATAAGGAGATGATCCAACTAAGGGAGATACAAGGCTGTCAAACACAGGTGACACAGCAAACAATCACAAAGAAGAGGAAAGGAAAGCAGGAAGTAAAACAAAAAAAGACACATGAGGAAAACTGATTCTCAGAGCAATACAAACAGTGAGAAAGGCTGAAGAACAACTGAGCGTGATGACGGAAACACGGAACACACAAGAAGAAAACACAACAAAGACAACGAGAAACTGACAGAAACCGCACAAACCAGAACCCTGCAGTGGTTTCATATGCCGCTCATGTTTATTCGTGACCACATCACTACACTCCCACACCTTCAGTGGTAAAAATCTGAATAAACGTCTGCATCTGTCATTTAAGTATTTAATAAATAAACAGTGACTGTGCAGCTTCTAATGAGAGCACTGATCTCAGCACTGATAGAAAACCTGAAACACTTTATAGCCACTGATCAGTTTAGTTTACTACCACAAAAACCCACTGATGTTCCATTCATGTGCTCATTTTATCCTCAACTGAAACACACTTGATTTATGAGCTCCGCATGCTGACTCGCTGATCACATCTCTGGTACTGATTAATGAAGATTGAGTTATCAGCACTGATAATAGATTACAGCAGTCAGGATTACAGTAATCTGGCAGCCAGAGCTGATGTCACTAGGATGGTTTTTATGAAGCACAACGCTAAACACAAAGTCTTCAGTGTACAGAGTTTAGCTTGAATCTCTGAGCTCGAATCTTGCGGACAGGATGTCCGGACGTCTGTCTCCGAGCTGCTCAGATCAGTCTCAGCTGTTTCCCCTCTTTTTAAAAAATTTTTTAGATTCCCAATGCTCCGTGACACTGCTCGCTTTCTGGCTTTTCGTCGTCTATAAATCTGCTGAGTGAAACAAACAGAGATGTATGAATCTACACGTCTCTGCAAAGATGCACGCACAAGTAAAAACAAAAGTAAAACTTGGTATAAAGATGGATGGGGAGGGGAACGAGGGGAAACTGGAGCTGATGTCGTGTTATCTCTGCATCTGCAGGTCAGTGAATGCTGCTCGTGTCAGGACAGACGCCACCTCTGACCTTTTTATTCCTGCCTCAGAGTGGGTTGGTTTAATTTCTGCCCCCCGTGCGTCTCAGCTCTACAGGCCGGACAGAAAAAAGTTGATTTATCAGCTTTACAAACTCCACAGGAGAGATTCAGAGTTTGCGCTTCACGTTGGTATTTTTTTAGCAGCCGACATCAAACTGAGGGTTTAACTGCCTGTTTCGCTGGGCGGAATGCTTTTTACTGTGCTCTATTGTGTGTTTATTGCACTTTTATGTGGTGTATTGTGTGTTTAGTTTTATAGTGTTTCAGCTTACAGGACTGACCCCAGTAAAAAGTTCACCAAATCGGAGCTTCATACTCAACACTACTTTCACCTCGCTGAGCGGATCCTGTGATTCCCGTGGAAGAAAATGACTTTAAGAAGAAGAGGAAGAAGCTAACACGTGAGCTTTCAGGCAGCCGTGACATCTGAGTCAGGATCGCTCCAGATGGAAACTTATTTATCCTTTTTCCATTAGTCCTGGAGACACTTGTGTGAGCTGCTAACACTCACGGCCAATGAAACCATGCTGACAGTTAAATAAACAGTTCACCTGGAAGACGAAAAACATTTGAAAACAGGAATCCTGCAGCTCGAGGCAGATTAGATTTAAGACCTCTTTAACACCCCTCAGAATTAAATTTAAGACCAGCTCTCCTGCAAGTAAGATTTAGGAATGAGAAAGTGACATCATCCCACAGATATGTTTGTTTTTCTACGATTTCGTCAAAGCTCTTAGCATCCACAATAAGCTGATGGGATCCCAGACTTTGGCTTAAATATTAAAAAACATGGTTTTATATCAAAAAACAAACTATAAATGTTGTTGCTTCTCCCATTGTGATCTGTGTCATTAATGCAAGGCACTTTCTGATAATTATAGCTATTACAAATCATTTAGAGATCTTAATTTCACTGATAAAAAAAATACTCATAGAATTCAACTGTTCCCACATCTTCAAATGTTGATTTAAGACATTTTGGAAAAAATGAAGGCGTCTTTTTTTAGATGAATGAATTCACTCAGCTTTATGACTATTTAAGAATCCACGGGAAACATGCCCAGCTGCTCAGTTCATAACTAAAGTGAAAAGGATTGAGCAGAAAGACTTCTTCACCCTTCTCCTGCTTCATTAGTTGTTTTTCCATCTAAAATTTTCTCCCTCAAGAAGTTTTTTTTTTCAGGGAGCTGAAAGTTTCCTTCAGAGTATTGTTTGTCTGCATTTCCACTCCACTGAAGACAAAAGATCTGGCAGAATGAGTCCAGTGACGTAGCGAGAGCTGCTTTTAAACACCAGGCTTTATAAGAACGTAGTTAGCAGGCTACATCTCAGCTGTCTCTCTTTGTTGTTGTGCAACTGCTTTGGTTACAAAAGCTAACAGTGTGGCACCTTTTAAAAATAATACAGCTTTAAAACAATAAAACATCTGATTTCTTTTTTCTCAGCCACAAATGTTTGCCTCGATCTCTCTTCCACTTTCCTTGGTTAGTAACACTATCCCCACCAATGACAAAATATTTCAGCAATTATTGTTTCACATCAAGCGCCGGTGTTAAAAATCGATCTTTCTACTCACTCTTTTGATCGATATTTATGTATATAAACAACACTCTGATGTGGAAAGTGTTACATGTGACATTTGTTGTGCTCACACTCTCCAACTTTAACTGATGAGCATCGAGATCCAACCCAAGAACCCACAACAAGTGGGTACGCCTTCCTCCACTGACCCTAAAATGAGTGGGGAAGTTACCATTATACAAAATGATACACATGAAAACCAGACAAGGGCCCCAGTGTCACACCTGCAGGTTTATTTCCACTAAAATTCATGCAAATGCCGTTGTGGATGTGGTTTGAGGTTCCAAGAGCTCCTGTGAAGAGGTGCAGTGGTATAAAAAACTCTTCTCCACACTAGAAGAGATTCACATTGACCAAAAACTATTGAAAGTCAATGTCACATGTCACAAACTGTTCTCAACTTCCAGGTGATTGAAGCCTCAGCCAATGAGAGTGCAGGACACAGCTGACTGACATCAGCTGCTGATTGACATAAAACCTGTCCGAGTCTGGAATGTCCATCAGCCATCACCTTTGTGTTGCTTTCAGTGTGAACGCAGCTGAAAGAAGCTCAGTTTAAAGTCCTGCCACACTTAAACCCAACATCATCTTCAGACACACTGACCACGAAGAGCCTCACACACACTCAGGGCACATACTCTGAACTATTTAAAGCACAGCTGTCAGCATGCATGTGCGTGAAGTGACAGTCAGCAGCTCTGAGAGGATGTGCCAGTTAAACCTCTCTGCCAGGAAGGTCACGAAAGGCCCGGCTGTATAAACCACACATAAAGTGTTATTTATAAAGGAAGAAGGTGCAGTGCAAGTTCAGCCTGATATGGTGAAATCGAAATGAAAATGAGGCGAGACAGAATTTCGCCTAAAAAGTTTATTAATAGCTTATATTTATGTGTTCTGTGCAGCTGTGTTTAATGGCCATGCGTAAGGATGGATGCTCTGGTGCTCTTTTTGTGCCTTGTTTACAGTCCTTTCCTTGGAATTTACAGAGACGGTGTCCTCAGTTACTTCTTCCTTCAGTAGTTATTTTGTTCCCTCGGTATTCCATACCTGATGCCGCCAAATAAAACACTTTCTTTTATCGCTTTTTCGACAAGTGTGACAGTTTCTAATTATTGTGTTTTTGATTGACATGTCTGATAACATGCGGTACAAACATCCATCCATGAATGGAGATGAGAGTGGAAATGAAGCACAGTGACTGAGATCATCACAGAAGCACTATGACAACAATGTGTGTTAATGGCTTTTAAAGAAAAGTGTTTCCAGCCTTTGGGGCTGAAAAATGAAGACAAAGTGACAAACACTGCAGTTCCTCTAATGACCACTTGGCTCCTAAAGCGAGTCGACCCATTGCCTTGGATTTAAAAAACAGACTTTACAACAGAAATAATCAGGATACAAAAAACATCTGTAGGCTATAAAGCCATTTTCCCTGTTTGTGATAACTGTTTGGGTTTTTTTTTTGACAAGATGACACATTTGAACCATGTTAATGCTTAAAGTTGACATTATTATAACCCCGGAAGCTTTGAGTGTCAGGTGGATGGAGAGAAAGCAGGCCAGTGCTTCACCTCAGCTACTCAGAGCCAGTGAAAAAACTTTGTGACTGTTTTTAAAGACTTTTGGAGCATTTAAAATCCAATAATAAGACAGCCAATCACAGAAGATTGTGCTCCACCTCAAGAGAGTGAACTTCTAATATTTTTATGCTCCGTAGACTTAATTACCTGTATCTGTGCGATGTAGTTGCACCCATACTGTCTTTACGTATGCAGCTTGCTAGCTTTAGCTGATAACTCCACTCCACCCTAATTGTGGTCACTTCTGTGTGCAAAACACCAACACGGCGATCGTAAACCAGTGGGTGATGTCAGTTTGTTTGCACATCTCTGCCTTTGTGGATACACAGTGTTAGTAATGATGACGCTATAGAGTTTGATTTCCTCATGCATGTCAGTTTATATTCAAGTTAAACACTTTTTCCCTGTGAAAACAGGAAACGGATGAAGGTGGACAGAAATCCAGAAACTGCTTTGAGCTTGTTTGTCATCTGAAGCAGTGACTGTAATGAAAGGACGGCAGGAAGAGACAGAATGAAGCTGTTATTAAACGTCTGTGCAAATTAAATGTTTTAAGTCCAAACATCTCAGATGTCTAAACCAAACATTTCACAGAGACGTGTCATAAACAGAAAATTAAGTTATCAGCTTACACTAAACTTCAGGTGCTCATTGACCTGAAATATCAAAAACAGGCTTAAATTCACCTTTAATTTCAGCTGTTACTATAGAAACAATGTAAAAAGAGGTGCATGATGTCATCGGATCCTGACATCAGCAGAGGGCTCACTCTTAAATATCAGACCTGCAGAACTGAACCAGGAATCAAACTAGCAACCTGTAAGCACTTCCTGTCAGAGTAAAACACACACACATAAAACTCCTCTGTGGTGAGGTCATAACCCCTTGACGTCACCACCTTATCCTTTCTTCATTTCCAACCTCATCATCATCACCATCACCATCCTTTCCGCGCACGTGTCATCTTACCTGTGCCTGCTGGCAGCGCGGGCTCCGTGCGCGTGTCCATTGGTGTACAGGTTGTAGGACTGTCGCAGCGGGAACGCGCCTTTGGCGTGTCCGCAGGTCCAAAGCACGAGCAGCAACAGTAGCGGGAGCGCGGCCATCCCTCCGATCAACACGCGATCAATACAGAGTATCGATACCTTATCGGAGTCTAATCAGCTTCCTCAGCTGGAAGGGAAGACTCCCATCTCCATGGAAACGCCACAAAAAAAGTTTCCTCAGAAGTCCGTCAGTCCCACCGACCCATGGTCCGGATCCGATCAGACCTGAAGCCGAGTCCAGTCCCCCCTGACCCGCTGCGGGTCCCGCTGCTCCCAGCCTTTAATCCGCCTTTAATGCCACTTTAATCCGGCTCGGCGCGGTCCCGGCTGGCCCATCAGAACTTTACTTGAGAAACAAAGAGAAGAAAACGTTGCGACAGACTGAACCGAGACCAGCTGCTCCTCCTCTTCATCACACCGCCCCACCGAACTGTCTCCGCCCCTGCCGGAGGAGAAACCAGACCCGCACCCACACCTGAACCAGGACTGGGATCAGTGATGAAAACGTGAAACCGCACGGAGCCTCAGAGAGGCTTTAAAGGACCAGACTGCGCTTTTTAAACTTCTCTGCCCCGTTTTTCCTTTCTTTGTATGTGTGTGTGTGTGTGTGTGTGTGTGTGTGTGTGTGTTTTAAGCACTCTCTCTCTCACACACGTATAAAGTTAATGTAAATCAGCTGAATCTGATTCTTTCTTTCCGGATTTTGTTGTCAGTTTAATGAGTTATTATTCCGAACACTTGTTTGCTATTTTGATTTGTTATTTTGATCTGCAGTGGATCCTTTGAAGCTCTTAAAGAACATCTAAGAGTTTAATCTCAGCTGACAGTCAAGTCACTGCAGTTTGTCTCAGCTGGTTTCGGATTAGTGAGACTTCCTGAAGGCGTCACAGTCACTACAGAATGTAAAAAGTCTGTTTTTACTTGGTAAATGTAAAGTGCAGTTAGCTGGTAATGAGGCGACTTGTGTATGTGGGGCCACTTTTTGAGATGTGGTTCACTGGCTGATGCTTTATTCTGACAGGTTTTTGGTCACATTTCAGTGGATAAAGTCAGCGATTCCTAAGTTTCTGCAGGGGAGCCTGCAGAGTAATCACAGCTGTTCTTCACATCTGTAAAGTTCAACAATCCAAAGTGTCCAAATACTTCTTATTTTAGGATTAAGTTCATGTGTTCTCATTCAGGTTTATTTATTTTAGGAGCAAATTAGTGTTCCGAGTAAATGTTTGATTTTCTGGATTGAATACCGAGCCTTACGATGGTCCTCGTGCACACCTGCATATGTGTCTGCGATTCATTCATTTATGTGATGAGGCAGAGGAACAGAAACGTGTTTTAAAATGTTAAAAAGTTGCATCCTGTAACGTGACACCGAAGACGTTAATGAGCGTTTGATGACACTCGGAGCAGAAAACATCCTGCAGACTTCCTGAGGTTAAAGGATGTTTTACATCTGCTCTCCTCAAAATAGACAAACATGCCACTAACTTTCACTACGCGATAACCCTTTATATCAGTGTTGTTTGGACCATTGTTGTACTGTTTTTCCACACATCCTGCCCTTCAGTAGACCCCAGTGTGGTCATCTAACGTCTTATAATTTTGTCATTTATCATAAGGTTTGTTTGGTTTTTTAAATTTTAGTTGAGTTGAGTTTCCTTTGTTTGCAGAATGGCTTTACTCCTTACACTTGTTGTTTACACGTGTTTCGTTTCTGTAGGAGTTTTTCTCTTTTTCTTCTTATTTTTATTATATGGGGGTATTTTTCAGGGAAAGGCGTTTCAGAAGTGGTATTACAACACAGTCACAGCAGTTTGCGCAGGCAGCTGACTCACAGTCATGTCGACATTCAGAGTAAACATGTGTACCACAGCTGTCTCATGCTGGTTCTGTTGACAAATGAACATGGACTAAACCAAAAACCGTTTCCTTTTTTTAAAACATTTTTCTTTTATTACAGTTTAGTTGGTTTGCAAGCACACTATATGAATTTACATTACAATGCACCAGCTACACATGGGCCCGTCCTTCAGTTGTCCGTGTTCGTAACCAAGTATAATCCAGACTTGAGCGTTGCGTCTGTGAAACCAAGCCATCGCTTGTTTATGTGTCGCGTGCCAGCTGTGACATCACTTCGTCAACATTTGTCCTGGTCCTTGAGATGGACCAACCTCGCTGCTGCGCTGGTACATGTGTAGAAGATGTCAAAACAGGAAGCAAAGCTATCTCACAGCTTTTTTTCCAGAAAGTCTTTAGAAACTTTTGCAGCATCTCTGTATAATCTGACAAACTCCGAGCTTCCTGTAGAGATCTTTATATAAATAACAGCAAAACAAAGATGATCATACAGCATGAAGGTGACAAGGGTCAGCATATATACCAGGTGTCACACTGCACTCTCCTTGCTAATGGTTTATGATTAACAAGTTATTAGATGAACACACCTTCTCTGAGCATCCTTTCTGGCTCCAACAATGAACATAATTTACAAAATAAACTTCCTGTTTCATTCCAGACGACCTGAAACTGGTGATTGAGCTCATGAGCTCATGAGAACAAAGTTTGCACGGGTAAAGCAGCAGAGACAACAAAGAAAAGTCTCTACAAAAGCAACTTTATTTCAAACAGGAGCTTGACGTCTGTGACCTGCCAGATCCCCAGTGAGCTGATTTTACATGAAGTGAGCTGAAAATCATTTTCCTCAGTTCATCTAAAATAAATCTCCCCAAATAGAGTGACTGTACGCTGACATCGAGTTTGGTAAAGACACACAGGCTGAGAACAAGACTGCGTTTATTCAAGTATAACCACCATTAGTTTCATTTTTTTTCATAGCCACAGAGTTTTGAATTTCTTAAACAATCACTAAAAGCTTGAATCTTACAGCATGTTAAGTCAACACTGATGCATGGCCTTGTCAACATTTTGGTTTTGCTGGGTATTTAAGAGTTGGGCAGAACAATGTAAAAACAAAGTAAGATACTGAGCTCTGCCGAGATCCTTTTCTGTTTCTTTTTTCCTCATTCAGCCTGCTCAGATCTACTCTTCATCAGCGATGAGTGCATCTGAGAAACTGAGGGCACCCACATTCTCAAAGTAACGACTGCTCCCTCACACAGCAGCCACACCCAAAATTATAACCTGCTTAACTGTCTGTATTATTCTAAATGAGGCCCTCATTGGCTAAGTAAGCATCACGCTGTACTAAAAATGACATAAAACTATTGTTTGAATCGATTAACTCATTAGGGAAATGTTTACTGCAGGCACAGGGCGGTGGGAGCTGTAGGTTGTTTTTCTCATAGACATACATATACAGCCCAAGGTCGTGTTTTTGCAATGAGAGAAGTTGCCCCCTGCTGGCCATTAAAAAGAATGCACGTTTGAGGCACTTTGCAGTTTTTATCTTTAGTCCACAGTCTGAGGTCATGCAGTAAATATCAAAGACACAAAGACATAACATCACCACACTGACATCTTTAGAGACTCACGTGAAGTGTCAAAAACAACGATCATCAAACAGAAACGATGACAACAGATGCAGCAGAACTGTTCTTTTTGCAGGAGCCTACAGTACCCATGATGCACCAGCGATAGTCGGCTGTTAGACTGGGGTGTGTGCTGGTAGTAGCTAATGTAGCCCGAAGCAGAGTTTGTAAGCTCACTGCTTTCTAACCTCACACTGAGTTTTCAGATCAGACAGCAAATTCACACGTCTCCATCTGACTGTAAAACCAGCGGCAGCACTGACCAACGCTGGCTCAAGACAGGAATACTGACGGTAAGCATACGGAAAAATATCTGTTTAGCTGAACGCCGACGAGCCACCACCTGCCCAAACTGTGATACAGACTGTTTTCCCTAATAGGAACAACAGAGAGAGAGAGCTAAAACAGGACTCTACAATGGAAAACACTTTATCAGATCTCATAAATCATGTGGTGACCCCCCTCTTCCTCAGGCTCTACCCTCTCTGGGTGGAGAGGTGGACCACCCAGACTCCATCACTCACACTAACCACTGTTTTCAGTTTTATGAGTCTCTTTTTAAATGGAGTTTTGTATTAAACACGGAGACACATTCCTGGGCGAAAGCCTCAGGTGAGACACAGAAACAGAAAACCGCATTACCAGCCAGACAAGAGCCAATCTGAAAGCTTTTCCTTTTGAATAATCGAGTAGCTCATGAAAGTTAATAATGTCCCTGGTTTGTTCTTTATTTCCTTTAAATGTTCACTATGTGAAGGAAACCAAATAAAAGTTAATTTACCTCTTTAGCTGTTTAACTGATCTGAGCATGTACAATCAGACTGTAAGTGGTTTTAACAGGAAAGTCCCAGCTGACCTTTAAAATGCTCAACCATTAAGACCTCCATCTCTCCTGAACATTTGGAGTTGTCTCTGGACAAAAGCACTAAGATTCTTCCTCATCTTCTTCTTATTATTATTAAGAAGACACTACAACCATACAGGAAACCCAGATGGTGACTAATCAGAGAAGTGCTTGCTAACTTTCCTCAACTTTTAGTCTTGAAATATAAAATATAAGTGAAAGTTGTGCAATGTTACCTGGATGTTGTAGGGCTTTCCAGCAAGGCAAAGTTTATGTTCAGGAATCATTTTATATTATAGAGTAAGAATGCCAAGAAAAAAAGTACACCCAGAAACTCCTGATCTTATGCTTGGATGACCAGCTCTGTTCATACTGAGCTAGCTGTGAGACACCTGAGCAGACAGAGCCACCATGATGTCACCAACTCTGTATTTTGTAGCCTCTGTGCTAGCACTTTGTAGCCTCTATGCTAGCACTCTGGTCAACAACTTTTGTTTCTTGGAGACAGAAGTGACCATATGTGGACAAGAAGGCGGTGTCCCGGTTTATTGGCTAAGTCTCGTTAGCTTTATTAAAGTTCTCATTTAATACAAATGATGCAGTTTAACATAGTGCCAATCAGTGTTGGTCAAGTTACTTGAAAAAAGTAATCAGTAACTAATTACTGATTACTTCCCCAAAAAGTAATCCCATTACTTTACTGATTACTTATTTTCAAAAGTAATTAGTTACTTAGTTACTTTTTAAAAACATGATTTACAACCTGAATAGGTGATAAAGCGACAGATCTTTCAGCCCAATTCTACTTTCTACCTAATCCATCATATAAAATGTAATCAAATGATAAAAGTCTCTTTTTAAAATTTGTTTTATTAGTTTTAATCTTTTAACTTTATGCATCAAGCAAAAATTTAATTATATGCAACATTCGGACTGGAAGAAATTTGTTTAACATTTAAACCTATTTTCTGCACATTCCAGCACATAAAATGAAATATTTTTTTGTGTTTACACTCAGTCTTTCAAATAGATGCAAGTAAAACACAGCAGAAAATAAAGTCAAAGACTCAGCGGTCCTGTTGCTCTATTTTCACCTGTTTGCCCTGGTGCAGGTGTGCCGCAGCGGTCAGTGGAAGAATCCACGAGTTTCTCTGTGAGTTTCCCATTACGTGGTAGCGCACTCGGTGCTTGCTCGGAAGTTTAGGGGTTTTTTCGTTGTAAAGAGAAGTTTTCTTCCCACACAGTGAGCAGCGGACACTAATGTTTTTGTCACTTTTTACGGAATCAAACTCAAAGTAAGGTCAGTACTTCCACGTTTTAAACGCTGCACGCTCATACTCTCTCCTGCACTCGATATATTATCCATTGTTGATCTGCACACAGCTGTTGTCACGAACGTCGCACTCGCTTCTGTCACTGTCATGAGACATTCACAAAAGAATCACGGTTTTAGTAACGCAGTAACGCAACCTGCTTTCGGGAAAGTAACGGTAATCTGATTACCTTTTTGCAATAGTAATCCCTTACTTTACTCGTTACCTGAAAAAAGTAATCGGATTACGCGTTACTGCCCATCTCTGGTGCCAATACAGAGGGTGAAACTGATGTGGTGCTCAGAGAGAGTTTATGGTGCCATCCATTCAATCATCCATCTTCCTCTGATCATCGGGGCTTTGGTACGATTGGAGCCTATGCCAGCTGTCCTTAGCTGAGAAGCTGGGTCCACACTGGTTTCCATTGCAAACTGGTTCCATAAACTATACAGGTACAACACACAGGTTCCAGATAATTAGTGGGAAGTAAGTCTAACTGTCAATGAAATGAGGTTTATTGTTGTTTGCGTTTAAGTTTTTCATTGAAATGTTCTGATCAGCAGTTCCGGCTTCAGCTCCATTGTAGGTGCAAACAACATCAACATCTGCAGAAGGTTTGGCATAAGTTAAATGTACTTTAACAAACGTAAAAAATAAAACATGTAAATGTGACTTTTTTTACCTGTTCAACTTATGTCTGTCCACTAATTAAGGTGGGCTAATTATTCTTATTGTTGTATGTCCGTAAGCTTAAATGGGATTCACAGGATGCTCTGAGCAATTGTTTTCCAGGTCAATACCATAGCTTTCTTTGGGTATCTTCCAGTTACCCAGTACCTGAAATGAATTAAATGGAGCAGGACAAATAACCAGTTATTGTACTGGACCCCCAGTAATTCATTCCTCTCACGCTACTATATGTAATTACTTGTTTTTCGTGATAAAAGTAGGAGGAAACTGCCCTCAGACTTGCACATAAGCAGCTCCACTGTTCTCTCTGTGGCACCACACAAATAGCAAATAGAGTTATAGTGTGAGAATAGCACAGCATGAATTAAGGGCAACATTAAATTGTACCAAATCTGTCATCCCATCTTCCTGGCAGAAGCTCTGCATTTATTTATATATTTAGTGTGATGTATGATTAGAGCTGCAGTTAATAGACCTGCTCTTAGCATCTATTCTGAGCTTTTACTTTGTTTTCCACTTAACTCCACCTTCAGTCAGAACACAGCCGGACAACATCCAGATCCGCTGGACCTGCTTTAACAGTCTTTAATGCGATTGTGGTTTCGCAGCTTCTTTGTAACTGAACGGAGAACAGAGAGGTGTGTTTGTGTTGGTATGCAGCAGATGTGAGCAGAGATGGAAAACAGAAAAAAACTTGACAAACCACAGAATGGAAAACTAAACAAGAACACGTGGACACACACACACACACACACACACACACACACACACACACACACACACACACACACACACACACACACACACACACACACACACTTGGATCGTGTGTTTTAGGTGAGAAACACAGTCACTGTTTTGCAGGATAGGTGTCAGCGCCTGTTGGTTTCTCAACTGAAGAAAGAAAACACTTAAAAGCAAAGAGACCAAAGACCACAATAACTAGCAGACCAACAACAAAGCAACCACACCAAAAAATTTAAATTAAATTAAAAAAAAAGCCACAATATAAGAGCAACAAAGCAGTGCCAACCACCACGGCCACTGCAGACCTCTTCCCCTTTCTCTCTTGCACAGATCTAAACTCTGATATATTTGTTTATTCAATGGATGCACAAATAAAACTCAAGCTGAAGTTCATCTGCAGACTGAACAGCCCAGCGTGCTGCTCCTCAACCTGCACGGGAATCAAACCAGCACCTTAACGCCACAAGGACAACTCGGCATCTGAAATGTGCACTTTACATTTCAGCTCCTCATTTAGCTGTCAGCAGGCTGAATGTGTTGCTGTAGGGCACTGTGGCAGTAAATACAAGCGTTTACAGCTGTTTGCATAAGATGGACTAAGTGTGTTTGTCTTCAAAGAGAATAAAATTGGAAATGGATGAGAGCACTGTTAACATTCTTGAAGTTTCTGTAAACACCTGACCCTGAAGGCAGCACCATGTCAGCTTCATTTTTTCAAAACTCACTTCGAGAGTCTCAAAGCTGGAAAAGTGTAGTCGCTGTTTCTTGACTGTTTGCTGTGTTTGTGAGGACCCAGCAGATACTTGTGAGTCCAAGTTGAGGGAAGACAGTGAAACAGTTAGGCAGTGAAATTATTTCCAGATAAGCCCTTTAATACTTTCAGAAAGCTGCTCATACAATCATCTGTCAATTCACTTTGTATACGACACGAAAAGTGCCTTAATCCTGCATTCTATGTTGTGGCCAGCAGGGGGCGAGTACTCAAATTCAAATTCAAATTTTATTTGTCACGTACACAGTCATACACAGTACGATATGTAGTGAAATGCTTGGACAACTGCTCGTGACCTAAAGAAAACAAAAAAAGAAAGGAAGATAGGAAATAAATATGAAACATTAAAAAGGGTAAATTTAACTAGGAAGGAATAAAATATAAATTAAGGTTAAAAATGAAATAACTGTACAACACAAATTAGAATGAAGGGTAAATTTAACTGGGAAGAATAAGATAAAATATATAAATTAAAGTTGAAAATAAAATAACTGTACAACAAAATACACAATATAGAACTATATAAGAATGTATGAAGAAATCTAAATATAAATAAATATATACACAATAACAGCAGCTGTACAAGTATTAACTGGAAATGAAGAATATAGTGACCAGTGTTGTGCAAAACCAAAGTCCAGAAAGTCCAGTGTGTGTGTAAGAACCATATGTGTGGGTCAGTACTGTGTGGTGGTGTGATTGAGAGACCGTATCGCCTGCGGGAAGAAGCTCCTCCTCAGTCTCTCTGTGTTGGTCTTCAGGGAGCGGAATCGCTTTCCTGACCTCAGCAGAGAGAACAGTCTGTTGTTGGGATGGCTGAGGTCCTTCACGATCTTCCTGGCCTTGGTCCAGCACCGCCTGCTGTAGATTGAGTGCAGGTCAGGGAGCTCGGAGCGGATGGTGCGCTCAGCTGACCGCACAACCCTCTGTAGAGCTCGTCTGTCCTGCATGGTGCTGTTCCCGAACCAGGTTAAGATGTTTCCCGCCAGGATGCTCTCTATGGTGCACGAGTAAAAGTTCCTGAGCACCTTGGAGGGCAGTTGGAAGTCTCTCAAGCGTCTGAGGTGGTAGAGACGCTGTCGGGCCTTTTTCACCACGGTGTTGATGTGACAGGACCATGACAGGTCCTGCGTGATGTGAACTCCGAGGTATTTGAAGCTGTCCACTCTCTCCACTGGGCACTCGTTGATGACGGGGGTCTGGTAGTTCCTCTCCTGCTTAGTGCTGAAGTCCACTATCAGCTCCTTTGTCTTACTGACGTTTAGAAGGAGGTTGTTCCTCTGGCACCAGTTCTCCAGATTCCTAATCTCCTTCAGGTAGGCCGTCTCGTTGTTATCAGAGATCAGGCCCACCACGACGGTGTCGTCAGCAAACTTGATGATGGTGGTGGAGCTGGTAGTGGCCACGCAGTCATATGTGTACAGAGAGTACAGCAGGGGGCTCAGAACACACCCCTGGGGGGCTCCAGTGCTGAGAGTGGTGGAGGCTGAGACATGTCCGCCCATCCTTACTGCCTGTGGTCTGCCAGTTAGGAAGTTGGAGATCCACTGACACATAGATGAGCTGAGTCCCAGATGCTCCAGCTTGGTGGTGAGTGTGGAGGGAATTATGGTATTAAATGCAGAGCTGTAGTCTATGAAGAGCATTTTAACATAATTCCCCCTTCTAGTGTCCGAGTGAGTGATGTGTGGAGGAGATGAGAGATGGCATCGTCTGTGGAACGATTTGGACGGTAAGCGAACTGTAGTGGGTCCAGTGTGTCTGGTAGTGAAGAAATGATGAAGTCTCTGACCAGGCGTTCAAAGCACTTCATCACTACTGAGGTGAGGGCTACAGGGCGATAGTCATTGAGAGAAGCAGGGTGGGGTTTCTTCGGGACAGGAACAATGATGGACTCTTTGAAGCATGTGGGGATCACCGACTGAGATAAAGAGATGTTGAATATCTCAGTGAACACAGGAGCTCTGAATGCAAAACGAGGTCCCGTTAACAAAAGTTTATGAGAAAATGACCCTGCGTTGGTTTAATTTATGACCTCAGGAAACACTGCCCTGCTGAGTTTATGGTCTCAGTCACTAGTTTTATGTCTTATTTAATGCCACTTAAATTTCTTTTGCTAAATTATGACCTTATTTTGCATAAAAATCATCAGTAACGGTCAGGACAAGCGTTCAGTGTGCTCCGCTTCTCAGTCAGAGCCAATTGAAAAGTGGATCTGAGCAGTATAACAAAAGAAGAGCAGAAGAAGATCCCAGTATCGTGTTTCTCTGCGTTCTAATGCCCGGGAAAACCAACATGTTGACAAGGCGATGCATCAGTGTCTACTTAAAATTATGTTACACTGAGACAGACACTTTGGTATTTAGTTAATGGTTTGAGAAATCTCTGTGGCTATGAAAAAATGAAACTAATGTTGGTTATACTTAAATAAACCCAATGTTTCTCTTGCTGTGCTGACACAGAGACACATCGTTATCAAACCTCATTAATGCCTCAGCAATCACTGAAAGAAACTGAACTTTAAATGTCAGAAAACATGCTGCTCTGCTTGGTGAAGCTTGTTTTAGACCGAGTGAAGAAAGCAGAGTTTGACCGAGAAATACATTCATTAGGATTTGAAAAGATTCTTGAGCTGTACCATCTTGTTTTCCGGGGGTCCTGGAATGAAAAGCATTCAAGCTGCTTTTAAAATAAAGAGAACTTTCTTTCTGTGTCTGCAGCCTCAGCGTGACTCATTTTGTTAACCTCCTGGCTTTCAGACAGACTGGATGATGATCCTGCGCTCTCTCACCTATCACCTGTCCTGCAGGCAATCACCTGGCAGTCAGTGCTTGGGGTCAAGCCATAAACCAGCCAGTTATCAGCCGTCATCATCTTCACTGTGGCTACAATAAAGAAATAAACAAAGAAGAAAATGCCTACAGACAAAACCCTGGGCAGTGGCAACTCCATTGCCTGGAACAATAAAGTTTCCTGTAATAGTGCAGTTGTAAAACCAGAAAACCTCCTGAGGTGTTCTACTATTGACCTCTATGAGTCAGGTCAAAGGTCATAGAAAAAAAGAGTGTAAGACATGCTTTAGCGAGACGTCTGCCGGTGATAAATCTTTTTTTCTTCTCACTGTTTGTCTTAAAAAAAGAAGAAATGAAGGAAATGTCATTACATTAATTTCCACCCTTCACAGTGCAAACATCTACAGTGTGTTTGATCTGACCTTTCACAGTGTTTCTTCTTCACATGTGTTTACATTGTTGACTGTATATAATAACTAATGGTCTGGCTAAACAACAGGACCATTAGTGTTTGGCTTTTTTTTGTGAAATGTCAGCTTTAGCATGTTGTTTCAATATTTGGGTGAGAAGCTCGCTAAACAAACTGTACAAATGCCTGATAATCAATGCTGAGTAACAAACTACTGGCTATTTGTTGGTCCAGCTGTCAGTCAAAGAATCATCACAATATAACTCAAAGCTTTAATAACATTTACATGAGAGCATTATATTAAAATGACGCTGTGCAGCTATTATGAACTGGTAAATTACCTCTACCAGGCTGTAAAGTCAGACATTTTAACATGGGAGTCTACGGGGACTGACTCACTGGAAACAGCCTAAAGTGGCCGCTCAACAAACTGCACTTTTTTTTGCACCACTTTGTTGCCTTCAGCCGGCTTATTGGAACGCAAACAACAATCGTTATCATTTCATGAAATACGTTTTATTTTTATTTTTTAAATTGAGAATAGACGGTGGAGAGAAGGCAGGAAAGCTGAGCGTGAGAGAGAGGGGGAGGAAGGGATCCAGTAACTGGCCTCGGGGTGGATCTGAACCTCTGCAATGTCCTTACTGCTCGACTCGAGCTATACCGGCGCCACAGATGTTGTTACTGAGAAATCAGGAGAAAAGAGGTTTTCAGCTTATCAAAATAAAAGCATCAGAAACCAATTCAGCTCAAAGTCCCATTAACAATGAGTTGGTTATGATGTGTAGAGCAACACTGTGACTACTATAAATGAACTTTAACACGTGAAGCAGGGCTTCCTGTGGATCCAGAATCACTAAAAGTGACATACACGGATCCATCTTCCACCCGTGTAGACGACCGATGTGCTTTTAGCTGTGCGAGAGTGAATTATCAGAACTGATTTTCTTTACATGAGGACAGTTTCTGAATTGATTTTTCAGCTCAGCGTGTATCATCTAAACACCTTTGGTATGCAGCGCGAATCCAGCTCTCCGTCCTCTGCTTCAGATTGATCGTTGACTGATATCAATCATGGCTTTCTGGAATGCTTGAGAATGTTGGGGAATGTGCGGCAGTGGAAAGTGGGTCAGGAATTCCAAGCTTCGCTGCTTTGCCAGAAACACGACCACCACAAATTAACCAAATTTCAACAGCGGAGGTGGAAACATTTGTGTGTGACTGACAGATTTCAGCAGGAGGAGGAGTGAAGTGGGGGGCACTGACAAAGAGGAACGTGAACATACTCAGCTGCAGTGAGGACAGAAACCACCAAACAGCTGTTGGCACATACATACTGTACATACACAATGTACATACTCTTTCTCATGTGTGCTCTTCTCCAAAAACATTCCTTAGCTGACAAAGAGCTCTTTCTAAAGTCATGTTTTAGGATTTGGTGTGCAGGAATTTCACTGTCATATAAAAAAACCCAAACATTTTCACAGGACTCTATGCAGTCGTGTGAAAAATTAACAACATCCTTTTTGCTTCCAGAGGTATTAAGTGGAATTAAGAGGCAGATGCTGCTGGTCAGATGCACTTGTTTAACTGATGATCGGCAGGTGAGCATCTCTATAAATGCAGAAGTGGATGTACCAGAAATTCACCCCGAGGTCAGACGAGGCAGCTCAGAGAAACTGCATATCAGACTCTACAGGCGTCAATTCGCATTTTAAACGTTAAAGTTAATGTCAGCGCGGTTGGAGAAAGACTTGTTCAGAGTGGTTGCCACGAGAAAACCTCTTCTGTCTAAAAAGAAGTGCAGCGTTGCATCTGAAAAAAACTCTTCTGGAACAACATCCTTTGGATAGACGAAACTAACTTAGAGATGCGCAGCACCATGCTTGGATGATATCTGCACTAATGCCACATACCAACTGTCAGCACGGTGGTGGAAGGGTGAAGAGTTGGGGTTGTTTCACAGCCACAGGACCTGAACACCCTGCAGTCACTGAGTGAACCATGGACTCCTTTGTATACCAAAGTGTTTAACTTGAATAAAAAGCTCTGGCAGGATCCTAACAGGACTATGTATAAGTCAATGCCTGCACACCTCAATGACCTGAAGCTACATGTTAAAGAACAGTGGGCCAAAATCCCTCCACAACGATGTAAAAGACTGACAAAGTCATACAGTAAACCATTACTTGAAATTACTGTTGCTAAAGGCGGTTTTACAAACTACTCAATCATGGGGTTTACTTTTTCATATGACTGTAAGTATTCTACTTGTGTTATGAGCAGTAATTTCCTAGTACTAATTAAACTAAATAATTTTCTGTCGTCCTGCAAGTATATTTATCCATCAAAATTAAGTCTGTTGACCAGTTTTGGAGATATTCAAAGAGACGGCCTAACTCTGGATATGTGATGGGCTGGTAACCTGTCCAGGGTCTAACTCACCTTTTACATGACAGCTGGAATCGACTGCAGTCCCCCTGCAAGCACAAATTGGACAAGCTGTTAGAAAAGCGGATGGAGGCATGTCTATATAATAGAACTACATGGCTTTGACTTGCAGTGCTCAAAGTGCTAAAAGATTAACAAATTAAAGAAATAATACTTACTGAGCAGTAAGATTTCTTCCCAGAAATTATTACTCAATTCCTAAAAAGAAATGCCTGATGGACAACGTTAGCCAGCTGCACACTTCTTTTTGTTGGCGGATGTAGTCAGTAAGATCTCTGCGTTTCAAAAACTCACACCAAGCAACTGACACAGAACTCATCGAAGTAGATAAACAGCTCTGCAGACCAGAGCACATATCTGATTTTAGGGTGAACTGTTCAGTAAAACAGATGATCTGCTTTGAATTTAAGCACAATGACCTTGAAAGCTGAGATGAAACTTGAGCTCTTGTTTATCTGTCTCTTTGTACGTCTCCTTCTGGTTTCTAAGGCTGGTTTCCGCAGTTTAAACTGAATTTTCTAAGACTGTCATCATCCTGCTTTCTGCCCTATTTCAGTTTTTTTTCTTTCTGTTATTTGACTTATTAGCTATGCAGTGAAAAGTGAATCAGTCAGCTTGTTTCCTGTTTAATTAAGAATCAGACGTGTGTTTGTCTTCATCAGTATCAGGATCAGCGAGCGTGTTAATCTGACACCAGAAACAGGCACCAGTCCGTCCAGGAGAACAGCTGACTACCTGATGAGGCAAACACCAATCAGAAGCTCTTTGTTGTTTTTAACTGAAGTGTTCAGCAAACCGACGAGTCTCCGCTCTGTCTGATCTCCCTTAAATTCGGTGCCAATGTTTGGAGGTGTTTATGAAGTTTGCTGTGAGCTGCAGGTTTCTGTGAATGTGCAGGATGTTTCTAAGAGGCTGATTCAGTTCAAGCTGAATCAACCTCTTAACCGAAATAGCTGCATATTTAGTCTGAGTCTGCTGCAGGGCTGCTAATCTAAACTGAGCTAACAGTGCTGGGGGTGGAGAACATACCTGGGGCCCCAGTTAACCCTCACCCTGCTTTTTCCACTCAGCTCTGCACCTCCACCCCCACCCTCTGCTTTCCCTTTGTTTATTTTACTTCCTTCAGGATCTTTTCTTTTCAGCAGCTGCAGAGGTTAAGATGGAAGAATCAATGCAGAAACAGAGCAGCGGAGATTCTGAACCAAGCAGATGATTCTCCTCCTCCTCGTCATTAGCATCATATTCATCAGTCCAGAAAAGATCCAGGGAACATTAATCACCTTCAGTTTGTGGAAAAGAAACTATGTAGGCTTCATGTTCTGGTTATTGCATCCAGATCAGACCTCAACCACAAACCAAACCACAAAACCAAACCACCACATCACCAAACTAAACTTTTCAGACCTCATCACACATTGTGTTTGTCATTTAGAAAGAAGAAGCCCTAAAACCCATAGAGTCCCAGCAGAAAGCTTTCTCTTCTGTGGCAGACTTTGAAATACAGAAATGTCACAGACTTGGTTCACCCAGCAGCCCAGAGTCTAGAAAAACACTTTCTGTGCTGGCTGTGAAAGATCACAACCTCCTCACTCCAACGTATGATTGAACATCACGTTTTCTGATGTGTTGTAACAGCTTTAACTAACTTAATACTTTTATTAACTCTCTAGTAAGGAATGAAGCCATGGGCAACAAATATTCTCTCATAATTCACACAGATGTGACAAACTGTGTGACTTTAAAAACATTATTTATATTGAATAAAATTAGGAAAAGAATGTAAAGAAATAGCAGCGTTACAGTTATGTCAGTAATTGGAGGCCATGTGCTAGCTTATCAGCCCCTCACCCAGGCCTGGCTTCAGAGCGGGACCAAAGTGTCCCTATTCTGACGTTTCTAGGTAGATATTTTCATCAAAGGCTTTTTTGCCTTGGGAGACCCGACCAGGATTGAAAACAAACTATCTCGTGGGATCACTCAGGCCCACAAACCGCTCCACTGATAAGATCATGGATGCAAACAGTACTGAGCTTCCTTTGACGGGTGCCTGGGTTCTCTTGATAACATTCAATCAAGAAGAGGCACTGGGGAAGATCCTGGAGAGGGTCGGATAGTTGGAAGCATTGGCATCTTAACTTAGAATGCTGCCCCAGTGGTGGGTGGACAGATCTATGTTCCCTTGTTACTTCTAGTCAGTATCCGGTTGTTCAGTCTGACCTCACTAGCCGTGTCTGGGTCTAAACTCCGCTGCAGGTCCATATATCAAACGATCACTGTGGCATTACTGAGAGTTGAAAAACTGTCTAAAGTCTTTTATCTTTAATAAAATGATCAGCGTTCTGCTCTACCAGGTGTAACAATTGAGTTTAACATCCAGGCATCCATGAAAACGGAATTTATGACATTTAACGGAGTTAGAAGTTAGCAGGGAGTTAGCTCGCTAGCTTCTATCTAAATACAATATAGCATGTCCTGGCTGCGGGGTTTTGGAAACAAATTAAAATGTACAGCTCTGTTATCACTTCCAGCATAAATGAAGACAGAAAACTAAACAGCAGTGACGTTTGTAGGGTTACTGAAGTTGGGCTAGCTGGTATATAATGATGTGCTACGTAACCGCTAGCGACACAGCTATGTTAGCATAATATAAACAAGCTAACTTTTTTTCCAGTCGATAAAAGTTAACGTGAGTGTTCTCGGTGGTCAGGAACAAATGTAATCGCATGGCAGGATGCTGTAAAAGGACCAAACTTCAGCCAGGAGAACAACTGAGATAATCCATCCACAATACGAGGTTAGTCATTCATATACGGATGTAACTACAGCCCAGCATGGGCTGGGCTGTAGTTACATCCTAAGGTTTTAAAAACTGAGCTTAAATAAATGATTAGCGGTAATAAAAGCCGAGGGAGGTCAACAGTGATCACTGACTGTTTTAGGAGCTTTTTGAGATTAAATAGAAGGAAATACAAAACATTAAACATGTTAACAACACAAAAGCCATATTAAACGCAGACTACTTTAGGCCTGGAAGTAGGATTCGTCACGTCATCACTTAACGACCGGATAGCACAGAATATTATAATAGAAGTGGCTTCAGCGCCTGAAGGTTATTCAACAGAAACAAGCGACAGTGGAGCATACGGCAACCTTTTTACTAGACGTCAGTAGAGTGCAGATTGCAGGCAACTGAATTTGGTTTTCTTGTCCCTCCATATTCAAGTGCATAATCCTAGCTACAGTGGCCGCTGTAGGACAAACAACTTTGGCTGCCGTTCATCTGTTGCCTCTGTTTACCTCAGCTGTGAAAGGAGTCAAAGATGAGTCAAAGATGACGACAATACTCAAGCGAGTTGTTGAGGATATCAGCTTTTCTGTTGGTAAGTGCTGCTGTTATTGCCGCAGTGTTGGGGAAACTGTCTTTGAAGTGGATCTAACATTGTTGGACTGACACTGAGCGAATAAATGATGTGATGTGAGAATGTATTCAAACTTCATCGGAGGCAAAGTGTGATTTTTAGGACATTCAAGCCTAACATTAGCTGGAATAATATTAGCTTATAACCAGCAGTCATTGTTTAAAGATGGGAGGGTCACATGTGTAATCTGCTGACAACAAGTAATTGGGATACAATCAGGAATAAATAAGAATGTTTATGCACGCTTTCATGTGTTAGAGCCTTGACTTTGGTTCAGGAGATAAGGCTGAGGTGTGGAGGAAGAAGATGACATTTTATCCTGATACCAGTGGCGCTGTCTCTTTCCTATGTGTTTCTGGTTCTTTAGTAAGTGCGACCTCTTCTCTTCTCATATCTATAGTCTGAAGGTGCAGACACACGGCACATGAATGCCTACGAGTTCTGTTCTCCTCTGGCTTTGGTGTACGACCATTGCAGCTGATCTTGCAGAATGGCAACGTCCAGCTCAACCATCTGAAGATGGCAGCTTCCAGAAACTGGGAGTCTGTCCAATTTATTTTTAATGAATTAATTATAAACTAATGAGATTGCATGCGTTGGTCTCAAAAAATGACTGACTGTTCCTTTAGAGAATTAACTGTGACATCATGGCTACACTTACGTGCAAGAAGTAAAAATACATTTCCTGTAGGAAGCACAAATTGGAAGTGAGGAGGTGTTTTCATGGTGAGCATCAATCAAACTGCAACATTATACCAGACAATATCGTGTTTCCTGCAAACGCCAAACAAAGCATGGAGGAAAAGATCAGAATCCATTAATATTGTTATCAGCCTTGTTCTAATATTACTTCTCCGCTTGTACATACAGGAACTCGCTCAAGCTGATAAATCTGCCTTTGAGCACGTTCAGTCCAACTAATTAAGACATCTGAGTTATGCAAACAAAAGCAGAGAAAACTGAGCAGAAGAAATTGGGCTGCAGGGACCCCCCTAATATATTTTATGCAAACAGTTATTAACAATATTATTAACACTGACTAAACTAATTCAGTCCAGCTCGAACATGCTGGGCTCAGCAGGCCACAGTTTCTGATGGCGTAGAAATCGAACATCCTCCTCTGCTCAGCCTCAGGCAGCTGGAAGTCATTACCTCCCCCAACCCACCCTCCCTTCCTCATGCTCCCTCCCACCACCCTCACCCTCACGCAGCCAACAGTGTTTTTACCACATTATAAATCCATTCAGGACTCTGCCAGCGGACTCTGAGCCAACTGTGCCGACCCTCACAACAACAGTTTGCGGTCATTTCGAACAACGCAGACATGAGCAGCCAACCTGCTCTGCCATCTGCATGCGGATAACACGGACGCACATGATTAGACAATTTTTACATGTGCGATTTAAGCCTGCAACATGTTTAGCTGCTGACAACAAACAATGTCACTGACCAATCAGGAGCACTGCTGGGAGGCTGAATGTTTAAACTCCAGTGTGAGGAGGACAGAGGAGGCAAACATTTCGAAATGATGATTCACCAGAATTATGATTTAATTCACAGAATTCTGGGAGGCTGTGACTTCCTGCCAAATGCTCACAGTTTTACTGTGTTATTACAGTAATTACATGTATTTTTACCTGCTGCTATAAACACAGAGGAAGGTGGAAAATTATAGGCAGAAAAACTAAAGAACAGAGAGAGAATCTGAAAACCTGAGCTTTTGTTTTTAATGCAGCCAGGTATCACTATCATTTGCATCCAGAGTTTTTCACGGCCTGTAGAGCACACGACCCCCTCCGTCCTCCAGGTCTGTGAGACGTCAGCAGTTTGTGGAGCAAACCAGCGTACAAAATCATTTCCAGGCTTGTTTGTGATCCTGAATGTGTGTCAGGATCTGATTTAATGAGTCAAACCTCCAGCAGAGAACAAACACCGTGACTCACTGGTGTTCAAACTGGCTCCTGTTAGAAGTTTATACACCAGTAAATCCAGTAACACATTAAAGAAAGCTGCAGTCAGACCATCTGCAGGATGAACGGCTGCTGTTACACAGGCATTAAAACGGGTTAAGACCAGTTTGTACATCAAATGAAAGCACGCTGACAGACCTGAAACAAGTGAAGAGCTTCAAAAGAAAATCATCAGTTTCTGCAGCAAGCGCAAAGCCTGGAATTAAATCCTGATATTTCCTCCAGCTATCATCAAACCTCAGTTCCTGTTTCAGGAAAAATGCACGCAGGAAGTTTGGCAAATCAAAATGGCCTTTGTGCCTTGGCCTTGACTGTCTGATGGGAATGCTTTTTTTCAAGGAGATACATTTTTTAAAAGAATTTATCATCACTGGAACAGTCGGGTAAAGCTGAGGCTTTACAGCAAAGAGGTTAAAAAGGGGCAGGAACTGAACTTGCATATGTAGAAATAGTATTTCCCAATGCATTTACACAATTATGTGCAAAATATTATTCTCCTATCGCCTCCAAAGTCTGATACAAGAATGACTGAACGAACTGTGGATGCATTTGATCAGCAGCAGAAAATTCCTCTGATCCTTTTTTGTATTAAACAGCAGCTGTGAGGCTGTAAATGTTCTCAATAAAACTGAAAATTACCTGAAATATCAGAATACTTTATTGATCCCTGGGGGATAAAACAGCAAGCTGCTGTTCAGCAAGAAAACCCTGCAAACATGTTGTGTTTGACAAGTTTCCTTCTTCAGTCTCAACACTTTATGATAAAAATTGGCAACAAACGGTAAATTCATTGTTAGTGAAACAAACACAGACTCTTTATGTTGTTATTAAACACTGAAATGCAAAAAAATATATAATTCTAATAAAACCACTAAGTAAGACATGAACACATGGAGAATATCCAAAATAAAAGACCCTCTCCAGAGTACATGTGTAAGTTGGAAAAGACAGAACAAAAGTGCACTGAAGACACAACGTGAAAGACACGCGTCATCATCATCATCATCGCTGCTCGTTCCGTGATGCTGAGGTCCAGCCAATCGGGAGGCAGTACTCGCTCATAAGTTGTTGTATTTTAATCCAAACTATTTTAGTGCCTAAAGGTGGTAAAAGTAAACGAGGACACCAACGTCCACAGTGTTGAACTCCATCTGCCAACCTCTACGTGCTTTAAAACAGATATTATAAACATCACGTGGACATTATGTGGATATTACTCTAAAGTTGGATCTGGTTTACACAATTAATGATCACTTCATTATTTAATTACAGTACATAACCAGTAACTAAAGGTTAATTAACTATCAATTTACCATTTATTAATTATATTTTAGTGTTACCGCCATGTATTCTCAAGCTACTAATTGTGTTACCTTCACGGACGCAACAAAAAATCTGAATTCTAGAAGTGCCGAAGTTTAAACGCCTGATGGGAAACTGTGAGTCAGCCTCAGACCTGAACAGTTGAAGAAGGAAAAACAAACCCCTGCAGATGTTTGAGTTAAAGGAAGGTTAAAGTAAACAGGAAGCTCTTCATTTCTAAAGTTTGATTACAGTGAACGCAGTGCTGCTGTAAACACAGCCAGGATGCACCTAGTCAAGTGAACGTCTGTCTGTCTGTCTGTCACTGATGCATTTAAAGAAAACGTTTCAGCATCCAGCACATTTTTTTAATATCTGGAAATCAGTTTTACTGACTGGAAACAGCAGCTTGTGTGCTAATCTAAATTTATCTAGTCTGATGAGGGCAAACCTTCAGCAACACTTGTAATATTTTAAACAACTTTGTTTCAACAGTGCATGTTGGCTTCTGTACTTTATCTCAGATTATAACCCAGGAATTTGAATTTTTGTTCTGGACTTATTTTTGAAAGTTTAAGAGAATGATGTGAGGTTCCCAAATATGTTATTGTCTATGTTATCATGAGCTTTGGGTTTGAGCTTCTGTTCTTTATGTTCTAGTTTCTGAACATGCCATTTCCAGTGCCTCTGAGCTTGTATTAATAATTCTTGATTTCTGCTCTGTTCATTGTCTGTCATAGTCTCATGTCCATGTCTGTTTCCTGTTCTAGTGGCTAGCCCATGTGTCACTGCCTGGGTCTCTGCGTTTGTTACTTCCTGTTTTATTTTGATAGTCTTCCATCCTGTTCAGTTTTGCTTCCCCTGTCTCATTAGTCAGTTTCAGCTGTGTATGTAGTCTATTCCCTCGTTATCCTCTGTGTATGGTGATGGTTGCATGTGATCACACAACTGAATTACTCTGGTACCTGGTTGGTGCTCCAGTCCTTCCTGACTTAAGTAAAAGGATGCTAAGGATGGAGCTGGTTTAAGCGCAGAGGCCAACAAAATGGACTTAACCACACAGGGGGAACGGGGTTTCTTCTTGTGTCATGTTTAGTTACTGTCTCTGTGCTTTTTGTCTTTAAATAGTTCGTTCAGTTACTATATAAGCTGAGCTGTCTCTTATTGTGGAGGTCAGTTTGTTGAGTTATGATATCTTGTAAAATATTGTTGTTTTTGGAGTAGAATTATGTCTGGTTGCCCACTTAGTTCTTAAAATAGCTTGCTTCCATTATTTTGAGGTTTTGTAGTAACTTCTTCTTTTCGGGGGTTTAATAAAACCCATTTTTAGAAGATGACACCTGTGCTTGTATGTTTTTGGCTGCTTGGTCCCTGATAGTATTTATTTCCTCAGTCTCCCTCTCGTCGTTGTCATGTCAACCAATCATGCTCTGTGGTTTCCCTGTTAAATCCAGAATTCAAAATCCTGCTCCTCACATACAAGGTCTTAAATAATCAGGCCCCATCTTATCTTAATGACCTTGTAGTACCATATCACCCTATTAGAGCACTTCGCTCTCGCTCTGCAGGCCTACTTGTTGTTCCTAGAGTATTTGAAAGTAGAATGGGAGGCAGAGCCTTCAGTTTTCAGGCCCCTCTTCTGTGGAACCAGCTTCCAGTTTGGATTCGGGAGACAGACACTATCTCTACTTTCAAGATCAGGCTTCAAACTTTCCTCTTTGCTAAAGCATATAGTTAGCCCATATGGAAAAGATATATATAAATCTTATAAAGTTTGTATCTGTCTTGTGTGAAACTTGTATGAAAAGCATACAAGAGTGAAAACAGATATAAGATCCCTTGAAGAATTATATAATGAAACTTGTATGTTTTGGATACTTACTAAAACAATATATTAAAGTAATGAGAAAGTGGCCACTTTCATGAGTAAAATCATATAAGTTTTTACTATTTCTTTTCCATATAGTTAGTGCTGGACCAGCTGACCCTGAATCCTCCCTTAGTTATGCTGCAATAGGTGTAGGCTGCTGGGGGATTCCCATGATGCACTGGGTGTTTCTTCTTCACTCACTATGTGTTAATAGACCTCTCTGCATTGAATCATACTAGTTATTAATCTCTGGGTCTTTTCCACGGCATGCCTTTTATTCTGTCTTCCTTCTCTCTCCCCAGCCTATGTTGGCAGATGCCTCCCCCCCCGATCCAGCAGAAAAAAAGACTCTTTAATGATTCTGATGGTGTAACTCGGTCCCGTCTTCCAAAGCTGGTTATGCAGAGCAGGCCCAGCCTCCAGTGTCTCTTGGCTTCCTTACACCACTGCTGGCTGAGCCAGCTGTCTGCCATGTGCAGCACCCAACACAGAGTTCACCGCTCCATTGTCTGATCCTGCTCCACCCAATCCAGCAGGCCCCTGTCTCCGTTACCGGCCACCTGCAAAGCCGCCCTCGGTTGTCTGTCTGCTCATCTGGCCACGTCATAGGCCTCCAAAGCTCCACCGTCTCCGTCGGCTGGCCTCCAGAACTGCTCCTTCTGCGCCGCTGGCCACGTAGCCGGCCTCCAGAACGTCTCTGTCTTTGCCGCCAGCCTCTGAGTTTTGCCCTGAGGCCCGGTCGACCTCCTGAACTGTTGTTTTTTGGTTTTGGGCTCTGTTTTTTCCCTCCACTCCTCTGTATTCTGAGCAGCTGTTTTTGGTCTGTTCCCCATGAACTCATTTCTCCTTCACGTGTTCATATTTATAGCAGCTGGATAAAAACGGGTTCCACCTGACCTTCACTCACAGCAAACTCTTTGTGTAAAACAAAAAAAGCAAACTCGATAAAACCACAAGAGTCGTCACGCGATGATAACCTGCAGAGACGCAATGACTCTTCACTTCCTTTCTCAGCTGTTGTGGGAACAGGAAGTTGTCAAACTGTTGTCATAGAAACCATAAATCAGAGCATTTTTCTATAGAGACAGGATGAATGAGGAGATATTGGCCGACCGAGGTCCCGAAGTCACATTTGTCGGTCAGAGTTATTCTGAGAGGAGAGGCGCGCTTTTGTCCATCGCTAATAAATGATCAATAATAAATAGCTGAGTGTGACTCTGTGAACTTCACTCATCACAAACAATTTTAATGCTTTATCCTGTCACCTCGGATTGGACATTGGATTGGATGTCACCTGATGATCCTGAGATTGCACTGATGTACATTTATGAAGGCTTCATGAAAATTAATCGTCATGCTAAAAAATGAAGCCATTGCCAGTCAGACTCTTTCCAGACTGTATTTTATGGTGAATCCAAATCTGACTGTCCTTTCTTACATTCATAATTCCATACATTGTGAAAAAGTCCCAGACATCACAGGTTGTAATGCAGCCCTAAACCATTACAGTTGGCTGTAGACACTCACTGTCGTACCTGACCTGCTCTGTGCAGCTCTGACACTCATCTACCTTCACTACCTCTGCTCTTTGCATCCTCACTGTTACGCCAGTCTTTCATACTATACAACAGTAGGCATTCTCAACATTCAAACACCCATCCCAAATTAGCCTGATTAGCACACGTCATGGAGTACTATGTTTATTTTCATTTTCTTTGGTTAATTAACCAGAGGCAGTTGTTGTTAAGCCGGGCAGGATCGATCCAATATGGAAATCTCTTTCTTTGTCATCTGCATGTTTCATTTGGCAAAGTGTACCTCAGGCTTTTCCTGTTTCTCTTCATTAAGAATGGATGCCTGACAGTCACTTTTCCACTGAGACATTTCTGTATCAGATCTTTGCTTTCTTACAGACACAACTTTTAGTTATTGTTCATCAGGGGTGATCGTGGCTCAAGAGTTGGCAGTTCGTCTTGTAACCGGAAGGTTGCTGGTTCGAGCCCCGGCTCGGACAGTCTCGGTCGCTGTGTCCTTGGGCAAGACACTTCACCTCCTGCCTACTGGTGTTGGCCAGAGGGGCCGATGGCACGATATGGCAGCCTCGCTTCTGTCAGTCTACCCCAGGGCAGCTGTGGCTACAACTATAGCTGCCTCCACCGGAGTGTGAGAGTGAATGAATAATGGAATTGTAAAGCGCTATATAAATGCAATCCATTATTATTAGCTGCAGACATTTTTTTAGGCCTGCCACTTCGTTTGTCGTCCACCTGTCCAATGTCCTCAAATGTTTTAAAGATATGGCACACATGATGGTGAGATTTTGGCTAATAGCTCTTTGGGAATACTCTTACTGAAGGATCCCGTCCATTTTTGACATCACACACATCCAAGGCTAGAAAAAAACTGTCTGAAACTGAGCATTTAGAGCAGTGTGGTCTGAGTCATGTCTAACATGAACATCCACCAATGCAACAGTAAAGATATGACAAAAAATAAGGACAAATATTATTGATCCCATTTAAAAGAGAACTACATATGAAAACACCCATAGAGGCAAAACCTGTGATTCTTCTCAGATTCAGTCAGAACTTAGACACGTGAAATGTGGCTGCTTACAACCAGTTTGACTTCCAGTTCCAGAGTGGGTAATCATCTCTGATGAACCCCCTGAGAAAGCAGAAACATCTGACTCAGAGTGGAGCGCAGTGGAGCCCCAGTGGTCTGCTTCAGTCTCCTTCAGCTGAGCTCAGGTCTGTTTCTGCTCTCTGATGAATAATTTCCAGATGTTTCCATTGTCTCAGCAGCAGATCTCAGATCAGATTACTGAGAGGAACCTACCCATGATGCACCGGGAACTCCTCCTACGCTGTCTGTCTTCAGGTTTTCAGTTTGATGTAAACTGACTCTGGGTCAGTTTAAGGTGCAGACCCATGACTCACACTTCAGCTTAAAAATGGACCAATCAGCTCACAGCTCTGTTTTAAAAATATAAACGAGTCAGCAGAAACATCAGCATCTGGAAATCATCTTCAGCCATTTTTTTAGCCTACTGCCATGACAACAACCTGCAGCGACAACCTTACGCAGTGTGTGTGTGGTTGTGTGTGTGTGTGTCTGTAAACAGCTGTTGCACACATCAGTCAAAATGTTTCTTTTTCTCCTCTCTGTGTCGTAGCCGGAGATAAATCTTTAAAGTGGAACATTATTGTGGTGTAAACTCGACTGGACCTCCCTCAGTGCTCAAAGTGAAACTGATCCAGGTTCAGTCGTCAGAGAGAGAGATCAGAGTCTCTGCTGCCTCCTGCTGGTCTGAAAGAAAAGCTTTAAAAGATCATCTCAGTTCACCAAATGATTTTTTGACCCAATAAAAGGTTTTTCATATTTAAATTGTTGTTCAACTGAAAAATAATTAACGTAACCATGGAAATCCAGGAGTAACCTCGACACGCTAACCCTAAATCCTGCTTCACGATGCAGACCTGCAGCTTCTGTTCATTTACTCAGCGTTTTGTCTTTTTCTGTATCCATCAGTTTGAACTCAGTGTGTTAAGCTTTTCCAAGTTCAGCTACAATGGGACTAATCTCATGCTTGTAGCCTGCTGATGGTTAATCTCTTGAAAGGGTGCGCACACACACACACACACACACACACACACACACACACACACACACACACACACAGTACAGGGAAATATGACAACTTTTTCTTTAATGTCCACAGTGCAAACTCAGGGCATCAATGTTGCTTTACAGTACGAAGGTCCTGGGTGTATTAAATACATCACTGCTCAAAGACGAGGAATTTATTAAATATTTCAAAAAGAGAGTGGACTTCATATTTAGACTATGATGACACTCCCGGAACATCAGCTTCTGTTCTATGGGAAGCAGGGAAAGCTGTGATGAGAGGTAAAATAATTTCTTTCCCCTCACACAAAAAGAAAGAAGAAAACAAAAATATTCAGGAACTAGAAAAAACCATCAAATCCTTAGAAAAAGCCTACGCGTGCGGCCAAGATCAAGAAATAATGAACAAAATACGCAAAACGAAACTAGAATTATATGAAATTATTAATAAAAAAACCACAATTCCTTATACAAAGACTTCGCTTGCAGAATTTTGAACACAGTAACAAATCCGGTCGATTTCTAGCTAACCAGTTAAAAATAAATAAATAAAAAACAACTATATGTGCTGCTAAAGATTTGTCTGGAAACACAATATATGACCCTTGAAGAATAAACAACATTTTTAGGGATTTCTATGAAACTTTATATTCACCAAAAATAAACCCATCTAAAATGAAATTCATCAGTTTCTTGACAACATAACTCTTCCAAAATTACTAGACAGTCAATCAATGGCACTGGATTCGCCACTGACGCCAGGTGAACTCCAGGAAGTGCTGATAAGTATGCCTAATAATAAGGCTCCAGGTCCAGACGGCTTTCCTGCAGAATTCTACAAAGAATTCTGGACAATTTTGGCACCAGTATTCCACAGAATGTTGCAGGAAATCGAGGAAAATGGCAGACTACCACCAAATATGAATTCTGCCAACATTAGTCTCCTGCTAAAACCAGACAAAGACCCTTTATTTCCCTCAAGCTATCGTCCAATATCCCTTATAAATGCAGACCTCAAAATAATCTGCAAAGCTCTCTCAAAGAGACTGGAGAAAATAACCCCCCTCTTAATTCATCCTGACCGAACTGGTTTCATAAAAGGTCGGCACTCCTCAACAAATACAGGTAGATTACTTAATTTAATAGACTACTCATACAGTAAAAACATCGAAACCATAATATTATCTCTAGATGCAGAAAAAGCGTTTGACAGAGTTAACTGGAAATTTTTATTTGCAACTTTACACAAATTTGGTTTTGGAAACTCTTTCATAAACTGGCTAAGAATATTATACAATTCCCCAACAGCTTGTGTCAGAACAAATGACCAGACATCCTCCAGCTTCTGTCTCCTGAGGGGCACCAGACAGGGATGCCCACTCTCCCCTTCACTGTTTGCAATTTTTATCGAACCACTAGCAGCAGCATTTAGACAGAATTCAGTAATTAAGGGCATAAAATGTAAGAACATAGAACATAAAATCAGTCTCTATGCGGATGATGTGTTACTTTTTCTCCAAAACTCACAAACCAACCTTTCTGAGGTAATTACTCTAATAAACTGGTTTTCAAGAGTTTCAGATTATTCAGTTAACTGGTCAATTTCTACATTTCTTCCAATTAACTGCTCCTTCCATAATTCCTCTTCTGCCCCACTACAATCTGGAAATATTAAATATTTAGGTATTAATGTTTCTCCTAAGCTTTCAGACCTAACTAAATTAAACCACATCCCACTTCTAAAGAAAGTAGAAGGCGATCTGACTAGATGGAAATCTTTACCCATATCACTCATGGGAAGGGTCGCCACTATAAAAATGACGGTCTTACCAAAAATAAATTACTTATTTCTAATGATCCCGAACAAACCATCACAAGATTGGTTCAGATCTCTGAATTCATATATTTCTAAATTCCTTTGGAAAGATAAACCCCCGTGTATCAGCTTAAAAACGCTACAAAGAACCAAGGATAAAGGAGGATTAGATCTGCCTAATTTTCACCAATACTTCTCAGGCTTCAGTACATCTCAGGATGGTTAAAACATACCTTCTTAGATGAGCCCAGGGTAGATGTTGAACAGGCACTATGCAATAATCTAGAGATCTCAGACCTACCATTTATCAGCTCAAACATCAAAAGACATGAATGCTTTAAAAGTATCAACATCAGCTTTTCTCTGACAGCATGGTGGGAGTTTCTAAAAATAACGGAGTCTTCATTAATCCCATGCAAACGTACACCTATCTGGAATAACCCTGACATATTACAAAACAATAATATGATTAATTTTCCAGAATGGAGTGGTAAAGGAATTAAATACTTAGAACATATATTAGAAGGAACAGACTTTATTCCATTTGACAGACTAGTTACACAATATGGGATCAACAAGACAAGGTTTTTAGAATATCAACAAATTAAATCCATAGTAAAAAAGCAGTTTAACCTCAGTCAAGTTGAATTGCAAACACCACCAAGCGCGGTACATTGTCTTACTCTTGAATCCCCTAAATTATTGTCTAAAATATACAGAACACTTTCTAAAATAGATGAATCAATATCCCTTCCTATTGCAAAGTGGGAAGCAGATTTGTCAGTCAGCTTAGACCAAAACTTCTGGTCTCAGATTTGCTTAAAAACCTTTAAATTGATTAGAAATCCCAGTCTGCAATTAATACAATACAATACAATATAAAATACTACATAGAGTACAGGTACTCGGATGTTCCAGATGGGCTTTACATCTTCCAACAACTGCTCACACTGTCAAGGCAATACACCAGACAATTACATCCACGCTCTTTGGTTCTGTCCACCAGTGCAGAAGTTTTGGCCGAGATATGTAAAGACAAGGGGTGCAACGATACACAAAATTCACGGTTCGGTTCAATACTTTGGTGTCACGGTTCGATATTTTTTCGATACAAAAAAAAATTGTTCATGCCTTTTTAATTTGTCATTTATTAAAATTATAAATATATATTATAACTCAAAAGTACAGTTTTTAAATTTAATGTTGCTGAAACAACAAAGTAATAAAAAAAAAATCCATCTGCTCGAGAAATCACTCATCTTTGGAAAAGAGAGTTTATTACAGAGAAATGGCTCTTTCCAAAATAAAAGCTATTCTATATGCTTCTTCTGGGCTATATTCTCAGCAGCATATTAAACATATCAGGTCCCCATAAGGAGAATCCTGTGCTAACGGCTGTCTAAATGACTCGGGTAAAGTTTGTAGCATGCGTGCTTGTTGTTTTTGTCTGCTTCCACTTGTCTTTGCACTAGGATGATGTCTAAATGTGCAGTCATATTCGTTGTGTTCCCACTAGTGCTGTCAGCGTTAATCTGAAATGACGTTAATGCCACCACACGGCAAATCTACGTTAACGAGCTACCCCGGGACAACACGTTAACGAGCTAACTGTCTCGCTCCCTTGTCCTGTGCTCGGTGAATCTGCGTTTGACTACTCCGCCTAGGCTGCACTGACGAGCGCAGATCCACTGAGCGCTC
The DNA here is from genome assembly GCF_965226115.1 of Aulonocara stuartgranti. NCBI lineage: Eukaryota > Metazoa > Chordata > Actinopteri > Cichliformes > Cichlidae > Aulonocara > Aulonocara stuartgranti. The sequence goes on along the minus strand of NC_138939.1, from coordinate 3,737,215 downwards.
AACACAGACAGCATCATCAGAAGAAAAGTTGATATAATAAATTAAAAACTTTGTATTGTTCGATACATATGTGTACCGAACCGAAAGCACTGTATTGAACGGTTCAATATCGATACAAGTATCGTTGCACCCCTAGTAAAGACTTATCAAAGTGTCTGAAATGTAAAATTCCAACCTCCCCTTTAGTGTGCTTGTTGGGCAAATTGGATGATGTCACTACAGAAACTAATACAGTCCACATGGTTTTTACTGCCCTATGCATCGCCAAGAAAACGGTCCTCATCAACTGGAAAAATAAAAATCTTAATTCTAGCCAATATAGAAACCTAATAATAGATCACATTAGTCTCAAGACAGCTTCTGCCACCACATTACATCAATCCCTCTGGGCTCCTTTGATCGGCTACATCACTTAGCGGGGGTGGGGGGTCGTGGTTTGGTCCCGCCTTCGCCATTGTGGTTGTTGTGGAGGTGTCCCACATCAACCTTGACGCTTAGGGCGTCTGGAGAATCCTTAGGGACGTTATCCCTGGAGGGCTTAACCCAGGGGTTGCGGTCATAACCTGGTTAGTGGCTCTGGTTGCTCTTAGAGAGTGTTCTCCTCGTGGCTGTGTGCAGCAGTGGCGTCGGGTGGGCTCCCCCAGGTCCTGTCGGGCTGGGTGGTCCTGCTGCTGTAGGCCCCGGTCTGGATGGGCCTGGGCTTCCTTGCCTTGGTGGGTGCCGAAGGACGGGGGTGCCTACTGGGGTCAGCGGGAGAGCTGGCCCCAGGGAGGGGCATCTCCTTCTTTTCCTCCCCATCCCCGGCTGCCTCCCTCTTCCCGCTCCAACACACCCACCCACACAAGTAGGGCCTTGGGGTGCGGGTGTGTCACCAGGGTGCAGGGGAGGCATTCCCCCTCTGGCTTCTGCTCCGTGGCTGCTGGGTGACCCCTCGTCTGGGGCTCTCCTCAGCTCTTCCCAGGAGGGTGGCACGGATGCCCCTCCGGTGGTCCTCCTTGAGCCATGCACTCCTCCATGCCTGCTTCATGACGACCCTGAACCCTGGATTGGCAAAAGAAAATTGACGGACTGCTAATCTCATTGGGAAGCTGAGTGCAGATTAGTTTTTGCTTTAGGATTAAATCTTGCTTTTGTTTGTAATTCTTTACAGGTCACAGACTAATATTTGAATCTCAGTCTGTGATGCACCAAGTTAGGACTCATTCTCTCAGATTTGATGAAATATTTTGATAATGAAAATAGTACTTCTCTTTTATGACCTCCTTGTAATTTTAACCAAAGCTTTCACCACCAGGGGGCAGCATGTAATCTGCAGGTGTGTCCAGATGATTTTGGATTGGTGCTGGTGTTATTTTAACTTTTAGTATCCTTTTACCTCTTGCCCCATTGTTACGACTGTTAATAAGAACACCAGGTTAAATAATGAAGAATGCAATTATCATATTTTTTCAGTGTTATTTATTGAGTTGATAAGTTAGATCTGAACTCTTGTGAAGCAATAGAAGGAGGTCAGTCTTTTACTCTGACAATAGTGAACTTAAAGTATATAGTGAACTTTAATCTGATGTCAAATAAAAGTTGAGGGCTGTCCCAGAAGCTGCTGTGATATCGCTGATTTCTCACTCATAAAAATCCCCCCAAAAAACAACAATATCCACCAGAAGTAGTTCAATGTCATCTTTATAGAAAATTGTTCAGGTTACAGGTCAGTGTATTTTGTTTTCCTTTCCAATAGAAAAGAGCTCCTTCTGCCCAACATCAGCACAGAGACAAATACAGACTTTTGGTTACAGCAAAAAAACCCAATAAAAATAAAGTGAAACGATTTCCTCGTTTCACTCAGCAGGTCTGAAACGATGTAAACACATTCATCTGGTCTTTGAGGAAAAAACACGTTTCATTGCGCTGTTTAAACAGACAAAGATCTGCAGGTCAAACTGGAATAGTTAACATTGACTGTATGTTTAAAACAGTGGGATTATTTCATGATAAACTGATGAGATCTTTGTGTTTATTTAACTGGACATGAACAACAGCATTCATATTAGCAATTAGATCAAATAGTCTTTTAGTGCAATGTGTTTTTATGGATTCATCATGGGCGTGAAGTGTTGCAGCTAGCCAATGACACCTCCCCCCAAACAAAACACAACTTAAACTAAAAACAATTAAATACAAATTAAGGTAATAAAACAAAATAACCAACCAGCATATATAGATATAGATATTTGGATGGAATTAAATATTTCTCATAATATTGTGACTTCATTTCTTCCTTCACTGTTCTCATTCAATAGTTTCACAGGTCAACTTTCTTACTCTTCAGAAACACAAAGCTGAGCTTCAAACCGGAACTACAGAAACCAACGTGTGACATCACAGCAGCTGTGTCCAGCTTTTTTGTGTCAAGCAACAAAAAAGAAAACTACAATCCCATAATTCTTTCATTTGATAAGTAAGAGCTTCCCACTGTTAGCATGTTAGCATGATGAAAAAAACCTAAATGTCTGACTGGACATTTTAACTGAACACATGTATGTGCCGGCATAAATCCGTTTACATTTCTTAAAGCAACAGAAACCTTCCTGCAAGCTTTCCAAATATTTACTGTGAATCAGCTGCAGACAGGAAGTGACCTCACTGCTTGTTGCCCAGTTTCAGGAAGCGCTGTGACTTCTGTCTTGCCATGCGACGCTGCCGCTGTGCCATCTGAGCATCAAATATGGCGGTGTGCAGCTTCTGCAGGGAACAAGAGGAACCAGGTTGGGGAGGGTTACATCACGAAACAACACACATCCACACCGAGGCTTTCATTCATACCCAGGTTTCCACCCATACAGACGCTTCACCCATACTGAGGCATCCATTCTGTGATTTTTATTTAAATGCACTAAATTCACCTCAGATTAACAAAAAAACAACTCAACAAATAATGTGAGTATACAGGCCCTTTCCAAAAAATTTGAATATCATGGAAAAGTTTATTTATTTCCATAATTCCTTTCATGACTTTCATAGATTATAGATTCAGGGCCCACAACTTAAATAATTTGAAGTACTGTTGTTTATTTGTACATAATAAACCCACGAACTCATCTACTAAACTCAAAGCACCTGCACAGGTTTTCCCAAGTGTCATTAAATTGTTTCACTTTGACCCAATTGCCTCAGTTAGGTTCAATATGGGGACGACTTCAGACTTGACAACAGGCCAGAAGAGCATCATTGGAACCCTCCATAGGATGGGTAAGCCACAAAGGTTCATAGCTAAGGAGGCTGGCTGTTCACAGAGTGCTGTGTCCAAGCATATCAATGGAAAGTCCAGAGGAAGGGCAAAATGTGGCAGTAGAAGATGCACCAGCAGAAGAGATGACGGGGGCTTTCAGCAGATTATCAGACAGAAGATTCAAGAATCTGTCAGAGATCCAGAAAGGGTGGAATGAGGCAGGAGTCAAAGCTTCAAAACCACTTCTGCACCTGAGCCAACGTCAGAAGCGACTCAACTGGGCCAAGGAGAAGATGGACTGGACTGGTGGCCAGTGGTCAAAGGTCCTCTTTTCTGATGAAAGTAAATTGTGCCTTTCATTCGGGAATCAAGGTCCAAGGGTTTGGAGGAAGATGGGTGAGAAACAGAACCCATGCTGCTTGAGATCCAGTGTGAAATATCCACAGTCAGTCATGTTTTGGGGTGCAATGTCCGGTGCAGGTATTGGTAAACTCTGCTTTCTTAAATCCAAGGTCACCACAACAGTGTACCAGAATGTTTTAGAGGGCTTCATGATTCCTTCTGCTGAGGATCTGTATGGAGATGCAGATTTCATCTTCCAGCAGGACCTGGCCCCTGCACATACCACCAGAAGCACCAAAACCTGGTTTGATTGCCATGCCATCACAGTGCTTGACTGGCCAGCCTACTCGCCGGACCTAAACCCCATTGAGAATCTGTGGGGTATCAAGAGGAAAATGAGGTCCACCAGAACAAAACAAAGAAGAGCCGTCAGCAAGCATCAAGAACACCTGGGCTTCCATAACTGCCAGGCAACACCACAGGCCGATTGCATCAAGGCCACGGCGCATCGAAGCAGTGATTCCGGCGACGGGATTCCCAACCAAGTATTGAAGATTAACATATCATTTTGAAAATACCACATTTTGACTGATTTGATCCTAATTTTTTCTTTTTTTCCTGCAAAAACTGAGAAGTAAATGGTGATGTCTTCACAGTATTCTAATTTTTTGAAATCCTGTTTTCGTGGGTTTATTATGTACAAATGAACAACTAAGTACTTGAAATCGTTTAAGTCGTGGGCCCTGAATCTATAATCTATGAAAGTTTAAAGTTTTGAATGAAATTATGGAAATAAATAAACTTTTCCATGATATTCAAATTTTTTGGACAGGGCCTGTACGTTAGCAACCCCCCACAGTGAGTGGGGTTAGTTGTCGAGAGGTTTGTGGTAACTTTGTAGCATGACAAAGTAAGCAGAACTTTTTGCAAAATGCAGAAGTGAGTTAGGATTATTATGTAGCACACAGACGGGTTAATGTGCAACACAGAGGCGAGCGTGGTTAGTTTGTAGCACGTAAAGAGGAAGCAGTGTAATTTGCAATGCCTCAGGTTTGCTCACGCAGACATAAACAGTCTTTGTTTTGGTGATTATTACTGTTTGTTTCACGCTGTTATTGGGGCCAAACTGAGCTCATTAATACTGTTATGTGCTGCACACGTCACACCTGCCTTAGGTAAACACCATAACTGTCCTTATTTACTCCATTAAGTGCGAGTTCGTCAATAAATAGTTAAAACCTCCTCCTGTCTCCTGCTTTCTGTGCGTCTCTGATGGAATTTGGTTCCGTCCTCCTTACAATTTGAAATCCCACCAGAAGCTGTTCAAAAGTGGAGCGTTTAATCTGGACCTGGTCTTTTATTTTGAAAATTGACATGAATGCTAATGCTGCTCTTGTGCCGGACTTCTAGCTCTCACCTACTGTGTAGCTTGGTGTAGCTTAATCGACCCAAGAGGTTTACAATGAACAGTGTTCAGGCTTTCCTTAGCCTGCTTTCAGTTCAAGTTAATAATGTTACGGCTGCGTGCGCTCTCCAAAATTATGACTGCACAGGAGAGCTCTGAAACTTTAAACCAGATACATTTAAATATTAAAGCTTGCTGTCCCACAGCCTGATACAGGAGATGAGGAAATCACTTTAGTTTGTCTGCAGATCAGAGTGAGACTAAATTGACTGATTTAGCAGGTATGTGTGTGTGTTGTGTTCTAAGAGCTGCATGTTAAACAGTGTGAAAGAGACTTAACAGCACATTAGAATTAAATGTAAAAAAAAAAAAAGAATCTTCAAATGGATACATGAAAATTTCACTAACAATGTGCTGTCGCAGATAAATCTGCTGGTTTTACAGCTCTGCAGGGAAACGATGTGAAACATTTTCCTCCAGCAAACAGTCTGTAATGCACTTAAACCAGCTACGACAAAAGAACAACAGAAAGTGGACTCTGAATATAACCTCGTCCCAACCAGGTCATGTATTCAGCATGAGTTACCATGGTTACACTGACTTTAAACTTGACACAGCACACTTTGCCATTACTCTTGCTTTGTAGTCCTCCACATGCTACTGTAAACGAAGTTGAGCAGGAAGCTGCTATCAGCTTTGGTCCATATTGAAGTCAGAATGTGCTGCAGCCTCACAGACCCACACACACACACACACACACACACACACACACACACACACAGTACCTGAGCAGTGTTAGGGTCGTTGAGCTGAACGCTCCTCACAAACTCTTGACCATCTCTCTTTGAAAACGACAGCTTCTGCTGCTCCTGAGACACAAGACATTGAAATGTAACATGGTTACAGGATGTGACCTCACACCTAATCTTAATTGTTACCTTCCTGATTAAACAGCCGACAAATGTGGCCGATGAATTCGAGTTTTATTCAGAGGTTTATTTTGGTACCTTGCTGTAAATCTTCAGCTCACTTCCCACCACAGCCGGCGGTCGACAGATGTTCTCATACAAACATTCCCACTCTTTGTTGAAATGACCCACAAATTCTATCTCCTTAACACACAAAACCCTCCTGCACAAAAACAACAACGAAACCGTAAGCAACGACACATGCTGACAATCAGCAACGAAAAAACACAATAAAATAACAACAGGTTTTACCTGTTGGTGACGATGATGTTGGTCTTTCTGTGTCCAGGATACAGACAGTGATCTCTGAACACTTCACCCTCCAGCTGTTTGATCTCTGATCGCTGGAAACACAAACAGACTCCCAGGTTTTATTTACCGACCACCTGCGGTTTGAATCTGAACATTATACATGAACATAAGGTGACCCCGTCGTTCAGTAAAACCATACAGGGTCCACACTGATGCACCAAGAGGTGGATTTTACCATGCGGTGTAGCTTGTTGCTGGATGACTTCTAGTTGAAACAAGGACATTTAACAGTATGAAAGAATCGGCTATATATAAAAGGAGGAAGCAAGCTGACATGTTTGATTGTTTTGGAGATTCTGAAGGTTCAGGTTTGGCATTTTTGTTGCTGGCATCTATTTTTATTTGCGACAGGACTTCATAGCGAAGGGAAGGATCTGTCTCAGAAAAAAAAAAAAAACAGATTAACCAAATCAAAGATAGACCTGTCCTAAAATATATCCTGCTTTTTCATAAAAGGAACATAATCTTGCATTAAGGACATCCTGAAACCAACAAACGAGACCTTAATCTCACAGGAAAGTATTTATTCAGACTTATATGAGGTGAGAAGTAGAGCATCTTTCTGAAACACTTGCAGTCCAACTATACGACTATTTGTAATAATCCTTTAAAAACACCGTTCTCCTTGGAGAACCCCAAACTTTTTGTGCAGATGCCAGATGGAGGAAATTCTGAAAGCATGACACCGAATGCTTCGATTAACAGCAGAAATGTTAATAAGCGTGAAAAGTGATCCCGTTTTGTGGAATAAACCATAACTAATTAACCAGTGAAGCAAACCCACCACCAGAAGAAGAGAGAGGAAACTGTGGACGTATCAGAGGAGCTATACACACACACACTTCTATATGGCCGAGGATGCTAACATGTTGCCAAGCACACTAAAAGACGTATACGCAAACCAAACACGCCCTCTGAGAGAAATCTGACCTACTTCAAAAGAAGGATCGGAACCAGAGTGTGTGATAGCGTGATTCTGTGAAAGCACGTGTTAGTGAGTCGTTACTCTTCTAACCACATGCTGACAGTAAAGGCGACAGCCCCGCCCCCTCCCACCAAGCCCTGCATTTGGAAAAAGAAAGGTGTGAGTAAGAATTTTTATTAAACACAAATCTTACAGACAGCGACACGCACTCAGCTGACAAACACTCAGAGGTGACGTTAGTGCAGACACAACAGAGGTCATGCAGACTGAGTCGTACAAAGAGTACATCATCACAAAGACACAAATATTAAACAGCAAGTGTTCATATACAAGTTCAGAATGAATTTAAAGCTGACGCTACAGAACGATACAAAAATATCGGTAAGCTCTACACGGACATGTATCTCAGCTTTATAGCAAAATAATTTCACCACCTGCTAGTCTTGTCTGAATAAACAATATGTAATAAATGGCTATAAACAAAAAGGGTCATTTAAAAACTATTGTTTATAAACAGAAATAAAAAACTAAAAGCAGAAATGTTTTGTGTAGAAAAAGTAATAAACTGAGAGCTGAGTGTAGAAATGTTTGAGGTATGAGAAGAGAGATTAGTTTTGGCATGCATAGAAACCTGAATCATCTCAATATCCAGAATCAATGTGGATATAACAATAATATAGACTATTATAGAATATTATAGGATGAGGAATTGAACCATAAACATTTTATTAGTCATAGACAGGATTATAGTCTTTCAAAGCACTTGATTGATAAGTTGATCCGCCCAAACGAACACGATTATTCCTCCTCAGGCTGCATGTGGCACCAACACAAGAAGAAAAACAAAAAAGAAAGAAAAAAAAGGGGTTAGAAGCACAGACACACAATATATTAGCAGCTCCAGAATAAAGTTTTTCTGGTGTGTTTTCCAGCAGCTGAGATCTGATTCCTCATATCTCGTTTCTCCTGCTTTCTGATGTCTGCCTGATTGCTGGGTGTAGACTGTGTTCACAGTGAATGTGTGTTTTGGCTCAGCTTGTTTTTAATTCATAAATATCCGGAGTGTGTGTTCAGAGCTGCTGCTGTTTTGGATTTTTATCTGCTGATTGGTTTTGGGGCAGAACTGTTTTTGTTTTTAACAGCAGAAGACCACACCTGCTTCCTCTCAGCAAGCAACATCGGGTCATTATGGAGCAAAACGGTCAAAGCGATCGAACCTGGAAAAGGTCGAATCCCTGCGACTCGGTCAGGTCATACGGCCTGATGATCCCATCCTCCCTGATCAGACGCACCGGCCGTAGCTTGGTCACTTCCTCTGTCGCCTCGGCCGCCCTGAAATCACAACACACGCGGGAAAACAGAGATGCACTTGAAAAATTATTCTAGTGCTACAGAAACTGAAACAGACTCATTTCTGTGCCTTCCTGCTGAAGCTTAATAACTTCATATGGTGGAAGTGAAGTTGAAGCATCATCAGTCGGCATGCTGACTAGTCGTTTCTACAAAATGAGCCCTGAGAGTTGGATCTGCTACAACCCCGTTTCCAAAAATGTTGGTGCACTGTGCAAAATGTACAGCAAAACAGAACAGTCATCTGCAAACCATTTAAAGTCTGTATTTAACTGAAAATATCTTAAAGGTAAGAGATCAAATATTGAAACAAACATTTTTCTCAGTTCTTGAAAGCTAAATGGACGCGTTTAATGTTAACTCTGTCCCCGTAGTGACGAATTATGTCACTATTAATAAAGCTAGGGCTTGTTTCCAGATTGTTCCAAGAGCTGCTGCACGGGCAGAGACCTCACCCTCGTCTGATGCACACCAGGTCAGTTTGAAACCTGCCACAGACTTTGAGGCGGTAAAGAGTCACTCATTCTTCTACCAACACTTGCTGTGCTTTTGGAAGCCAAACAATTTTCTATTTCACTTATTCAGCAGAGCCTCCTGTGTGTATATTTCCAGTGGCTGTTTATGAACAGAGAATTATGGATTCTGTGGATCTTCTAATGTTGTTAAATTCATTCTTTAAGAAGTACTTTTTCTCTAAATTGTAGAAACTACTGCATCTATCTGTCATTTTGTACCACTGATTACACTCAGTGTTGTCTTTTTGATCCATTTTCAGTCAAATAAAGATTTTAAATGTTTTCCTTTAACTTCATATTTGTCCTAACCTTTTTGGAAACGAGGTTGCAGTTCAACCCTGAAGCGCATTCAGAGTGAAGCAGGTTCATTTCTAATGCGCACGATGCTGCGAGAAGCTTCCGTCAGGTGCGATATCTCACCTTTGGTGACCTCTACAGTGACAGCGTGAAACGGTAACATTCAACAGGTTATCATGAACCGACTGACGTGTCACAGGACAGATGTGTCCTCCATACGGAGGAGGGGGAGGAGGATGAAGGTTGATAAGGTTCCTGGGAAATGTTTTGGGCATTTCAAAGTATTTCTTTCTACTTAAATGTGTGGACAAAAGACTAGTTAAAGACAAAACGCAAAGGTCACTGCTGATGTACACAGAGTTGTTCTACCTTTATCCCAAATATCTCTGTCCTGATAGAAGAGCATATAGAAGACAGATGTTGATATCCAAATAGGGGAATGTCTTTAGTAAGAATGATTTGCATCCCTCCGGTAGAGCGCTGGCCCAGAACCTTCATGAGACACTTGATATTATTATTTGTCACCTGCTTCCTAGTATCTATAATTACTGCCACGTATATTTTAAATCTGAACCATCGCCTAACATGTTCAGAATGTACTATGTAGATGGAAATAATCAACTAGTATTTAAAAATATTTAGCAGTACTTTGAACTTTGCAGTGCAGTTTTCTCTTTGATGCAGCTCAAAGCTGTTTTTAGTGCGAGCGTCACCTCAAACAAACCAACACCGTGGCTGTTAGTGTTTCTTTACACAATCAGTATGAACCAAGGTGCCAAACTCAGGCTGGAAGAACCATGTGACCATTCAGTCAGCCAATCCCTGAGGAGAGACCAGGTGATGCTTTGAGATTCACTGGCAGGTGGGACAACAGAGGTTACTGCAGACTTTAAAGTACTCAGTGGTGAGATTAAGGTAAGTGCATACAGAAACTCATCTGTCCTCGGTTATATACCTGCAGAAACGTCAGCAGGACGTGAACACAGTGTTTCCCATAGATTAGCAGAGATGGGTTTGTCCACACGGCCTCTTAATGAATCAATAAATGTATCTACACATATTTTATGAGTGACAAATAAATAACTGATCAGCTGCCTCTCATCCTGTCGATTAACTCTAAATCCATCATCGTGTTGCCGCAATGCTGGACAGCCAAACCCACAGGGAGGTCGGCAATTTAGAATCACCCTAAGCCCAATAACTGCATGTCTGCACGACTGGAGGACCCATGCAGACAGCCCAGACAGTGGATTCAAACCTGGGACCTGAAAATAGGGATGAGGGTGTGAAATAGACTGTGGAGGGACGAAGACAGAACAAATGCTAAAAAGAGTCGCCACACTGGCTGGTTGTTGACACAGGGTGACCTGCTAAGGTTAAGTCTACGTGTGGGAAACAACGGAAGGGAAACTGCGAGGACCAAGCAGACAAATGTTTTCAATTTTCACGATGTAAATGCATGAAGCACTTCGGATCTCTTTACAAGCAGGACCTGTGACTCTCCTCGGGGGTGTGGCTTTCTGAATCACAATGCTGCCACGAGCTGGTGGGTTTAAGAAAGGGGAAGGGGCAGCAGAGGCAGACTGATGGTGGGTGACATGATGAGCATGAATCAGTTTAAACTCTTGACACGATGCAGCGACTTACCGTCCATCTGCCGCAACAGTCAACATGCAAACGTCAAAGTGCCGCAGGTTAAAGCTCGACCCCCTCACTACTGCTTCATCAGGTCTGATCAGGTTTTATCTGGTGCAACAATGAATGCTACCCAAACATTTAAAAAGGGGAAAACTAGTCCTGAACCTCTGTAACAGATCTACAGTTCAGCTCTCAGGCAGCGATTAAAGAGTTCGGCTTTAACATGCTTCATGTGAAATACTCACACACCAAAACAGCAAGAAACCAATGAACAAAACTCCCGGCAACAACGACACGAGACAGAAAACAAAAGCAGAAATTAGTGAGCAGACAAACAACACATTAAGAAGCACACAGAAAACACAGGAAGTTCTTCAGTCTGCAAAATACTGGAGACAAAGTACGAATAAACAGAGTCACTGACAGACTGAAGAGTGAAAATAAAAACTGGACACGGACGAAAGCTTGAAGCAAATACCTCTGGATGCCCTGGAAGGTGCTGCTGGCCATGTCCACGATGCCGCCTGTCGGCCGAGCCACCACCCCCACCAGACCTTTACCGATCCCCTTAAAGAAACCCGCTGCTCCCTCCTTCTTCGCTCCTACAGAGAAAGACAGAGTAACTGCTCTGATCCTCTGCAGCTCCAGAGTCTACATTTGCAGTTTTGGGTTTTCTTGCATTTCTCTGACAGAAAGGGGATCTAATCTAATTCAGGTTAGTCTGGGTGTTGAATTTCATCATCACTCACAGTAGTGTACTGCACTCTGCTGCAAAGAACATGTTTCTGTTTTCCTTCAGATGGAGACTCTACAGGTGAATATGGTCAAAATGTAACTAGTAAACGTCACTATGCGAAAGCTCAAAGTTCGTATCTGCTGTAGATTTGCACCAATTTGCATATATTTATAGAAGACATATGGGCACACTGGATAAAGCTGGGTTCAACATTCATGGTAACATTTTGTCTGTCTCCATCAAGCAAAGTCTCTCTGCTCTCTTCTTTTCCCTTCACCCCCAAACTGAGTGTTTGCAGCAGCAGTGTGGGTTTCACGGCAGAGGAGCACGTACCCTCCACAGGTTTGGTGACGATGCCGGTTACTCCGCCCACGACTCCCTGCAGAAACAAGAACTGTTACTGAACTGCATCGGGCTCACATCAGGACACACAAACCTCTGAACTCTGTCACTCTGTACCTTCAGCAGTCCTTTTCCTCCTTTAGCCAGACTTTCTCCAAAGTCTTTGGGTGGTCGGTTCATCTCCTCACGTCGCTTCTGTTGGTACTCTTTATCCATAGTGATGGCTGCCAGACCTTTACCAACCGATCCCGTGATCTTGGAAACCATGCCTGCGGCGCCACCTGCACGAGGAATCAGCTCGCTAATAATACTGATCGCAGTGGTCATCATCTGTCCTGGTTGGCATTAAATCAGTCACTGCGCATCCATCATGCCTCTGGCTTTCTTACCGACTGTGTGGCCCAACAGGCTGCGGACACCGATCACAAAACCTTCAGCAAACTCCTCCGGACCCTGAACGGCTCCCTGACAAACACAAACCACTTTTATTTCATCTGGATTCTCCTGCCTGTCAGTTTCTCAGCTCATGATCCAAAAATAAGACTGACATCAGAATCTTTCCTGGTAACTATCAGAAAAAAGTCGATTACGTCGTCGTGTAGTTCAGGATGAGTTACCTGGAAGGGCTCGTAGAAGAAGGCCTCCACCCCCTCAGACAGACCTCGGATCAGTCCAAATGGATTTCCCAGCACGTCCAGACCCAGAACCAGAACATACATCTGCTTCAGGAACTGCAGGCAGAGAAAGACACCAGGTTTTCTTTCTTGAGATTTTAAAATACGACCAATGGTGCCCCCCAGCCTCGTTGTAGATACACCTATGGCATCAATTTGAAAATCCTACGTTGCTTCGTTCTCAAGTTATCGCATTCCCAAAGTTAGATGCCCGTCAACCTTTTACAGCTGAGGGGTAAAAACACAGATTATCTGCCTTTTGCTTCTGCAGAGACGCTTTCAGAATTTAACACAGGTTTAATACTAATGTCCACGTGATCAAATTTGTTAAATGTTCATCATCATCATCATTTATTTATTTATATAGCACTTTAAAAACACACCTGGTAGACCAAAGTGCTGTACAATACTAATATGCACATAGTAATAAAACCAGACAGGGGTGCAACGATACACAAAATTCACGGTTCGGTTCGATACTTTGGTGTCACGGTTCGATATTTTTTCGATACAGAAAAAATGTTCATGCCTTTTTAATTTGTCATTTATTAAAATTATAAATATATATTTTAACTCAAAAGTACAGTTTTTAAATTTAATGTTGCTGAAACAAAAGTAATTTAAAAAAATAATCTATCTCAGGGCTCTCAAAATTTCAAAATCCCTGGTAGCCCTTCGGGCAGGGACTCTTCAGTTTTTGGTAGCCCAAAATAAATGTAAGTAGTCCAAATAAAAAAAGAGAGCAATTTTTTGATTGATGTTTTGTTTCCTTTACAATATTATACATTAAAGTATAATATTGTAAACGAAACAAAACATTAATCAAAAAATTGTTGAAAAACAAATTACAACATTGTATAAAAATTACAATCATCAACTCAAATATTTGGTTCTAATTGAACAGAAATTTCTATGAACTTGTAAGAACTGTGTAGGACATGAATCAGTCTGTGTCAGATCCTGAATTTGAAATTTCCACTGAAGTCAGGGGTAAGAGACAAGTGGAACCAAGATCGAGGCCATTTGCTTTTTGAAGTTTGCAAAGACTGCTAAATTGTGCCAGTGGTAGTTCACTCTTTGCAATATAGTACGCTGTTCTAAACAGATTTTCAGGTTTATTTTTAGTCTGTTATTTGCAATTGGTGTTTGTTCTGGGAAAGATAATGCAGACTGAGCAATAATGCGTTTCTTGCATTTCTCATGGGTTCTAATGGGGGCCTTTCTTCAAATGACTGGTCCCAGTAACAAAGGCGCTTGTCGACTCAGAAATCGAGAGAAAACCAACAACACACCCGGCAGAACATTATGTTATTTACACGGGTGCACATCCGCATGTGCGCATTCACTGTCAAAATAAAAGACGCGCACCAGATAAGAAGTTGCAACGCGCGTTTGCGTCCATATAAAAAGCAGTGTTTTTGTCCTAGAGTGGGATTTTCACGGCACATTCCGCACCACATCTCTGTGCGTTCATCATTTGTTTGAAGCCAGCTCATCTCCTGCAACCACTTTTCCGAGAATACGCGCTTTTTTTGTGGTTCGGACTCCTTCTGACATTTGTTTGGAGGTGGAGGAACATCACAGTAATTGCTCAAAGGAGCTTCTTCGACATCTTTAAGAGTTTTAAACAAATGTCTGTCCTCCTCCAGAAAATCTTATGTATGCAAACACGCGTTGCAACTTCATATCTTGTGCACGTTTTTTTTTTTTTTTTTTTGACAGTGAATGCGCACCTGCGGACCACTTATGTGCAGCCCTGGTTATTTAGCTCGTCATATTGCAGCCACAGAAATTCTTTTGTCCATGAAACCATAAAGCTGCACTTTCTTTTTGCCTTATAGTCTGATTTGTACGGTGGCTGGTGGTAAGCTTTTCTTTGGCTGTCACTTCGTCACCCTGACCTGTCTTATTTGGCTCAGCAGAACTAAAATATATATCCTGCTGCTTTTACACACGCACACATAACGGTCAACGATTCTCTGCGCGATCAACCTCTCACATGTTTAAGCTTGCTGCGGGAGATTTCACTTGTCATGTTTGCATAGTAAGCTAACGATTGATAAGACGATGTCAGAGGAATTGGTGCACAAATTATCATCACTCACAGATCAGTGCTGTCGCTCTCTATACACAGTTCACGCAATTGCAAAGTGAAAGCAAAAAACAAGCGCAAATTCAAACGAGATTTCAATATGTCACATATTGACAGTGGCTCACCGATGCCAATGACATAATTACCCAGCTACATTTCCGAAAGAATGCAAAAGCATTGACATATATTTTTCCTTCCTACAACAGCCCGACGGGCAGGGCAGAGATAGATTTTGGTAGCCCGACTGGAAAAATCGCTAGCCCCAGGACGTCGGGCTAGTGATATTGCAAGCCCTGTATCTGATTGAGGAATCACTCATCTTTGGAAAAGAGAGTTTATTACAGAGAAATGGCTCTTTCCAAAATAAAAGCTATACTATACGCTTCTTCTGGGCTATATTCTCAGCAGCATATTGTAGCGGGTCAGGGCTGTTTGTACAGTTATGTTTTGTTTATGTTGCCATAGTGACAGGTGACGCCCTCTCGCTGCGACGGTGTGTCCTTCCGGGGTCAGAGGGCGCCCTGTGTGTTGGTGTTGTTGTTGTTGCTGTGCGGCTGCCGCGCTGAGCAGTTAGCTAGCTGCAGTGTTCTTCTGCAGATGTCAATAAACGGCTGTGCTCCCTGGCTAGCTCACGGGAAGCAAGACCAAACGACACCTCCGTCTCCTCCTTGTCTGAGCTCGCCACAATATTAAACATATCAGGTCCCCATAAGGAGAATCCTGTGCTAACGGCTGTCTAAATGACTCGAGTAAAGTTTGTAGCATGCTTGTTGTTTTTGTCTGCTTCCACTTGTCTTTGCACTAGGATGATGTCAGCGTAAACGTGCAGTCATATTCGTTGTGTTCCCACTAGTGCTGTCAGCGTTAATCTCGTTGAAATGACATTAACGCCACAACACGGCAAATCTCCGTTAACGAGCTACCCCTGATCGCCTGTGCTTAACGAGCTAACTGCGCTAACACACTAGTTCCCACCCATGTAATTGAGCATTGCGTGGCACATCCAACATACTGTTTTACTTTTGTCCATGACGCGCTTACCTTCAGGGTCATATGTCACATGAAAACCAAAATAATTCCAAACGCCAGATCTGAATGAGGGTGGGGGAGGTTCAATTTGCCATGTTGCAAGGAGAGCTTAACTTCTGTCTCGCTAGCTTGCCCTGCGCTCTTCCTTCTGACGATGCTGTCTGTGTTGAGCGCTCAGTGAATCTGCGTTCGACTACTCCGCCTAGGCTGCACTGTGGAGCGCAGATCCACTGAGCGCTCCACACAGACAGCTCAGACAAGGAGGAGACGGAGGTGTCATTTGGTCTTGCTTCCCGTGAGCTAGCCAGGAAGCTGCTCAGCCCGGCAACCGCACAGCAACAACAACAACACCACACAGGGCGCCCTCTGACCCCGGAAGGACACACCGTCGCAGCGAGAGGGCGTCACCTGTCACTATGGCAACATAAACAAAACATAACTGTACAAACAGAACAGCCCTGACCCGCTACATAGCCCCCACCTAAGGGGTCAGTCGTCCCCGACGACCCCATTACCCCACACAAAGTCCTGCAAATGTCCAGGTGCCTTCTTTTGGCGCACCGGCCGGTCACGACCAGCGGGGGAAAAGTCACTCGGGTCAGAACATGGGGTGCCACCATCATCCCACTTCTGACACCAATGTGGCGAGCTCAGACAAGGAGGAGACGGAGGTGTCGTTTGGTCTTGCTTCCCGTGAGCTAGCCAGGGAGCACAGCTGTTTATTGACATCTGCAGAAGAACACTGCCGCTAGCTAACTGCTCAGCGCGGCAACCGCACAGCAACAACAACAACAACACACAGGGCGCCCTCTGACCCCGGAAGGACACACCGTCGCAGCGAGAGGGCGTCACCCGTCACTATGGCAACATAAACAAAACATAACTGTACAAACAGCCCTGACCCGCTACAATATGCTGCTGAGAATATAGCCCAGAAGAAGCGTATAGTATAGCTTTTATTTTGGAAAGAGCCATTTCTCTGTAATAAACTCTCTTTTCCAAAGATGAGTGATTCCTCAATCAGATACAGGGCTCGCAAAATCGCTAGCCCCGGGATGTCGGGCTAGCGATTTTGCAACCCCAGTCAGGCTACCAAAATCTATCTCTGCCCTGCCCGTCGGGCTATTGTAGGAAGGAAAAATATATGTCAATGCTTTTGCATTCTTTCGGAAATGTAGCTGGGTAATTATGTCATTGGCATCGGTGAGCCACTGTCAATATGTGACATATTGAAATCTCGTTTGAATTTGCGCTTGTTTTTTGCTTTCACTTTGCAATTGCGTGAACTGTGTATAGAGAGCGACAGCACTGATCTGTGAGTGATGATAATTTGTGCACCAATTCCTCTGACATCGTCTTATCAATCGTTAGCTTACTATGCAAACATGACAAGTGAAATCTCCCGCAGCAAGCTTAAACATGTGAGAGGTTGATCGCGCAGAGAATCGTTGACCGTTATGTGTGCGTGTGTAAAAGCAGCAGGATATATATTTTAGTTCTGCTGAGCCAAATAAGACAGGTCAGGGTGACGAAGTGACAGCCAAAGAAAAGCTTACCACCAGCCACCGTACAAATCAGACTATAAGGCAAAAAGAAAGTGCAGCTTTATGGTTTCATGGACAAAAGAATTTCTGTGGCTGCAATATGACGAGCTAAATAACCAGGGCTGCACATAAGTGGTCCGCAGGTGCGCATTCACTGTCAAAAAAAAAAAAAAAAAACGTGCACAAGATATGAAGTTGCAACGCGTGTTTGCATACATAAGATTTTCTGGAGGAGGACAGACATTTGTTTAAAACTCTTAAAGATGTCGAAGAAGCTCCTTTGAGCAATTACTGTGATGTTCCTCCACCTCCAAACAAATGTCAGAAGGAGTCCGAACCACAAAAAAAGCGCGTATTCTCGGAAAAGTGGTTGCAGGAGATGAGCTGGCTTCAAACAAATGATGAACGCACAGAGATGTGGTGCGGAATGTGCCGTGAAAATCCCACTCTAGGACAAAAACACTGCTTTTTATATGGACGCAAACGCGCGTTGCAACTTCTTATCTGGTGCGCGTCTTTTATTTTGACAGTGAATGCGCACATGCGGATGTGCACCCGTGTAAATAACATAATGTTCTGCCGGGTGTGTTGTTGGTTTTCTCTCGATTTCTGAGTCGACAAGCGCCTTTGTTACTGGGACCAGTCATTTGAAGAAAGGCCCCCATTAGAACCCATGAGAAATGCAAGAAACGCATTATTGCTCAGTCTGCATTATCTTTCCCAGAACAAACACCAATTGCAAATAACAGACTAAAAATAAACCTGAAAATCTGTTTAGAACAGCGTACTATATTGCAAAGAGTGAACTACCACTGGCACAATTTAGCAGTCTTTGCAAACTTCAAAAAGCAAATGGCCTCGATCTTGGTTCCACTTGTCTCTTACCCCTGACTTCAGTGGAAATTTCAAATTCAGGATCTGACACAGACTGATTCATGTCCTACACAGTTCTTACAAGTTCATAGAAATTTCTGTTCAATTAGAACCAAATATTTGAGTTGATGATTGTAATTTTTATACAATGTTGTAATTTGTTTTTCAACAATTTTTTGATTAATGTTTTGTTTCGTTTACAATATTATACTTTAATGTATAATATTGTAAAGGAAACAAAACAGGAAACAAAACATCAATCAAAAAATTGCTCTCTTTTTTTATTTGGACTACTTACATTTATTTTGGGCTACCAAAAACTGAAGAGTCCCTGCCCGAAGGGCTACCAGGGATTTTGAAATTTTGAGAGCCCTGAGATAGATTATTTTTTTAAATTACTTTTGTTTCAGCAACATTAAATTTAAAAACTGTACTTTTGAGTTAAAATATATATTTATAATTTTAATAAATGACAAATTAAAAAGGCATGAACATTTTTTCTGTATCGAAAAAATATCGAACCGTGACACCAAAGTATCGAACCGAACCGTGAATTTTGTGTATCGTTGCACCCCTGAGATATAGATATATCTAGAGATATCTATCTCTAGATATCTATCATCTAGAGAGATCTATCTATATATCTATAGATCTATCTATAGATATATCTATATATCTATAGATATATCTATATATCTATATAGATATCTATATATCTCTAGATATATCTATATATCTCTAGATATATCTATATATCTCTATAGATATCTATCTCTATAGATATCTATCTATATCTATCTCTATAGATATCTATCTATATCTATCTATATAGATATCTATCTATATCTATCTATATAGATATCTATCTATATATATCTATCTATATATATCTATCTATATATATATATCTATCTATATATATATATATATATCAGTTACCCACAGAGTTAAAAGCCAGGGAATAAAAATAGGTTTTTAAAGACTTAAAACTGGCACTGATGCAGCCTGTCTAATATGGAGAGGAAGGTTATTCCAAAGCATCGGTGTAGCAACAGAGAACGCTCGGTCTCCTCTAAGTTTCAGCCGTGACTTTGGGACCGAAAGCAGCAACTGCTCAGCTGACCGAAGGGAACGAGTGGGGACGTGGGGCTGTCAAATAAACAGGTGCCAGACCATTTTAGAGATTTAAAAACCAATAAAAGGACTTTAAAACGGATCCTAAATTCAATAGGAAGCCAGTGTAAAGAGGCCAAAATCGGAGTGATGTGATCAAATTTCCTTCTGCCAGATAAAAATCGTGCTGCAGCATTTTGCACTAATTGCAATTGGACAAAGTGCCCTGCCCAACCCCTATTAAAAGAGAATTGCAATAATCTAAACGTGAGGTAATAAAGGCATGAATAACACTTTCCAAGTCACGCTTGGAAAGAAAGGGCTTAACCTTCGATAAACGTCTGAGGTGATAAAATGCTGATTTTACCACGCCGTTTACGTGGTCATCAAAGGTAAGTGCAGAATCAATTTTAACTCCGAGATTTGTGATCAAACTCTTTAGTTGGGAAGTCAAAGCTGCAAGATCAACATCCAGAGTATGAGAAGAACGATTTGGGCCAAATAAAATCGCTTCTGTCTTCCGATCATTAAAATTTAAAAAGTTTTTTGCCATCCATGCTTTGACATCAGTAAGGCAGTCAAGCAGAGGTCCAGTTGGGAGACTATCAGAATGACTAAAAGGTAAGTAGAGCTGGCAGTCATCTGCGTATAGATGGAATGGCACTTTATGTTTCCGGAAAATCTCGCCAAGAGGCAAAAGGTACAACGAAAACAATAACGGCCCAAGAATAGATCGCTGTGGCACACCCCAAAGCAGAGGGGCCACAGAGGATGAAGCCGACCCCAACTTAACACAAAAGGTCCCATTTAAGAGATAGGACTTTAACCACAAAAGTGCCGAATCATCGTCATCAGTTGTTACTTCTTCAGATCTGATTGGCTTATCTCCATTTAATTACACCTTTGTTTGCTTGTAGATAAATTACGACCTGGATAAAGCATGGCACACATGGAGGCTGTAACTTTACCTGTTCAGTATAGTGTCGAGCCGCCACCCACGTCAGCTTCTCTTTACTGTAAAACTGGTGCTTCACCTCAAAGAAGGCCAGTCTGTGGGACACAAACATGACGAATGTCAAACAGAAAGTTTTACTGTGACAGACTCAGCAAACAGCCGTCCCCTACTTTACGGCCCTCAGCGCATCTCTCTAATGCCGCCGCAGCAGCGGCGAGAGTCTCACTTGAAGATGATGTCGTCGACGTCGGTCAGCGTGGCCCCGATGCTTTTCAGCAGCAGGTTCAGAGACTGAATGGCTTCCGTCTCCTCAACCAAGTCATCACCGCTGGAGCCCAGAGACAGACTGAGATGGAGCTGAAACAAACACACGAACACCAAGATGGAAACACAACCTTGACCCAGTGACGACACTGGGCTTATTTTGAATCCAAACATTCATCTGGTTGACTTAACGATTTAAGCTGTTTTTAAATATAAGTGAAAAGGAGAGCTCAGACTGTGCGTCTTCACCTTGATGGGTGAGATGTGGAAGTATTCGAAGTAGCTGAGACCAGATGCGTCAGTCCGCGACGCCTCCATCAGCTCGGCCTGCAGGCCCTGCAGATCTTGCTCTATCAGCCCAGACTGAAACACAGACACACCTCAAACGCATGAACCCTCTGTGTGTGGTTCATGTTGGCACTTTTCACATGTTAGAAGCAGCTCTACCTTCTCGCTGTCGGCCTGGGGGTCTGCAGCAGGAGTGAACAGAGCCAAAATGGCTCCCAGGAAACCCTGATCGATTTTTACTGCCATCTCCTGGACCAAAGCCATGAAATACCTGGAGAACACAGACAAGCTCAAGACAAGCTGACAATCTTTTCCTTAATCCCATCTCTGTGCTTACCTCTCAAAAACAAGTAAGTGTGGCTTTTTCCACACACGAAGGATTTGGACTTCAGCAGGGTTGTGGTTTTAAACACCCTGCAGGTCTTTAGGTGAACTGGTTCTTACTCACTTGAACTGCATGACGTTGCTGTGCTGGTTGAACCTGGTGATGATGGACACGTCAATGAAGGGCTTTGGCTCTGTGGAGACAGAGAGCGGAGTTAAAGACGCTCGGCTCACCGTGAGAACGGTCAGATCAAGAGTTTGATCGAAGCTATGAAGAAGTTAATAAAAAGACTCCACCTGTGTCCAGAGCGATGGACTTTGGAGGAAGAACTGGATTGAAGACGATGGGGAAGATGGCACCTGGAAGCTGATTGTCCACCTGGACACAGAATGATGCCAGTCATACAAGAGTGTGTATTTCTGTGCAGGTGTGTATGCATCGTGGTGTGTGAGTGTTTACCTGCAGCCAGTGCAGCTGAGCTCTCAAGCTGCGCTGATGCACCGACTGCTTGAACTCCACTTGGATCCCAGACAGGAAGTTCCTCCTCACTTGGCAGGAAAACGGCTGACGCATCATCATGGTGGCCCCACTGAGGTTCACCTGAGAGCCAGTGACATCACAGCTTCCCTCTCAGCTCAGTGGACAATTGAAATTTAAATTGTGTGTGTATTTTTTGGGGGGTGGGCGTGTTTCAGGTGCACGTTGACCTCTCACCTCCAGGTTCTCCAGTCTGATCCAGCCGCCGGCGGACTTCCCACTCAGCTGATTCTGGTAGGCTTTCTCCAGCAGGCTGATGTTCTTGTTATTGAACGGCTTCCAGCGATTCTTTGGCTTCATTTCCCAAACAACACCTGAGCTGTGATACAAACACACATGTAATGCTGTAACACGCTTGTGATTATGTGTTGATGTTGCTCCAAGCGGTGTGCTAGGAAGCAAGATTCAGTGGGTATGATCATCTCCAGTGGGAGCTGGTCTGCACAAACAGACGTGTGCAGGAGCAGCAGCTCTACTTAGAGCTCCTCTAAAGTGCAGCCTCTCTATGTGGGAAGCTCATTTCACCCACTCATATCTGTAACCTTCTTCTTTTGGTCACTACCCAGACCTCCTGACCACAGGTGAGGGTTGAATGTATATTGACTGATAAAGAAGTTCTCTTTTCACCACAACAGTCCAGTACAATGGACACATTACTGGCCTTCTCCATCTGTCAATCTCACGCTCCACTTTCCTGTCACCTATTACCAGGATTGTAAGGATATCTGAACTCCTGTGTTTGGGTCAACAGCTATCCCAGTCCAGAGGGAGCAATCCACCGCTTAACATCTGCAAATAATTTAAACCCTATATAAACAGCTCTAAGGTGCAGCGGTAAAAAGAGAGCTGAACCTAAAAGTGTAGATAAAAATATACTGGCTAGTCCTGCTTGTTATTCCTACTCTCACCTATGTTCATAAGCTGTAACTGGTCACAGAAAGCAGAAGCTGACGAGAACAGGCAGCAGAATTCAGCTTCCTCCCAATGGGCGAGGAGCTCAGTTATTTAGGAGAGGCTAAAAGTAGCTATTTCTTCTCCAACAGTGCTACTTTAGTCAGCTGGGAGTGGTTCAGGCAGCTGACTAGCAGGCCTCCTGGATGCCTCCAAGGTGAGGTGTGTCCAGGCATATCCAGCTGGGAGATGACCCTGGGACAGACCCGGGACACGCTGGAGTTATTACGCCTCTCTAAGGACTCAGTAACGCTTCATTATCCCCTCAGAACAGCTGGAGGAGGCTGTGGAGAGGGAGGTCTGGGCATGCTTTCTCTGTCACCCAGATCTGGATAAATAGCAGGAAACTTGCAGCTGTTACATTGTGAATAAAACTAAAACAAAAAAGTAGAAGATTTTTTCTGCATATCTTGGTTGCATTTTGCTCCTCTGGACCTAAATGAGATGGCACTCATCTAGCCCATTTTTAAGGAAGAAGAGTCCATTTACAATCTCTTCTTTATGAGAACACAGACTGATTTTAAGATAAAAATGTGTTAGTCAAGAAAGCAAATAGCTAATCTCACACTGTAGACGAAGCCTGGAAATGTGACCTTGCTTTGCTGTAAACTGCTCTGGTAATGTGATAGTGTTTACCTGGTGATGCCAATGTACGCGATCTCCTGCCGCTTGCTGTTGTTGATCAGCGACAATCCAAGGTTTTGCAACAAAACTTTTACTTCCTGATCGGACTGTTCAAGCTCCTCAGCCTGACGAGCCTTTGTCACCACTCCAACGTCCTCAGTAAATATCAGCACCCGCTGGCGTCCGTCCAGGAAGGAAGCCCAGTGGATCTGAGACTGGCTGTCGTAGGAAAACTGACCAAAATCATCCTAAATGAACACAGACAGACTGTAAAGAAACTGATGTGTTTGTATTCTGGGTTTCATGAAGTTTGTGGGAAGCAAACACAAGGAGCATATTGTTATTGCTATATCCTCCAGTTTGACTGTAATAGTACCATAACTAAAGATATTCAATAGGATGTGAAAATAGCAACAGAGACGCTAAAAGTCATCAGGAATATGTGTACAGAGGGGATCTACATCAGTAAAAGAAGCCTCAGTTCCCCAGACTTCTCTACAATCAGATGTCTTGTAGCCAGAGTGGTTGCCTCCTGATGGCCAGAAAATCAAGGTAATAATTAATTAATAATTAAGGTTGTAAAAGCAACTAAATGTAAACGAAAAACAAAACATTTTGGTTACATAAAATTAAATTAAAAACTAGACTTTAAAAAAATTTAAACCAAGAAATGATTTTGCGAACTTGGCAAATTAAAATAAAAATATTATTTTTTTCCTAGTTTGAGCTTCTATTACGTTTTTAGTTGTTTGCCGAAAAATTTATTTGCCTGATGAAGGATTGATGTATTGAGATTCTGGATGTCTGTCTTGGCTCTGACGTGTGTTCTCCAAACAATCATAATTACAACAACAAGAACAACAACAACACTGAAACTAATAAAAATGAAACTACAACTAAACATTTTCAAACAATAAAAACTAAACTGGAACGAGAAACTCAATCTGAAAATCAACTAAACTAGACTGAATTAAAAACAAAAAGCTAAAATGAAATAAACTAATTAGAAAATACAAACTCATTGTTTAGATCATAAATCTACACTAATCTTTTATATAAAGTAATTGATCATTTTTCTCAGTACAACAGCAGTGGCTGAAATAAATGGTTTTTCTGGTTCCTCAGGGTTCCAATTTTTGGTCCTTGACATTTTCAGGTTTGTTACATTAGATTTCTTCGGTCACAACAAACTGAAAAATTATTTTTCAGAGGATGAGGTTCAGCTGTTACAAAGACACAAAGGCATAGTAATATCTGGCCCTTCCACTATTAATTAATCAGAGAGTTTCTGCTGTTTTCTGTGGGAAATCTTTTGATATGCGTTTCATCAAACCTCAATAGCAACTAAACAAAGCTCGACCTCCAGAATTGTCTCACCATGACACACAACAGTGTCTTCTTACAAAAAAAATGCAGATACGAGATTGTGTGTGAGTCTGACCTTCAGCAGATCCAGCTCTCCTGAATGATCCCGGCATTCCCAACGAAGCATGCGGACTCCTGTTGGGTCGTCCCACGCAAACCGTCGAGTCTCGCTGGGTTTCAACGCATGAAAGACGGATGAGCCGCTGAAAAGAAATGGCAAGTAGCTGGGTTTCCACCAAGGTGTTTCACAAAGAGAAAATTAACTGAAATACAAATTTGTCAGGGAACTGACATGGAGTGACAACCAGAAACACAGAAAACAGGCAAAAAAAGCCTTTAAGAGCTTTTTTTGTGGCCAAAAACCTGGAGCACCTCCAAGAATGCAGAAGTTAAGACAGAGTGAACCGTGTCAGATGAAAAAGTTACAGCTTTTAAACTCTGATAGGCTATAAAATAACATATATGTAGTAGTGTGTTGACCTCTGACCTCTGTTTATAGCTGATGGTAGCCCAGGGCGTGTGGTTAACCAGCAGGGCAGGAGCTGCTCCTTCATAATAATCACTGAAGCTGATGACGGTGGAGTGATCGGAGAGGTTGACGTCCACGATGATCCCACCGCACTGAAACATACACGCATTTAAAAATCTCCAAAATGTACTAAACTGTGAGAGTTCGTCCAATGTGTCTGGTCTAATGCACACTAACCATTTCCATTTTTAGCAGGGTGCCGTTGTCCTGTTTATTGAAGAAGAAGGATTGGGAGGTGGATTCAGACCCGACAACACGGACACACAACTTTCCCGAGCCATTCTCCGGCCACAGAGGGAGACACTGCGCCACAACAATCGAATTATGAGAATTATAATAACATAAGGAGTTTGGCAGTGACAATAAGGAAGACAGGTCCCTACAGCCTGTCTGTTCTAAAACTAGAAATTCATTCACCTCGGTGGAAGAGATGTAGTGCCACTTGGTTTGGCTGCTGACTTCTCCCACTTCTAGTTCATAAGACGACTTGTTGACCAGAGTGTAGAAAGGACTCATGGTGACGATCCTGGTTAGTTTAAAACTGCTCATCTGAATACTAACACCCACCTGCACACAGAGACAAGAAGCATGAAACTAGATCAGCTCACAGCTGATGATCATTTTAATCAACCCAGGAGAAGAATGTGACACATTCAAAAGCTCCACAACCAGCCTGGTCTAATCCTCAGAAAGACAAAACAGGTTAAACAGTTTGATTAAAAGAGAAAAAGAGTTACCAAGAAGTCCATGTGGTTGGCGGGACAGCGAACGCAGCCATAACTTCCCACTGTGTCCAGAGAGAACCCGTCAGACCAGGAACTGGTGGAGACGCAAAGCTGGAGCTGATACAAAACATCAATGTGCAATAAATAAACATTTTACATATTACAGAAAATGTCTGGCTTTGTTTTTATCGTCAAAAAAAAAAAATAAAAATAAAAGAGTTAAAAAGGAAGCAGTGATCAGAAAATAGAGGTCTGACCAGATCTAAATATACAGGAATAAAAAAAACGTACCTGGAAGCTTATAAAGCATACAGGCTCGGATTGTGAAAACTTTGAACGACTTGTTTAAAGTCTAAAGAAGAAAGGCTGGACATGTGTGTCCAGGTGTTTCTCACCTTGCACTTGCTGAACATGTTTTTCTTCTTGAAGGAGAACAGGATGATGTCTCTGTAGTCGGCCGGGTGCTTGACGGAGATGTCCTCGGCTTTGTACTGGAGCACTCGAGACGTTTTGTTGATGATCCAGTACGGACTGAAGAGCGACAGCAGCAGGCGGCTCGCCGTCCTCGTCGCATGGACGTTAATGTCCACAGTCATGTTTATGTCCGAGTCGCAGGTGAGACATATGACCAGGAACTCGGGCATTTCCTTTTCAATCCGAATGTGTCCGTGCCAGTCGCGTCCTTGATACCTCATCAGCACCAGCGACACGATCTCGCCTGAGACACGAGCGTTCAGGAGGTCTGACGTGCTGCCTTCACGGAGCTCGCAGCTGTCTACTGAGCTCTGGGGATGCAACACGCCAGGTCCGATCAGGTTATTTTAGATCAGGTTAGTTTTCATTGGCTTATAAAATAATAAAACATTTCTAACAAACAGACTCTTTATTATTGCATTGCTAAACCTTGATGGAGCTGTTAGGGTTACCTCCATCATGTAGCGAATGGTGTATGGCAGCAGGTTGCGTAGGGTAGCCATAGGATGGAGATGGATGACATAGGCGGGGTCCCAGTCCTCCTCTCCACAGCTGGTGATGTGTCGCAGGTCATCGGGGACGGCCAAAGTGCTGACCATGAGCGGCAGCAGGCTGCTTTCGGATGCGGGACACTGAAGCATCGACCCCACCTCTGAGCTACAGTGCACCTGCTCCTTCCAGGATATGCAGGTGGAAGATGGCGCGTACTGACCTGTCAGCTCTCCTGCTGGCTGCAAAAACAGCTGAGATCTGGAGGAAAGAGGAAGTAAAGACTCTCACCACCTCCGGAAGTTATGACGAGGCACCTGGAGCTGCTCAGATCCACAGGAACTCACAACAGCACCCAGAGAGTTTCAGGGACAAGATTGCACTTAAAGTGTCACAAATTCAGTTTGGAAAAAAGGATCTGCAACCAGAAGCTCGCCCATGTTGGCAAACCCTAAATTTGTAGATGTTCAGAGCAGCAGAGGATGTCTTTTATTGAGACAATCATCAAATCCACAAAGACTACGACTATACTAACAAACAGTCTCTCGAACACCTGAAGAAGGTGGTGTGATTCTACCTGTAAGTTTCTAAGGTGACATGAAACTCCGTCTTGGGTTCGGCCTGTCCAATAACCTGCAGAGCTCTGGTTTGTGGAGAGTACTTGAGGATGGTGAATGGCACTGAGAAGTGATTCTTTATCTAAAAACACAAACAAAAGTTGCCTCTAAATAAACCTGTCCTGCTTTTCTAATCACAATATCGGCTTTATTTAGAGCGTCTGTGGTTCAGACCTGCAGCGGCGAGCGAACCGTGATGACCTTGTTGCCTTCGTTGGCGTCAATCTGCAACAGCACAGATATGGCCTCCTGCAGATTCGGGCCGCGGATGTTGTAGAGGCGTCGACCCGGTTTGTCCACAGGGATGTTGGCGATCTCGCTGTATCCTGAGGGCACTGTATGGGGAGAGAAATAACACATCTCCAATCGCAAGCTTAGCATAAGACAACGCGCAGCACCAACAGAGAACGAGTGGGAACGTCTGACCGATGGTGAGGTTGAACAGGCAGCTCTCTTGCCGCTGGAGAGCTGAAAGTTTGCCTCTGGATGTTGGTTCGAACATTGAGTGCTCCAGTTCCATGTTCTGATCCACCGGCAACTCGTGGAGCTTTCCCTGCCCCGCAGATCCCACCAGTCTCAAGTTAGCACTGTGCTCCACAATGAAGGGAATTCCCAGAGAGTTTCTAATAGTGAATGGCGCCTTCTCCTTCAGAGAGTAATCAAAGGTGGAAGTCGTTCCCTCCGAGAACGCCTGATCAAAACACAGCAAAGGAAAAGGGCACTCAGTGATTCAACGAATTAACACTTTTTCAAAAAGTCAATTAGAAGTGATATTATAGCATCAGTCAGACACAAACTGAAGCTATTCTGTACCTTGGCGAGGTTTTGGAAAACGTTGAGGCAGCACTTGGAGATGGTGACATTCATGGTGTCTTTGGAGCAGATGTTAACGACAGTGCGAGGTTCAGGAAGGAATATGAAGTCATCTCCGTGAACAGGGCTTTTGTCATGGATTGGGTTGTTCTTCATCTGCAGGAGCAAAAACAGCATCACTAAGTTCATCAGCCTCATTCCACCTTTAAATGGCAGATTACAGACGTGCCGTTAAACTCTTACACCTGTAATATTAAGGTCGGTCTATTCCAAGAAAAAAGAAAAAAAAGAAAAAGAAAGGGTGGGTGGGGGGGGGGGGGGGTTGGAAATGAGCCACTTGGATGTTTTATATGAGGAACACAAAAATGTCTTTGACATAAAACTATTCACAGACAAAACACTTCAGGGAATTGCTTTGCTGTGGGACATTCACTGGAGTGGGACATTGTGTAGCTGTCATAATAATCACACAAAGTTCATTAAGAGCAAGCTTCGCTGCTAGCAGCTTTACCTCGAACTCCAGGTTCCACCTTCGTCTGCCGCCGTCGACTCGTTCCAGCAGAGGCTCCCACACCGCGTGGGTCTCATTAAAGTAATTCACCTGGGAACAGATGACACACTTGGTTTTTTTTCACTGAGCACAGCAGCTGCGATAACTCAGCTGTCAGAGAGATTTTTGTCTTTCTGGAATATATCAGCCTATCCCTTCCAGTGGCGTCAACACCTTCGGTGGTAGGATGAACACATGAATAATGTTCTTAAATACTCCTCAGCTAAAACTAAAGTTAGGAAAAAAAAAACAAACTAAAGTTAGGAGCCTTGAATATATGACACGAGTTTCAGGATCAGGTCTGAATCCAGGTTGAGTTCTTACTTCAAGCGTCATATCAGCTCTCAGCTGTGGCAGCGAAGACCAGTTTTTGGCTGAACCATTGAAGGAGGACTCGGCCAGCAGCAGAGGGACTGTTCGATGACCCAAACCGGACTCCAGAGTCACCTGTACAACCTGAGGGCCAACAACAGCTCGTCAAAAAGAAGCAAACCTTCTTTAAAGTTTTACAATGAATGTTCTGCGAGGACGCTGTGGTACCTTGACTTCGACGCCAAAGCTCTCCCCTTCATTTCGTCCGTCCGGTTCTCTGAAGCTCTCGGTGACCTCGGTGGCCTGGTCCACTCCCAGGAACCAGTAGTTACAGTTGTAGATGTTCATGACCGACCACAGGTCACTGACATCGGGCTTCGATGCCTCGCACTGTTGATCCTTCTGCTTTGCCGTCATGGCGGCTGTTATCGTTGTCACTGTGTTGAGGATGAACGGTGAAATCTGCAGATGAAAGACACACTGGTGATGAGTTCACTGACAGTCGGGAAATCACCGCGAGTCCAGAGAAGCAACACAGAGTCTCCAACATATGTCAGTGTGATTTCTAAATCCATAAATAAATACCTTAATTATGATTTCCTCCACTGTCACGGAGCCCCTCAGTGGCTGATTGGGGTGAGCTTTGGTTTCCAAGGTGACCGAACAAGGTCTCAGTACCTTTTGGATAGAGCCAGACTGATACCTTTAATCACGTTTGTTCATCTCTCATTACTTACAAGACCACTAACACATCACATTTTCTTCCCCTACAGTAAGACACTTTTTCAGTTAATCTGTTACCCGACTCATATTTTTAAGGGTAATGCAGTAAAAATGGTTTTACTCCCAGTCGTTTACTACCCAAAACGCTATGGGTTTAAATGTGTCTGACATATCAAAAAACACAAAGCAGAACTGATATAACAGTGAGTGAAAGGTTCTCTCTGAAGAATCTACAGACTGCAAAAAACAAGCACACTCTTACGGTGGTGACAGCCTTGTCCTCTTTGTTTTGGATGAAGGGGCAGGCGAGGACCTTCAGCTCCCTCAGGCTGGCTCTCATGTTCTGTGTGCCGTCCTCCTCGGCCTGTAGCGTGAAGTCGCACTGAAATGAGGCCACGAGAGCTGGGGCGTCGGCCTTCATCAGGTTGGCCACGAACACCACCTCTGGGTCCACCACCACTGCTCGAAGTCGAGTCTTCACTGTGGAGGCTGCAGAGAGAAAACAGTCTTGTGATGGTTTTTCTTTTTTTGTTTCCGTTCTCGCTTTGTGATTCTGAATGGTCGTCTTTAGCTTGACTGAGAAGCTCTGAATACTTGGAAACATCAATTTTACAGTTTTATACAGTAGATATACTCAATCCCCCCCCGCCTCTCCGGTTGGGGTCTGGTGTCCCGATCTTACCAGTCTTGGGGTCGGCTCGTGGTTCAGTGGTCTGTCTCAGCTGCAGTCTGTCGCTCGGTGCAGAGGTGGCGGGCGGAGCCGAACTCTGCGGCAGAGCCTGCAGGAAGAAATCTCCGACGGCCATCAGAAACTCCACGCTTGCACAGAGATAGAGCTTCTGCAGAATGGCCACCACCTCCCGTTCTGCTGCGCTCTGCCGGTACGTCACGTCGATCGTGACCCCAGAGCTCTCTTCGTCTCTCTGCCTCACCATCCTGCAGCAAGTTAACACAATGTGTGATCACTGACCGAAAACTCTCATCTAAACCACTTTGGTAGCAAGAAACTAAACTGCTTTCCATATGGATCATATTCACTGTGCAGTGTGATCTGACTGTTTCTTCTTCTTCTCTGAAAAACAACTACAGACTATTTGATGAAGAACTCCATCAGTGATTGATCACGTCATCAACAAAACAGTCAGACAGACAGAAAGCAGAGATCATTTGACTTACCGCGAGGTGACCCTCTCCATGCCGGTCCTCAGGTCGTCCAGTGTGCAGGCAGTCAGCACCGTGCTCACCTCCATGCTGCCATTATTTAGGATCTTCCCTGAAGTTTTTAGCAAGTGTAGGGCAAATTCTCCCAGTCTGAGGTCCTGCTGGTTCTGGAGATCTGAGGACTGGGAACAGGGACAACAGTCAGGAAGAATAACTAACACTTACTTGCTTACTCCAACCACTGGACGAATAGCGTCCCCCAGATATCAGTTTCTTTTCACGTCCTTGTTGTTTCTAACTGACCTGTTTGGGGTCGAGGTACAGAACCAGACCAAGAGACTCGATGTTGAAGTTAAACTTGACAGTCTCCAAAGTTTCATCGTCCTCTTCACTGTGGCTCACAGTCATCTTTCCAGAACCACCTGAGCAATCAGGACAAAGATCACATCAACAAAACGGCAAGAAAGCTTAAAGTGGATCTATTACACTCATTAACAATATTTTTATTCTTGGACTTTCGAGCAGCCTAGCTTGATTTAGGGTTCAAAATAATCCTGGTCTATCTTATATCAGATACATGTCAGCGCTTTGAGTACTCTGGGAGAGTAGAGAAGCGCTATATAAGAATCAGTCCATTTACCATGTCATCAGTCAGACACAGAAACCAGACAAATATCAGGGTTCAACTCTGGATGAGTGAAGATCTGAACATAAACTCAATCGGACCTGTCGGGGTGGCTCCAGCTGCTCGGACCTGCAGACTGGTCTCCTGCCGGGCTGCGGCGGGCTCCGGGCTTCCGGCCTCTCCCAGATTCTCCATCAGGATCCTGAGCACCACCTTCAGGTCGTCTTGACTGAGCTTCACCTGCACAGACGCATCAGTCACTACTCAGTCTGTCTACAGCTGTGACTAGAATGAGGCTACGGCTAAAGGCTGCTAGCCTAGCCTAAACCTGCGTCCTTATTGGAGGTGTCTACGCAGACTACAGACCACAACAAACAAACTGCATCCAGCTTCCAAGTAAAAGACGAGACCAGCAACAATATAACTCTACAGAGAGGCCTGTCCTCAGGGGAAACTGTACCTTTGGTGGTTTACTTGTCGACTGGTTGTAAAAACAAGAATAAAATCATTAGTGGAATTTCTGACACATTTTATTCTATTGAGGAAGATTATTACATACGTCTTAAAACACCAACCATACTGTACAGCTACTCTGTTTTTATATCGTCTTGTAATCTGGGAAAGATTTTTGGTTACAAGTTTAATAATGTAACAAGCATACATGTTAACTTCCTCTTCCTCCTACCTTCATGGGTTTCAGATCTCCATCGATCTCCACAGCAGCCATCTTCTTGTACCAGGAAGCTGCCAGGTTTCTCTTGATGTTCAGGTGCAGGTTGACCGGTTCAAGCAGCTCTCTGCTAGGTTGGTTTGAGTCAGGCTCTAAGCAGGTCCTGGGCCACAACAGGAAAGACTCAATGTGCTTACAGGAGAAACGAATCAAAGTCTGCATATAAAAACAAAAGCTTCCCCATCAAAGCTTTCTGCTTCTGCACCTTTTTTTCAAGCATGACCACAATATCCTTGGAATTCCTGATCTGACTACTTGCACATGCAGTTTCATCCTTTTTCTCAGATTGACCAGCAAATTTCACTGTTTTAACACAAAGGAGAGGCGCCAAGATTCAGGTGGCCAGATTGGGTCTTCCTTCCTGCACGTCTGTGGAGGTTCTCAGTTATTAAAGGTCACGGTAGTCTTAGGAGCTTAAAAAGACATTGAAACCTCTCGCGTCTTATCCAAGAGGTTTCCTGCAGCTTTAAAACTTTTAAAAACTGAAGAAGCTTCTTGGTGAAACAGACTTAAAGTCCAGTTGCATCTTTTTACGCTCCTGAGACTTCCTTTAAGGTCCTATTCTAAGAACATCATTACTGACATTAAGGATTTCAGTCTTCAGGTTCTTTCATTTCACTTTGTAAAATCTTAATCAACACCATTAACATTTCTGACTGTGGATCAAGTCTGTGAGGCTTTGTTTCACTGACCTGGAGAGTTTCACCTTCGTCAGCTGGACGTCCATATTGTCGATGACGGCTGGCAGCGGACATCCTGTGACATCCAGCAGAGAGAAGCTGTTCCCAACAGTAATCAGACCCAGGTCCACCTCCAGAGCGTTGTTGGAGGTGGAGGACTGTGGTATGATGATGACTGGGGCCTTAAGGTTGATGTCCATGGACAGACGGAAGCTCTTCTGGGCAAAGTCACGTACGCTGGACGCGGCCTTCTCCGCTGCCTGAGCCGTCGCGGCGCTCAGAGCTTCTTTAGCGGTCTGGAAGTTGTTGGTGAAATTCTGCAAGAAAATTTAAAGAGAAAAAAAAAAAGAAAAAAAAAAGAGAGTTTTCTTCAGTCCAGTAGTGACTATTTCATGCACTCTTAGGTGTTTTAAAAACCACTGGATCCAGGTTTCTTTTTGCATTTCTTCTCATTGGCAAAAATTAAAAAGAATAAAAGAAAACTCACAACATTAATACTGAGAAAGAAAAACAAATCAAACTGGGAGGAGGGAACACAAATAACAAACCAGTGCAGGTTTAGCTGCTCGGGTCAAACTAAAAACAGTTCTACAAACTAACTTTCAATCATCACGTGTGACTCACCAGCAGGGACATGAAGAACCTGTGCAGGTAAACCACCTGGATGCAGCCCACGTTTAACTTCACTTTGCCGTCAGTTTTGGAGGTGTCGGCGTAGCCCGCGCCCTCTGTGGCGTTAGGGGTCAGACTCACGCTGAAGCTGAACACCTCGTTACCCACGATGGAGATGGCCTGAAGCATAGTCGGAGGGAAACCGTTAGCTCACACAAGAACACAAACACAAGAGGGCAGGACGATCTAAAGCAGTCCCGGGGTATCAGGGTCTGAAGACGTTATCAGTTTTGACACAATGGAGTGAAGCATTCTTATATAAGACAACTTACTGACCTTCTTGTGGAAGCTTTTGGGATCAACGTTTAGAACAATGAAGTCTCGCATGCCGCCTGATATATGAGTCTGAGGTCCTTGCATCAGCAGCGAGCCATTAATACCTGAGGTACACAGCAGGCGTGTTACATCAGGTTTGGTAGTGAAAACTCACAGAAAACAAAATTCAGCTCCGATTCAGTACCTTGGATCTTGATGTCGGCCATGTTGCACAACTGGTCGCACACTAGGACGTTGAAGGCCCCGAGATCCATGACCACCTTCAGGTCTGTGACCTGAGAGTCTACAGGTGACACCAGGGCAGCTGCAGGAGAAAAATAACACATGACGCTGAGTTTTAAGTCAGACGCACATTGTGTGTGTGGGTGTGTGTGGTACTGACTGGACTTCGCAGAAACCGTCTTATCCTCCGTCTTTGGTCGGACTTCTTTCTCTGGAGACGGAACGCCGCCGCCAGATGACAACGCCGTCGACAGGAAGTTAATGGCTGACAGCAGAGCTTCGGTGTGAAGCATGACGTCGAGTGAGGTGAAAGTCACCTACGACCCAAGAGGAAAGCTGATGCATTTTAGTGGTTCTCAAAAATGTGCAACACCTGGGATGTGTGACAGATCTTAGTCCCGTGGTGCCACGTTCATCACTGGTATTTTATTAAGTTACTTTTCCCCTGTTCTACCTCTCGTCACAAATACAGGTTTTGTTGTTAGACAGCGTAGAGAGACGTTCATAGAAAGAACAGGCTCAAATCTATCAGAACAGGATGACGTGACGTGGAGCATTTTTTGTGTCTGTGTTGTAAATTTGAGTAAAACTTGGGTGATGCAGTGTGAAAATGATTTCTAAATCAGACAAATCCACCTGGTAACACTAGATCTGTGCAAACAGGGCTAAAGCCAAGCTTGCATTTCCTTCAACACGACCATGAGATGTGCAGAGATGATGCTGTACTGATCTGCAGGTGATGAACTATGACTCACATTGATCAGCTGCTCGGTGTTTTTGTAGACGGTGGAGAAGTTTGGTCCGGCACGGTCGGCCTGATGAAACAAACAGGCTGATTAAAAACTGCTGAATCTCAAACCGTCAACCCCACACGTAGTTCTCGCCTCCACCTCCCGTGCATGAACAAGTAATCACATGGTGACCTCACCTTACAATACTCCACTTTGAGCAGTTCAGCTCCAGACTCGACTGAAGAGCTGATGAGGCACAGCGGCTCCCCACTTGAGTCTAAACCAGAAGAGACCAAAGCTGTCACATCATCAACATGTTCGACCGCACATGCACAACCAAAGAAACCAGTACAGACACACTTGTGTCAGTAAACCCTAGTGTGCTGTAACGCTCTGACCTTTGAACTCGAGGCACTTCAGGGCAATTTTTCGGATGTATGTTGCTGCACTCATGTCGTATTTTCTGACTTTTGTGTTAATGCCCATGTGGGCGACGTGAAAGACCAGGAAAGGGGACTCCTTCTGTTCCTTTGGCTTTTTCAGAGTCAGAAGCACCTTAAGAGAAGTAGCAGAAAACACATTTAGATGACAGCAGAGCGCCAACATGTTGGAGCAACAATGAATGCAAAATTTTGTATCTCTTCAGATACAGAATGATCTTTCAGACTCTCTAAAGTCTCCACAGACTGATGTTCTCTTGAAACAGAGGAAAAGTGAGTCAGACTCTGAGCTCTGGCAGATTTCGTACCTCTTCCACTTCAAAGTTGAGGAGAACGCTGATGGTGTTTTCATTCTGAATTCCATTGGTTGCGGCCACAGCACCATTAGATGCTGGTGGTAATGACACCACATCTACCAGCTGCTCTGCAAGCTCTGCTTTCTCTGTGGAAGCAAAGCGGTGATTAAAACACACACGTGTGTTCAGATCTTCTTTTTCATGTCTCACTAACTGAAGTAGCGATCAAGTTCTTACATAAGAACCGTGCGTCATGGCCACTCAAACTCAAACTTTGCTGTGAAAGCGACCCGACTTTAACACTAGTGATAAATGAACTTTTACTGAAATGCTCTGAGGGAGGATGCTCATGCCATCGTGTGTGCAGTTTCAATGCCCAGAAAAAGTAAATACTGGTCTCCACCCACCACCACCTGCCCACCAGATTTGGGTCCCTGCAGCTCTGCCCTTTTGCTGAATGAACCAGACACCATTTTATTGTACAGATGAAAGAAGGCAGTACTAGATATTTGTTTAATTTGCAAGTCATAGAACATAACATGGTTAAAACTTGCTCCTGGGTTCTTCACAGTACTGGAGTAAGGATCTGGTTAAGTCCTTCAGCTGTGTCTGAATTTACAAGCTGAAAATGACTTTTCTCCAACTTATTTCATTTCCCATCATGTGCTGTGAGAGTGAATCACCTTGGGCCACCTGTCTCTTCACATCCATGCTGTGCTCTTTGTTCCCCTCTCCAATGTTCTCTACTAGAATCTTCATCAGTACACCAAGATCTTCCTCACCCAGACTCATCTGATGGATACACAATAAAGGTTTAAGTCTCACTCTGCAGAGTCTGAATCCTGGTTCAGGAAAACAAGAGAGACCTACATTTAGGGACCGGAGCACTCCCTGGACCTGGACTCCGGGAATCTTAGAGAACCAGGAAGCTGCCAGGTTTCGGGTGACAAGCAGCTCTAAGTTGATTGGCTGAAGGATCTCGATGTCGGGCAGAGAGTCTCGCTTCAGTGTGGTTCTGAAAGCACAGTGGAATCTGTTTTTATCTGCTGGACCTTCGTCATGTTTCAGTGCAGCTAAGAGGAGAAACATTTCCCATCAACTGGTGTGTACGAAGACGCCAAGCGATGAAGAGAACTGGATGCAATCAGTGCATTGGTACCATTTCTAAGTCCCAGTGAGGTCTAAACAACCTGAGTTTAGCTGGATTTAAACCAACAAACACAATTAAGCAAAAGCAGAACTGTTTCCAGCCCTGCTCACAGTCAGTGTATTCACATTTCTTATGTTGTTACCTGGACAGTTTCAGCTGCGTCAGCTGGACATCCATCTTCTCCACCACAGCTGGCAGAGGGAAACCCTCCACCGGCTGCAGAGAGAAGCTGTTTCCCACCGTGATCAGACCCAGATCCACCACCACAGCATTACAGGAGGTGGAGGACTGGGGGATGATGATGAGTGGGGCCTTCAGCTTGATGTCCATGGACAAACGGAAACTCTTCTGGGCGAAGTCTCGAACACTCGACGCGGCCTTCTCCGCTGCCTGAGCCGTCGCGGCGCTCAGAGCTTCTTTAGCGGTCTGGAAGTTGTCGACGAACATCTGAAGAACAAAAGCAATCAGGTGTGAGATGACAGACTTGAGTAGACTTAGAGAGACGCCATGAAGGAGCAAGTCAGAGGGCCAATGTGAGGAGTTCACTGTGTGCACAGGTTCATTTCTGTTTCACAAACCTTCACAGGGATATGAACCTCATGCTGATGGCAGGCTTTAAAGTCGCTGCGCTTACACACCAGCTGGCACTTGAAATCAGGAGTTGGAACCGAGACGTGGAAACTACATTAGTTACGTTTTTTGAACATTTTTAATATCGTAAATATTGAGCTGAGTGTAGAAGTTAAAAGGTTCATATCACGACTGACGTATGAAACAAGAATGAAAGTCAAACCCGCTTTAAGGAGACGTCACACAGGCAAAGGTCATGTGACTGACGGGGGGGTGGCAGTGAGGGTGTGGGGGGGGGATAATGAGGGCAGCTGAGTGATTTGCATAGCACATATGGAGGACGTGAGCTCTGATTACTGTCAGATGCTGTGCATGAAAAGCATTCCTTCTTCTGTCATCTCTCCCTGTGTCCGTGCTCACTCTGCCGAACATTCAAACCAGTTGTTTTAACCATCTCCTGGTCTCAGACGGGTGGCGCTCAGGGTTTTGAGTGACTTCCTGTCTCATGTGCTTTGTTTCAGTAACAGTTTGGTGGAAACACGCTCATTGAGGATGATTCTGCTGGACTGTCGGCTATCCTACAAATTTGTAACTGCCTGGATTTCTATGTCACGCAGGTGGGGTTTACTTTTATACTGCAGAAATCAGATTGTTGACACACCCTAAAGACATCCATTAAATTGCACTGACAACGAATATAAACGCACAATATGAGAACTACACCGTACGTCTGCCCTCTTGGCCTGGTTGCTCTTGGAAAAGAGATTTTACCTGGATAAACAAAAGGGTAATGAAATAATAAAAATTAAAAGTAGCGTTTTAGAAAAATGAAAGTGAAGCAAGCCCTACAAGCCAACAGCTATTTTGCAACATTGGGTTGAGCTCAGGCTTTGTAAAAAGACTGAAATGTGTTTCCTGCTTCTTAAACATATGAATAGTTTTCCTTATTTACTTCTTTTGATATTTTAATTTATAAAAATAAACTGGTTCCAAATAGATGATGCATTATAGTCCGTTAATCATCATTCTGTTGATGAGTTGAGGACAATGTGTCATGGGAGGTCAGACGTATTCATATTTTCTAAAGTTATGAAATGAGAAATAAATACAGATGTGATGAGAAGCTGATCAAAGAAAGCATGAGCAGAGAGTATATTTAAAGTTGCCTTTTTGTCACTTCCCTTCTCCCTCAAAGTTAAACCTCGTCATATCGCGCCATTCAGATTAACCCGAGTCTACGACCAACGAGTAGAAGGTAGAGACGGGGGTTAATCCGCTCACAGAGACAGGGTCCCTCTGGGACGTTAAACCTGATGATATTTAAGCTGGTGGTGCAGCGGTGTTGTCGAGTGAAGCTAAAGCAGAAGGTTTTGTGCAGTTCAGAGGTGCATGCTGGATGCTGTACCTCGTCACCAGATGTATACTGAAAGCTAAAAGAAGCCTGCAAGAACAAAACACATCAACAAGACAAGAAAGATGAGAGACAAAGAACTGCAGAGAAAGGTCATGCAACAGGGAACAAGACATCTCTGATTTGACTCTACAGCTACAAACACATCAGAGAAGTTCAGAGTTTAAACTAAAGCTGATTCCCGACGACTGTCCTGCAGACATTACAGTGACAGCTGCAGCCAAAAGCAACTGAACATATAGAGTACAATACAGTTTCATTTCACAGTGACATGGAGCCAATTTCTGTCCATCCCTACTCACACTCACTCATTTCACAGAGGTCAACCACACGGAATGAAATTTGAAATTAACTTATCAAAAGGTTGGAATGGGTTTATAAACCACCATTAAGGAGCAGCAGCGGTTGTGTTCTGGTACGGAGGAGACTTCAAACACTTACAGAGGGAGGTTTAACGGAATAATCTCACAATAAATAAAATCACTTGCATGTATATGAAAAAACTCATTGCTAATTATCTCCTGTTCTTCAGAATGAAAAGGCAAAGCAGAGAATTTTGGAAATTCTGCAAAGAGCTTGAATAGGAAACAGAAGGTTTTTTTTTCTAGCAAGTGAAGCACATAATCCTGATACAGCCGTCTGATAGTGGCATAAACTCTCATGAATGTCTCAGTTCCTGGTAGAATTCAACAAAGGAAAAGTAATCGAGTTTAAAAGAGGCAAAAAAGTACTTTAAGCACTTTAAGTATAAGTACTTAATTGATATCCTAGAGGGCAACTCCAGGCCTCGAGGGCCGGTGTCCTGCAGGTTTTAGATCTCACCTTGGGTCAACACACCTGAATCACAGGATTAGTTCGTTACCAGGCCTCTGGAGAACTTCAAGACATGTTGAGGAGGTCATTTAGCCATTTGAATCAGCTGTGATGGATCAAGGACACATCTAAAACCTGCAGGATACCGGCCACGCTGATCACAGAGTGGCTGAGTGTAGAAGGGCGGAGCCGATTAGATTTGGGCCACAGTGTGTCACAGATAATATAACATAGGTTGATTAGGAAGCATGTCAGACTGTTCACGGTATCCTGCTATGTGCTGCAGACGTCACCTGAAACTGCAGATGTGTGAGCGTGGACTGCTGGATCATAGAGGACATTGGCCACACACAGACAAGGCAAAGACTAGTTCTGTAGTTAGTGACTGTGTTAAGTTGAAGAGCACAGAAACAAAAGCAACACACTCACAACAAATGAAGGAAATTAATACTTCGATATAGGAATCTGAGAAGCCAAATGAAAGAAAGAGCCCACATCACATTTAAACACCGAAATGTGTGTTTAAAAATGAAATGTGTTCAAGACTAGAAGTGTGTGTGTGTGTGTGTGTGTGTGTGTGTGTGTGTGTGTGTGTGTGTGTGTCCATCACATGTGTTTGTGTATTTATACATTAACCTATAAGCACCATCACAATCAGGAGGGCAACCGTAACCAGAAGCCCAACGGCCTCCACACAGAGACAACAGTCATCTGGCCTTTTAGGGGTCGCCTGTGTGGAGGTCAGGGCTGAGTGTGAATGTGCATTTAATGTGTAGAGAAATATGACGCTCCTTACCAGCAGAGACATGAGGAACTTGTGCAGGTAGACGATATGGATGCAGCCCAGGCGCAGGGTGACCTTCCCGTCCACCTTCGACATGTCGCCGTAGCCGTCGCCCTCGGTTGCCCCGGGAAACAGAGAGAGTTTGAAGCTGAACACTTCCTCACCCACGATGGACACTGCCTGCAGGGTGAAGAAAAGACCACAGCGGCACTTTCCATGACTCGAGACAGAGTACAGAACTTATCCTAGTACTAAAAGATCCCAGCTGACTTTTTACAGAAAAACAAAGACACTTAAGTGCACACAAATTTCTAAAGTAGCTTCTTTGTCTGGACTCAAGGCAGAAAGCAGATCTGATCATATATTGTGGCACGTGTACTGTTAGCATGACAGATGCTCAGGCTTCAGACTGCTTGAAAACCTCTGCTTTAGACAGCTAATATTCACTCCTGGGTCTGTACGACATCAGTGAGAATGGATCTCTCTGTTATGGTTGTCTCAGGGAACCAGCTGTGGCTGACAGAACAGCAGCCGGATCCACATGCTGATGCTGTTAAAGCCTTCCTGCTTATGAGAGGCAGAAAGCTGGCCTTAAAGGAAGGGCAGTTAAGCAGCTTGTTATAGGCTCATAAAAGGATACAGGACTTTAAAGTGCGAGTAATAAAAAACAACCTTAGTGGATTTCAAGAATGAAAATATAGAGCTGGAAATGAGTAATCCACTTGAAATCAATGTTAAACATCCTACTTAATGATCTGAGAAGTCTGTCTTTCTACCGCCTTTAGAATAGAATACAATAGAATGCCTTTTATTGTCACTATACACATGTACAATGAGATACAGAGCATCTCCTACTCAGAGCAGACCTGTGGGAAAGCAAGGTGCACAGTTTTACAGCGCTACATAAATAGTATACAAAAATATCACATGTACAAATACACTGTGGAAACAAAGTATTCCAGCAAGTTTTCCTGCTGCGGACCTTTCTGTGGATGGTATTGGGGTTGACGTCTGTGACCACGATGTCTCGCAGCCGTGCGAACACCTCCGTCTCCTTCGGCTGCACCAACACAGACGCGTCGATTCCTGCAGAGAGGTCACATGACCACAATTTATGCTTGATCGTGTGCCGTCAGCGTGCCCGTGCTTTTATCTCTCACTTCAGCTCAAGTGTTCGCACCTTGGACTCTGATGTCAGCGATGCTACGGCGGTCATCACACACCTCCACATGGAAACAACCCAACATGGCGACCAACTTGAAATTGAATATTCCTGCATCCTTAGCTCCTTTAGATACTGCAGAGAACGAGAATCATATCCTGTCACATGAAGATCATTCAAGACACACCTGTAACCAGATGGTTAAGCCTCACCTGTCCGGCTCTTTCCAGTCTTCTCCACCTGCTTTTTGACATCTTTGTCTTTGTCTCCGCTGAACTGTGATGGCATGGCGTTGTTCAGGTAATTGATGGTTGAGAGTAGCGCTTTAGTGTGAAGGAGGAAGTCCAGAGAGGAAAACTCCACCTGAAACAGCAGTAGAGAGACACCTGAGAGGAAGCATGGCATCATGAACCGACTGACTGCGAGCCACTATTTGTTTCAGAGATAAAACATCCAGACCCACACTTTTTAAAGCGCTTCTTGGACAGGAAATAATCCCTGAATGACCAACAAATGTCGAGTCACATGTTTGTGTTGTTTGTATTAAGAACAAAAAAAAAAGTCATAAACTGAATGACTAAATGCTGATTTTAACAGTGGAATAAAAGAACCGCTCGCCCACTCACCTTCAGCGTCTGCTCAGTGTTTTCAAACAGTGTCTGGAAGTTGGGACCGGCGGGGTCGGCCTGCGGCAGCACAGAGACACAAAAACACGTTCAGCGGGTTCATGTTTCTGTTTGCTGGATAAAAGGCCGATTCTGACTATGTTACCGGACTGATAGCGCCAGGCAAAACGATCTGAACTGTGGTGTTCTGAGCCATTTTTGGCCACATCAACACAATCTTCAGTCACACCACGACCCCACTTACTACATGATTGTGACCTGTCCCAAATCTGTGTCTATTATGTGTAAACAGACCTCTCTGCATTCAGTCATACTTGTTATTAATCTCTGTCTCTCTTCCACAGCATGTCTTTATCCTGTCTCCCTTCTCTCTCTCCAACCAATCACAGCAGATGGCCCCGCCCCTCCCTGAGTCTGGTTCTGCCGGAGGTTTCTTCCTGTTAAAAGGGAGTTTTTCCTTCCCACTGTCGCCAAAGTGCTTGCTCATAGGGGGTTCAATTCAATTCAATTTTATTTATATAGCGCCAAATCACAACAGTCGCCTCAAGGTGCTTTATATCATACAGTAGATCCTACAATAATACATACAGAGAAAAAACCCAACAATGAAATGAGCCCCTATGGCAGTGTAAGTGTGTCCATGTCCTAAAATGAGTGAAATATCTGAGGAGCAGGATCACCAGCAGTGAGATCCAGTACTACATGTAGACCAAACAGGTGAGTCTGCTGGTGGTGTGTTTAATCTTACCTTGATGAACTCCACCTTCAGCAGGTTGGTGCCCTGCTCCGAGGAGCTGATCAGGTGGAGAGGCTGTTTTGTACCACCTGAAACAACAAAAACACATTTAAAAAAAAGAACAAAAATATCACGACTACAAATGGAGACTATGAACAGGTACACAACACAAAAGAATTCGTTTAAATTATGATGTTAATAGCATCTGTGCTACCTGGCAGGTCGCAGTAGTCGAGCATGACTCGTTGCAGATACGAGGTGACGCTCAGGTCGAAGCTTCGTTTCTTCCCTTCGGCTCCCAGGTGACAGATACTGAAGGACAGGAAAGTCTTTTCCTGTTCCACCTGCCGGGTCAGCTCCACCAGCACCTGAACACATCGCACGCTGCTCGGTCACACGTTCTCATTTAACACTAGGACACCGCACCCCACCCCCTCCTCATGGGTCGCATGATGACCTGACACGAGAGCCAAACATTCACACACCTCTTTGACTTCAAACTTGAAGTGAACATCAGTGAGATCCTCCACAGTCGAGCGCTGATGATCCTCATCTGTTGATTTCTCACTGGTGTCTTCATCCGAATCTGAACACAAATTACGCACGACAGCATCAGTCACAGCCCACAGAGTCGTACAGCGTAGCTTTAAAGCTTTTAATTTGTTAAAAAACAATAGTCAGTCGAAATGCACCAAGCACTTACCCGTTTCCATGGTGTCGAGGAGGGTGGGGGGAAGGTCAAGTGCTCGCGGTCTCACCTCCACCAACGGCAAGACCTACAACAAGAATCGCCCAAACACGGTCAGCTAAACATCGAAGTGCAGGTAACTCTCACTCCCCAAAGTTCTCTCTGCAATCCCTCTAACATCCCTCAGTCCTCACCCTTGACCTCCCCATCACTCCCCAAACTTTCACCTGTCTCTACCACCCCCCAAATGTTTTTGCTCTGAAGCTTCCATCATCACTCACT
The DNA here is from genome assembly GCF_965226115.1 of Aulonocara stuartgranti. Classification (NCBI taxonomy): domain Eukaryota; kingdom Metazoa; phylum Chordata; class Actinopteri; order Cichliformes; family Cichlidae; genus Aulonocara; species Aulonocara stuartgranti. Next base: position 3,693,238 of record NC_138939.1, on the reverse strand, counting down.
CCTCCAATCCCAATATATCCTTTCTATATTAGTGCTTAGCTGCAAGACGAACGGTCTGTACCAAACGTACCTTCAGTGTTGGGGTGGATGGCGAGGAGTCCACGTTGGGTAGAGGGATGCCGTCAACCAGCTCGAGGACACTGTGGATCTTCTGGTCTGAGATCTTAACGTGTAGCAAAGGCAGCTCGCCCGATACCTTAAACCTGAAACGCCAGAAACGATTTGGATAAGGTGCACAGGTGAGTGCAGACGAGTCAGCAGAGAATTTGAACGCCTGTTCACCGGTGGGAATCATACCTGGGCATCCTGGCATCCTTTTCCACCATGCACTTGGCCAAACTGAGAGTGAGATCCATCGGCTGGAGGATGTGTTGGAATGAAGAACCCTGCTGCCGTGCTACCTTCCAAGCCTCACCTGGAATCAGGTTACGACAAATTAACTAAAAATGATAACAGATGTAATCTGAGGAAACACAGTTCACCTACTGGCCACTTTGTTAGGTACACCTGTTCTACTGCTCGTTAACATAAATATGGTGAATGAGCTGGTGCTTATATGCCTTATATGTATTCAATACTTGCACTTTTGTGTATGTGTAGCTCTGTTGTTGTGCGCTGATGTACCTGACTTGCTGTAAAGCACTTGAACTCGGCTCAGCGTCACGCTGTATCTGTCATAGGCTCGATCCATGATTTCCTCCAGAGACGAGAAGGAGGAAGTGGACGACCGGATGCCGCTTTGCTCAACACTGTTTAACTACAGACCAACAAATACACACTGGTGTTAAGTGACAGGCTGTAGTGCAGGCCTGTAAACACTCACGCTGTTGTCTTATCTGTTGCACTACGAGCTGTAAGGTCAAACCACAAAACATTTATGAGGCCAGTTCTATAAAAAGGCAAAACCCAGGCACACCAGGAATTTAGGAAAACAACTGTAAAATATCCAGAACTTAAACTGTACTGTAACGGAAATTTTTACGAGACACAGCTGACTTTCTTAAGGTCAGTATGTGTATTTATTATTTTTATAGTTAGAGAATATTAAAGAAACTGGTTATCATCATGAAAATATTATAAAAAAGGTATTTTCATCTTAAAAGCAGGGGTAAAACTAAAAGGACTGACCTGAAAGCAGCCAAAGTCCACGATAATGAGGTCCGCCGTGCTGCTGTAGAAGCCTGACTTTGGCAACAGCAGATAGGACGGTTTCAACTCGATCCTCAGGTCCAGGACCTTTCTAGTCTCAATCATGTGAGACAAACCTGCAGAGACATGAATCCCTTAAAGTCCTAAGACCCGAACTCTTCCACGGCATGCATTTTTAATTTCTCTTTGATATTTGGGCTGATTGGGACCCGATGAATGTAAAAACAAAGAATTACTAGGTTGGGTTTTTTTCCTGATTTATGTTTCTAAGAAAAATAAGAGCCACATATGAGGATATTCGTTTAGAATTTCGATAGAACAGTAGCAGCATAACATCCTCGTAAGTGGATATCAGGCCCTTGTAGAGCAAAATTGAGTATTTTGGTCTAAATAACCCAAAATGTGATGTCCACATATGTGGACGCCAGGTCCTAGGAGGTTAAAGTCCTGGTATGGACCCAACAGTCCTGATCATCATAGGACTACATAACCTGTTCAGCCGTGAGGACAATGGACCCCTGCTCCACCGTAACTGCTGGTTTGAACAGAAAATAGTTACTGACCTGTGGCAGTTTTCTCTTTGATCTCCTCCAGTTTGGAGAGTGTGGCCGTGGTCAGGACCTCCAGATCCACACCTTTCTCTGTCTTAAAGAAGTCGACGATACTGTTGACTGTCAGCTGAAGGATGAAAACACAGAGAGAGACAGGAATCATAAGAAACAACCATCTTTGACTTCCCAGAGACACTTAAATGGGTTAAAGAAGAAGAAGAAGACACAGACACCAGTAAGACTAACAGAAACTAAATGAACGCAACATACGAAAGACAAGCAGCTTTCATTTACTGTGAAAGGTGGTTTAAGGCAAACGTGATCAGAACGATTACCGCATCATAGATGATCTCCACAGGCTGAGACTCGACTCTGAGCAGCTGGTCACCAGTGCTTTCCTCGGGGTTCAACTCGAACAAAACGCTGAGCAGAGACGAGGACGAGTCGCCCATTGAGGCGATGAGTGAGGGCGTCGCCCCCTGCTGCTGCAAACCAGTAACATACCAGTGCTGCAAGGTCGTCTCCACCCTGCAGCAGAGCAGGGTCAATACAAATACCAGTCAGACTGACATGGATATGTGGACCTTCCACCAAAAGTAGCACTAGAATATTTCAGCAGGTTGATTTATTTCATGTGTGTAAAATAAAAACCCCTGACCTGATGGCCTGAGCTCCGGGCCTCTGAGAGATTTTCGTCTTGAGGTCGATCATCTGGACCTTGAGGATCTCTGGTACATTGGGCTCCTCTCTGACCGTGACCGAAGTCCTCAGTAGCTGGAAATTGACGATCACAGCTACATACTGAAACAGACAAGTTCACGCCAGCTCAGTGTTACCAAAAAGTCTGGGTCCTGCTTCAAGTAGAGTCGGGTATTTTCAAATCTGCGCTTCATTTGACATTTGTGGGCGTGTAAATGATGAAAAACAAAATGTCTATAATTAGTCAGCCGCTGAGTGAGGACGCTGCAGCATGATTGTAGAAGCATGAAATGCTTCTTTGCATAGACACCTCACACGGTTAATCCGAGTGTCAGATTTTTACAACCGGATAATTAAAACTGAGTGTTTACTTGGATATAGTTTGCTCTGATGAGGGTGCTAAAGGCAACAATGGGAAACTTGAACTTATCATCTACAAAGCCCACGAGCATGCAGATAGCAGGTGTGTTTACCTTTCTGGGTAAAGCCAGATTGTGAGAGCTGCCACTGTACCCGATGGCTGTGTACAGCTTTTCCTTCTCCTCTGCGGTCATGATTTGGTCGAGTCCTGAACCTGAACAACGGCAGACACGCTTTCAGCCGCCAGTTTGGACAGAGCGAGGTTTTTAAGGGGAATCTGAATATCACTTACTCTCCGGCTCTTTGCTCTCCTCTGGCGCCTGCTCCTCCTTTTTAGCCTTCCTCCCAAATAAGCTGCTGAAGAAACCTCCTCCCTGCTTTTGTCCTGCCGCCGCCTTCTTTGCTGCCACCTTCTGTCCTGATCTGATCACCTGCAGGGGGGGGGGGAAGACGAGCATATGGCGTATAGCTAGCCTGAACTCTCCTCTGGTCTAATTTCAGTCACTGTGTTTACCTCCATGTGCGCCTGTTGTCGGCCCAGAGTGATGTTGAAAACATCCAGAACTTTCTCGAGATCCTGGAGGAGCAAACAGCAGGGAAACAGCAGCAGCAAAGTTCAGCTTCTTTATGAGCTCTTATTGGCAGCCAAAATCCTCATAATTAGGATTCATTAGTTACATTCAGTAACTAAGGCAAAAAAGCAGAAATCAAACACATGACTGGAATTTTCGTTCATTTTAAAGTGATCTTAAGTTACTTCATCTTCGTCATCTTCAGCAGAGTGGTGGAAGATTACAGAGTGCTTTGTGTAATTGGTGGAGATAAAATTCCCACTTGATACTGTTAGCTCTGACTCACCACCACAGCTACATGTGAGCGACTGTGGTTTCTGTTGGGTGTGCGCTCTGTTTAAGCTTGGCGCTGCTGTACAGAGACACCTTTACCTGGACTTGTTGCTCAGTTTCCTGGCTCACTTTGCCCTGGCTCAGCAGTTTGGTCTTGTAGGCGTTCTTGTAAGCCTTCAGGTTCTCCCGATGACGTTTAATGTTAGACCAGGACCACGTGTGTGAAAGAGGGTGGATGTGGACCTCTGTCACGCTGTTGACGCCGTACTTCCACCTGAGAGAGGCAGAGGAAGCAAATATTTGTGAGTTTCGGAGTCGATTTTGTTCCCTGATCATCTCCGAATTGTAAACTTTACAAAACAGACCAGAGTTTGACGTTTCCTTTCACTGGGACGTCCGGCCTGAACTTCCTGTAGGGGGCGTTCTTCACCATGCAGTCGATGGACTCCAGCAGCTCCACCATGGTGAGGTACTGTACAGGAATCCAAGGGGAATGTTTAGAGAACAGTCTCACCTGTCTTTGCCTCCCATCTTGGTCTCATATTACCTGTGGTTTGGTCATCTCGATGGCAATGCTCTGGACCTCCAGCTGAAGATCTGCCTTCGGACTCTTCAGCTCCAGCTCAGCGCTCGGGTTGATGCATATTTTAGCCGAAGCGAAGATTGGTTTGAAAACTTCAGGGAGAAAAATATTTATGGGTGAAATTTGTGTGGATTTCACTGAGTGTAAGACGGTAAATACAGAAATGCAACAGAACAGGGAGGCTGAACTATGTGAATGCTGTTCCTCCTTTTAAAAGAAGTGTTGAACTCACTGTACTGATAGTGAGGAAGCTCCTGGTCCTTAGTGCAAATCCCAGATTTTAGCTGGCCCTGCACGAGAGGAGGAGACAGACGATGAGCGTGAATGTTTCCTCTGACAACAGAATTAGGGTCACTCGGCTGACAGGTACGTACATTTGTGGCTCTCATCTTGCAAACTGTTGAAATTAATGCAACTTACAGTGTCTCCCTTTATGGCTGTAACCAACATAGGGATCACTGGATGACTCCATGAAATGATGACGATTACCTCATTATTTGCTCAAATTAAATTAAAGGTTTAGGACTAAGCAACAGCTTTATAGCTGTAGTTAACATTTACATGCCTTTTCACTTATCATTAGTTTTATTTTTACTTTTTATTCTTGTTATATTTTTATTGTTAATTAAGAATCAGCTCAAATCAGGTGACTCTGTTCCCAACTCACCACGATGTCCTCCCACGATCCTTTGTAAAAGATCGGACTGTTGACGTTCCAGTAGGCGCAGAGAGACTTCAGACTCCCGAGCTGCGGTAAACATGTAAACAGCAGCAATCAAAATCATGGATCGATCCACATCACATGACCGATGAGCTATTCTGCATCCTTCACACAGGTGACGTGCAATTTAAGCTTTAAGCTTACAAACACCAGATAACAAGGAACACAGAATTAGAGGGCAAGCAGAGCATCTGTCACCTTATAGATGATCTTTGCTGCCTCGTTCAGGATGCACTCTTTCCAGGTCGCATCAGTGGTCTAAAAAAAACCCAAAGAAAACACAGCGATGTACCAACAGCAACTGCACAGGTAGCTGGAAGTATGTATGCGTATATGTTACCTTAAGGCTGAGCTCTGACAGCGTCACTCCCATAGACAGGGGGCGCTGTGGATCCGACAGCTAAAACAAAACAGAGCAGACATGAGCTGACTCACCTTAACGAGTATCCGGATTTGAACCTGGATCAGTACTTACATCATCTTCGTAGCGCAAGTGGATGCTGCTGATGTTCACCTGCAGGTTTTTAATCACCTGAGTGGCCATTTTCTCCGCAAACGTGTCCTTCTTTTCTTCCTTGGGTTTGTCTGAAACAATAAACAGTATAAAGCAAGTCTTACTTGGATTCATACCATTTTTACTTCACGCTGGATACAGATGGTTTGTTTCTGTTCATTCATAAAAAGATTCTGAGCTTTAAAAGGCAGGTCCAAGAAACCAATATGTAACAGAGATCCTGAAATATCAAATCAGCTTGAACTGATGCTACCTGTCTTGTGATTTCACACTGACCTCTTCACAGATCAGATTTTCACTACCATATAGAAATGGCCAAAATAATAAACAGTAAAACTGCAATCTTTCTAGAATATTTATAAGTGGTATCAGTCAAAACTATTGTTTCAGTTCGTTTAGTGTAATATTTTGAGGACCAACAGGCTTTGTGTTGATCATAGTGACCAGGTGGGTGGAGGCTGGTGGTACCACCTGGCATATTAAATAACACTGAACACCTTTACCAGAATTTAAATGTGAAAACACACTGCATAACCATCGAAATATCCAAATGGACTAGACTGCAAAGAGACCCTGTCACACAGGCCTAGCGAGCTGTTGGTGACCTCATGGAGCCACTACAAAGATGAGGTTTTTCACTCACTATGTGGCTAGCATTACACATTTTCTCCTAGCAACCAGTGGTTTCCGGGTGGGTCTCTAGGCATGTGTGATTGGGGCCTTACAGGAAAAATGTCTAAACAAAAATAAATAATTTCACTGAACTACTATGAAGAACTGTTTGCAGTACTGAGTTCATTCAGCTTAAAAACAGGACTGTAGTGACTCAGACACACCTGTGAGGTAAGGTAGAGGAGACAGCAGTGCAGTTTAACAGAGCAGCTAGCAAAAGCTCAAAGATCAGAGAGAAAGAAGGAGCAGAGAAGTCACAGGAAGAGTCAAGTATTCACAAATTAGGAATTAGGTCCTCCACAGTGCGCTCTATTCATGTCCAGCTCATCACTTAACAACCTAACAGCCTAAAAAGGGATGCTGCACGGCAGTCTGCCTAACTCCTGTCAGAAGAGAGACTCCCAGTGTGTAAGAGAAGTGGCTTCAGAAACCTTATTTAAACGGGAAGGTAATTCTGTATTGGCACTGTATTATTTAAGATCTTATATGTATATTATTAACCTGACATGAACACTGGTGTCTCTCGTAAGCCCGATACGCTACATGAACCACTTTATAAAAATGCTCCCGGGTCCTTGAATGATAAAAGTCTGCTTCATTAATGGTATAAGTCAAAGGATAATCACTCTCTGTTACAACTTATGAGACCATCTTTCCAGAACAACAGAATCTCCCAGCTGAGTAACATCGTTCTGAATGGTTGATCCAAACAAAAGGACCACGCGCCTGTTTTAAAGCACAAACTCAGTGAAAATGTGAAACTCACCTTCTTTGTGGTCATGTCGTTTCAGCTTCTTCAAGGCTTTTTTGTGCTTTTTGTGTTTTTTACGTCCTTTTGGGACTTTGGCAGCGTTAAAGGAAGAGACGGCAGTTAGTGTGAGAAAAGCCCGAAAGCACACAGACTGCAGGAAGCAGCAGCAGAAGACTCACACATTCAACACTAAAACCAAACTGCTGAACATGTGCGAGCCCGAGAGCACAGATGGGGGGCAGAGATACAAACTAGCACCTCTTACATTTCTTGACATAATCAGAGTGAGCTCTGAGATAATGTGTGTTTATTAACTAAAGGCAAACGGCTAATTAATGGAGCAATATGGCCAAAAAACACAAACAAAGAATGATTCAAATTCAAATCCCTGAACATCTGAAGCTTTTTTTTTTTTTAACTGGACTTTTATTGGACTGAAGAGCTGTGAAATGCAGCCTTACCTTCTGATGCCAGCATGCACCTACACACGTGTGTGACGCCGACCTGTGTGTCTGTGTGCGTTAACCTTTATGTTTCATTGTGTGTGCCGCACTGTGCGCTTTACCCTTGACTGGCTCCTTGTAAACCACGCTCTCCAGACTGAACAGCAGATCTCCGGTTTGAGATGCTGACAGCCAACGCAGCATGAACGGGACAAACAGGATGTTAATACATTCATCCATTCACCTGTGCAGGACATGATTCACACACTGCGGCGGTCTGGTTTGGACACTTCTGACCTGAAACCTCACAGTGAAGCTCTGACACTTAACACACACATCTGGGTAGAATCTGCACATACGGGATGAGAATTATTTGGTAGCTTAAGCTGTTTAGTTTGCAAACCTGCAAAAAAAAAATCTGAGTTCAGTGCTGCAAAATGTTTTTTTAAAAATACCCTGAAAAAATATCTAGGACTAAACTGAGACTCTGGTTTCTTCGCAGAAACACCAAGTGGAGGAACTAAAACTGTGCCTGTTTGTGTGGTGGGAAAAATGTGAACTGGAGGAAGCGAAAGTTAAAACCACAGGAAAATTTAGCAGAGCAAAGATGGCAAATGAAGCAGGAAACAGAAAAATCCACAGGTATCCACAGGTGTCACTGAGGTCAGACTGACTCACCCCTGCGTGCGGCCATCTGCAGCGCATCCTCGATGCGTTGCAGTTCCCTCTGCTTGGCCTCCTGCTGGTAACGCTCCTCCTTCGCTGCATCATACTTTAATGCTGAGAAAAACAACCAAAACAAAGCCAGAGTTAGTTTTAACCTCCACCAGCGTCGACCTGGTGCCTGCTCTGAACTGTCTCCTCCTACTGGATAAAGAGCCAGTTTGTCCCTGCCGTCCCTCACGGGACCTCTCCGTGTAGTTGGAGCTCCCTGTGGAGTTTCACCACAAACAAACTAAAGTTCAGTTTACATTCAGCATGTCAGGAGTTACTGTGTATCTTACAAATGTGTTCAAGGTGTTGTCATCTTTATAAAGCATTTACTGGCATGCTGCTGTGTATCTCGCTTTGTTGCGCAAACATTGTCTTTGCATATCATCTCTGGTTCTGTTTTTCTTGCGCACAGAGCAAAACTGCTCCTTTGGGTTACTTGAAGTCAAAACAGGATCACATGAAAAAACTGTTACAATCAGTCTTTAAGTAAGAGCCGCTTATAGAAAAGAAACAAAACATATTACACTTGTAATATGACTTCTTTCTCTCACCCCAACCAGTTGCAGCAGATGGCCCCGCCCCTCCCTGAGCCTGGTTAAAAGGGAGTTTTTCTTCCTACTGGACACAAACCTTTTCCAGATCCCCATATATCCCTTTGAAACATCCCAGGATTAGTTTTCAGAAATCCCTACATCAAGATTAAGGAAGAACCCCAGACGGGAAACCAGATACCTCTACACAAAACCACCGAGACGGTTAATCAGAGCTGCACGATAAGTTTACTGGAAATTGCTGTTTTTTGTTTTTACCTGAAAGGTTTTTCTACACACCTTAAATCCAAATTCAACACAAAGCTGTAGCAGTTTCACAGTAAAAGCTCTCCACTAATCTAACAGCATAGAGGCTTTTACTTTGAAGGAATTTAAAAACGGATTACAAGTTAAACCGCTGTTATCATACACTTATTTGTTTTTTGACATCGTGCAGCCCTGACAGGAAGCCCAGAGAACGGATCAGACCTAAACCCGAACCTCCACCTCTGAACTGGTAGCTTACCGTTATACGGACTCGTTTTCAGCTGAGATCCAGCTGGAACACACACATAAAAGCTGAGAAAACACTCCTTTATCAAAAGCAACACACTGTTAGTAAACTAGCCACGCCTCCATGATGCCATCTGTTAGAAAAGCCTGAAAATAAACCCTCTCTCCTGTGTGTGTGTGTGTGTGTGTGTGTGTGTGTGTGTGTGTGTGTGTGTGTGTGTGTGTGTGTATAGGAGTTATCATAAGCTGTATACAACTGATTACCAGCTCAAAAGAAAATGTATCGTCCACCTTCTGAGTTCAACTTCCTGTTTCTTCTTCTACTTCATGTGACACTTGCCTGGAAAGATGCTTATCTGCAAATTCAGCATAACTTACTGGCTCCAGGGACAACCAGAAGGTAAAGACCCTCCAATGTGGCAACCACAGCATCATTGTAGAGGTTCTTCCAGGGGATTTTCAAAGTCAGCTTCCCTGAAACACAAACACAGATTCTTTCTGATTATCAAAAGGAAAATGTTCAACATCCCAACCCTTACAGAAGTCTTCTAGATGCTGGTGATTGGTCCAGCTTTTGGTGTGTTTGTGTTTATGCTGGCTATCTGCACTCGTGCACGTAGGGATATCACTTCCAGCTGATCATCATCAGATTAAACAGGAAGGAGCTGAGTAAGCTTAGATTTTTAATTGCTCTCTTAAACCTTCAGCAGCTTGCTAAACAGGTTTGGTAGCATTAACTAAGAATTTACCACCCTACCATTATGTTTACATATGATCACTTGAGGCTACTGCCAAAAAAAAAAGAAGCATTGCTGTGTCAAAATGCTAACGTCGAGGTTTTGAGGGTGTGTGTGCGTGTGCGGGGGTAGATACATATTTGGTCTATGGGGATGGCTGACTTGTGATGTGAAGCAATAAAGCACACAAAGAGCTTCAAAAAAGATGGCATGAGGTGAATAACAACCATCAGAACTCACCGATCTGTCCGGCCTTCACTTTGAAGGGAACATCAAACTCACTCTGAAACACAAATGCACACACTATTAGCACCATGGCCTGTGGAAAGGGATGACGAGCCAGGTGTCCAGGCTTAAACTCTGCCATTTTGAGTATTCTCACTCAAAACACACTCCAAACTACTAAAGCATCTCAGAGCAAACAGGAAGTGAGAATTTTGCAGCCTACAGATTATGTGGTTAGCCTGTGTTTACAACACATATGATGTAACAAGCTAGCAATCTTCTGTAACCATGAGGAGGCCACAGTTATCACACCATCACAACACCATGTGACAACCAAGCAGAGTACAAAGGCCAAAAACAGACTCCTTTACATTAAAAGCTCAGGCCACTCTATAAAATCATCACACTAAACCACAGGCTGCACGTGTCAGTGTGTGAGGTTTGGGACTTACCAGAGCATTTTCTTTAACTCGCAGGTTCTCAAGGACAACATTTCCTGTAAGAAATCAGAAGAAGAATCAGAGTCAGCATATCTGATTGTGTGTTTACAAAAAGAATCATATGTTTCACACGTATCCCTTTAAATGCTTCATTTGGCAAAATTAAGGTAAAACTTTAAACTCATTCTGATACAAATACTCGGGTGTATCAGCCTGATTTTGCTACAGCAGTTTTATCGATAAACCTGCCCAGGATCCACCTGGATGTGAAATCCTTCAGGTGATTTTCCATAAGCAGCTAAGCCAGTATTTGATTAGTGGAGAGAAGCTTCCTTCTCATGTGTGCCAGCAGCATGTTTACAGATATGAGGAAACATTAGGAAGCAGGAATGTAGCCAGACAGGCGGCAGCACATTGCCCACATGTTACACTTCTGCCATGTTCACATATTACTGACATGTAATGTCCTGGAGTTTTTACTGAAACTGGTTTGAACATGTACACAAAGGCTAACTAACTTGAGGATGTTTGCTTGTTATATTGCACAAGTAACAGACATTAAAAGGTTAATGAGTCCCAGTTAACTTCCTCATGAAAGACTATTCAATTAAATTTCCAGCCGTGGCTTTGCTGTAACATCATTTTAATATGTTTAAGTGAAAGCATTTAATCAGTCTGTGTAGCAGTGACAAAAATAACCATGCTGATGATAATGGCTTAACCGCAGACGTGCTGCAGTGTGTGTGTGTGTCTGATAAGCTGCAGGTTAACTGAATTAACTGAATGCACCTTCTGTGTGTCACTTTAACTTCAGCGCCACTTCACGCTGACTGATCTGGTATCTGGATGAGGCCCAAACACCAGGACATGTGCAGCGGGCTGAGGGTCCGCTTTCAGTTACTGGACCCGAATGTGGGCTGCAAAGTTCAGTCCCCCTCCAGCGCCTGACCTCGTTGTAATATCCGGTAATTCAATAACAACGAGTCGCTGTGAAAGCTGGACGTGAAAACACTCAAATGTCCGTGTTTATTCTCTCGCTGTGAGTCACTCTTTAGTTCGGCGAACATTTAACAAACTTAAAGCATCCCCAGTCAGCAAAAAATAATATTCAACCACAGCACTCAGTAGCTTCCGCTTCTACTTCGCTGTATATTAAGTGGAGGTGTAGCCCAAACACCAGACGAAGCTTTAACGAAAGTTAAAATTTCACCAGAACACATACTAAATTACAGCTTAAATTGATGCCGATATTATCAATAAACTCTATCGCTTTACAGTATGTGTTCAGACACTTTAATTATACTTGTCAAGTTGTGCAAAAAGACGCAAGCACTAAATTTAGGAATTTTCGAACGCAGTCTGGCTCGGATGCGTGTACAACAGAGACAGTTCCTAGCTAGCTGCAGAACCCACCTCCCCAGATCCCGATCTTGAGCTGAGACTTGTCGAGATTCTCCACGTAGTCTCCGATGAACCTATTGAGCAGGTCGCTGACCAGAGACTCGAAAACCATGACCGAAAGCTCCGGGATGGACCCAAATACAGGGTCACCGTCAGCTTTCCCCTGATTTCCGGCTCAGCTGATGACAGATATTCAAGTCTGACAGCTTCCGAGCTCGACTGCTCTGCCTGGTCGATTAGCTCCGTCTGTGTGAGAAACCAGTGCGTGTGTGAGAAGGAGAGCATCGATCAATCAGTCAGGTGAGAGTGAGTCAGAGCTGGAGGGGTGTGTGTGATTTCTCCTCGACCTGGTTTGTGAAAGAAAAGATTCTTTGTGTTTCAAGTCTCCGAGGACGCACTGTGTGTAATATCAGCACTCGGGTCCCCAATTACAGTGACTGTAGTAATGCAATGCTCATAAAAACTTTCTTGAACAAGAATAATATTTTTAAAGCAAGACACCCCAACAGTGTGTTAGCAGCACAGAGCCACTGCTGTCATTGTGCACAGCGCTGCACAGTTGATAAGATCGGTGGAGAGAATATAGTGATACGGATCACTGATTTTCTGACAGCGGTGAACCGAAAGTGTCCAAACCACAAACAATAAAATGAAACTTAAGTGCATCTGCAGAATAAACAGTTAACAGGTTCAGGCTCTGGGACTCAGACTGATGTTTAAAAGAAACTATAAATATCCACCTAATTATGTTACAATAAAAACAATAATATTTTTGATTTTTTTTTTTAACTGAATGATTTGCAAATATGTATAGATTTATAGCCCCGAAATAACCAACGCTGTGCCTTGATGATAGAGGGAGATGGATACTGTGAGGTCAAAAGTGAATTGAACTAATCAGACAAAACAGAAAACAGCTCGGCCCTCCTGCCTGCGATGCTAAAGTTGATTTGAATGCTTGGTCTGGAAGCTTATTTCTAAAATGCTTTTGGTGCATAGACTGTATATAAAAGTTGGACGTGATCAAGTTAAAGTGAAATCTCGGGCTGAGCATTTTCACGGTTACCCTGTTGGGATTTTGAAATGGGACACCACATGCCCATAAAATATATGTAGCAACTTGTCCATTAGTGGCATAATGTGCTTCACCTTATTACTTTTTAAACACCATTATTCTAAAGTAAGCATCAGATTACGTTCAGTAAGTGAGCAAAAGTAGCAACTGAGACTATCATTTCATCAAAAAAGTGTTTAGTGAAGTCACAAATCAAGCGTGACTGGATCATATCTTCTTTGCAGTTTGACTTCTTTTTGAAGCCACTCCCTGCTGGCCATTGGAAAGAGTGCAGGCTGAAGCTGAAGCTGTGTCTATCCTTTATATACAGTCTATGATGTGGCTGGATTTAGGCTGCACCACAGCAAGCAATTTGCTCTCCACACATCAGTTTGTTGCTGACATCCATGGCTCTGGTTGCCTAGGTAACCCTTTAGCGTATTTACCACCAGGTCATATATCTATCAAGGTATGCTGCATAGTCTTTTACTGGTAGTCTTTTCAATTGAAGCATTAAAATGTTATCTTTGGAACCGCGCACTTTGAGCTGTCTGCAGTTTTTTCAGCCTTAGTCGCTTAAACTTGCCAGATGTGGTTTATTTTCTACATCTGTTCACAGTTGTGAAGCACTTTATTAACACACGCAAAGCCTTTTTATTCACACAGGCTAAAGTCAGCAGGTGTTGATTTGTCCTGCTCTGTGTTTTCCCCGCATTGTAAACCTGCACATCTCCATTTTCTGTGTTAAGCACATTGAGTGTATATGTAATGAAATGTGCTATAAAAATAAAATCGTCATCATTTGTCAGTGTAATGTTTGTCTGCACCTTAACATGAAACACCTGCTAGATGATACGTGACACACTGGTGGAAAATAGAACCTACGGCAAAAGGAGAACTCTGCAAATACACGGAGGTCCATAAGTTTTTGGACAATTACATAGTTCTTGTCATTTGTCTTGTGAATTTTCTTATTTTGATATAGTTAGGGTTGGATCCGGCGACCCTGAGACCTTACTTAGTTTTACTGTGTGGAATTAAAGAAATTATTTTACAGCTACAATATGTCCTGCAGCATTAATATTGCATTAACAATATAATCTACAGCATTGACATTGCATTAAGATGGTTATTAAACCTGCTGGCTTTACATTAACCTTTTATTACAGGGGCAGCCATAATAATTGTATACGCACATTTTGTGGTTATTAAAGAGTTAAAGCTCAGTCAATTAAGGAAAGGTCATAAACCTCGTTCGGCGCGATGTCCGGGCGATCTATTGTGTAAGTGACTTGGAGCTATAGAAGGTTAAAACTGCATACACGCTTACAAAACATATAGTACATATAATCTAGAAACAGGCCTGAGCAAAGGCCTGAAACTATTCAGCAACCTGTGGCGTTTGAGTCAAAGGAGCTTGCAAAGAAAAGCGTCTGGACTTCTTTAAGTTGCTTGAAGACGTTTCACCTCTCATCCGAGAAGATTCTTCAGTTCGCTTAGTAACAGGTGACAGAAGATGTGTCAAAAAGAAGACAAGTCCCTGGGGACCTTCAGGGCCTGGATTCATCGCCATATTTGGACGAAGATGCTAGGGAGGGGAACTTCGGTGTCTGCATTTATCTCTTAAAATTGATCGTTGTCTGTAAAAAATGCAAATAATGTTCTTAAGATGCAAAAACGCGAGAAGGGGTGTCAAACCCTGACATTATAAAAGCAATTGCTTGTGTATTTTTGGGTGGAGATCTATACTGATTGTAGTTAGTGCAACAAAATTATCCTCTTGCTCTCTTGATTTTTTACCTGCATCATTATTTAAAAATGTCTTTTACTCTACTGGTCCCTGTATTCTTACTATAATTAATACCTCCTTGGCCTCGGGCATAGTCCCTGCCTATTTTAAAACTGCTGTTATACATCCCTTGTTAAAAAAGCCTATGCTGGACCCATCTCTCACTAGCAATTATAGACCGATCTCAAAAATTCCGTTAATTGCTAAGATTCTAGAGAAGATCGTGGCTAAGCAGCTTACAGCAGTTTTAGATAAATATAGTATTTTCGACAAATTTCAATCTGGCTTTCGTAAAGTTCATTCCACTGAAACAGCCCTTCTTAGAGTTTCTAATGACATTTTGTTACAAAGCGATGCAGGTAAATGTTCTGTTCTCTTAATGTTGGATCTTACGTCGGCCTTTGATACTGTTGACCACTATATTTTACTTAACAGGCTGAAACACTGGGTTGGTGTCTCTGGGACTGCATTGAAATGGTTCTCCTCGTATCTCTCTGAACGATATTCTTCTGTGGCAGTTTCTAAGTATAGATCATCTTCTGCGTCCCTGTCTTTTGGTGTGCCACAAGGCTCTGTGCTAGGGCCATTACTGTTTTTAGTTTATTTACTCCCTCTTCAGCACATTTTGAGCCCTTTTGAGGATATTTGTTACCATTGTTATGCAGACGATATCCAACTCTATATATCTTTTAAACCGGAAGAGACTTCTAAGCTGCGGCTTTTAAATGTGTGCTTGGAAACCATTAAAGGCTGGATGGCTGAAAACTTAATGAAAGTAAAACCGAAGTCCTCTTATGTGCCCCAGATAGACATATACCCAGTATAATAAATGCTCTTGGTCCTCTTTCAACGTTTGTAAAACCATCTGTCAGGAACTTAGGGATTATCCTTGATCCTGCTCTTACGTTAGATAGTCATGTTAAATCTCTTGTTCGGTCTTGCTTTTATCATTTAAGAAATATTTCTAAATTGAGCTCTATTATATCCTATACCGAACTGGAGATTGTTATTCATGCTTTTATCTCTTCACGACTGGACTATTGCAATTCCCTGTTTACTTGTTTAAATAAAGGTTCTTTGGAGCGTCTGCAGATCGTTCAGAATGCTGCAGCAAGACTTTTGACGAAAGCTTCTAAATTTTCACATATAACACCGTTGCTCATGCAGTTACATTGGCTTCCTGTTGAATTTAGAGTCCAGTTTAAGATTTTGGTTTTAACTTTCAAGGCTCTTCAACAACAAGCACCACCATATATCATTGAACTTTTACAGCCCTATGCCCCTAGTAGGTCTCTGAGGTCGAGTAGTCAGGGCCTACTTGTCATTCAGTATACGAGACTGAAAACTAGGGGTGATAGAGCTTTTGCTACTGTGGCCGCCAGACTGTGGAATTCCCTTCCTCAGGACTTACGATCCGCTGATTCATTGATTACTTTTAAAAAAACAGCTAAAAACACATCTTTTTAAAACTGCCTTTTGCTAACTTTGTTTGTATTTTGTCTTTTTAATCTGTTATATCTTGTAAAGCACTTTGTGATCTCTATCTAGAAATGTGCTATATAAATAAAATTTTACTTACTTACATGCAATATCCATCTCCCTGTGTTCAATAAAATCATTGTTTGACCAGACTCTTCGGGACCAGTGTTGTTTTGTTTTCCTCCTCAATATCTTCGAGTTCGGGACAACTGCAATAGGTGTAGCCTGCTACTGAGTGTTTCTTCTTCACTCTATATGGGTTTATACAACTCTCTGCATTTAATCATTGGTTATTATTAATCTCCGGCTCTTTTCCACAGTGTGTTTTTGTCCCGTCTCCTTCCCCTCACCCCCAGCCTCCCTGAGTCTGGTTTTGCCAGAGGTTTCTTCCCGTTAAAAGGGAGTTTTTCCCCCACTGTCGCCAAAGTGCTTGCTGATAACAGGTCATCTGATTGTTGGCGTTTTCTCTGTATTATTGAGGCAACTTTGTTGTGATTTGGCACTATGTAAATAAAATTTAACTTGGCCTCTATTTTGCCACAGCAAATTTTAAATAAACCAAGACATGATTGAAGTTCAGTTTTAATTCAAGAATCTATTTCATGAAATGTTTAGTAATTTGTTACACCCCAGCCCAGGGAACCAGCGTGCGACATAAGGAAAATAAAAATAAGGAAAAATGCCCCCACACTCCCTGCTCTCAAGGAGGACGAACCAACAAAAAACAGCTACCACGGATTTCACAACAGCCAGTCAGTTTATTGAGTCCCAAAAGGTAGCAGGCATCAGGGTGAGCATAGCCAAAACAACAAACAGAAACTCTAGAAATGAAATGCAGCTGGCTTACCTTCACAGAAAACCCCAAACGAAAATCACAGGTGTCTTACCTGCCTCCCTAACCAAAAACAGGAGAAAAGATCGCCAAAGAAAAATGGCTTCTCACCCCTACAGCTACCGAGTTAAAACAGTATCGACAACTATTTACATCTATATACAGCAAACTATTTACAACACAGGGGGAGATCACAAACATGACAAACTGAAACACAGGGCTTAAATACATAGAGGGAGCAATCAGGGAATGGACAACAGGAGGGAAACACAGCTGGGGCAAATCAGAACTGACGAGACAAGGAAGCGTAACCTGAACACACTGAGATAAGACAGACCTTCAAAGTAAAACAGGAAACACATAACAGTCACGCCTAAAACAAAACACTGACAACATCGAATCGTAACAAATTACAGTCACTTTTATACATGGATACATGTCATTGACCTGTATATATTCAAGATTCAAGAAGTTTATTGTCACATACACCGTAAAACACAAATGTTAAGCTGCAATGAAATTCTTACTTTGCGAGTTCCCTTTAACACAACTAAATAAACAACTAACTAAAAAAAACATAAAAAAAACTCTAAGCATAAAAAATAATAGAATAAAGCGAGTGCTATGGACACTCGCTTTATTACTTGCACCTATTTAGAAGTGCAAGTAGTTATGCAACACTGTCACAGTGTTAACATAATCAGATTATGCAAATATTAAAATTGTTTAAATTGTATGTAGTTGTATTATGATCACATGAAAGAAACAGAACCCACACATGACTGTGGTAAGAGTTCAGGCTGAAACAGGAAGTATGTGAAGACAAACATGTTTATTAAGTCCATTTCCTGCTGATGGGCTGTAATCAGTTGATTCTGAGCGCAGATGCTATGTGCAACTGCAGCTGTGTCCGATCTCATTTGTACTGAGTGCGGCGATGATGTCAACAGTGTGTCACTATTCAGAGAATTGGCAGCATGTTGGCAGACAGAGGATGAGGAGGAGGAAGTCTAACCAAAGCAGCAGATTGACAATAATAGAAGAAACATGAAGGAAGCAGCTGATCTAATGTTCTCCATTAAAGCACCCTGAGAGGATTATTACTGAGTGTACCGAGCTCTAATGAGCACTCAGATCATAACTGACAGCACAGAGGCAAACACGACTACTTTTACTGATTAAGGAACAAAATAAAGGCACATTGAATAAATTTACAATTTACTTTTTTTATCCACATAGTTAATTTTTTTTATTTTTATTTGAACTCACGCAGGCTTATCGAATCAATCGGTCCTGTTTCCTAGATCAGTTCATTTACCACTCTGGGCTGGTAAGAAAAAAGAAGACCAAATTCAGTTAAACCACTATGTGAAAACATTTCAGGCTGGACAAGAACCTAGCCTGCCTTTATATCCTCCTCTGTCATCTATTCTGCAAACAAAGGTACCAAATATCTCAAAAATAACGACAAAAAAGAACCAAAAAAATCACACCAGGGAAGAGTTTGAGCAGGGAGATCCGTACTGGGTCATCTGCCCAACGCTGAGGACCTTAGGTCTTCTCAGAGTCGAGGTGGAGCACAAATCTACTCCAACTGGGAGAAGAAGGTTTCCTGAACACACGCTTCTAAAACTGGTTCTGCAGACCTGAAGTGTCACATCTGCTGCTGCTTCTGCAGGATTACTGTGTTTCAGTAACACAGTGATTCTGTGTTCATGTGTTGCTCTCTCTGACCTCGCTCTTCCTTTTCCTTGCTGCAGATATCTCTGGCTCCAGGGCTTATCTGTCGTATTTGCGGTTACTAGCCTCTGCTCTTTTGTTTGTTTTGCCTTTCTGTTGTCTCCTTGTCTTTTTCACATTCCCCACAACTGGTTTTATTAAAGATTTCTTCTTATTAAAAGGGAGTTTTTACCTTTACCCAGGCAGTATCTGGGTTTCCCTCTGTAAAACAGCCCGCTGCCAGTCTTTCTATCTTACAAGACTAAGTACCCTGAGGTGATATTTGCTCTGATTTTGTACTAGAAAATAAAGAAAAAGATAAAATAAATAGTTTCCACATAGAAGAATATTGTGTTTTCTATTAGACACTCAACTGTCTGTCCAGTTTTTGATATATTCCTCATTTGTTTTTGTCGTATATAGATGAAAATGGACAGAAGTGACCTTTACGACATAATCACCATACTAATAGATGCCCCAACCCCCTGCTATACAGTCTCACGTATAGTTTAAATTAGCCTTAGAGCTTCCATCATGCTCCATTTGATGTATCTCTGCAAGGTCGCGGGATGATGCACATGCACAGCGGGTGCCATTCCATACCAAACCTGTGGGTCATGTGACCTTCTTCCTGTCCAGGGGTCTTTAAATTGCCCCTCGTCATCTCAGAGAGTCACAGTGAAGAGTCACAGCAACAGGTGAGTCACATCTCCGTCTGGTTCTCTTCTGATTCAGTTTATGTAGGAAGTAAATAAGATTTTATTTATGATTAAAACTGAAGTTTTATTTAAGCCTTCTGGTGTATTAGTGACAATAACAGGAATATTATGCTGTAAAAGAGATTTTTCCAGGGATACAATTTTGTTGTAGAAATAAACATCCACAGTTATCTTTTTATTATTACAGTTGTGTTTTTGATAATTTAAAAAATAAGTTTAATAAAAAGTCAAATTCAGCAGTGTAAAATTATTTTAATAAAACAAAGTGGAACTATGCAGCCTAGTACTAAATGTCCTTTGCACCACTAATGAAACCCAGCAGGAATGATTTTGTTTTTAACTGCTGACGAGCTTCACTGTGGATGTAAATGACAACGTGCTTAATGAGAATCTCTCCTTGCTTTATGCATGACTTGTTTTCATCATACAGGAAAGTGATTAAAACCAGTGCTGTGGGTTATTGCTAAGGAAGAAAGGGAGATGTAATTTAATATTTTACGGAACAATATTTAATTTGTTTTCCTCCAAGGTTTGCAATCTGCTCAGTGTGGAAATTTCAACAGATTTGGTTATGCATAAGAATAATACTCTGCTGGTTCTAATCTGAAAAAAGAAACACTTGGTGCTGAAATTTATAACTAACATACTCAAACTTATGTGCTGAAAATAAAGAGAAATTCACAAACCAGCAGGTTAGTTTATTTCACGTGGGATCAGATCATATCTGTTATCAAACTTACTCCAACAAGCTCCAAATCCAAAACTTGTTTGGTAGAAAATTTCACACATGTTAGTTGTCTTTGTATCAACTAATGAAGGTTTTTGAATGTCTGTGTCTGTTTTCCTCCTTCAGAGACTCTTGTTGGAGAAACTGAGGATTGTGGGAGTTGTGGTGCAGGTTTTTCTTCTTCTTTTGTCTGCCAGCAGCAGGATGTTTGGCACTGTGCTGCTCTGCTGTTGGTCCTTCGGTCTGCTGCCGCTCGCCTCCTCGCTGGTTCATGGAAACTTACCGCTCGATGAAGGTCCTGTCGCTGGACGTCGCACTGAAACCTCCTTCCTATCTGAAATCGGTCAGTAACATCTCTTCATTCAGAGAGCTCCAACCACTGTCTCTCCAACACACCACGGTTGGCAGGATTAATCCGTTTAACAGTGGAAGCATGAATATTTATAGATAGAAAAAGTAGACCTCTGAACATGTAGTTTTCTGTTTTGTCACTATTTTTTTTGTTTTACATCACATCTAGTAAGCCCAATCTTTTACATTTGACTGCAGTTATTTTGAAGTATTTTGAAATTGATTTTTCACATTCAGCAGATTAAACACAATGGATTACGGTAAGCAAAAAAAATGCAAAATACATTCTGCTGTGTTTTCTGATTTGCAGAAAGAAGTCAAGTACCTGACCGCATGCACGAGCCTGCCCTCCTCCCTGTGGACTCTGTAGAAGATCATTTTTTGATGGATACAGGCTCCTATGATGAGGTGCAGCATTTAAACCAGCAGTTTACTCTTTACCTCGTGACTCCCTGTTAACAGGTTTACCTTAACAAAGTGAATTCATCTGCTTGCTGCGTTTATGTTTGCAGGACACGTCTGCAGCCTTACAGCTGCAGGGTCGGGCCATGCGTTCACCTCGTCGCTGCATCCCTCACCAGCAGTCCTGTTTGGGCTACCCGCTTCCCTGTTGTGATCCCTGTGACACCTGCTACTGCCGCTTCTTCAACGCCATCTGCTACTGCCGCCGAGTTGGCCACGTGTGCCCCCCAAGACGCACCTGATAACAAGCTGCTGTGATGAGGAGCGAAGGCAGAGACTCATACAGCAAATATGATCTGTGATCTTTTTGTTTTGTGTCGCATTAAATGTGCTGTAATAAATAACTGATGAGGACAGTGTGTGTAATCATATCAGTGTAACCTGAAGATGTGAAAACACATCTCTATATATCTATCTATATATGTATATAGATAGATATATATATTATATATGTGTGTGTGTGTAGATGCATATGAATTACTGAATGAAGAAAGACAAAGAAATCTATGTGTGGATTGTGCTTTAATCTTGTAAGGAAGTCAAAAAGTGATGCCCACAATCATAACTCTTAACTATATCTCATTCATATTAACGTGTGTTTCTTTATCAATTAAGGAGCATAAAATATTTGGTTTTTTACCATAAAAAATAGTTTTTATTCACTGCTTCTAGTATTTATGTATAGCTAGGCCAACCTGATCCTGGTGCTGCTAAACACCAGGCAAGTCCAACGTAATAAAACTCTTCTGGAGTTCACCACACTTCATTCACCGAATGCTCGATGTCTTAAAATGAATTTCTACAGAAGAGTTTATGTTGGGTCATTTGTCCATTTTTGTCAATGAATACATTAATAATGTTTCTTTAATAGTTGTGATAATTTGTCTGGTCACATAATAAAAACATGAAGATGAATATTAAGGAGAAAAAGACACGTTCTCGAGCAGGTCATTTTCATTGTTTCTGTGTTTTATTGAGGACTAGCTTGGTGCTGAAACCTCTCATATGTGACATGCTCAGTTGGCAGCGATGGTCTGGTCGATCCAGGCACGCAGCTTGGTGACACGGGCATAGACTCCAGGAGTGGAGGTAGAGCAAGTTGAGCTTCCCCAGGACACAATACCAACCAGAGTCCAGGCTCCAGATTTCTCACAGACCAGAGGACCACCAGAGTCACCCTGAGAAATAACACATGGATTTTTAACACAATATAAGAAGCTCAGGATCAGTGCTTCTGTAATTGATGGAGGTCCAACTCACCATGCAGGAGGAGGCTCCGGAGGCTCCAGCGCAGATCATCAGATCAGTGATTTTGCTGCCCCAGTAAGACTGGCAGTTAGTGTTGGTCAGCAGGGGCAGGGCAGCCTGCTGCAGACGGGGTGGTGTGTTGGCAGCTGCAACACACACACAAACACATCAGACATTAGAGACTTTTTTATCATGCTCTATCATTCCTCGTGTTTTAGCACAACTGTTAAAGCTCCACCTGGTGGTCTCATTACAGTCCAAACCCACGTATATGTCTATCTAATAATTGTTTAACCGATCAGTGTCTACGAGGACATAATAACAAAGAATAACAGGTGGGTGAGCTCTTACCGTTGTAGCGGGTCAGACCCCAGCCAGTGGTCACACACCTCAAGCCTCCGGGAAAGTTGTCGGAAGTCTCGGCCACACAAACTGGGGAAACACGTGTGCCCAGTTGGGCAGGGGTGGCCAGCTTGATGAGTGTGATGTCGTTGTTGATGGTGTAACTGTTGTAGTTGGGGTGCCTGAACACCTGTTGGGAAGTGACATCGTTATGAGCGGCCAACAAACCCTGACATGTAGCTATGCGATGAAAGCTGATGCAGTGTTTCACCCACCTTGCCGGGAGCCAGGGTCTGGATGTTCTCGGCATTGGAGGAACGGTCGTGCTCTCCGAGGATCACACGGTCGGAGGTCCTGCACAGAAAAGAACAGAAGCATGTGGGCATTTCTGAGATCACCACATTACCTGAAAACTGTTTTTACTTAGTTTTATTCTACCCCAGATACACAGCAATGCCCTCTAAACAAGGATTCTCCTCATCAAACATGACTCTACGTCTTAATTGGAGTTTTCAGTCAAAACCAGCTTAAAGTTACCTGATGGTGCAGTGAGCAGCTGTCACCACCCAGTTCTCATTGATGAGAGAACCACCACAGAAATGGAAGCCGGTGTAGTCCTGTTACAGCAAAATGAACATCAATGGTTAGACATTTCCATCTGATTGTGTGGTGAGCTGTGACAGCGTCTTTGTTTCTTCATTTACCTGGAGGGACACCTGCCAGGGCCAGGAGTGAGGCACTGCCTCCTCACCGTTCACAATGCGGGCGTAACCGGTGATGACAGGACGGATGGCGGGAACTCCGCACCCTGGTGACATCAGAACATCAGGATTATGCCATTAATGAAAATAAAATTAATGTAACTGTAACATTGGCACTAACTGTAAAATTAAACAAATGTTTCTCTCTAATGCTGATCTGCTTAAAACATAATGACACATATACGCCACACAGATCTCTCAGCTGGACCAGATTGTTTAATCCACAATCTGAGAGCTACTTTTCCACAGTTAAAGTTTTATTGTATTTTCATATCATGTTGCATTATGTGATTAAACTGATATAACGCTTTGATTTCCCCATTCTTGAACATTTTTTTTATACCGTCTTCTACTTTTTCTTTCTTCGCATGTAATTCTTAACGTAAGTCAATAAACGAGTCATTAAAATGGAAAAAAAGGAGAATAAATTACAATATATCCGTCACTGCTTCGAAAAAAGACAATTTACAACATGCTTCACCCAATGAGCTATAACCTTAAAGAGTTTGTCTCACCGTAGGCGGTGCCAATGAAGGCGAGGCAGGAGAGGATCCACAGGAAGGCCATGGCTAGATCATGTCAGGGCAACCTATTGGAGGAGCTTTTATACAGCAGCAGTGTGATGTGATTGGATGGAACCAGGGTGGTTACATCTTATCTGGACAGTGGGAGTTTTAACAGGTGATGCTGACAAAGAGCTAAGTTTGATTTTCCAATGTGAGGGACCATGACATTTACACGTGCAGCTGATTCACTGTAAAGGAGTGAAAGAACTCCTTGACTGAGGCTAAAAATAAAGATTTACATCACCATTGACTAATCTTTTATTTTATATATATATATATATATATATATATATATATATATATATATATATATATATATATATATATATATATATATATATATATATATATATATGATGTAACTGACAGTGTGCTTAATGAAAACATCTACTGTGTGTTATTGCTAAGAAAGAAAGGGAGATGTATTTAAATATTTTACTGAACAATATTTAATTTGTTTTTTTCTCCAAGGTTTAGACTTTGAAATAATCCTTCTTTATTTAGAGTGGAAATTTCAACAGATGTTACCCACTTCAGTTATACATAAGAATAATAATTTGTTGGTTCTTATCTGAGGGAGAAAAAAAACACCTGGTGCTGAAATTTATAACTAACATACTCAAACTTATGTGCTGAAAATAAAGAGAAATTCACAAACCAGCAGGTTAGTTTATTTCACGTGGGATCAGATCATATCTGTTATCAAACTTATTCCAACAAGCTCCAAATCCAAATCTTGTTTGGTAGAAAATTTCACACATGTTAGTTATCTTTGTATCAACTAATGAAGGTTTTTGAATGCAGAGAATGAATAAAAAATGTGACTTGGAAGTTTTGGCGTTCCCCCTCTTTCAGGTAAACTGAAGGCTGTGTCTGTTTCCTCCTTTCAGAGACTCTTGTTGGAGAAACTGAGGATTGTGGGAGTTGTGGTGCAGGTTTTTCTTCTTCTTTTGTCTGCCAGCAGCAGGATGTTTGGCACTGTGCTGCTCTGCTGTTGGTCCTTCGGTCTGCTGCCGCTCGCCTCCTCGCTGGTTCATGGAAACTTACCGCTTGACAAAGGTCCTGTCAATGTTTTGAAAAAACAATGTTGGACTCTTTAGTTTTCTCTTGTTCCATCCCCAATCAGACCTGGAGCGACATGTTTAGCCGCATGTTCTCCTTAAATTGCTGGCTTAGTGGTGTCCATAAAACGATGTGGGCTTTATAGATAATTGCAAAACTTTCTGGAGAAAACCTGGTCTTGTTAGGAAAGACAGCATCCATCACACTTTGGATGGAGCAGCTCTCATTTATAAAAATCTGGCCAAAGTTATTAAATCCCCCAAAATGTGACTATTCAGAGTTGGGACCAGGAAGCAGAGTTACAGTCTTACATGTTCTCTGCAGCCTTTCTCCTCCTGTTATCCCCCTAAAATCCCATCCCCTTAGAAACTGTGTCAGCTCCCAAACACCAAAAAGCAAACTCGAAATTTGCAAGATAAATATGAAAAATTACAAAGAAAGACTAATACAGTATCCACATCTGCACCACAGAGTAAAACAGTGAGATGTGGAATATAAAACATTAGGTCTCTCTCTTCCAAGTCTCTGGTAGTACATGACTTTTTCAGTTTTTCAGTTCAATTCAATTTTATTTATACAGCACTAAATCACAACAACGGTCGCCTCAAATTGCTTTATATTGTAAAGCAGACCCTACAATAATATACAGAGAAAAACCCAACAATCATATGACCCCCTATGAGCAAGCACTTTGGTGACAGTGGGAAGGAAAAACTCCCTTTTAACAGGAAGAAACCTCAAGGAGAACCAGAAAACAAGCAGAGAAGGAAGACAGGATAAAGACATGCTGTGGAAGAGAGACAGAGGTTAATAACAGATATGATTCAATGCAGAGAGGTCTGTTAACACATAGTGAGTGAGAAAGGTGACTGGAAAGGAAAAACTCAATGTATCATGGGAATCCCCGGCAGCCTACGTCTATTGCAGCCTGAAGGGGCCTGAAAACTGAAGGCTCTGCCTCCCATTCTACTTTTAAATACTCTAGGAACAACAAGTAGGCCTGCAGTGTGAGAGCGAAGTGCTCTAATAGGGTGATATGGTACTACAAGGTCATTACGATAAGATGGGGCCTGATTATTTAAGACCTTGTATGTGAGGAGCAGGATTTTGAATTCTGGATTTAACAGGAAGCCAAAACAGGAGAAATCTGCTCTCTCTTTCTAGTCCCTGTCAGGACTCTTGCTGCAGCATTTTGGATTAGCTGAAGGCTTTTCATTGAGCTTTTAGGACTTCCTGATAATAATGAATTACAGTCGTCCAGCCTGGAAGTAATAAATGCATGAACTAGTTTTTCAGCATCACTCTGAGACAGGATATTTCTAACTTTAGAGATGTTGCACAAATGGAAGAAAGCAGTCTTCTTTTTTTTAATTGTTTATTTTATTTTCATTTACTGAACACGGGACAGACTTGACTGGGGAAAAGAAAAGGGAGAAAGAAAGAGGGAAAGAAAAAGAGCAGGGAAGAGGAATGGTGATAAAGGGCAAAAACCAACAAAACAAACAGACAAAAAATACAGATATCAATCACCTGGATCACCTGTTGAGAAAGAAAAAAGAGAAAACAAGCAAAGAAAAAGAGAGCAATACAATAAACAACATCATGATGATATATGGGAATATAACAGTAAATACTAAATATTAGACATTATTGTGCAGCACATAAGATCGACAGTGCACAGTGTGCTTTGAGGTAGGAGCCAAAAAGGGTGTAGTTTGTGTGTGAGCACCCGTGTGTACACCTGTGAGCATGAGCGTGCTTGTATTTAAAAGGTTCCTTCATGTAATGATCTGCTAGAGGGTGTGGGGGGCCACAGCCCCGTCCTCCAGGGCATGAAGCAGGTATGGAGGAGATCCAGGCTCCAGATATCCAGAGGCCCAAAGAGCAAAGGAGACCAAGGAAGACAAGCAGCCACCGGGAGTGAGCTGGTGCGTACCTGGACGCCCATCCCCGGACACAAAGAACCACCAATGCACTGATGTCTGAGGGCGTCTGCCACTGGCAGGGGGAGTGGTGGGGGGAGATAGGCCTCCATGGAGGGCCTGAGATGTCCCCAGAGAGGTGGCGTCTGATACCCAACCTGACATATAGACACAAACAAACAGGCACACACAGATACAAACATCCATTCCCACCTTCCTGCTCTCATATGCAAGTCTTACATACTTGTTTAATATGTGCGTTGAAGGACATGTCCTGGTCAAAAATGACTCCAAGGTTCCTCACAGTGTTACTGGAGGCCAAGGTAATGCCATCCAGAGTAAGAATCTGGTTAGATACCATATTTCTAAGCTTTTCAGGGCCGAGTACAATAACCTCAGTTTGATCTGAATTAAGAAGCAGAAAGTTAGCGGCCATCCAGGTCTTTATGTCTTTAAGACATTCCTGCAGTTTAACTAATTGGTGTGTGTTATCTGGCTTCATGGACAGATAGAGCTGGGTGTCATCTGCATAGCAGTGAAAATGTATGCTATGTCTTCTAATGATGCTGCCTAAGGGAAGCATGTATAATGTAAACAGAATTGGTCCTAGCACTGAACCCTGTGGAACTCCATAATTGACCTCAGTGTGTGAAGAGGACTCTCCATTTACATGCACAAATTGGAGTCTATTAGATAGATATGATACAAACCACTGCAGCACAGTACCTGTAATACCTACAGCATGTTCTAATCGCTCTAATAGGATATTATGGTCGACAGTATCGAACGCTGCACTGAGGTCTAGCAGGACAAGCACAGAGATGAGTCCACTGTCAGAGGCCATAAGAAGATCATTTGTAACCTTCACTAAAGCTGTTTCTGTGCTGTGCTGAGCTCTGAAACCTGACTGAAACTCTTCAAATAAACCTCTGCAGATGATCTGTTAGCTGTTTGACAACTACTCTTTCAAGGATGTTTGATATGAAAGGAAGGTTGGAGACTGGCCTATAATTAGCTAAGACTGCTGGGTCTAGAGATGCTTTTTGAGTAAAGGTTTAACTACAGCCAGCTTGAAGGCCTGTGGTACATAGCTGATTATTAGAGATAGGTTGATCATATTTAAGATCGAAGAATTAATTAATGGCAGGACTTCTTTGAGCAGTTTTGTAGGAATGGGGTCTAAAAGACACGTTGATGGTTTGGAGGAAGTAATTATTGAAGTTAACTCAGAAAGATCAATTGGAGAAAAAGAGTCTAAATGAATATCAATGGTACTAAGAGTAGCTGTAGATAATATGACATCTGTGGGATGGTTATTGGTAATTTTTTCTCTAATGACTAAAATTTTATTTGTGAAGAAGTTCATGAAGTCATTACTAGTTAACGTTAAAGGGATGGTTGGCTCAACAGAGCTCTGACTGTTTGTCAGCCTGGCCACAGTGCTGAAGAGAAACCTGGGGTTGTTCTTATTTACTTCAATCAGTGATGAGCCACTTAATAATTGATCAACAAATCGATGAACTCTGCCTTACAGAAACCTGGTTACAGCAGGATGATTATGTTAGTTTAAATGAATAAACCCCCCACGAGTCATACTAACTGTCATAAACCTCAAAGCACAGAGGTGGCAGCAATATTCCTGACCAGCTTATTAATCAACCAAAGACCAAGACAGACATTCAATTCATTTGAAAGTCTGATGCTCAGCCCTGTCCACCCCAGCTGGAAAACTCAGAAACCAGTCTGTGATTATCTATCGTCCACCTCGGCCTTACTCAGAGTTTCTGTCTGACTTCTCAGACTTTTCATCTGATTTAGTGCTCAGCTCAGATACAATAATCAATGTGGGTGATTTTAACATCTTCTTCTAACATATAGTATAGAAACTGAACATTTAGTGGTGTTTCCTGAAAACCCTCTCTTGTCTGAACAT
Source organism: Aulonocara stuartgranti (assembly GCF_965226115.1). Classification (NCBI taxonomy): domain Eukaryota; kingdom Metazoa; phylum Chordata; class Actinopteri; order Cichliformes; family Cichlidae; genus Aulonocara; species Aulonocara stuartgranti. The sequence goes on along the minus strand of NC_138939.1, from coordinate 3,664,424 downwards.
TTCCTGATAACGCTAGTTTTTATATAACAGTTTATATAATAAAAACCTGCTACCACCGCCGAGTTGGCCCCGTGTGCCCACCAAGAGGCACCTGATAACAAGCTGCTGTGATTAGAAGCGAAGGCAGAAACTTGCACAGCAAATACGATCTGTGATGTTTTTGTTCCGTGTTGCATTAAATGTGCTGTCATAAATAACTGATGAGGACATGTTGGAATAGGTAGGGAGGAGTTGTCTTTCCTTTCCTCACAGGGAGATGTCCACTCCTGGAGATGTAAGATGAGCCAAGGGCTGGACTACGTCGCAAATAAGGGAGAAGCCAAGTCTAAACAGTGGCTACGCCTCAACTTTTTAACCAGTCATATTAGAATTCTGTTTGTGTGTCTCATAATAAAAGTGCTTGCTGCTTGTGTGCAGTGGCCTTTCTATGTCTGGACAGAAGGAGGTCTGTGGCACCTTGTAAAATTAACTTGAAACTTGTAATTAACTAATTACATTAACTAACTGTGTAATACATTTTGAAAACTTATACTTTGAGTTTATTTGTCTTTTCTCAAAAAGAAAAATAACCCAACAGTGTGTGTAATCTGCTCAGTGTAACCCGAAGATGTATTTATACGTGAATCACTGAATTAAGAAGGACAAAGACCATAAAAAAGTTTTGCTTTTCTCCTGAACACAAAGGGTTAGAATTATCACTACTAATGACTTAGGTGCATTTTAAACTGAGCCAGACTATTTGTTATTCGCTGCTTCCAGGATTTATGTATGGCTAGGCCAACCTGATTCTGGCACTGAGGAACACCAGACAAGTCCAACGTGACAAAACTCTTCTCGAGTTCAACACATTTCATTCACCAAATGCTCGATGTCTCAAATGAAAATGAATAACAGGAGAAAATGACACCTTCACGAGTAGGTCAGAGTTTTTCAGATTTTCTGTGTTTTATTGAGGACTAGCTTGGTGCTGAAACCTCTCATATGTGACATGCTCAGTTGGCAGCGATGGTCTGGTCGATCCAGGCACGCAGCTTGGTGACACGGGCATAGACTGCAGGAGTGGAGGTAGAGCAAGTTGAGCTTCCCCAGGACACAATACCAACCAGAGTCCAGGCTCCAGATTTCTCACAGACCAGAGGACCACCAGAGTCACCCTGAGAAATAAGAATAAATAAGACATTATAAAAAGCTAAATGGTAAATGGACTGGTTTTCTACATTATCTGAGCACTCAAAGCACTTTACACAACTTGCCTCATTCACCCATTCGGCCACGCCCTTTTGTCAATGCTCTTTTGATGCATCGGGGCGCAGCTTTGTATGTTGCCGAAGGATATTTGGCATGCAGACTTTAGCAACCAGGGCTCAAATTGTAATTGTAATTGATGGAGGTCCCACTCACCATGCAGGAGGAGACTCCGGAGGCTCCAGCGCAGATCATCAGATCAGTGACTTGGCTGCCCCAGTAAGACTGGCAGTTAGTGTTGGTCAGCAGGGGCAGGGCAGCCTGCTGCAGACGGGGTGGTGTGTTGGCAGCTGCAACACACACACAAACACATCAGACATTAGAGACTTTTTTATCATGCTCTATCATTCCTCGTGTTTTAGCACAACTGTTAAAGCTCCACCTGGTGGTCTCATTACAGTCCAAACCCACTTACGGTATATGTGATTGTTTGGAATGAATCCCTATCTAATAATTGTTTAACCGATCAGTGTCTACGAGGACATAATAACAAAGAATAACAGGTGGGTGAGCTCTTACCGTTGTAGCGGGTCAGACCCCAGCCAGTGGTCACACACTTCAAGCCTCCGGGGAAGTTGTCGGAAGTCTCGGCCACACAAACTGGGGAAACACGTGTGCCCAGTTGGGCAGGGGTGGCCAGCTTGATGAGTGTGATGTCGTTGTTGATGGTGTAACTGTTGTAGTTGGGGTGCCTGAACACCTGTTGGGAAGTGACATCGTTATGAGCGGCCAACAAACCCTGACATGTAGCTATGCGATGAAAGCTGATGCAGTGTTTCACCCACCTTGCCGGGAGCCAGGGTCTGGATGTTCTCGGCACTGGAGGAACGGTCGTGCTCTCCGAGGATCACACGGTCGGAGGTCCTGCACAGAAAAGAACAGAAGCATGTGGGCATTTCTGAGATCACCACATTACCTGAAAACTGTTTTTACTTAGTTTTATTCTACCCCAGATACACAGCAATGCCCTCTAAACAAGGATTCTCCTCATCAAACATGACTCTACGTCTTAATTGGAGTTTTCAGTCAAAACCAGCTTAAAGTTACCTGATGGTGCAGTGAGCAGCTGTCACCACCCAGTTCTCATTGATGAGAGAACCACCACAGAAATGGAAGCCGGTGTAGTCCTGTTACAGCAAAATGAACATCAACGGTTAGACATTTCCATCTGATTGTGTGGTGAGCTGTGACAGCGTCTTTGTTTCTTCATTTACCTGGAGGGACACCTGCCAGGGCCAGGAGTGAGGCACTGCCTCCTCACCGTTCACAATGCGGGCGTAACCGGTGATGACAGGACGGATGGCGGGAACTCCGCACCCTGGTGACATCAGAACATCAGGATTATGCCATTAATGAAAATAAAATTAATGTAACTGTAACATTGGCACTAACTGTAAAATTAAACAACATGTTTCACCCAATGAGCTGTAACATTAGAGAGTTTGTCTCACCGTAGGCGGTGCCAATGAAGGCGAGACAGGAGAGGATCCACAGGAAGGCCATGGCTAGATCATGTCAGGGCAACCTATTGGAGGAGCTTTTATACAACAGGGATATGGTGTGATTGGATGGAACCAGGGCTGTTATAGGCAACATCTTATCAGTGGACAGTGGGAGTTTTAGCAGGTGATGCTGACAAGCTGCAAAGTTTGATTTTCCAATGTGAGGGACTAAGACTTTTACATGTGAACCATCTTGAGGTCTTCTTGAATTCTTCTCTCAGCCTTCAGTGCTTCTCCAGCTTTTCGTGTTACCTCTTTCTGATGGTGCTGTCATTCAGTATTGCTTTGTCTGTCACTACAACTGTCTTCCTCTGCTTGTCCATCACTACTATGTCTTCTTTGTTAACCATCACCTGTTTGTCTGCCTCTGTCTGGAAATCCCACAGGATCTTAGCTCGGTCATTCCCGACCACCCTAGTGGGTGTGTCCCATTTTGACCACTGGACTTTCATGCCATACTTGGCACACATGTTCCTGTATAATATGCCAGCAAGTTGATTATGGCGTTCCATGTATGCCCTGCCTGCTAGCATCTTACACCCCACTGTTACGTGCTGGGTGGTCTCAAGGGCATCCTTAAGGCCCTTCACATAGGAGTGGATGGAATGGAATGCTCTGCGCTGACCACTAGTTGGAGCAAAGGACCCAAAATTTGTGTTGCACTGGCTGCTGCACTCTGCTTGCATGCCATGTTTTTTTGCAGCCACTCTACCAGATGAGCCTGCTCCTTGTCATTACAAAACATGCATCTCTCTGACTTTATATCCTCTATGAGAGATCGTGCCATGATTAGTGCCTCCATGCTGTGTAGAATTTCAGGATGTCAGCCACTTCCTTTATCTGCTGGTGCATCCTGTGCCGGGGCCTGTCCTTCTTTCTGGGGATCCTTCAGGTAGCCATAATGGGCGTCATAGATGCTCATGGAGTGCAGTCTGCTTCTTCAGCAAGTTGGCGTGCATCAGGCCTGGTGCTTTATATTGGAGACCCTTTCTTTGATGTCTGCCCCCGTGATGGTTGCTATGGTCTGCTCTTAGACCAGCCATTATGAGCATTGACTGGCCAAGAGGTTTTAGCTTGGCTTGCTGTATAGTTGGCTAACTTCCTTCCTTCTACTTTGATATTCTCCTTCTGCTTGTCTGTAATGCAGCATTCACATCCCTCACATTGTTTTGGTAACCGACTACAGGTTTCAGGTTTCCAGCTTCGCCACAATCTGTTGGGTCAGCCGCTCTCCGTACTTGGTGCTCAATCTTGGGTGGGGATGAAAGTATCTCCCCCCTGACCTACTAGTTGTTTTGCTGTCAGTCCGTAGCTCCTGTTTTTAGCTGTTTAACGTCTGTTGTTGCCTGACATTTACTTTTTCATGGGTTACATCAAACATTAGTCAGTGATTCCTGACAAATGTTAGTAAATGAGTAAAGGAAAATTTTAAAATAGTGTTAAAATAAAATAAAACTATTTAGAAAATCTAAATCCTCATATATATTTTTTGTTCCCACTCTTGATCTTCCTCCTCTTATTTTTGTGAAACTAATACATTTTTTGATTTATTTTTAACTCAATTCCAAATGTTTGAAATCAATTAACAAAATGTAAAAAAATGAGGGCATAAACACAACCCATACATTAATAGCTAAATTATTAATATTCACAAGACTAACTGCTGCACTTTTTACTTCTATTGAATTTATTTGTGAAATTTGAAAGCAGAGCTGCATGTTTAACAAAACTGTTTTTTTAAATATATAATTCACTTAAATGTAACATGTAGATTATTGCTGTTATTATTTGTAAATGCATCTGTAAGAGCTCTCAGTTGATTGATTTATTGAACTTTAATTTTTTTTTTAAATTTGGGATTGAACTAATTCAAGTGTGTTGTGTTAACATTAAAAACAAACTGAAACAATTACTTTAGTTTCACCGCACTTCTTTAGTATTTTTGTCCACTCTCATGTTTCCAGTTGGTTCCTGCTGTTATCTGGGTATTGACCTCCATTTTTCTGAAACAGGTGTGCATTTCCCAGCATTGAGTGTTTATCAGCAGCAAGTGGACTTAAACATTTTGTATGTGTTCTGACATCAACATTCTTATTATTCATTATTAGTATTTCTTAGTTAGTATTGTTAGGATCTGATCAGATGATGCAAAAAAAAAAAACAAAGCAAGAAACAAAAAACAAGCAAATACACAAACATCTGCCCTAAGATGCACTAATGGGTTTTGAAGAGTTTGTGTAATCATTAACATGTTTAACCTATTTAAACAGCTCTGAGAACCTGGATAGTTTTATTGGCCTGAGTTAAAAATGAAAGAAAAAAAAGAAAAGTCATGTTTATGTGACAAATGAAATGAGTTCCAGCTCTGCAAGCTTTACGATGTCAATTGCTGTTTAGTTTTTACAATGAAAAATCGATGTGGAACACCTTTTAGCCTTTTCATGAGATGCCATTTTTTGTGTGTGTCTTGTGATGAGTATAAATAACTGAACTGGATAGATGTGAAGTGAATACTTCAGTTTGAAACATCCTTCAAAGGGAGTTTTTATCTGTTATTGAAATAAGTAAAACTGTTTGGAAAAGATGAATGTTGGTCCTCGTGTTTGTTTTCTGTCATCAAGAACAAACTGAACATCTAACTGGTAATCAGCAGAGGCGGCTAACACAGACACACTCACATTCACAACAATGGGCAATTTGAATCACCAACTGACCTAACCCCGCTGTAGCAAACTGTAGCTTATTTTGGTTTGTTGTTTGTTTTTGAAATGAAAAAATATTGTCACATCTATTCTTTATAGCCTGTAGCACATTTAAACAACAGACGCTCACCCAAAGTCCTCATTTACATTCCAGGTCTCTTAATAAACACAGAATCAATATATAAGAAAACTGTGTTGGTGTTCATTGGGCAAGATAACCCCGAGTTCGCCTCCAAAGCATCTGTCATATAAATGTTATGTAAAAAGCACCTATGTAGAAAAAAAGTGTTTGTATGAATGTGTGAATGACGCATGTTGCATAAAGTGCTTTGAGTGCTCAGAGTAGAAAAGTGCTGTATAAGAAACACTCCAATATCATTTAAATACAGATTGTGGTTTTTAAATGTAATTTTTTTTATTTGGCCACTTACAGTGAGTCAGAGGCAACTTAAGCATATCTACATAATTACCGCAAGAAGACACAAAAGTGGTTGAGTAATTAAAAGTGATGAACTTGAGAATTACTGCTTTGGGAACCAAATGGTAGTGTGTCGAGGTTTCTCAGACCGGCAGCAGAAGCATGCTAGTATACTGTGTGACTCCTGTTCACAGCTCTGAGTGACTGCTACTGTTTCTGATGCAGTTTGGTTTTTGGTTTTTTGGGATGTTTTTTTATTGTTGTTGTTTTGAGGGGGTTTATTTGTTCCATTGTTTATTTTGTAACAAACTGGCACAGTGGACTCTAAACCAAATATTTAAAATGCGATCAAAGTCAGACTTTCAGCTTTAATTGTTTTACAAAAATTTACCATGAATGTTTTAAGAAACCAGCAAATAATCCCATTTTCAGAGGTATAGAATTAATGGAAAAACTGACTGACATTATGACTAAAGAAGCAGACAATATCTGAAGTGTTGAACTTGTCTTTTATAGCTTTTCACTATAATTTTAATGTAACCGTAAATATGAGATGTTAGTGCAAGAGAGGGAGGCCATCATTTTCCTGAAAATGGAAATAAAGCAATTTAAAAAGAGCAAGAACAAAATTTTAGTCGCTTGTCGTGGCAGGTGTAACACTATCAACAACTACAATCAAAATACGCCTGTGTTAACAACATGGTGTGAACTACTGTTTACACGTTTCAGTTATTAAACACAAAACTGAAGACAGAGAGACTCACAAAAAAGCAGCAGCTGACGGGAAGAAGCGCAGCATCGGTGATGTCCGTGGGTTCTACGCTTCACTCATCACAAAGGATTTTTTTATTCAAGTATTAAAAACAGTTCTTATGAAATTACTATTATTATTGGTTTGTTCAGTTAATTGTGAGGCTATTAAACTGGGGGACTACGTCTATATCTATCCACTCTTTGGTTTACTTAGGCGAAAGTATAAAATCTATGGCTCTGTTCAACAAATTATAGACTAACTGTATGTTTCCCGACAGTTTGAAGGGAGCCAAAGTTTATTAGAAATTAAATCAGGATTCTATTTTACTCTGGAGCTTAAATTTTATTTATACAGCACCAAATCACAACAACAGCCGTCTAAGGCGTTTTATATAGTCAGGTAGACCTTACAGAGAAAAACCCAACAATTATATGACCTTTGGCGACGGTGGGAAGGAAAAACTCCCTTTTAACAGGAAGAAACCTCCGGCAGATCCAGGCTCAGGGAGGGGCAGCCAGCTGCTGTGACTTACAACCCTCAGTAAGAGGTGGAAGCAGGGCTGAGTATACTTGCGTCTCCTTTAGAGTACCTGGCCTTCTTGGTGCTTGGAAGGTGCCCATCCAGACTCCATTACGGACATCGGGGGAGCATGCTTGGGACAAGCGTAGTCTGAACCCGAGTGATGTTCTATTACTCAGCTCCTGTGTTAATAACTCTTATTGATAAGGAAAACCATGTTCATGCTGCAGGTTGATTTTGTAATCAAACCATAAATGTCTTGGACACTCAGCTAGAGAAAGGGACTGTGCTGTCAGCTGATCACCACCTAATGGTGACATGGAGCAGGCGCCAAGTTTTATTTTGCAGGCATTTTAATCTGTAATAAATATGTGAAACTGTAAACAAATACTTTGATTCCTTTGGAAAAGTCTGTGCATCTCTGGAAACTAAAGGTGAGCGCATTGTTGCTTTTCTTTGTAATGTTTTTTGTTGTTGTTGTTTGTGTGTTGTTTTTAAATGTGCTTATAAATAAATCAATTGATGTAAATATGAAAAGATGCTGATGTTCAGTCTTGTTCACATGTTTAACATACTACAGTTTATTAATAGTGGGGTTTTTCTCATGTTATTTCTTTTTAGGCCATTTACAAAAACACTTTCTTGTACAATGTCTTTGTTAAAGAGTGAAACAACTTACAAAGAAGACACACAAACATACGCAAGAAACACACACATGCACAGCCCTAATCTGCTTTTAAGACTGATGTAGCTAATTTTGTGGAAAAGTAATCAAGCTGACATGCTCACATGCTGTATGGTGTGGGCGTCTGAGAGAAGGGCGCCATGCTGTGCTGCCCTTTTAAGAAGTGATGAAATATGCTAAAGCAAACTCAGTAAGCAAAGTAGATTCAGGCTCTGCTGAAAGAAGTCAAAGTCTAACACAGTCTCTGATTTTCAGGTTTTTTATTATCATCGATGACCTGGGTCCACACTCTGATGTCACACTTCTGGGGTCTTATGGGGTTTGTGGGTGTCCCTGGTGGAGGAGGTTTAGCTGTTTAGCTTTTAGTTGGAAGCCAGGATCTGGTCGACCCACCCACGGAGCTGGGTGACTCGGGCGTAGACAGCAGGAGTGGAGGTGGAGCAGCGGCTGCTTCCCCAAGATACGATACCAACCAGAGTCCACACGTTGTCCTTTTGACAGACCAGAGGTCCGCCAGAGTCACCCTGAGAAAGAGAGTAATGAACAACAAACAAGACCAACAGGTACGTGGAAGCGTCCAACACTAGAACGGGACAAAGCGTGTGTGAAGAAAATCTGGAATGGTTTCCAGGTGGGTGGGCGGGTCCTTACCATGCAGGAAGTGGCACCAGCTCCACCGGCACGGATCATGACGTCAGAGATGTTGCTGCCCCAGTGTTTCTTGCACTCCGCGTTGGACAGCAGAGGCAGGGCGGCCTGCTGTAGGTTATTGGGAGTACTGGGAGCTGTGGGACAGTAACCATGGAACATTTTTGTCATAAATGCCTGTCACACTGATAATACACATAGTTTGTCTGATAATATTTCTGATGGAGAAATACGTGAACCACAACTTTTCCAACTTGACAATTTGAGCAGAATTAACTGTTAGCAGAACGTTTTTGTTGGCTAAAGAAAGAAACTGCAATAAACTGCACTGAGGGTTAAACTCAGACTGCCCTCTCCTCCTGTGCAAGACATCTCACTGTTGTAACGAGTCAGATCCCAGCCGGTAGTGACGCATTTCATGCCAGCAGCGAAGCTGTCGGTAGTGTCGGCAAGGCAGACGGGAGACACGTTGGTGCCCAGGCGAGCAGGGCTGGCCAGCTTGATCAGGGTGATATCATTGTTGATGGTTTGGGGGTTCCAGCTGGGGTGAGTGAAGACCTGTGAGAAGTATGGAGGGAGGGGTTAGATATGGGAAAAGTGCATGCTCTGAAAGCTCGTTGGTTGATGATTGGTTCTCACCTTGGCGGGCTTCAGCACCTGGATGTTTTCAGTGGAGCCATAACCCTTATTGTGCTCTCCAACAATCACATTGTGGTAGGTCCTAGCAGTAGGATAGGAATGCAACTTTTAAATGTCAAAACACACAATGAAAAAGTGTTATTATTCAGTCCACAGACACGCTATCCTCATACCACAAATACCTGTTGAAAGGGAATTTATCCATAGCAGTCCAACACAAAAGCAACGTTGTCTGTCTGTCAGACAAAAAGTCTACAATAATCAGCTGTTTTAGGAATTTAATAAGCCAACTGTAAACCTCGAGCTGTTTTTATGGGTTTGTATGTTTGTGCAGAACTGAGTCACACAAAGGAAGTCGCACTGTCGGTTTGAATAGATGCATGATATTTGTCTGACTCGTTTTTTAAACTTTTGCATCTTAAGCAGCAACCAGCCGCAGACAGATGTGTGAGCTGATGTGCTGAGGTTTTCTCGTGCTGACCTGACGTTACAGTGAGCAGCAGTCACCACCCACTGCTCGCTGATCAGAGATCCTCCACAGAAGTGGAAGCCGTTGGTTTGCTGTGAGGAAAACAAGAGCAAACTGAGATAATTGTCATGGTCCTGGGCCATGTTGGCCCAGTGTTCTTAGTTTCCTTGTATGTTTGTATTTTGTTCCTTGCTTAGGCCATGTTTTCTGAGTTGCCCTGTTGTGTTGTTCCCTAAGTGTTTTCCCTTCATGGCTTTTCCCCCTGTGTGCCCTCTATGTATTTATGAGCCCTCGTCTCCCTTTGTGGTTGTTTCATGTTTCCCCAGCCCGTTATGTCTGTGTTTTCCCCGTGCTCTCTCTCCTCCTGTCTGAACCTCTGTGCACTTCCTGTTTACTTTGTGACTCTCACGCCCGTACATGTCATGTTCAGTTCACCCCGCCCTGTCTCGTTATGATTATCAGTGTCACCTGTGTTCCCCGTGTGTTCCCACTTTCCTCGTTAACCCTCTGTGTATTTCTGTCTGCGTCTCCCTCTGTTCAGCGTGACGTCGTCCCTCATGCCGTGTGTGGATCTCCCTGTGTCTCTCTGTGAGTTCTTAGTTTGTGGTTTCCCAGTTTAGTTTAGTTTGTATATTTGTTCTGCCAGCGAATAAAGCTGAGTTTTGAGTTCATTCCCTCGTGCCTGTGAGTCCTGCATTTTGGGTCCTACTCCTGCCTGCCGCACGGCGATTCGTGACAGTACGACGTCACCACAACATGGACCCAGCAGACTTACCCGGGGAGAGCGATCTGATACGTGTCCAACGCCTAGTCGAGTGGATAACCCACACTTCCAATACAAGGGCAAAGATTGTGGGGATAAATGCTATCGAAGCAATCCTCAAAGGAAATTCTCATCTCCGCCAGGTCAGAGGATGTTTGGACTTATTGGCCAATTTGAATGAAGCCCGGGAGGCGGCGCGAACTCGGGAAATATCAGACTTGGCCCAGCAGCAACAGACAACAGCCACCCTGGAGCAGCCGCGTCAGTTTCACCGGCCGGATGAGGTTTTGCCCGGCCCTTTGGAGCTATCTGCGGGGAAGAAACGGCATTCACGCCGCCGACGCGCCACCCCACAGCCGGACATTCGGCCTTCTAATTCACCTGCTGTGCTACCAGAAGCTCAGTCAGCTCCCTCGCAGCCCTTCCCAGCTCAGTCAGCTCCCTCGCAGCCCTTCCCAGCTCAGTCAGCTCCCTCGCAGCCCTTCCCAGCTCAGTCAGCTCCCTCGCAGCCCTTCCCAGCTCAGTCAGCTCCCTCGCAGCCCTTCCCAGCTCAGTCAGCTCCCTCGCAGCCCTTCCCAGCTCAGTCAGCTCCCTCGCAGCCCTTCCCAGCTCAGTCAGCTCCCTCGCAGCCCTTCCCAGCTCAGTCAGCTCCCTCGCAGCCCTTCCCAGCTCAGTCAGCTCCCTCGCAGCCACCCTCAGTTCAGTCTCCTGTGTCCCCGCTAGCTCAGCCATTAACTCCACCACACGCTCCATTTTCACCTCTACCATCGCTTCAGTCATCAGTTCGGTCTGCCACTCAGTCGCCCTTAGTTCTGTCATCCACACTACCACCTGTTTCCCCTCCACCACCACCATCACTACACCCAGCCATTCAGGCTGCTACTCAGTCAGACATTCAACCCATAGCCCTGCCGTTAATATGCTCTGTAGCTGAGCCACTAGCCGCCCGACCCGCAGCCACTTCAGCCACTCCTCCACCCGTCACACCTCCACTACAACCATCACTGCAGTCTCTAGCGCAGTCTCCTGCAGCTCTGCTTTCCCCAGTGCGGTCTCCAGTGTCCCCAGTGCGGTCTCCAGTGTCCCCAGTGCGGTCTCCAGTGTCCCCAGTGCGGTCTCCAGTGTCCCCAGTGCGGTCTCCAGTGTCCCCAGTGCGGTCTCTAGTGTCCCCAGTGCAGCCTCCTGCAGCCCTGCTTTCCCCAGTGCAGTCTCCAGTGTCCCCAGTGCAGCCTCCTTTAGCACAGTCACCCACTCAACCACCAGCACCACAACCGTCACTACCTCTAGTTCATTCCCCTGTGAAGTCATTAACTCCACCACCTACTCCACTCTCACCACCACCGTTACTACAGACATCAGTTCAGTCCCCTGTGCAGTCGTTTACTTCTCCACCGTTAGCAGCTCAGGTCCCCGTGTGTCCAGCAGCTCAGGTCCCCGTGTGTCCAGCAGCTCAGCTCGCACCTGAACCATTGGCCCAGTCCCCGACAGCAATACGGTCTTCTGTTCGGCTTAACATTCAGCCAGGGGTCCCAAACCTCTCTGGCTCTACATCAGCTCCTGCTGGAAGCTCGGATGAGCTCATCCAGGACTCCGCGGCTCCCACGCCGCCATCTACCTCGTCCGCTGGGGGTTCCAGTGAGCCCGGCCAGCACCTCCTCGTCTCCGCTGGAGGGTCCGAGGGGCCCGTTCGGCCTCCTGTCTCCGCTGGAGGGTCCGAGGGGCCCGTTCGGCCTCCTGTCTCCGCTGGAGGGTCCGAGGGGCCCGTTCGGCCTCCTGTCTCCGCTGGAGGGTCCGAGGGGCCCGTTCGGCCTCCTGTCTCCGCTGGAGGGTCCGAGGGGCCCGTTCAGCCTCACGCCGCATCAGCTGGAGGGCCCGAGGAGCCTGTCCAGCCGCCATCTGCGACCGCTTCGTCATTGCCTGGTCCGGCTGCATCTGCCTGTGCTTCTGCTACGCCTGGGCCAGCCTCTGCCTCTGCTTCTGCTACGCCTATAATGAAGAAGAAGAAGGAGAAGAAGCTGCTTGCGATTGCTGAGGTCAGCTGACTCACCTGCAGAGACACCTGTCAGGGCCAGGAGTGAGGCACTGCCTCCTCACCGTTGACAATGCGGGCATAGCCAGTGACCCGGGGAGGGATGGCAGGGGTGCCACAGCCTGAGGTTTTGACACAAAGAGAACAAACCAGCAGAGTCACACTGACCGTTTGAAGTACTTCAATATCTAACTGCACAGTAATCTTTGCAACTGAGAGCTGATCATCTCACATGCAGTTACTGTGGCCTAAACTAATAATCAACTTTTTATTAAAAAAATAAGTTTCACAGATCTTCTAATTCATGCAGCAGTTACACATTTAACTTTTAAAAAGTAATAAAAGTGCAGAAAACTTGAGTCAAACTTTGAAAGAAAACTGAACCTGGCACTCTCACCGTAGGCAGCGCTGACAAAGGCGAGGCAGGAGACGATCCAGAGGAAGGCCATGGTGGTCATGGCGATGAAGGGTCAAGCTGCTGTTTTATCCCTGCAGCGTGTTGGACCGTAGCCAATCAGAAGTGTCTTACAGTTTCCTCCTCAAGTTATCAGAGCTCAGGCGATCGTGGGATTCTCACGACCCTGACGAGCAGCTCTGTGATTGGCTGAAAAACGTAAAAAACCAAAATGTTGACGACTGTTTTACTCGGGAACATCTATAGGTGCTCATGTAGTTTTATCAAAACCCAAGTTTGTTAAATTAAGCAGATGGAAAATTCAAGAAAACGATGAGAAACGAGGCTGAAAACAGGTTTAATTTCCTGCTGTTTAAATACAAACAATGTACTGCAATCAAACCAAGTATATGGAGTGTATATATGTTTAATCAAAACCAGATTATATACAGAAACGAGTCATATTCAGCAGTATCTTAACTGCATTTTAACTTGTCTTCATAGTATATAGTTATCTTTATTTGCTTTGCTTTGTGTTTTCCATCATGTTTCTGTATTTATCTCCTGTTTAAAATGCATACGTGCTCGCTCTGCGGTAATCTACCGCTGCTTATAAATGTAATCTCGGAATAAACGCGTCTCGATATGACATATTGTTTTTCTATTAGTGGAGCTTCAGTTTAGAGCTGGAACAACGCAGCTCAGTGTGAATGAATCAGCTTTTGATTTGAGTGTGTCGTGCTTGCTAAATCCACTTGGAGTAACAGATGAAATAAATAGAATTTCTATTGAATAACAGAGCACCAGATATCTGTGGTCTAATAAAACTATTAGGCACCCATCACTTTATTTATTGGGAAACAAAATGATTCATGTTTCTGTGAATCAGATACTACACAACATTTTTTTTTTGTATAAATTAAATGATAAAACCCTTTTTGTACCTTGATTAAGAGTGCAGTATTTATTTATTAGTCTCTTTTCCCCTGTCATGTCTATGTTATTCTACTAACACTGTTAATGCTTTGTTTAACCTTAAGGCTTAACCTTTTAATGGAGAATTGCAGGGATTAAAACATCATTTTTATGATGCTAAACAAGATAAATTCAATTATTTTAACCTTCAAATCACCACAAGTGGACATTTATGACTCAGCTGTATGTTAAAATGTGCTGTTGTGATCATTTAATGGGAAAATGCTCCCTGTCAGTTTCAGTTTTCACAGGTATTATATTTTATTATATTAGTGTAGCTAAAATTACAGGGAGTATCATAGGGTTTGTTTGTTGATTGATTTGCTTTGAATTTGTTTAACTATTTTAAAATTTGTCATTATTTCCACAGTTATGGTTTAATAAAGTGTGAAGTAACAAACTATGCAGAAAGAGTGGGACTAATTGTTGTTCATCAAACTTTTACCTGGTCACATATTCATATTATAAATACTAGCCAAAGGTAATGAATAATTTACTCAAACTTGCCATAGGTTTTATCATGTTTTCACTAGTGATACATATAATATTTGTTTTGTAAGAAGTAACTGACACAGACTGTTTAAATAAATGTAAATGTGTTTGAACAATTTGGTTTTTACCTCTTTTTTTTTGCATAAATAAAATAAACTCCCCTCCTTTAGTTCATTAAAATATCTGGGTTGCTTAATGGTTGAGCAAACAGTCTATTTCCACCAGGCTGACGGTGCACGCTGCATATTTAGACAGTACAGTCGGGCAGCTGTGACTCTGACATGTTGCTTTTGTGAGATTATTAATAAGATGTGAACCAAGAAAAGTAACACATTTAAAATTAGCATTAAAAATATGAACATTTTAACTGCCAAAAGTTTCTGTTGTTTCAAGTTTTTCTAACACAAAAATGTGAATCACTTTCATACAGTATCTCAACTGACTGGCTTTGGTTTAAAATTCACTTGATTCAGTTCTGTTTATCTGGACCACAGTGTTTATTTGGATCTCTTTTTTTAATTCTGCCTGGGCTATTAAAGTGCTTCACCTCAGAATATCAGGATCCAGATCCAGCCTCTGCTGGTCCTGAAAGTGTTGCTGTGAAACGCTCGATTGTCAGCACCTGAAGATTGGGAAACCTTGTTTCCATGCACCAGGTTAATGATTGGTCAGAGTGAGGCAGGTGGAGGAAGATCACTCATTGGTTCATCTAATCTCAAAGGCTCTATGACAAACATTTTTCTCAGCTTTTTGTACTTTTTGTACTTTTGCCGAGGACTGCTGTATCACTTCTCCTGAAATCCACCACGATAACTGCAGTAAGACTTCTCTGACACCAGGGGGCAACACGGAGTCAACAAAGACTTCAGCCACGTTGGATCCTGCGCGCTGCGTGTGAGTCTTTTAAACTTTCTTAATGAATTTGTAATAAATGATGAACATTAACATTTTTTCCTTTTGTTGTTGCTCCAGAAAAAATGTCACTGCAGTTAAAATCTTTTCTTTTTCAAATAAAACCTGTCCCATAACCAATTATTGTTTTTATAAATGTATAAAAACAATAATTTATAATTTATAATGTATAATTAATTAAAATAATTAATGAAAGCAAAGAAAGAGACACACACACACACACACACACACACACAGAGACATAGAGACACACACACACACACACACACACACACACAGACAGAGAGACACACACACACACACACACACACACACACAGACAGAGACACACACACACACACACAGACAGAGAGACACACACACACACACACACACACACACAGACAGAGACACACACACACACACACACACACACACACACACACACATACACAGACAGAGAGACACACACACACACACACACACACACACAGACAGAGACACACACACACACACACACACACACACACACAGACAGAGACACACACACACACACACACACACACACATACACAGACAGAGAGACACACACACACACACACACACACACACAGACAGAGACACACACACACACACACACACACACACACACACAGACAGAGACACACACACACACACACACACACACACACACACACACACACACACACACACACAGAGAGAGAGAGAGAGAGAGAGTCTGATTAAATCTCCTGAAACGTTTTCTAAGAAGTTCACATGCAGCAAATTCAGGAACTTCAAGATTAATTAAAACTTTAACAAAACAAAGTCAAAAGTTAATGATTAGTCTGGTTGTCCTCTAATTTAAGTCCCATTTATCCTCTTTAAGGCCTTTGAGGTGATTTCATGTCAGTCAGAATAGCGTTTTAAGGGCATTTATGTCCTGATTCCTTTTTTTTTTAGAGCTTATGACTCCTGGGTTCTCAGTTAAGAGTTTTCTTATTGGATAATGTGCTGAGTTTCAGGTAATGTTTATTTTCTATTATTTTTCTGCTTTGGGTCTTTTAGTTTTGTGTCTTGTTATCTTTGTTAGGCTGCGTATCTCATGTTAAATCTCCTTTAGTGTAGGTTTCATGTTTTGCTACTTCAGATCTTATTTTGCCAGTTTCTCATCTTGTGTGCCCTCGGTTCAAACTCAGGGCTTTCTTGACTGAGAAAAACAGACGATATAGATTCAGGAAAGCCAGACAAAAAAAACCTTGGGGCTGGTTTATCTAATCTCTGTTTGGAGGATCCCTGCCTTTAAACTCCTGCAGGAAAAACTGAGCAGCAACCTCTGGATCTGAGAAATTAAGCCAAGTCAGAAATGTTAGTAACTGCAGTTCCTCCAGGGCCTACTTGAAGCTGCCTGCCGTCAGTCTCTCATAGATTCACTTGTCTACAGGAGGAATAGAGACTTTTACAGCGTGGTTCAAAACACTAAGTTTTATTGAACTTCTAAAATTGAAATAGGGGTTACATTAAGGTCAATTTAATGGTGACACACCCCCTCTGTGGCACAGCATTTTTGCACCTTGTTCCAAATATTAAGACATTCTATTGTACAAAAGCCAGCACCACTTACAGGGCACTTTCCTAAAGACTGGCTTTTATTCAGTGGCTGCAAAGAAACCAGAGAAGTGACAGCCAACCTTTTGCTGCCAACTCTTTCCCCAAATGGAAGAGAATGAAAAAAAACCTCTAATAAATAACACATTCTTTAAAAATCTGCATGAGACATGATAATGAGACTCCTACAATGGCTTAAAATTGTTAGAATTGTCAAGTGTGACTCAGAAGAGATGTGCCTCTCTTAGGGTGAACGGGTGTACTGAGCTCAAAAGAAGCAGCGCAAGTAACAGTTAACAGCAGTTTTAAAGGTCAGAAATGGGGGATAAATAAATGTAAGACCATAACCGTAAGCTTTAGCTTTTTTCTGTGCTAAACTAAAACCGTCGTGATACTTCACACTCTGAGTTTGTCAGCAGCTGCTTGTCAACACCCACATTACTCTTTCAGTAATCTCATTTATTCTAGCTAGAATTTCCGTTGTTTCTGGAAATTTGTAGAAATTAATTTGAGAGAAGGCGGCTCAGTGAGCTGAAAAATGACATCGGCAGTTCGTCGGAAGTAAAAGCAAATGAGGAGAGTTCAAAGCACCGACTCAGCACTTTGTCTTGTTCATAGAAAATTGAATTTTGGGCTCACTGGTGATCTGACACGATGACTCTTGTCAGTAAACACAAAGTGGCACCAAACTTTACTGCAGACAGTTAAAAGATTTATTCTGTTCTCTGTTAGAACCAAAGTGAACCACAGGTGTGGGGTTTGAATGTGTTGGAGCATTTTTGGGTAGAGTCGGCACGTTCGCCTTGTGCCTACTTGCATCGTTAGATGAGTTGGTCATTTCAAATTGGCTTTAATATGAATGCAAAACATGAATGTCACTCCCTGTCCAGGGTGTACTCTGATTTTCTTCCTCCAAACCATCTGGGACAGGCTCCAGGCCCTCTGTAACCACCCTGAATTGAATGAGTATAAGAAAAATGGATGGATAGAGCAGTCTAAATGTTTTTCAACTTTGAATAAGGCACTGTATAGTATAATTTGATTCAATTAAACTATATAGATAGCACCAAATCACAGCTACAGTCACCTCAAGGCACTTTATATTTTTTTAAAATACAGAGAAAAACCCAACAATCAGGTGATACCCTATGAGCAAACACTTGGCGACAGTGGGAAGGAAAAACTCCCTTTTAACAGGAAGAAATCTCCTGCAAAACCAGGCACGGGGAGGGGCGGGGCCATCTGCTGCGACCGGTTGGGTGTGAAAGAAGGGAAACAGGACAAAGACACGCTGTGGAAGAGAGCCAGAGATTAATAATAACTAATTAAATTCAAAGTAGTGAATAAACACATAGTGAGTGAAGAAGAAACATCATGGGAATCCCCCAGTAGCCAAAGCCAATTGCACCATAACTATTCAGGGTCACCTGGTCCAGCCCTAACTATTATCAAAAAGGAAAGTTTGAAGCCTAATCTTGAAAGTAGAGATAGTGTCTGTCTCCTGAATCCAAACTGGAAGCTGGTTCCACAGAAGAGGGGCCTGAAAACTGAAGGCTCTGCCTCCCATTCTACTTTTAAATACTCTAGGAACATCAAGTAGGCCTGCAGAGCGAGAGCGAAGTGCTCTAATAGGGTGATATGGTACTACAAGGTCATTAAGATAAGATGGGGCCTGATTATTTGAGATGTTTTTTTGTTTTTTTTTATGAGAAGGATTTTAAATTTGATTCTGAGAGCCAGTGAAGAGAAACCAGTATGGGTGGAATCTGCTCTCTCTTTCTAGTCCCTGTCAGAACTCTTGCTTAAGTGTTTCAGATTAACTGGAGTCTTTTCAGGGAGTTTTAGGGCTGATGATAATGAACTACAGTAGTCCAGCCTAGAAGTAATAAATGCCTGCACTAGTAACTAGTGTCATGGGAGACCACGGCAATACCATCCAGAGTAGGGCTGGGTATCGTCACTGATTTCTAGAATCGATTCGATTCCAATTCACAAGGTCCTGAATCGATTCGATCCACGATTCGATTTAATTCGATTCGATTCAATTGGATTTGAATCTGGGAAATTTTGCCTCAGTCAGAAATATTATAATTCAGATCATTACATTTACATATTTTTGTATCTATAAAAAGGAAGCTGACACTTTCGAGACTTTATCAAAGCTGTGAGCATCACAGCAGAGGCCTTTGTGTCAAAGTAGCTGAAGATAAAACACAGAAAAACATGAAGCTGATTTTCCTGGCCTGGGATTTTATAAAAATATTCCACAGTACATCAAAAACGAAAGAAAACCATTAATCAGCATATGAACATTACCTCGGAAGTTACAACGGTTTTATTAGAGACACGGCATTTTGCATTTTGCATAATTTTAAAAAGTTTAAATTTGTTCAGAAGCCTGTTGAACGGCAGAAATTAGGTTTTCTTTTTGGAAGTAAGTAAAAGGAAAAAAAAGAGAGAGAGAGCTGTGCATGAAGTGTGGTGGAAGCAAAACAGCAAACGTAAGAGGGAATCCATGACGATGTTTATGTGAAGCGTAGTTTGGATCTTCTTTTGCTGCTGGTTCAGTCAATATTGTTTGGAGAGAGATAAAACTAAAAACGGCGTGAACACAAAGCGCGGACCCGCCGAAACATCAGAATCGGCGAGCTGTCGGCTTTCAGCCCCGACCGTGTCCGTGCCGTCGGTGAGAAAGGCGACATCTCACTGATTCTGATCGGCGGGTCGGCGCTTTGTGTTTACGTCTTTGTGCAGAATCCGTGTTCCTGCTCTCATTTACTGTTTTAAATGTTTGGTGGTTGTCGAAATTTTGTGACGTTTCACCTGAGATTCTGGAATTTCAGGCAAAATACATTTATATTAAAAAATCGATTCAGGATTTTAATGAATCGATATCACGTTATCCAAGCCCGAATCGATTTTAATCGATGAATCGATTATTAAAACCCACCCCTAATCCAGAGTATCCCAGAAAGTTGATTTTGTTCATTTGGGCCTTGCATTTTCAGTGGTAGTGGCTTTGTCACCCTTCCCAGTGGCTTCTTCAGTCGAGACACAAATGAAGATGAAGATTTAACTTTCTGGGATTTCAGCACGTTTCTATGATTTTTAGAGCCGAGTACAATAACCTCAACAATCAGAGGTCATCCAGGTCTTTAGGTCTTTAAGACATTCCTGCAGTTTAGCTAATTTATGTGTCGAGTCATGGAATAATAAATCTGGGTATCATCTGCATAGCAATGAAAATTAGATTAGATTAGATTAGATTAGATAGAACTTTATTAATCCCTCGGGTGGGTTCCTCTGGGAAATTCGATTTCCAAAAAAGCACAGCACCGACAGAAGTTACAGAGTTACAGAATATTATATATATATATATATATATATATATATATATATATATACACACACACACACACATATATATAAATACAGAGACAAATATAAATAAAATATACGAAGGGGATAAATAGAATAAATAGGAATAAAAAATAAAAATACAAGTGAATTGCACATTTCAAGTATTGAGTCTATTGCACTGTTGACTATTTACAAAAGTATTGCACAAAAGGTATTGCACAGTGAGGTGCAGAGGCACTACAGCTTAGTTGTTCCCCCCTCCTTTGTCCTCCTGTTTCCCCTCCCTCTCCCCTCCAGGGAGGAGTTAAACAGTCTGATGGCGTGTGGGACAAAGGAGTTTTTAAGTCTGTTAGTTCTTGTCTTTGGGAGAAGCAACCTGTCACTGAACAGACTCTTCTGGTTGTTTATGGCCGTGTGCAGAGGATGTCTGGCATTGTCCATAATGTCCATCAGTTTCTTTAATGTCCTTTTCTCTGCCACTGTCACCAGAGTGTCCAGCTTCATGCCGACCACAGAGCTAGCCCTCCTGATCAGTTTCTCCAGCCTGGATGAGTCCCTCTTTGCTGTGCTGCTCCCCCAGCACACCACAGCATAGAAAAGTACTCCAGCAACCACCGACTGGTAAAACATCCTCAGGAGCTTCCTGCAGATGTTAAAAGACCTCAGCCTCCTGAGGAAGTACAGTCGGCTTTGGGCTTTTTTATACAGGTGCTCTGTGTTGCATGACCAGTCCAGTTTATTGTCCACCCACAGCCCGAGGTACTTGTACTTGTTGACCACCTCCACCTCCTCCCCCTCTATCTGAACCGGCAGTGGACCTTCTCTGGACCTCCCGAAGTCCACAACCAGTTCCTTGGTCTTTGAGGTGTTGAGTTGCAGGTGGTTTGTGTGACTCCATGCGACAAAGTTCCTCACCAGACTTCTGTACTCCTCTTCCTGATCATCCCAGATACACCCCATGATGGCCGTGTCATCTGCAAACTTCTGAATGTGGCATAATTCAGAGTTGTAGCAGAAGTCAGAGGTGTACAGGGTGAAGAGAAGAGGGGACAGCACAGTTCCCTGTGGTGCTCCTGTGCTGCTGACCACAGTGTCAGACGTGATCAGCAGCACAGGAGCACCACAGGGAACTGCGCCTTCTAATTATACTGCTGAAGGGAAGCATGGATAATGTAAACAGAATTGCTTATTCGCTGCTGCTTTTAAATTAAAATTGATTAGGTAGTAGAAGAGATTTAAAGAGTGTAGCTGCTTTGTGTATGCCCATCTTCAGTTAAACTGTAGTCACATGCTGACCTCCTGACATATGTGGAGCTCTTAACGATGGAAAAGTCTGTCTTTAAGCCCTAGTCTAGTAGAAATCGCTCATATTCTGAGTCCTCTCTGAAGGGGTGTGAAGCAACAGGGTGTTGGCTTTCGGCTGTCGATGGTCCTGAAAATGAAAGCATCCACTGCCTGTTTTATTAGGAAAGTTATTATTATTTATTGATTTACTCATTCACAGCTGAAAAGGTACTCCAAAGTGAGCAGAGCTTAAAAACCAAAGGTAACATCACGCTCAAATGTTGCACACTATATCTTTATTAAATGTTTCCAGGAAATACACATGGCCGGACTGCTTCTGAGAATCCTGCCTGATCAATAATGATTATATTTGAAGTGGATAACAAATGGTGGCCGGGGGCTGGGGGGGCTTGTTTAAGCTCTTCTTTGTGCAGAGATGAAAATAAAATGTCAGAGTCAATCTGTAGATTTGTTGTTGGCTTGTTTTAACCGGAGTCAAATAAACAGATGATTCAGTTCAGACCGCAGGTCATCAGGGACTCAGCCTCTGTTTCCATGGTAACTGGTCTCCAGCTCTTGATGCTGACTGTAAGCAGGGGCCTACAGCACATTACCTATATGATTCATTTTGATTTCAGCATTATAAGACCTGTGATTTGTGTTTTCCCCAGTTTGCTGCTGCAGGCGTGAAGCTGCTGCGGCTCCTCTGATTGACTTCGTGACGTGAGAACAACATCAGAGTGAAGATAATGAAAGCTGGCAGGGGAAATGGCCCAAATCAGCGGTGTTCCTGCACTCAGAAAAAAAAAAGAATTTCATGTTTTAATTCAGCAATGAAAGCTCTGAAAGTTTTACAGCATCAGAAAAGCAGAGTGTGGTAACAGAACAGCAAAAGAACAAACAAAACAAAAAAAAGATTTCATGTTTTAAACGGTAAAGACTAACAGAAGCGCTGGATTTTACTTTTATGTACCCCTCATTCTAGTAAAAACAGTCAAAGCTTGGACACATTGTGTTTGTTGGAGTCCTGGAACATGCAGCATTCAGAGACTGAACCAGTGCCGAGGCTGGTACTGGTTCCTGCTGCCATTTAAATGCTGTTGCTCTACTTCGCGCTGCCCCTTCAAAGGAGGAGACTGCTGCTGTGTTTTTGTCTCCACTGACGAATGGCAATGCCTGAAAAGACGCCTAATCTGTCAAATTTAATTTGCAAATGCAGCATATTATTAATATTCATCTGATGCTGCAGCCACCAGCATGGCTCTGTTTTATATTTCAGAAAGTCCAATCAACAACAGCTCCTGAACAGTCAGTGGTATCTAAAGAGATTTTAAAATTCTTTCTTCCTGTCTCACAGGCAGCAGGCTCTGCAGGAGCAGCGTCTCTCCAGGCCCCATCATTTGTTCTTTTGAATTAATTAATTCTTAATGCATGCAAAAATGTGGTTAATCACATTATGTTTCTTTTGAAATCCTATCCTTTCAGTTGTTGTACAGCGGCTTGAACAAGAATTTTCCTCCTTCTTGATTTATTAGTGTTTTACATATTTGTCATACTTGCATGCTTCAGATCAAACAAATTCTAACGTTAATCAAAGATAACCTGAGTAAATACAAAATGTAGGTTTGAAGAAATCTATTTCATTTATTAAGGATTTTTTTTACCAAACCTAGCTGGCCCTGTGCGAAAGTCACTGCCCCCTTATACCTAATAAGTGGTTGGCAACAAAAACTGCAACCAGACATGTGTGATAACTGGCACTGAGTCTTACACATTGCTGGTGAGGAATTTTGGCCCACTCTTCCTTGTAAATTGTTTAAATCCAGCCACACTGGAGGGATTTCAAGTATGAACGGCCTATTTAAGGCCAAAGCATCTAAAATGGTTCGGAGTCAGACTTTGACTAGGCCTCTCCAAAATCACAGGTGGACGTGCTGGTGTGTTTTGGGTCCGATGAAAAACCCAAGTGCACTTGAGCCAGACCTTCTCTGACGTTTTGAGGAGAGAGAACAGAATTCATGATTCCATCAGCTGGAGCAAGTGTCCAGGTCCTAAAGCAGCAAAGCAGTACCAGACCATCATGCTACCACCACCAAGTTTGACTGGTGGTATTATGGGTATGTTTATGAAATGCTGGATGTGTTTTTATGTGTGATTTGAACTCAAAAGGTTCAGCTTTTGTCACATCAGTCCAAATATTTTCCAAACTTGGAGATTTTTAAGATGTTTTTTGGCAAATGTGAGACAAACCTTTGTGTTCTTTTTTGTGAACAGTGTTCTTTTTTTTTACCAGGCTCTTTCTTATTGTTGAATCATGACCTCTGACCTTAACTGAGGCAAGTGAGGGCTGCAGTATTTTAGATGCGGTTCTGAGTTTTGTGACCTCCTGAATGAGTCGTTGATTTGCTCTTGGTGTAATTTTGGGAGGCTAGCTACTCGGGAATAAGTTCATCACTGTTACAAGTTTTCAACACTTTTTGATGATCAGATTGTTCAGAATGAACAACGGGCTGTGAGGTCAGTTCCTTGACATGATCCAGGAACTGACCTCACAGCCCGTTGTTCATTCGGTGGGCTGGTTTCCGATGTTGTGCAAATGTCCTGTTTATAAGGCTGGGGAAAGCTGCGGTCAGCTGAGAACAAAGAAGTCACTTGGATGAGTGACGAAACGTTTCTGCCACTGAAAACGCTGCGTCCAGATGAACAGAATCAACCTTTGGGGTCTTCACCATGGCTCACTGGAGTCTCACAGCCTTAGAAATGGCTTCGTAACCCTTTCCAGGCTGATAGATGTCACTGACTTTCTTTCTCAGTTGTTCTCGAGCTTCTTTAGATCAAGGAATGATGTTTCTTTTTGAGATCTTTTAACCTACAAAAATCAAAAGCTCTAAGATATCAGGACAAGGGTAAATATTTTTTTCATTCACATAATATGTTCATATGTTTGCATCTAATTATTTTGCTTACTCCAAGATATCAGTGCATTTATGATATGTTTACTTTCTTCATATGTGGTTTGTTTGTTGCACAGTGGTGTGAGTTATCTTTGAGGGAGCTGAGCTCACAGCTGGCTGCTTAGTTGAACTAATTTCTGAGTTATTGCATCTTTTTCTTCTTCTTCTTCCTTTGGGGGTATTCAAAAGTAAGGACACTAGTGTCATAATAAGCTGCAGAGAGGACCCAGCAGGCTGGTTGAACAATAATACGTAAGCTTTTTATTAACTAAAAACTAGAATTCCCAGAAGGCAATAAAAACAGGAATCCTAGAAAGGTTTGACGTAACAAGGGAGAAACAAGAGTAAGATACGTCAAGAACAAGCAGATAAATGTGCACACAAATGCACAGACAAACACAGACAAACACACCACTACCACCTCTCACTCACAGTCATGTTATTAAATGTCTGATGCCATAAATCAGACAGGAAATGAACCCTGTCATTGGTAAACATGTTGTCTGATCACCTTCTGCTTTGTTGATTACGTCAGGTTTTAATCACATTTACTCTTCATGAGAGTGCTATCAGCTGCACGAAGAGAAAAATATAGTTATCAAGTGGAAAAAGCATCAGTGCATCTGCCCATCTCAGACTCCCAGTGACTGTCAGTCTGTCTGTGGCCTTCTCGGCCTTCAGCTCACTCATTACTACTGACAATACGTTTTTTAACTGGGTCGAAAATACACAATTTGATTGTTATTAAAGTTATTCCATTTCCTACAAATGTTTCCTATAATTGTATGTATCTCTGACAGATGAATAAAATTCTGTTTCCAGCAGCAGGATGGAGTGCATGGCCCTGACTCTGAATGAGCTGCACTGATGATGTGATGTTTAACAGGTCCTGCCTGAAGGTTGCAGGTTTGTTGGAAATACAAAAAAAAGAAGAAGTGTGTGTGTGTGTGTGTGTGTGTGTGTGTGTGTGTGTGTGTGTGTGTGTGTGTGTGTGTGTGTGTGTGTACACACTGGTCCTTTTTAATTACATGAACAATAATAATATTAATCATGGTGGCGCTTTCAGGCTCAGCTGGGTGAGCTGCTGCTTAAATTAATCTGTTATGCTAGCGCTGCCTCTCCCCGGTCTGTCACCTGTGACATGCGTCAACTTTATCAGGAAAGCATTACAGCTCTGCAGCAACTTCTCAAAGCTTCCACATTTTCAGTTTTAATTAGTGGAACAGTGACTCCAGGAAGTGGGATTTGCTGAATTTTAAAGCCCAGTTCATAAGTGATAGGCTCATTTAAATAAAACCAATTTTCCACTGCACACAAATGACACGTGATTTTTGATTTCATGTTACAGATTCAAGTTTATTTATCTGTTGCTGCAAAGTCACAACAAACAGGAGAAACATTTTCACCACACATTAGAACAGTTGATTATGACTGCAGAATATTTGTATTAGCAATTTTAGTAGCATTATTCTTTAAAACTAGCTGAACAAATTATGAATGAGCTCTTTTTAGTGTCAAAGAAACATGAGGGGTACTTCCCAAAGTGGGACCTGCACAGGTCCACATGTCCTCCTGAGTCATGCTGCTCACTGCGATAGCCAAAGATATGCTAAACTACTCTGAACCGAATAATTAATCTAAGCTTGCACTGCAAGAACTAATCTGGGGTATGTGTGTCGAAGGTTTTCATTATGAAATTGTATGAATTAATGTAAGTTATAGTTGAAGCACAGAATTCAGCTGAAGCTCACAGTGACTTTACTGGGCAGGCCTATCCTTAACCATAATTCGTAACCTATGAAAACACTTAGTTATATTTAGAGTGCACACTTTTAATTAAAGGTCCTGGTCTGTTAACCTACTTTCTTATTTTGTCTTAACTTCTTTCTCTTGTTTTCTTTGCACTGGGGGGTACAGCTGCCGAGGGAGTGAAAGGAGCAGATCGGTACTGGCTGTTAAATACATGAAGTTATGAATGGATTGTACCAATTTTTGCGATATCATGGGTGGAAGAGATGATGAAACTAGTTACTTTAAATATGTTGTTCATATCATTTGACTTAGTTATTTAGATATTTTGGGTTTGATAACCATTAAGTGAAAGTAATAATTGAAAAGTAAGTTATTTTATTTCGTTTTTTGTAATCAGGTCATGTATTAGTGCGTGTCACCAATACGTGCTCAAGTTTATCTGATCAACACGTATTCAAGCTCCCATTCTTCTCTTGGATGTTAGGTGAGTTTATCTGAGCAGTTAGTTTATTACTCAGTTATATGTTAGCACTACAACGTAAGTTTTGTTTTGTTTATCTCCTTTAAAAGCTCCACCAAAACCAAAAATCTGACTTTTTTTGTTTAATTATTTTACATTTTCTGTAAAAAAAATTTTTTTTAAACTACATGACTTTCCTCATGCTTGACCAGCTCAAGTAACAGTGACTGACTGATGTTGCACAACATTAAATTAAGTAAAGTTTTGTCCAAATATAATCTTATAAGCTGTATAAAAGTATAAGTATGAAAGCATAAAAAAAACCTTAATTACACAACAATATCTGTGTTCATTTAACATAAACAGCACTAGCGAGGCTGGTAAATATAAAATGGTAACTGACCCATTCAGAGCACCAGGTAGCAGAAACCAAACAGGTCCAAAAGTAATGAGGCAATGCGAGAGGAAGTGATATGTTGATTCATCAACAGGTTTTAACCTGGGTTACACGTTTATTATACTAGGAAAAAATATTAGGAACACTTTTCAATATGCAGTGAACCACCTCCTACTGCAACTTTAATGAGCATAAAAGAACAAAACTGGAATCTGTGCTGTTGTTTTGGGTTTCATTAGACTGCGTATGTGTTCTTAATAAAGTGGTTGGTTTAAAATATGGATTATTAACAGGCCACGGCTCCTACTTAGTTCTCCACAGCATCCTGAGCACAGGTGTGTTGCTCTGAAGCAGAACAGTACTTTTTCTCAGGCTTCTTGGTTCAGTAAAGACTGCAGGTTGAGAAGCACTCGTAGAAAATGTGTGATGTAATGTGTGATAATGTTATCTCACCAGATAAAACATAATCTGTGCGTGCAATGATCCACAGTTAGACTTATCAGCACGAGAGGATTTTAGTGTAACCGAGTTTAAAAGTTTAAAAGTGATCAGATATAGTCCGATTTTAGACTCACAGAAACTTCGTTTTTTAAACTAAATATTGACGTGAATGAAACGCTGTGGTGACTCATAGCAGACAGTAAAGGCTCAGCGTGTACGAAGTGCCATCGAAATCAATCGAACTTGAGACACGCCTCGAAACTTCTGAACGGGAAATGGCAAACAAATTGCTCAACAAAATAAAAGCCTCGTTGGTCAAGACAGCTGGGAGCGACACAGAAAGTTTTGAGGAGGAGAAACATCACGAAACCCAGGTCACTGATATTCTGTTAGTTATTAGGAGAGAAAAACAGATACGAATAAATAAAAAAGCACTTTAAACCTATCAAAGAACATAAACAGAATCTATATTGTATAAACATGAGTTGATACAAAAATGGACAAAAAATAATGAGGAAAAAGCACAAAATATCAAACCAACTCTTAGTAGTTCAGCTTCATTCCTGCTCATTTTTGCAAAAGGTCGAACTCTTACACTCCACACTCATAGCGTTTAACTATATAAAGTGACCAGAAACCTATTATACAAGAATATACAGTGACAACAACAAATGCCATGCACTTTAGTCTCTATATCACAACATGTTAAAAAGTGACATTATCTCTGGGACACAAATCTTTAAAAATATGCATCTGATGTAAATAATAACAGGTCCATAGTTTTTGTTTTAAAAAGTGTTGTTTGAGTTTCATAAAATGTTTGCACACACACTGCATTGGAGCTTTTTTATTTTTTTATTTGCATTACTCCCTAAAAAGTGAACTTTTTGTTTTATAAATAATTTCAATTAACTAAATATCTCCTGAGCTTTTAAAGGAATCTGTTGACATCTTTAAGATGTAAAATTTCACCTGCTTTTTGTGCCTTCACTCTAATACTGTTTTATGTGCTCTGGTTCTCAGTGACGTTTTGTTTTGTTCTTTCTCAAGATGAAATGAAGATGCTTTGTTCACTGCTGAACATCTAGGTTCTTTATTAGCACGAATAAAAGTAAGAAATAGAGGACTACCTTTTGAATAACATGGCTTTACTTTGAAGTCCCCGGACAGGAAACAGCCTTCAACGTTTCCCTAAACTTGCAGTGTTTCCAGGAGTCCTCAGAGTCTCAGAGCTGACTCCGCTGCTGGAGGTGTTTGATCGGGATCATGGAGCTGGTCTTTCTGTCAGCCTGTCCCTCTCTGCACCTCTAACCCTCCAGCTGCCCCACTATGGCGCTCCCGGTAAACGACTCCTGCTCCGTGCCTGACCTCCCCGAGTTCAATCGGTCAGAGGACGACGGACACACACCGGAGTCGGTGATTGTGCCGGTGGTGTTCGGGATCATTTTCGTGTTGGGGGTGGTGGGGAACATTTTAGTGCTAGTAGTGATAGGGAAGGTGGGGTACAGCGCAGGTGGGGGAGGCGGCGGTGGAAGTGGAGGAGGAGTTGGGAGGCGCTCGCTTAGCCCGACCAACATCTTCATCCTGAACCTGAGCGTGGCGGACCTCGGCTTCCTGCTCTTCTGCGTGCCCTTCCAAGCCACCATTTACACTCTGCCGGAGTGGGTGTTCGGGGCCTTCCTCTGTACGTTTGTACACTACATCTTCACCGTCAACATGCTTGTGAGCATCTTCACGCTCGTGGCCATGTCCGTGGACCGCTACATTGCCGTGGTGCGCTCCAACAAATCTCTGAGCGTCCGGAGCCCAAGGAACGCACTGGCAGGGCTGTGCGTCATCTGGACGATGTCTCTGGTGTGCTCGGTGCCGGTGGCCAAGCACCAGGGCCTCATTAGCTACTACAACGGAACTTTCTGCTGGGAGGACTGGGCCGGAGCCTCCAAAAACGCCTACAAAGTGATCCTCCTGGTGTTGGGGTACCTGCTACCGCTGCTCCTCATCAGCTGCTGTTACACTAAGGTCAGTTCAAAATAGGAGGCATTTAACGGGGTAATGTTTGACTCCCAGCTGCAGTAAAACAGGCATTAAGAACAGAGCAGAAGGTCCAAAGGCCGTGCACAAAGTCCTGCAGATCATAAAAGCTGTGCGTAAAAACGCGCGTGAGGCGCGCACTCACCAGCACCGGTGTGGCGCTTCAGAATAAAACCAATTCAATAGGTCAGCTTAATGTGGGTCACATGTGATAAACCGATATGACCAAACTATGATAACATCATACAAAATACCCAGCTGAAGTTTCAGAATAAACGCACCAGACGCAGGTAAGAAGCTTTTGCTTCATCGTAATGATTATCGAGACATTTCCCAGAGGTTAAATATTCGTTTCCCCAACTGTTTTATTTAAATGAAACTTAACATCAAATATGGTTCATTTTCTTTAAACCAGGCAGTAAAAACATCAGCATCCTAGACCCCTGATAACCGGTTTAATATCCATCCTCTGCATTTAAATTTATGATCAGACTGTCAGAGATCTGTGAGCGTCAAAGCTGATCTGTTATAAGTCAGTCATAAATAACCGTTCAGCGATACCTGTAGCAGTTATTATCAGTTTATGTGTAAAATATTTTCTGATTCATTCATTAATTGCTTTAAAACGCAATTAATCACATTTTCTGCTAATAAAAGTCTGGAATCCAGCCAAAGAAAAATCTCTGAACACGTTTGCACTGTTTAATAAACAAATAATACAAAAATATTAATTTTACATATAAATTCAGTTCTGATGGGTTAACCATTTGCTCTCACTTATTTAATAAACAAACAAAACTTACAAAATAATAAGTATTAAATGAGTACAAGTCCGTCCTTCCATCAGCTTATCCCCTTCAGGTTCACAGGGGGGCTGGAACCAATCCCAGCTTGCCACTGGAATGTGAAAAATGTATTTATTTTATTGGCGAAGTGCTTTTAATACCTACAGATTGTTGACTTGAACTACACATTGATTAGATTAAACAGATTTAAAATGAACATTTCTGTTGCTTCCTGAAAGTGGCTGTAATTCGGTTACCAGGGAACTAATTAATAAATAAATTCACAATAAATTCCAGGTTCATTTATTTGGATTTTTTTCACGGTTAAAGTCACTTATCAGATAAAAGTGTCAAGCTGAAGTAGCACAGAGTCAGTTTGTGTTTATGTAACAGCCGACTGTCACAATAAAAGTCCTCTGGTGTGGCCTGTGACTTCCTCCAGCTGGCATCTAACTGTGTAACTTTAACCTTCAGCTGCTGATATGAGTACAAGTTGACCAAGTTGATGCATTTGCTGTTTACAGACCAGTTGATCCGTTTTTGATAAATCATTAAGAAGTATTTCCTTCAAAATTAATCTGTCTGCTCTACTTTTTCTCTCCAGATTTTATTTCATCTCCATAAAAAAATGAAGAACATGTCCAAGAAGTCTGAGCGCTCCAAAAAAAAAGTAAGGGTCTCCTCTTCCTTCTGTGCTGCGCTGCATGCAGGGAGACCAAGCATACGATTACCTTCTGTGGAAGAATCACTCAGTTGTAAATGCATTACACATGGCTCGTGAATTAAAAAGGCTGCAGGTGTTCCAGCTTTTATTTTTAATGAGTTGTTGGAAAGACAGCTTGCTGTTTCCTGTAAGTAAACTTTCATCCAAACTGGTAGGGACTATGGGTCTGGTACTGGTACAGCAGCAAGCCAGTGCACAGTATTATCAAACCATACAGGAAAAAGAGAGAGTCAAAACTGAAAACGAGCACCAGCGGGCTGTTTGAACACTGTTACTGTTACGATGAAGAGATGCTGAGGAGGATTCCCTGTAACAGGATGATTGGCAGCTGTATTAACTGTAAGAAATGAGTTATTTTATATGAAACTTTTGGCTGCCAGGCTATGTTTTTTTTTTCTCCCAGAATATAAACAGGTTCTTTAATTAAAAAAAAAAAGGAAACAGGTTCATTATGAAGAACTGGCTCATCTTAAAAGGTTTTGCCTGAAAAAGAAACTTATGAGCTCCTCTAAAACAATAGCAGCTGGCACTGAAGGTGGTCTTTTCTTCTTGGTGCTGTCCTCTCTGTCTTCTTTCTCTGTGAGCCACATGGAGAGAACAGTTACGTTTAAAGGAGAGATAAGAAAAGGAGCATTAGCAGAGCTTGAACGTTGATCTGTTTTTCTTACAGGAAACACAGCTCAGTTCGGGAGATAAAGAAGCTGTAACAGGGATGACGTGGAGAGGGTAGTTTTAAAAAAACAAATAAGAAAAAAGTGGTGCCTACCTGAATGCACATGCAGCCATCTTGTTTTATCAGCAAATATTTTTTTGTTTTTGCATATATTTTGTTTTTTAGAAATGCATACGCTTATAACTCTGGTGCTTAGCATATAGAAGTGATTCACAAACTAGAATGTTTAGTGGTAAAAAGGAACCGCATTCATTTGAAATGTGGGGAAACATTGCCCATCTCGAGCATCTCTTCTGGAGCATGTTGCCGCCGTGTTTGCATGGGTTCTCTAGCTTTTTATCTTCTCTACAATAAGTTGTAATCCTTAATTGAAACAGCATCTGAGTTGTTAGAGCAAAGAGTCTGGTGTAAGACAGCACCTGTTTCTTTTAGGTCTGGTGGACCTCCCCCATGGCATTTCATACTACGGCAAAATAAATAAGTAATAGATAAACAATAAAATATCAGAAAATTTGTGTTTTTTCACTATGTACCATAAAAACGGATAATTTTCACATTAACAAAAAGCAAAACAAAATACAGATTCTGCCAGTTAAAAAATGTCTGATTGTGGATTACGGGACGGTCTGCGTAATGTGCTAATAGAACTGTTTCTGTAATTTTACACATTTATTTCTTAGAATTTAAGCCCAAATCAAATCAGCATTTCTTTATAGAAAAAAAGAGATGTATTTTTGAAATTGGACTTCTTTCCCTTGTATTAGAATATCAAACTGATTACATCTGTACTTGAACATCAGTTTTCTGTCACGCTGAGGAACTCTGAATGTCTTTTCTCTTTGCTGGGGGCGGGCCAGTTAGCGTCTTTACCAGGCATGGCTCTATGAGGGGGATATGTCTCCTTTTTCAGATTGCCGACACTTTGCTTTCAGAGACCCTGCCAGGGGCATTTGTCACCAGCAATACTGATCTTGGGATTAATTGAGCAAGGACACCCCCATCACACCATGATAAGGGTGGAGAGGTATTTGAAACTAATGAAGTTGATTTTTGTTATTCTATTTAAAATGTATGCTTTGGTCTGCATAATATGGAACCTCAGGTTTAAAGCCACTGAGGGAACAAGAAAAAATCAATATAATATGATTAAACATCACCATCACAGTCAAACCTGTTCAGCCAGCAGCTCAGTTGTGTTAGCTCACCTGCCCCATCATGTAGGTCATAGTTTGCCCAGAGTGTGACAGCTGTGGAGCAGTAGAAGTTCAACATGACAGGTGTGGGCGACAAGCCTCAAAGATTGAGTTACTTGGTCCTAGCTGGCAGGCGACAGTGTGCAGATCTCCCGTACCAACAGATCAGAGAGACATTAGCTACAGGCAATTTACAACAAAGTATCTGCTGCTTCTCGGGTCAGTGGAGCAGGAATAAACGCTACTGGGTAAATATTTAGACAACAGGACTAAGAATAGAGGAGATTCCCACAAAGTCTGAAGAGGAGAGAAATGTTGGGCCTTCATTCACACCAGTTCCATCCTCTGTGGAAACAAGAGACACCATAACA
The DNA here is from genome assembly GCF_965226115.1 of Aulonocara stuartgranti. NCBI lineage: Eukaryota > Metazoa > Chordata > Actinopteri > Cichliformes > Cichlidae > Aulonocara > Aulonocara stuartgranti. The sequence goes on along the minus strand of NC_138939.1, from coordinate 3,631,266 downwards.
CTGATAACAATTATGTAAGCGCTCACGTCAGATTGATGTTTCAGTGTCACGGAAACACCAGCCAGCTGAGTTCTTTGTGAGGACATACTGCTGTATATATAAATATATCCCAGCTCGCCCTGTGGACGGTCTTTATCCTTCAAGCTCGGATCCACCAGACCCAAGTCAACCAGAGGACTCGGGCCTTGAGGGTCCTGGGCTGTATCGTTCCCAGGACTGCGCTCTTCTGGACAGATTCCTTGGATGACGTTTCTGGGATCTGCTGGAGTCAACAGCCTAGTTTGAGGGTCACTGCCCCGAGTGCTCAGATCAGACCATTTTTTGCCATCACCCTCCACATCTCTCAAGCTCCTTTCTCAGACCTTGGTACTTCTTGAACTTTTCACGTTCCTTCTTCCTGATGTTGTTATCCTGTCTTCCTCTGCTTGTCCACCACTATGTCCAACTGGTTAGCCCTCACCAGTTTGTCCCTCTGTATCTGGAAGTCCCACAGGATCTTGCCTTGGTCATTCTCAACAACCCAAGGATCACCTGCAGGGCGTAGGTCAGGGGTGGGCAATTCCAGGCCTCGAGGGCCGGTGTCCTGCAGGTTTTAGATCTCACCTTGGGTCAGCACACCTGAATCACATGATTAGTTCGATACCAGGCCTCTGGAGAACTTCAGGACATGTTGAGGAGCTAATTTAGCCATTTAAATCAGGTGTGTTGGTTCAAGGACACATATAAAACCTGCAAGGACACCGGCCCTCAAGGCCTGGAGTTGCCCACCCCTGGCGTAGGTGTTGATTGCCTGGGTCGTGTTCTTCCTCTACAGCTCACTCCTCAGAAGTTGCATTATTCTCTGCAGGATTTTGGTGGGTGTGACTTTCCTTGTGGCCTCTTCATGGTCTTCATTTTCCTATTCCCAGGCACTTGCAGCTGCCCTCGATGTCTGTACACAGCAAATCCAGCATGTCCAAATTAACACTGTCGGATTTGATTTCAACACTATTAAAGTGTCTATATGGGTCCACACCAGAGAGTGTTAATTTAACTCTTTTTGGAGAGTTGGTACGTTAACTCTGATTTAGTGTTAAACACCAAATCTGTCTGGAGTTGATAATTTAACACTTGGTGTTAAGAGTTTATATATTAACTCTCAAAGAGTATTTTAGTTTAACTACGTAAGAGTTATCTTCTAATTCATTCTAAAAAGCGGGAATTTTACTGTTCTGAACTTCTAGAAATTTCTTTTGGAAATAAACATTTACTAAAAAGATGCAATGGTTTTTGAAAAACATTTATTCTGAACTGTGCACCACAATTTCAAAACATTTTCTGAAAGATGTAACAGTATACATGTTCTCACTTTCATTAGAATTTTGTTTATCAAAAGGTCTGACATGGTAAATGCAAATAACAGCATCTCATCACTTATTTCTTCAATACAATATGCATGTCCTTCATTCATCACTTTGTGGAACTTCAGCGCACTTCTGCTCTCCCCCATATTCCATCTTCACAAGCATATCCTGTGTGGAGATTGAATAAAAATTAGTTGACACTAATTAATGGCACAAATAATCCAGTAAACAATTGCAGCACAGTAAAAAAAAAAAGGAATCCTCTTTGAGCCATTACTTGTGTAAAGTATTTTCCCAAAAGACAAAGACACAGGCACCAGGTAATACTGAACTAAATGTAAAACCTCAACCTTTTTCATTTTTACCTAAACCGTGTGCACAAAACTCTGGAGGGATCTATGCTAACGTAGAATCCAGTCAGGACGTCTGCTACTGCTGTTTGCTCGCTTTTTTATGGGCGATCGTTTTCAGGCTTCAAGCAGCACCATTACACCAACATTTCACATTCTAGACATTGTTTTAGGTGTATTTGACCAAAAGTTTGACTGAAAATTCACATGCAAGCTTTTTTTCAAGGCTGTGGTATTTGCCCGCAAACTATACCTTTCAGCTAGCTAAAACAGAATATTATGCTATCACCGAGCAACATGGCTAATGCCTTTCACACAGCTTTGTCTCAACTCCAAAGAGCCACAGAAGTAAAAGTTAATAATAATAATTGAAACAATCTTTGGAAAAAGTGACTTACCAAGCATGGCAAACAACTCAAATATGTAGAGCAAAATGTTCTGAAACGGCTTCACTTCAGCTTCGATTGGAGCCGTGCTGGGGGCGGAGTCTGTGAATTTACTCTGTTGGTGTCATAGCCCCTCTAGGAGTTCAGAGTTAAGAGGTCAAGAGTTAATGTTTCCATTGTAACACCTCCAGATTTGACAGAGAAACACTAATTTTTAACACTCGATTTTAACTACTATCATTTTACACCTCAGAGTTACATTAAAAGAATGTGACTCTGCTTAGAGTAAAATTAACTCTACTTTTGCAAGAAGACTATTAACACCAAAACATTTAACACTTTTGAATTTGCTGTGTAGTGTAAATTTCTGGTAGTGCAATCCCCTCAGTTCTGGCTACCTTCCTTCTCTCTGTTACCATCTGACTACACATCTGTAGTCCGAATGACATTCTGATGTGATTGCTGTACCTCCTTGTGGTGTGTATCAGTGAATTGATTTCTCGTTCACGTTGGGTTGCGTCCTCATCCCAGATGCTCTTAAAGTATTGCTCTGTCTCCAGCTGTAGTGGGGCTGTTCTCATACTGTTCCCCTACCTTGGATGGTTCAGTGGAGAACATCTGGTTTATTGTCCTAGATTCTATCTCTATGGTATACCAGAGGGATAGAAGCTTCTAAGGCCTCAGATATAGATAGCTTTCAGTACTACTTTTTAGGCACCCCTTAGAGAGGGGGTGCACAGTTGCCCCATCCATCCTCTCCAATGCCTGGGTCTGGCTCTTGGCTGGGTACTGAAGTTTGTCAATCTCTGCTCTCTGCATCTTTATGCATCGCCATGATCTCCGCAAGCATCTGGCCCAGCAGCTGGACCGGCTGTGCGGGCTGCGGGTCTGCCCGTGCACTGCTGGCTCTGGGTCCATTGTGTAACTGACCCATTTAAAAAAAAGGGCCATGGGTCATACTCGAACCCGGGCTTGCTACTCTCAGGCATGTGATATATGACCGTATGCTCATCTAACTGAGCTAAACCACAATTGGAGAAGGCATAGAGAGGGCTTAAGCTAACACATTAAACCGGAGATGGCCGCCGTGTATTAAATTTATTTCAACAAAGTAACTGTATTCTGATTACCACCTTTTTAAATGGTAAGTGTAACAGAATACAGTTACTCATATTTTGTATTTTAAATACGTAACGCCGGTACATGTATTCCGTTACTCCCTAACACTGCACACACACACACACACACACACACACACACACACACACACACACATATATATATATACAATATGTGGTCAGAAATATGCAAAACACCCAAAATAGGCATAAATAAACCAAGAAATGTTTCATCAGTTCTTTCCTGTTACAATATTTGTGCAAGGTTTTATGCTGGTGTGACATGGTTAGATAACACACTTGATTAAAGTGTGAGAGCAGAAACATCATATGAATTCACACAAACAAGAAAGACAATAAAACCATGTAATAAAATATAACAACGCATCGTATGACTAAACAACACCTGTGAATTTATTATGTTTGAAATTAAATAAGGGGCTGGAAACTTGGCACCTTTCAGTGCTTTCCATCCGGACTACATTAGTTTGTTTGAATTTACAAATATTTGCATCAACTTATGAAATAAGAGGACCTGTGGAACAGAATCCATCCGTCCATCCTCTTCCGCTTGTCCGATTCAGGGTCGCGGGGGCGCTGGAGCCTATCCCAGCTGTCTTTGGGTACACACTGGACAGGTCACCAGTCTGTGCATTCACATTCACACCTATGGGCAATTTAGATGTGAACCCCACTAACTGCATTTCTTTGGACTGTGGGAGGAAGCCAGAGTACCAGAGAGACCTCCCGCAAACACGGGGAAAACATGCAACCTCCACACAGAAAGATCCTGACCTGATGGTGAACTCAGGGCCTTCTTGCTGTGAGGCAAGCATGCTGCAGTGGTTAGCACACCAAACAACCTTTTCAAAATATTTCTTGGAAAAGTCCTCAACTCCATATTAAGCAATCAGCTGAGATTTTCCATCTGGGCACTGTTTAGTGCAGTTTTGTCTGTCGGTGGCATTAGTGAGTCTGTTGCTCTTAACTTGCCAGGGTTACTGTTATAAAGAAAAACACATTAGTCCAACAACTCTTTAAAATAGAATCCAGTGTGTCCATATTCAGACGCTGAGCATGCAGTGGACATGTGGCTCTGTACAACCTTTTAGAAAGGTCGTGGAATCTTTAATGCAGCTGAAAACAGAGAGATTGTTTCCATATAAACAGTATAATGTTTCAGCAGATGTTCGGGTTGAGTGCTGAGTCTCATCTCTTCACGTAAGACTGCAATAAAATTTTACGACGCAGATTTAGCTGCAAAAAACAATGATTTCAACACAAGAGTTCAAAAAACAAGAAGACCCGGCATGATTACTTTGGAACTGAGATCATCTCGGAGGACATGCTTTTTTCCATTTCCAGCCTCGCTGTCAGACACGCAGTCAGCTGTTATCTTCAGTCTCATACAATGAAACGCAGACGTCTCGGTCGCTGGTCAGTTTCATCTGCCCACAGTCCTGAGGATGAATAGTTTTATTGATCTTTGTGCAGTAAAGAGAGAAAAAACTAAATCGAATCAGTGTTCGCTGTGTGAACTTTTAAATCAACAACAGATCCCCACAGTACACCTTCATCAGCTGTCTCCTACTTCTTGTAAGGGTCTCGCAGCCTCTATGGAGTTACTCTGTCTCCATGTCTTCAAGAGATTTTCAGGTTTAGCGCTGGCTTTGATTCAGTGATATTCAAATCAGGACTCTGCTTGGTTTGTTGGGCTCAGATGCCTCCTGATGGTGATGGAGGAGAAGTTAAATATACGAGTGAATACATCTTGTAATGCTCAAATATAAAATTAGTTGATGTTTGAAGATGTTTGAAACCCAGGATTCAGCCGAGCACCGTCCTTCACCTGAGAGAAATTTTATTTTTGTGAGACTCAGTTGTGGAAAATGTAAAAGTGAGCGTAGCTGGATTGCTTTCAGTGCTCAGAGTCTGTTTGTACGTCTGAAGTGGACAGACTGTCATCTATCACCTGTCGGCCGCTCTGTTTGGATATATTATAAAGCCCTGCGTATTTTATCATTGTCCATCAGCTAACACACTCACCTGCTTTTGCATCAGACTAGTCTTAAACCCACAAAAGTCGCAAAGGCTCCACAGTTTTAGTCTTGGCTACATCAGCTTTGCTTGATTTACAGTTCAAAGTAATCCTTGAATGTTACACTGGGCCTTAATTCAGGCTTTCAGGTCATCTTCTGTCTGAAAAAAGATGCTTTAGCTCCCTTTAACTGGTGCTTCTTTCAAACAAAAAAAAAGGAACAGCTGTGTGCCTGAGATGATCATATTAGAGATATCCGCCCTCATTGACAGCAGGTGGGAGTGGAAACAAAGCAGTCTGAAGCCTGAGCTTCTGGCTCTCAGGGAGTACTTTGGCCATGTTTGTTATGATCATCTTCAAATGTAATAGTATATATACAGTATGACAGACGTTAAAAACAAGCATAACAAATATTTTTGGGTCTCTCAGACAGAGATTACAACGTGAGAATATTTTAGGACATGTGGGAGTTTTTCTGGAGAGAAGATGACACTTTAACGAATGTTTGTTTTTTTGCAACTTGAAATTTGCAACATTTTCTGAAAGTGTAGCCATGTAAACATTAGTGGTGTGCTTTAGTTTGGAGGATGAATGAAGTGCTGTCTGTAACAGGATTAGACTTTGTGAGAGCAAACAAGAACAAAACAACCCTTTTATGGAAAAGAGCATGGAAACTGTGAACAGTCAGGACACTTGTAGAAATCAAGTGAAGTGAACATTTTCATGAGAGCATAATGAAAGAATCTTTGCAGACGGGATACTAAGTGAGTGTGAACACATTTTAAAAAAAATCAGACATAACTGGGACAAAGCAGTGAGGACTTTTGGGAGAGCGAAAGCTTAATAAATGAGAGCTGAGAAGCTTTTGTTGCCGAGTTGAAGTGTGAAATGGCAGCTGCCTGTGTGGGAGAAGAGGCTTTTTAATTAGATTAAATATTGACATGAACTGAGTATGGATAAATGTGCGGTTCCAGGGTTGTGGGCGGAAATGTGATGTGCTGACTTTGGAGATGAGTCACGGTAAAAATATGACAACAAAAAAATAGGTTTGAAGCTGTTAAGACAAACACTGAACTCATATATATTTCAGGATGTAGTGTCTGGGGATGGGTTATTACTTTCTCTGTTATTACTTTCATTTTTTTAAAGTCAGTTCTTCATTGCCAAAGATTTACAAGAAATGCAGATATTCTTTGAGAACAGCTTGTTAAAGCTCCATCTATAATCAGGCCTATGTTCAGTTTCTGCTGTGAAGTATTTCAGCAGTAAAACAGCGACACACTGTTAAGTGATGTGTTTACCGAGTGCAGGTGAAGTGGAGCAGGATCGGTGTCTGCATTATTGGCCGAGTCTTTGAAGTCCAGACCTGCCTTCTGACAGTTAATAATTAATAGTTATCATCTCCTTGCCCCAAGTTTGGAGATTTTTATTTAAAAAAAACAAAGAAACAAACTTTTGTTTAGGATTTTTTGGTCGCTAGAAGATGCATTTACTGTCCAGTGATTGCCAAGACTTGCGATAGCTTACGGTTTTGTAATGTGGACCTTACACAGTTAATTCACACTTAACCCTGTGACCCTTGGAAACATCACGCGGTTTGAATCTTGCTTCTCAAAAAAGGACAAACTCTGATCTCCATTAGTTTCCAAGTGACTACAGTAACAAGAGATAACATAAAACATGAAAGGTAAAATAAATAGCCATTACCATCTTACGGGTAAAGTACAGATTAAGAAATAGTTCATGAAACAATATTTAGGTCTTTGGTATGTTTCAAAAAGATATTTTAAATAAACTATCACAGCGGAGGAAACTCAAAGTCCCAAAACAGACTGGGATGATAAGAGAAGGGCTGACGATGACTTAGCGGTCTAAAAAAGTACCGAAAAAAACTCTAGGCAGATAACTGTGACAAACACACAAAAACAGTCTGACAAAGAGTGATCGTGGACCACTGGAATATAAGCTGGGGAGCCAGCAGGATGAGTGGTGACAGGTGAGTTTGAGTGTAATGCGCTCATGATGATGCAGAGGGATATTTGATCTATCTTGGGTTACTTTTTCGCTGGTTATGGTCATATGGAGCCTAAATTTCTGTTTTATATTGTAACGTAGAGATCCTACGATAATACAGAGAAACCGCCAACAATCAGACAAGTTCTTGGTGACAGTTGGAAGGAAAAACTCCCTTTCACAGCACGTCTTTCATCCTGTCTTCCTTCTCTCACCCCAACCGGTTGCAGCAGATGGCCCCGCCCCTCCCTGAGCCTGGTTCTGCCGGAGGTTTCTTCCTGTTAAAAGGGAGTTTTTTCCTCCCACTGTCGCCAAAGTGCTTGCTCATAGGGGGTCATATGATTGTTGGGTTTTTTTCTCTGTATGTATTATTGTAGGGTCTACCTTACAATATAAAGCGCCTTGAGGCGACTGTTGTTGTGATTTGGTGCTGTGTAAATAAAATTGAACTGAATTGAATTTTAACAGGAAAAAACAGGCTCAGGGAGGTGCAGTTGGAGTGGTTATTGTTTGCTTTGCAATAATCGCACCAAAAATAAGATTTCTGAGAACTGAAAAGAATAAACTAAGAGAGAAAAGCTCTGTATTAAAATAAAGACAAAAATATGGAAAATAATGTGATTCTAGTGATTCACAGATATAATGGTAACATACTGTAGTTAATGAGCATTTAAAAGGGGACCAATTATTCTAATTTCTAGCACATTCATTCATTTATTCATGGACTCTGATAGATTTGCTTTTGTTATTTTATTCTGCAATTATGCTGCCCTGCTCTTGCAGTTTATCATTCACTTTAAGTCAAAATTCCTCTGATTGGCTGCACCTCACAAAGGGTTTTGAACCACAGGTGAGTCAGCCTGCCGTGGTCACAGTCAGAGGCATGTGCCCGAGATGGCATTTTAACAATATTCTCCCTCTAGGACATCATGCAGATCCAATAGAAGAAAAACCTGTCTGAAAGTGAGTGTGCAGAGCAGTCTGAAGCCTGAGCTGCAAGTGGCGGGTTGACGATGGCTGACTCCTCCAGTCCTCAAGTTGAAGCATCATTGGGAAAAATGCCAAACTCCAAATTACCGCTGATGGATCCATTGGAGTGTGTGATAATAAGAAAGTGCTGCCTGAATATTTGTGTAAATGGGTGAAGTGGCTTGTTATTGGCTCAGAGTAGAACAATGCTATATAAGTCCATTTACCTCCTGGCTCGCGGAGATTAGTTGTACATATTTTGGCCTCATCATTCAAATATTTTTCCATGTTTAATATGAACATCCGCCACTGAAAAAGTATATACAGAAAATAAGGAAAGAATAACAGGATTACTTTGAGTGGTGGCGGTGGTGGACTTTAGAGGATAATATTGAGGAATATTAATGGAGATTTGAGGAATCTTTGAGGAGTGTTTGGTCAATATTTGTCGGGCATATTTCTAAGTGTTTGGAAAGTGAATTCACATTGTTTATGGAGTTTTGGTTTAGTATGTGTGGGGAGCTCGGAGAGTATTTGTAAAGTGATTAGGGAGTGTTTGTGGACTATGTGGAGTGTTGGAGAAGTCACTGGCTGAGTGATGGTGATGGTGGAGCACTGGTGAAGTATTTAGACGTTTAGGAGATTACTGCCGGAGTATACAGGGGCGTGCTGATATACTGTACGACTACATCCTGTAGATTCACACATATGTTATCTCTCCCTGCAGACGGCTCAGACGGTCCTCCTGGTCGTCACTGTCTTCACTATCTGCTGGATGCCCCACCACATCATCGTCATGTGGGCGGAGTTCGGCACTTTCCCCCTGACCCAGGCGACCTATGTCTTCCGCCTCGTGTCCCACTGCCTGTCCTATGGAAACTCCTGTGTTAACCCCATCCTGTACGCCTTCCTGTCTGAGAACTTCCGCAAAGCTTGTCGCAAGGTCTTTACCTGCTACTTCCTGTACCCGCCGCCTCCCACAGAAAACGTGGTTCGTTTTCGCATGGAAAACTTCTCCACCACACACTCCACCACCAACATATGAAGGGCCAAGATAAATGACGCTCAGGGTGCTTATCTAGCAGTAAATGAGGGAAAGCTTTTTCTGAGTGGATCTGCTGCAGGCAGGTCACATGAAAATAAGACGGCACGTGATTGGAGGATTTATTCACAAGAAAACAAGAGACTCATCAGAAACTTGCAGAGCCTGCTGGACTGCTTTAAGTTTTGTGTAAAGATATTTCAGATATTGTTTTTAAGCTTTAAACTTAATATTAAAAAAACATTTTGTGATGTGTTGGTTTTTTTATCGAAAATTTTGAAACTTTCATACTTTTATGTTTTTTTTTTTGTTGTTGCTTTTTTTTTAAATAAGAAGAATTTTTTCAGACCATTAACGCAACCTGAAATCTTTCAGTTTGAAAATGTAAACTGTCATCATATCATACGGTATACAAACGAAATATACATAAACGTTTACATTTTTCATATTTTTATTCATTTTGTTTGGACTGACCGAGAGTCTAAAAGAAAGACATGCGAGTTTAAAGTAACCAGATCAGTTAAAAAATGTAATTATATTTAAAATATAATAAATAATTCTGCAATTTGTTTTTACAAAAATTAATTAATTACTTAAAAAAAACCTTTAAATCTGTATTTCAGTTTTAATGGTGTAAAATTATTTATCTATTTATAATAATTGTGCTGGTTCAGATTATAATTTCAGTTTTTTATAATTCAGTGTTTTTTATTCATTGGCAACCTTTTCGAACCTTTGAAAACATGAAATCTGAATATTTATCCCGATTCAAATGACATTTATAACATCTGGAGTTTGTTTGTGTCTCACGTTATGAAATTAGGTCTGATTCATTAAAAATGTATTAATAATTAATGAAGCTCGTTCAGCTTTGGTCCACAGTCAAACTTTGTGTTTCCTTTCTTTTAGGGGACAGAGAACAGAAATGACCATTTGGATGTGATGAATGTGTGTGCATGAAAGACAATAACACATGTTTATGGACAATTACTCCACATTAGCAACGTACTACCAATGATTTGACTTAACTAGGCAGTGAGCAAGGTCTGTATTTGATGATCTGTGTAATATTTATAGTGTGTGTAATCACAGGTGTTTGACCACAGTTTCTTTGTGTGTAAATAAAGTATGAACTGACTTCAACAAGCGTTGGACTCTCATGTCTATGTGAAGGGCATTGTCCGACATTTAGTGCCAGTATATGTGCAGAGCGAAGAAGAAAAGAAGAAACATATATATGGCATCAAATGAAAACCCGGCAAATAAAAGTGAATAAAACTACCATCTTTATTAAAACGTAAAAGCATAACAAAGGGAAGCAATTGTAATATTCTGTACTCTCGTACTGTTTGGTTAAACATGGTGATGTCAAGTATATCGCTGTATTCTATTATACTATACTGTGTATAGTAACCCCCGGGCCTCGGACCGGTACCGGTCCGTGAGTCGTTTGGTACCGGGCCGCGAGAGTTGAGGCTCAGGTGTGAAATGTCTGGTTTTCAGGGTTTTATCGGTTTTCAGCATTAGTTTGTTACCGTTTTTATCGTTAACTCGGTTTTCCTGGGTCTTTTCATGTGTGTTATGAATAAATCTTCTTTTTTTCGGTACCGGTACTAGTTTTATTTTGTTGTATTTATCCGCGACACCTTAAAGGCCGGTCCGTGAAAATATTGTCGGGCATAAACCGGTCCGTGGCGCCAAAAAGGTTGGAGACCGCTGCATTAGACTACACGTATGACCAAACATAACGACATATTCATATAGTGCTTTATTCAATACGCTTTCTATACCTGCCAGCCAATGTGGAATCACCAGTTAACCTAATATAAAGCATTTCTGTAAGTTCAGTAAGGAAGATCTGTAATCAATCATCTGACTACTTTCCTGGGTGTTAGTTCTGTTCTTTACATCACTACCTCTTTCTCATGCTGTCAGCCTCAGTACCGTCATCATTAATCTAGTCAAATCATCGTCTTCTTGCCCACCTTCTTTGAGCCACTCTGCCTCCAATTCACGTAGTTTAAATCTGTGCTCTCCATCTGCAGGGGAGGGGTGGAGATGTGCGTTTAGGGTGTGGTGTCAGGTGAGGCTGACTCACAAACCTGACCCCAATCATCTGATCATGTCTCCCCACTTGCGTATGTCGCTAGGAACTGAAGAGAGAACTGCGCGTGGTGTGAAGCTGAAGGAGGGCAGCTTGAAAGCTCCTGCAGAAAGCGATCGAAATTTAAAAACAAACACTGAGTGTGTAACGCTGTGTGAATACGTCCTTTATTATCACATTCTCCTTTTTACACTCGTGGAACCCACCCTCCTTCCCATCTCCACCAGACAGTCGCCTCAATCAGTCAGACCTCAGTCCTCATCTTCACCTCCGTCAGCATCCAGACTCCAGGGGCTCATGTCCTAAATCCTATCACTGCTGCGATTCCTTCATGCCATGATGGGTCATAGGAGTCAAATCACCAGATACATTAATTTCTCCTTCTCAATAAATCAAATTCTTACAAGTGATCTCGCCTTATTGAAATGCATATATGTATAATATGCTGGAGGAAATCTGTGCAGGCACAGAGATCTGATGTTCAAACCAGAACTCTTCTTCCTGTAAGGTGACAGGGCTAAGCACTGCACCACTGTGCCACCCACAGGACATAATGCATATGTCACGTGGGTGACAACAGGAAGAAAAAAGTTAAGAATGTTCAGCATTTGTAAGGGTGATAAAATTGCCATATAAAGCTGTTCATTCCACTCTCTCAGCAGTGCCTGTGGTGACCATGAAACATGAAGCAGTCTCCAGTCCAGAGCCGTACTGGGATAGAAGAAATGCTTTGACACAAAGTTCAAACTAAAACATTTTCTTAAATTGTTCATTACTCAGTGAGAGGTGGTCAGGGATTAAATTAAACAATGTTACAAAACAGGTAAGATTCTTATGATAATGAAGGCAAACGATAAACAGTGAAAATTTCAAGTCTACAGCAAGATTTTATGTTAATTAATCTTATTATTCTAGACAGTTTTATATTTATTTTACTGCAGATTTAATGAAGCACTTTAGTGCATAGCAAGAAAGAACACACGTGGCTTCTGTATGAAACAAAAAATCAGTCAGGTTTCGTTGTGTTTTGGCTTCAGTCCTGCACAGTTGCTATAAACTAATAAAGTAGAAGATTTCGCTGTGCTGCTGAGTTTAAAGACAAATATGTTTTTAATGCAGACACAAAGGAAAGCACCTGATCGTCTCATCATTGAGCTTCTCACTGAGGTAAGACTGTAATGTGTTTCCCTTAAAGTATGAGTTGCCTTTGTGATATATGTTGTTGTGAATAAAACTGAATTCATTTCAAGGAAATTGTTGTAGTTTATAAAATATGATCAACACAGGAGTAAAAAAAGTAGTGTTATTCAGGGAATGTTCATTGGCTAACGACGGGTCACAAGCCCGTAGCCAATGAGCATGCGATCTCTTCAGTTTTCCTTTCTTGTGCTGCTGTCTGTCAAGATCGTGACAGAGAAAACGATCAGTTAGGTTAAGGATACTATGTTTGTTGCAACTGGTTACATTTACTTTTTCTTCTGGAATTTAACAAACCAAATGCAGGAGCTTTGTGTTGGGCAGGAGGGGGGGCTGCAGCTTCAGGTTTAGCAGTTATTTCAGAGTTATTATTGGTTCAGGAATACTGAAGCATCATGCTTGCTTTATTCATCTCCCGTGAGTTCAGAGCAGGGTTCAGTCCTTCAGGATAAACAGTCGTCTGAAGAGTTCTTGGACCTGGTCCTTCCCCGTGTCCTCATGGCCCCCCACTGAACGCTGAAACCAGATCTTTGACGCTGCTGGCTGTACGTGGTGTTTCCTCGTCCTCCTTCTTCTTCTTCCTCATCTTTCTTGGGTTGGCATTGAGACTCTTGGAGCGCAGCGTTGGATACATCTGGTCCTCCCCTACCAGCAGCTCCTCCTCCTCCTCTGCATTATTATTCTGACCCTCCTGTTCATGGCTTTGCAGCTTGGTCTCATCTAGTTCCTCTTTGGATTCCTTGCTGGTCAATTCAGTGGCCCAATTCTGGTCCTGCTGGCCGGGGCTATAGATGATGTTGCTGACATACTTCTTATTGGAGGATGGAGAGCTGCTGAGGGTTGGAGAGGATAAATACTGTGTGACCTTTGACCTCTCCAGAGGGAAGGACACAGCCGCCTCCAGTCGGCCCTTCTCTATGGGTTTATCTTTGTTAGTGTCAGCCGAGTCACGTTGAGGTGAAATGGAGCAGATCTTGGGGGATTTGATGTCTGGGTCACAGGGAGAGATCAGAATGTCCACGTTTGAAAGAGACTGAGTGTCCTTAAGTCCTTGTACCTCCAGAGCTGAGCAGAACTCTTTCAATTCACCTAAAAAGAGAAGTTCAAACAGAGGATAACTGTTTACCTTCATTCTTCTGATATAATGCGTCCAATAAAGACTCATCTCCTGTCCTACCTGTTTTGGTTCTTCCCTCGCTGTTCCCACCTTGCCTCTCTGGACTCTGCTGGACCCTCTTGTCGTTTCCCTCCATGTCTCCGAAAACCGACGTCCTGTCGTCGTGCTCCAGCTGGTATCTGTACAGACTGTACCCGTCAGCGCTGTTGATGCTGCCTTGGCGCAGCAGAGTGCCCGGCTCACACACGGACGATCCTCTGGAGTGCGTGCGGACGAGCTCAGCTCGGTCGACGCCCGCCAGCTTCTCCAGAGCGTTCATCATTCGGTTAGAGAACTCCTCCAGCTGAGCCAGGCGGAGGTCGACCGTCTGCAGGGATGCCTTCATCGAGTGTTCCCTTTCATTTACCTCCTCCAGACGCATGAACATGTTCTCCACCCTGAACACACGACATGAGTACTCAGGGCTGTGATGGCAACAAGTTGTAAGTTATGCTGTCTCACTTAAGTTTCAGTTGCCGGGTAAATCATTACATTTTTGTTTGTTTTTTTTCACATTTAACAGCATTTTAAGTTTTATTCAGTTCTTAACGTATGTATTTTTGATTCTGGCAGTTTTGGTCCTCCACAGATTGCACGCTGAGATGAACACGAACCTTTCAGACGTGACTCTTATTCGCTCGTTGTTAGACGACTGCTTCTCATCGTCCTTCTCTCTGAAGTATTCCTCCACACACTGTTCCTCAAACTCATGCAGACTCTTCAGCTCATCTGCATTCAGCACCAGCTCTGAGGGAACACAGCATTTTAAACTCGGCACACAAACACACGTGACTGCAATGTGTGCCTCAGACTGGTAGAGGTGGTTCTGATAGCTCGAGAAATACCAGGATTATGCTGTATTCATACTGAGCCTTTAACCTACTTTAGCTTCTGTTAGTGATGTGCTTAAACATATTAAATTTTTAGATATCAGATACTGAAAAAAACTGAACAGGATCCAGAGTTTAAGTTCAGGTTCTGATTATGGCGGTCTCTGTCTTACGCAGTCGTCTTTCGCGGTCGTCGTACTCTCCACCCTCTGCTCTCCGTCTGCAGTGGCAGCACAGCCTCTTCAGTACAATGTAGATGTGGGGGAAGACGATTAGCGGCGGGGGCAAGATGGGGCGGTCATGGAAGGTCATGATCAGCTGATATCGCTGGAACTTCCACACCTGGTTAGAGATGGACTTCACCTCAAAAAAGGTGTTGCTGTGGAGCAAGTGGAGAAAATCTCTTAACTCATTCACTGCCATTGACGTCTATAGCCGTCAATTGCAGTGTATGAGTCAATGGGTTTAACTCATTCACTGCCAATGGCTGGCAGTGAATGAGTTAATTATCACTTTATCATTATATAATCAGGTTTTCAAAGTTCAAGGTGAAGTTATCAACTGGAACCGTGAGCTAACTAGAAAATGGTTTCTAGGTATTTTTCCTTCCCACCAGTTAATAGATTATGGTGACATCTACACAGGAAGTGACATTCCCAGCCCGGGCTATTGTTTTCAGTGCATCTCTACTGTACCTCTGTAGAGCAATTGAGGGGACACACTGCAGATCTAAGCAGTTTGTCCTCAGATGTTTCCTTGGATAGAAAATTTTCCAACAAAATGATTTCCTCTCAAGGTCTTGATATAGACACAGTATAGCACCAATAACATCAACTCGTGTTCCTGCTGCCAGATGGATACTTTGTTTCTATTGATCACACAGCCCTTTGTATCCGAGCAGAGAAGCTAAAAGGTCAAAGTTCATTTAAAAGCTTTGTTAAATTGGAAGTGTGCAAAAGTCTGCTTGGGTCTGAGTGATGAAAAATTTGTCATCAATGGGGTGAACATGAGGCTTCTTTTGGATGTCAGCATGCTCTACAGTCTGTCGCGACACTAATGTTACAGAGTTTGAACTATAAGGGCACAAACAGTGTGTTCATCCTCCAGCTCCGAGCAAATGAGTGAGTATAAGGCCGGGATTATACATGCTTGTGGACATGAACAGCTGTGTACTTGGGCAGTCACCACTTGATAATGAACCTCACGTCACATACTAAGTATGTACGTACGGCAAAGTAAACACTGCCATAATCAGCAGCCAAATGGTTTTTAGGACACATACGGATCATTCTCAGTATTTTGTCCACATATTTTTCTGTTTCCACCATTTCCCCTTTTTCGACACTGAAACTAAACTCAACTCTTCTTCACTGCATTTAACTTGAAAAATATGACAAGTGTTTTTAAAGTGGGTTTTGTCTGAGTCAGCGTCTGCAACCCCTAATTTCCTTGTCTGCAGTGCAAGTGTCAAAGCTTAATTGACAGTTGTCTACACCTTACAAGGTGTGGATAAAGGCATGCCTGAGGCTGGCTTTGGGGGATGCCAGTTTTTGTCTTTGTGCTCTCTGGGCTGTCATGTGTAGCTCGGGTTACTAACGGATTTAAAATTAAATGTTGTTTCCTCTTTATGTTGTGACTTTTAAGCCACGACGGAACATATGTTACAGCTCGTGTCTGCAACGACTGCTCGGTGTACTGACTTGAAGACGGCAATGAGCAGGTTGACCAGAAGGATGTTGGCTACCAGCAGGTAACAAGCCATGATGGCGGGCGTGAGCCAGGCTCCAGGGATGCAGGGAGGAAGCTTCTTCCCATCTTCATCATATAAGTTTTCTCCACAAGGAGCTGAAACCCAAATACACACACACACACACACACACACGCATAGACTTGCAGCACTCATTAAATCTGACATAAAGAGTAAACTATAACAATGCAAAAGACAACATCAGGCAACAGCATTTATGAGCAACTGAGTTTTTATGAGTGTTACCAAAGAAATTTTAAATAGGGTCTGTAACACCCACCCTCAGAACCTCCTTGTTTCATAGACAGCACTTATGAAATGACACATTTTTGTGAGGGTAGCTTAGTTATTTCAGCTGCTAAACTCATTTCAGCCTCTTCTGGTTCAATGAGACTGAACCGAAGGGAGTTAAAAGAAAATCAGTGAGTTTAAAAGCATAAATTCAACAAATGATGGTCAGTAGATAATACAACTGAGATTTCACAACACTATGAGATTAGCCTTGTATGACCTCAAATGCACAGATGAGCACATTGACTGTTTGGTTTGAGTGGGTTAGTGCTTTTAGATGCTTACGGTTGATTTCCATCGCGTAAACTGTCCAGGAGCAGCGGAAGGAAAGAAGGAAGAAAAATAATCAGCTGAAAATCCTCAAAAAGTGAAGAAGACTTCATGTTGGAACCACTGAAGGAGATAATGTCTAACAAAGGAGAGGATGACAATCACAGTCACAATGAACACAACAAATCAACTGCAGGGGAAAAAATAAAATTCGTTTGTAGTATCCAAATGATTAATAAAAAGCATAAGTACAGTGAAAGTAAATACAGAGATCAATTGTTTTTGGAGGGAGAGGACAGCAGGGTGTGTGGACTAACTGATAGTTTACAGCATGGAGGGAGGACGGGGTAAGGACAGCATGAGGACAGGGGACTAACAGCTGTCTTACTATGGATTCTAGTCTTACGGTCTATGGAGTCGGCAAACACCTCTCCGTAGATCATCCAGTAGGGCATGTAGAAGATGTTGCGGGCCAAACGCCACGTCGGCTCCTCATCTGGGTGGAGGATGGCCTGCCGAGCTACACCAAAACTCATCAGCACCACCAGCATGATAACCACGAAGTACAACATGTCGATCATCTGGAGACATGTGGGAACACGAGACATTTAACCCAATCAATGTGGACTCTGTGACGATATCAATATTATACCACACGTATAAACAATAACCTGTGTGCACTGCTGGTACCCCACATAAATCTGATAATACAGTGTACATGTAGCTGTGTACTGTGAGGTACCAGTACATCACAGTCCTTTTAAATGTAAGACTATGATTTCCTGGTGCCTTTACAAAAGGTTGTGTAACATTGCGTTGGCCTGACTGTAAGTGCGGTTTCCTGAATGAAAACATAAGAAGAAACCCACACCAGGGGTCCTACCATTTTGCCGATCATCATGACATAGGGCCCCAGGTATTTGTTTACTCCGAAGATGTCAAGAACTCGGATGTACCAGAAGATGATGTCGACGCAATAGATGACGCGGCCATATCCCATGTAGGGCTCAGGCTCCAGCCGCAGCAGGAACCCAAAGATGAAGACCGAGATAGCCACCAGGTCTGTGATGTTCCAGTAGTCCTCCAACCACACGTTGATCTTCTGCTTCAGCTTCCCAGGCTCGGACATCAGGATCTGACCAAGCAAGTGTTTTCATCCAGGTCAGAAGAAAAGGTCAGAAGTTCATTTTTCAGAGACTGTAAACACGTTACTGTACAACCCGCTTGAACTGTAATGATTTGAAAAGTTTCCTAAAGTATCAATATTGCTAATGTAATTCAGTCTAATGCATTTCTAATGGAACAAAACAATTAAGGATCAAATGTTGTGTTAAAAGTGTAATTCAAGAAGAGACCCTTTAATATGAGATCACCTTTCAACCTGTCAGCTCAGAGGATTAAACCTTTAGGTTCCGCCATTGAGCATAATTTCAGTTGCATTTGGTTACATTTTTTCATGTAGTTTCTTCAGTAAAGTGTAAAATTCTAATTAGGCAAAAATAAAACTTTCTTTTTCTGTTATTAGCTGTTCAGATCTCACCCTGCACCCCGATCAGATTTCATTTTGTCCTCACACCTACTGAGCTCATGCTAACTGTTAATGGCTGTTTTGTTTGTTTGTTTTTCAGGCACAAACTTTGCTTTGCCTTCAAAATTTTAATGACCTTCAGAGCAGAATCCAGAGTTCATAACAAGCTCACACTCAGTCTGAAAATGTAAAAAATATACTTGTCAGACAAGAGCAGTGTCTGTGTTATATAACACAGTACTGGCATACCAGTATAAATTGCAACTTGGAGCAGCAGAGATAATGTTGTTCTTGCACACCTTCACAGACTGGAAGAGAACCTGATGTGGATCGATTTAACCACCTGGGCCAGTTCTTGTGTAGTTAGGGACTGAAATCTGCTGCTGAGTGAGTGTCACAGAAGCAGGCGGGGGTTAAACAGCCAGGTGTGTTTGACGTTCACCTGTCTGAATTTCTCCAGGCCCAGAGTGACGATGTAAGAGACGACGATCCACTCTTGCAAAGACGGCCACCGCTCCATCTTCACCAGGATTATGTAGTTATACAACATCAGATACACCAGGTATGAGATCTGGCATGGACAAAAAACACAAGGATCATAGAATCTAAAAGTAAAAATTCAGCTTCTGGATTTATGATGGACAGCTAGAATTGGGAACGTTTCAGACTCTTAGACCTCTGAGTCTTGATGTGCCAATTTATTTAAGCACATAACATTGTCCTTCAGAGTTACGACTCCTGGGAGACCCGGGCAACCCTTGGATAGTAAGTTCATTAAAGATATGGGAAAGAGTACTTAAAAAGTATCAATTAAACCAGAGGGCTGGATTCCTTAAGTGGTCTGCATATGACCCATAATTTTTGCCTAGTAAGATCGACTCAACATTCAAAACATGGGCAAATAAAGGTCTCACCACATACAGTACGTTGTTGAAAAATGGAAAAGTGATGAGTTTCCAGGACCTTAAGAAAAAGTTTGGGTTGCAAAATCAAGATTTTTTTTAGATATTTGCAACTGAGGGACTTCCTGAATAAAAAGTTAAAAAATCCTCAGTTATCAACTGGGAATGAAGAGATTATATATATATATTCGAGAATGTATATAGAGATGGATCCTATTACAAAATTTTTTCCAAATTATATTGTTCACTGATCAATCTACGGGGTGATGATACAAGATATGTTAAAGCAAGATGGGAAACAGAGAGCAACCTATCCCTAACAGGAGAGGAATGGGATGGGATCTGTAGACAGCAGTGGTCAGTAACAAGCTCCCCCTCATGGAGGGAATTCAGTTGGAAGAATGTAATTCGTTATTTTATTACCCCAGCTCGAAAATCCAATTATTCTCAGAATACAACATGCTGGAAGCATTGTGGACATGCAACAGCAAATCATTTCCGCATTTTTTGGGAATGTCCCCATGTGGTTCCATTTTGGAAGGAAATACATAAGGTCATGGAAACAATCTTCCAAAAGAAAATACAATTTCATTTTGCATTATTGTACCTAGGTAACCTAGAGAGTCTTAATCTATGCAAACCGGATAAATATTTGTTCAGTGTGCTGTCGGTAGCTTCCAAAAAGGCCATAACTCGCCTTTGGCTTAAAGAGGACACTCCTACTATAGATGAATGGATTGATGTGATATATAATATTTTTGTTATGGAAAGAATAACTTTTAGGCGAAAGTGGCAGGTGGACTCATTTGACAAATATTGGTTGAAATATGTACAAAATGGGAGGCCCGATTTTGTATAATGTCATTGTATTTCTTGGTTTGTTTCGTTTGTTTGGTTTTGTTTTGGTCCGTTTGTCTCTTTTGTTGTTGTTTTGTTTTGCCTTGCTTTCCCCCCCACGGTGATTAAGTTGAATTTGTTGTACATGTTGTATAAATAAGAAAACTAATAAAACATAAATTAAAAAAAAACAAAAAAAACATTGTCTGTTGCAGTTCTGTCAAACACGAAGTTTCAGGGAAAATATTCATAAATGTTCAGTCTTTTTATATCTACCAGATACTTATTTTTATTATCTGAAATGCCCTTTTATATATTTCTCATTTTAAATATTGAAATGTGCACTTGCCGTGTTGAACCAGAACTTGGTGAATGGGGCATTGTAGAACTCATAGATTTTCCTCCCGATAGGAACCCTCTTCCCGTGCTTCTTGTCACTCTCATTTTCTTCTTCATCTCCTTTCTTTGAAGTAGCGTCAACATTAGATGCTGCATCCTGAAACAAAGTCTTAGTTACTCAAACAGCCTGATTTTATGCCGATGTTAACGACACGAGAGTTTTATACCTTGTTTGACTTCTTGTCATCTTTAGTTTTTCCATCATTGCTTCCTTTGGATGAATGATGAGGAGCTTCATCCCCAAGACGAAAGTCCAGGAGCATGATGGCAGGAGGGAAAATAATCCCTAAAATGACCTGGAGACAGGGTGAGGAGGGGACAAAGGTCAAGCTTAACAGAATTATGTTAACATATAGATGCCTCTACTGCTGGGATCCCTCAGGGTTCTATCCTTGGGCCCATTTAATTTAAAAATTATATTTTAACTTGTGAAGTTCTGAAAAGCAAACAAACTCTTAACCTTTTCTGTCTATCCAGTTTCTTTATTCTACCCTTTTCCTGAGAAAACCTTGCTGCTGTATTCTGCTGGTACCTTGAGGCTGTTGCTTTTGCCCATCCTCAGACAGCCCATCCACATGTCGGTCAGCAGCATCTGGCTGCAGGTGTGGGCAATGAAGTCTCTGTGTTTGGCAGCTACAGCCAGCTTCAGGCAGGTGGAGTTGCTCCAGTTTTTTAGCTCGTAGGTCAGGAGCTTCATGGCCACCTGCTCATCGTGTTTGTAGGATTGATCCAACAGCTCATAGGCCAGCTGACCAAAGTCCCTACAAAGAAAAAGGCCAACACCCTCCTTAGGCTGCCTCACAGTGGATACTTTAAAGCTGGAAAACCAGCATGTGGCTTTAACAAACACAACTGAGAAGGTTTAAAAGATAACAAGGGCCTTAAGAGTATAAACAGAAGCTGGACACGATGTCCAGGATTGTGTGTGGGACTCACTTGGAGTTGTTCTCCAGGTCCTGGTAGATGTCATCCACCAGCTCGCTTTGGGAAGACTCGTGAGCCATGGCCTTGTAGAGCTTGCAGGCTACTAGAGCCTTTGCCATGGCCTCCTCCCCTCGCTGCCACAGGAACAATGCCATCTTTTGGCGCTTCATCAACACCGCCCACACCATCAGTTCATGGAAGGGGTATTGGAACCTGCTGACTTCAGGGTCATCTACATCAATGTCTACTTCCTCCTCCTTTTTCTTGTTCTTCTTTCCTTTCCCCTTTGGACGGGGTTCATCATCCTGCAGAAACCAAGCAGGTCAGCAAGTCTTCCTCTCAGAGCAGATCACCTTTAGTTTTCAGATCTACATGTACATACCTCCATGCCAAGAAGCTTCAGCGCTTTGGGCTGTAAGACACAAGATGAAAATGTGAGTAAATATTAGTGTATTGATGCTACAGCAGATGCAAGGTCATTTCTATCGCAGCTCCACCAACTTTACTCACTCTTTTGAGGCCATACAGGTTGTTATACAGAGTCCTGAAACTCTTCCTTGTGTACTTGCAGCGGTACGCTCCACCCATCAGGAACTCCAGGACCAGTCCAATATCGATCAGTGTGATCTGGTAATCTGGAGGAAGATTCCCCTGAAACACATGTCATTGGATTATGCATCTTTTGTTCAGTCATTCCTCATATTTTCTTTGATTTGCTAGTTTTCTTTCTGCAGATGCAGTGTAGAAGAGCCGATTTCCTTCAGTGAACAGGACACTTATACCTCGTTTTTAAAGGTCGTGAACATATTTTCTATGATGTGCAGCTGCGGTTCTGCCCTGGTACCTTCTGGGGACAAGCAGCCTGAGCTCAAAGCATATACTGCAGTTTAAATATTTCATGAACTCGGTGAATCCAGAGCACGGTACTCACCTTTTTGACATCTCGGACCAAAAAGTGCAGAGTGTTGGCTGGTCCCAGTTTCTGCAGAAACCAACCACAAAACAAGGTGATGCGAATAAAAACAGTGGTGGCTTCTCTGCTTAATACAATTTATACAAATTAACAGATTCACTTAGAGACCAGAGGACGTGATGAGCGGGATGCACGCAGACAGCAGCAGAGAGCTGTTTTGTAATCTGACAATAATGTGGTTAAACCATTGTTTTAAGAGCTTTTATGTCTGTGGATCAGAGCTAGATTAGAGACAGCAGCAGTGATATAACAGAAGAAGGACATTAAGCTGCAGAGAAACGTGTCAGCGAGAGTAAAGTGGTTAGAGCAGAGCTTTTGTTTTGTTAACAGATGTCCAAATTTTATTGAGATCAAACAAGCATGAAGGTATTATATTACAAGGGAAGAGTAACAAATGGTGAAGTACCAAGAAATTGGAGCATTTTCTGCCTGATGTATATGAGCAGTGTCCCTGAGAGAATTAAGATTTTTCAATGCATCATATAAAACCAAAACTTTTTTTAAGGTTTCTGCTGATTCAAACAGTGCAGTTTAATCTTACTCTCATATTCAACAAACCAGCCCTCATTACTGCATCAATAACAAACAGGCAGACTGGGAAAAACATTTGAAAGGTGACATAACATGTATTACCAGCAGGGTGTGCTCAAGCTCCACTGCAGCTCAGTTCAATGCTCTTCCAGCCCCCATTGAAGATAAGATAAAATAACTCTTTATTGTATTTTGAATGAACCTGAGGTTTATGTGTGTGTTACCAGCCTGCTGTGAGCACCAAATAATCAGGGCTCTCACCCTGCTACGTCTAACATCTTGATTCAGGATAATCACACCCAGTTTAACACCACCATAAATCGGTTACCCAGTTTCATTACCCCGTCATAAAATGATGCTTTGTACTGGGTTTAAAATGGGTTATTTCTTTCTGCTGCTGATGGATTTTTATGCTGATTTCATTCAAGGTCATTTTTAATTTTTATTTATCATATAATTCTTGCAAAGAGCACTTTTTTCGTTGTAAATCAACTATGACTCTGCACACGGGAGGTGTCATGGAGTAGGTCCTCCTCTCACCGTGTTGTACAGCTCCTCCAGACGGGGGATGGTGAGGAAGTGGTGGATGTTGACGCCGTTCTCAATCAGAAGTTTAACGAAGTCGACCCTGTCCAACACCAGAGCGTCCAGCATGGCCTGTTCCAGTGAGTTCACCTGTCCCACACAAAAACACCATCATGACAATCATCCCCTGCCACCTGCTTCTGGATCACAGATTTGCCTCGATGTGTCAGTCACTGAGCGGATGCTGGTGGCGGCTATTCAAGATGATAACATCACTTTTAGTCCAGTCTCCTACCCAGTTGAGCAGCTCCAGTTTCCGAGGGTCCGTCTCTTCAGGAGGTTCAGGTTTGCTTTTTCCTCCTTTTCCCTTCTTCCCCCGGGGTTTCCCTTTAGCCCCTCCTGCTGATGGTCGCTGGGCTACCGGGCTCTTTGGACGGTCAGAAGGTGAAGTTCGCACAGGCTGAAACAGAAAGCAAACGCAAGTGGGGAATCAATAATCCACAAACACATAAGTAAAAGACACCTAGGCTGAGGAAGCAGACAAATGGATGACAGAACGCTGATGTCAAAGAAAAAAGTTTCTCTTGAAAGAAAAACAAAGTTTACGGAGTGA
This sequence comes from Aulonocara stuartgranti, assembly GCF_965226115.1. Taxonomy (NCBI): domain Eukaryota; kingdom Metazoa; phylum Chordata; class Actinopteri; order Cichliformes; family Cichlidae; genus Aulonocara; species Aulonocara stuartgranti. The sequence goes on along the minus strand of NC_138939.1, from coordinate 3,607,180 downwards.
CTGAAGCTGTTGTATCTGTGAACTCACAGGCCAGTGGAGTCCATACACAAAGATCTGACTGCGAGCAATGTCCACTCTGTTCCAGGCCAGAGCCAAGCTCAGCTGATCAGACGCAGATGCATTTGTACCTGAAACCAGGAAAAAAGATCTCACCCTCAGTTCCGTCCCTACACAGACATGTTTTTGGAATAAATATTAGAAATATGAATGTGTTGCTGTTACATTGACCAATTAAACCATGTGAAATCACTGCGACTCCATATGCTTGAAGAAATTATCTGTATTGCCAGCAACATGTGGCTTTCATGACACTCATTACACCAAATGTCCCAATTTAAGTGGAGAAAAGCATAATTTGCTTTGATGTACTCAGACCTATCAGAGAAATGATCCTGAACTGAAACACAGGCCAACATTTCTCTTAGGCAGTCGCCTGTCTAAAATGTTACCTAACACAACAGCATTAACATTGTTGTGCGTTTCCTTCTTAAAACCCTTTCACACACCAACCTTTGAGCAGAGCTGTGAGGATGGACATCTCAATGTCCTGCTGTCCCTCTGAGCCCATCCTGAACACTGTAATCTACACAATCAACAAAGAAACAGCACAGTGAGCGACACAAACCGCAACAGACACCCAGAGCCTGAGAGGCAAAGCTCAGGGCAGAGAACCGGTCCCATTATAGGTCATCCGTCTCAAATCAATGTGCATCTTCTGCTTTGCTGGCTCCAACTTACTTATAAATCTTATGGTGCAAAGCTTGGACACATATAGACTGATTACTGTGACAATTTAGCTTCATTTATCTAATATTTTTCAAGATTCTTTCTTTGAGTCAACATAAATTAATTTAATGTCAGAAAGAATTGTGCATGCTTTATTTTGCATTTTATTTAGCATCAAATATTAGACAAGAGACCTTAATGTTTTCATAGTACTCATTCATTCACACAGTGACATTTTTAGCCTTTTTGAGATGTTCATGAAAAGTGGATCAGCTGATCATTTAAAGGATTCAAAAAGATCTTTAAAGGATTAAAAATATATGAAGCTAAAATTTCACAGGAATCATCATTTATCTTCAAACTATCTACAATAACATTTTTATGCAAATTGGAGACGATAAAGCAGGTCGTAAAAATGTGATTGAGATGGAATAAGGCATACGTAATCTGGTAAATCTGTACCTGTTATCTCTGAGCCTCCAAGGATCTATTTCCTTTGATCAGATATAAAAGTTGGATGCAGACATTAGATGTAAATGTGATGAAACTGTCAGAATTCCAGATCTAACAGACGTTGGTCTTGATTTATGCAGCAGACCAGGGTCTGAGCAGCTCTCCTGCAGAGGTGGTGTCCAATGCAGCAACCTGAACACAAATGTCTTGTGACATTTGCCAATAATGTTATTTGTATTTATTTTTAGATGCAGGCTGTATCACATTCAACTCTTAATCAACACCGATTGTGCATCTATTTTTTATTTTATTTAAAAAGACCTTAAATGAAAGGTCATCTGATGACGTCCTCTAATATATTCCAGCAGCATCAATCCAGCCTACTCATGAGGAAACCGTTTGGTTTTTAAACCCCCTTATCTGGCGATCTCAGCTAGACCATTGAGTGTCACTGAAAATGACATTGAAGGCTTCCCAGTGTGGTAAAATATGAAGGACCCTCAGTAAGTGTCAGTAAAGGATGAATCTGGAGTGAGAATCTGTTGTTTGGACATGTGCGGCAGGTTTTCAGATGCGTTGCACTGCTGGTTTCCCCCCCATCCCATCTGTATTCTGTTGATTTGGTCTTTGTGCTTATTTACTAATTGATTTACATTCAAAAGGCAGGTTCTTCTCTGGAAGAGATTAATGGATAATGATATCATCACTGGAAGTCAAAATCTGAACAGGCATTTTCACGTGTGTGATTTACACGAGCTTTATTTTCCTCATGTTTCTGACTTCAGGTCATGTCTGCAGACGAACATGTGAACCTGCAGCAAAGCAATTTTAATCTGACAGCAGATCAGTTTAAGTGAATTGATGTTCAGATTTTTACATTTATGGGCAGCCTGCTGTTGCAGCTGTTCTCTGGAAGAAGCAGAGGATTGTGGGATTAAATAAATGGTGGAGGGTCACAGAACAATCTCCACTAAGTGCTGCAGTGTCAGTTCAAAGGGAAACCCTTCATTGTGCAAATGTCACAGTGAACAGGTTTGTATAACATGAATCTGTAATCTGCAGAAACGGTGCCCAACCAGTAGTGTAGGTTAACTTACCACAGTTACACATGTGAGGTTTAAAAGAACTTAAACAATGTTTAAATTGTTTAAGTTCCACCCACCCACACACACACACACCTGAGCTTTTGTCATTACAATCAAGTGTTTGCTCAGTGCTGGTTCAGAGACTTAAGCCATTGTTCTCAAATTGGCACCAACACTTGTGCACCCTGGCATGTAAGGTAGCTCCCCCTGGTTGCGTTCGGTCATCAGGCCTCTACATGGCTTTAATTCTTTTGCAGGGTTGGACTGTTACAGGACACCCTGCCCTACACAGTACAAAAGAAAAATGGTGCATAGCCAAGACGAAGGAAAAATAAAAACCAAAATCTGGCGCAGACAGTTTAATTTTGAGAAAAATTAATGCGTTTCATTGTGAACTCAAATCACAGTTTGACATTCGGTTGTTGTCTTTAGTAAGTCTGCAGCATATTCATGCACTCCTGAACCACTCCGATCCAGGCAGGGATTATTTCGTCCCCAACAGTAACACAGTGTATGAAGGCAGTAGGGCTGGCTTATGATAAATGACTGAGACGAGATGGGTTGGGGATGGAGATCAGGTTTATTAATGAACTGATGAGGACATATGTGACAGACAAATGCAGTTATGAACCCCCCCCCCCCAAAAAAAAAAAAAAAAAAAAAAAAAAAAAAAAAAACCCCACACACCTTAATTTCAATTTGCCCCCAGCCAACCTACCAGAGCTCTCTTCTTCATGCACTCCATCACCATGAGGAAGATCTGCTGTGCCTGGCTGCGGCTGTAGTTGAAGGTCTTCTGGATGGTGACCAGCAGCTGGTCTTTGACACTCTCACTAACCAACCTGCGCAAGAGAAACATCCAGGTAGCCACATTAACATTAAACTGAGGAACGCAGAGGGGTATAACGATAAAGATATTCCATATTAAAACTGGAAAACTATGAGCGCCTCACATGATCTGATAAATTGAATTATTAGTAATTGTGCATTTTAGAAGCAAATGTGATTTTCTACATGACATTGTAGTCTGGCTATTTAACTTCAATCTGTCGATGACAATCCTCAGTGATTGTATCAATACCATAACTGCCACCAGGTGTGATCGTCTAGTTAAGCCTGGCTTTTACGTTCGTTCAGCTCACCCATCTTCCTCGCAGTATCTGTGAGCAAACGAAAGGATGTCTGAAGCTCGACCACTGCCATCACAGACCACCACTGGGACAGGGGGCTCCTCCTTCAAGCTCTCCAGTGTGATTGAGATAACATTTGGACCACCTTCTACGATTAGACAGACCACTGGGACCCCCTGACCAAGACCTGAAACCACCATACACAAAAATAAGTTCTAAGGCCAACTTCTATCAGCATCTGCAATTCAAAATAATGACCTTTAGCATTCAGTGATTAGCTTCACTTGCACCAATTTGGTTTTCCTTTTCTGAAGAGTCACTCATTCACACAGAGTGCTGTGCAGCTTTAGCATTGCTGAGCCACCCACCAGAAAACTGCTCTCATGCATGGTCTTCCACCTTTATGCAGGACCACGTACCCAAACCCAGCACCCCTTTCACTCTGGAACTGCTTTCTAGCCATGCATTGTGCTCAAACTAAAAATGGTTTGTTAAAGACAACATTTCTGCCACAAGTAGTGTGAAACAGCCGCCTCACTTAGACTTACCTGACTCGATACAGTTAAGGTTTGATAGAAAAAAAAAAAAAAAAGTCTTGATTTTCTGGTCATTTATGGTGGCCTCATGAAGTGAGAGGTGACAGCTGAGCTCCCCTTTGCTGTCCCTGCCTTACAGACAGCTCCAGGCATAGGATGACAAAGGGAAACCCACAGGTCACACAGATTGATGGACTGATAAGCTTCAGACTGACACTAAAAGCAATTGTGCATTTTGGGTAGGTCACATGTTTGACTCACGTGTGTTGATTTTCTGCAGAGAGATATGCTTCTCCAGCTGCCGGCGGAGGCGAACCTCAGCGCCGTACTTTCCACACGTCCCGTTATCAGCAAGGATGAAGTGGGAGTGGCTGCTGTTCAGGACTGACAGCTTGCTGAGCGGGTTGGACATTGTCTGATAAGGCCGGGTCACCTAAAACATGAAACCCCATGTTTCACCCAAGTGAGGAACAGCACATTCTGCTGCCAGGTGTTTTACTACATAAATATCTGCAAACACTGTCGGCTTAGACTCCGTCTGGTTTGTCTTACATCTCTCCCAATCAGGTCTTCTTTGTTCTCCACAATCCCCCATGGTGCAATCCCGATAGCACAAACTTTCCCTCTGGACTTTGAAGAATGGTCTTTCAGAGCATCGCCAACATGGCGGATGACTCCTGGGGAAAAAAAAAAAAAAAAGAAAAAAGAAAAGTCATGATATACAAAATGACTCTTTTTGATGTCAAAGAACAGCAATGGCATCAAGTCATCTTTGCATAAAGAATGAAGGCTGTACCTGTACTGACTCCTCCAGTGAAGATCCAGGCTCCAGTGGTGACAGCAGCTTTGATCAGCCCTTTACCAAAGACCTGCTTCAGCTTGGGAGGCAGGTCAAAGTTCTGGAGGCCTCCATGAACAGAGATGAGTAGTGTGGGAAGCTCCAGCTGCCAGTCCTTCACCATCAGGTGGAGCAGGGAATCTGGTTTGGAGTCAAAGGAGACCCTGATGTACTGCAGGAGGAGGAAGAGGTGTCAGTGCTAGAATGCTACAGAAGCAGTGAAGCTGGCGTGTCACTCCTCAGGCACACTACCATGGCCTTGTTGACATGTCCTCCTCCCTGAAACTCCAGCACCCCGTAGGCATCAGTGGGGGAGACCTGGGTGTGTTTGAGGGCACTCCATCTCTCCGTAGATTGGACTTCCAGCTGGACCAGTGGGGCCCCGTCCTCTTTGGCCCCCAGAGGGATGGCGGTGTGCTGTGCCACCAGCTGACCACAGCTGCACCTGAACAAAAACAGCAGTACAAACAGGTTACAGGCACTGATGTTCATTTACCGCCTCACTGTGTAAGGTAACTGTTGCACTGAGCAGAGGGGGAACTGTCGTTTCTACTATAATATGACGAGATGAGAAACTATCATTTCCACTTTAACCATTTTTGCTTTTATAGGATATCAACTCTGCAGACGGGCTTTCATTAAATTGCAGGAACTGAATGTTTTGTGCAACATTACCGCAAATAAAATTTCTGAACCTGAAGTTAAACACTAATAGTACAGGTTCTCCAAGAATTCTTCATAGCAGCAGAACTCACATTATAAACCGGTGGTCAACTCGTTTTTACCATCAAGCTCGTCTCGTTTGTCATTTAACAGACATGAGGTCATATGACTAAAGCACATAATCAACAGCGAGTGACCAGTCACATTACACTGAATGAAGCGATCAGTGTAGAAGAGAAGCAGCTAATAAAGACAGAAAGACTCCAGTCACTGGAAAGCTTTTTGGCTCCTCTGGAACTTGAGTTGCTTGTAACAAAAACAAGTTAGAAAGCCGCACTCATGGCCTCAATTACAACACTCAGGCAGACGGGAGCGATTCCAGAAAACCAGCCTTAATTTACATTACACTCAAAAACCCGAACACCAACGAGCACAAGCTCAGAGCCAAGAACACACAGAGGCTAATAAGGCTACGTTCACACTGCAGGCGAAAGCGCATCAAATCCGATTTTTTTGACCCTATGCGACCCATATCCGATCATGCTATGACAGTGTGAACGGCGCAAATCCGATATTTTCAAATCCGATCTGGGTCACTTTCGTATGTGGTACTGAATCCGATACATATCCGATGTTTTAGAAAGCGACTGCTGTTTGAACGGTCAAGTCGCATTAAATCCGCCTTTTACGTCACCGACACAAGACTGAAGCCAATTATCAGCGCCCGAGAAGACATCGCGAACGCTTCCTGGCCATCCAGTGTAGATGTTAGTGAAACTGTTGGGAAGACAATGTGAACATTTTATTTGTACTGTAATCTGCAGATTCTGACAGAAATCTGCAGCTATCATTTGAAGCACCGCTCCTCTCTTAAACAGCAATAAGGATCATTATTAGGTTATTTACATTATTATGTAAATAACAAAATAACTTAAAGCAAAAATTGGGAAACGAAGTCCGAAGTCTGCATATTAAGGCCATCAGTCAAACATACTGTTGCTCTGGGTCTAAACAGAGCTCGTTGTGTGTGACAGCTTCTTTTGCGCATGCGGGCCGCTTTGAGCGTTCACACTAGAGCGCGTTTGCTGTCGCATTTTATTTGTAGTGTGAACGAGCAGACAAAAAAATCGGATTTGATCAAAAAATCGGAATTGAGCATTAAGACCTGCAGTGTGAACGTAGCCTAAGGTGAAAGACTGGTCTGTTTATACAGATGAGTTCATCAGGGAAGTGGAGACAGCTTGGGGAAAAGGGACACAGGTGAAGACAATAAGGACAATCATTAAGGATTAGCTCAAAGATACAAAAGAAACAAAGGAAAAAGGAAATAAACTAAACACAAAGGCAAGAAAACAGAGGCTGGAACAATAGACCAAAACACAACAAATACGAAGAGCTAACTGAAATATCAAACTCCAAAAATGAAAATGAGGGTTAAAAAATTTAAAAGAAAAGAAATAACACAACAAACCCCAGAGGAAGCTGTAATTATAGCTGCATGAGGAGGACCAGCTGATAAAGATCACTTGAAAGTGACTGAACGCAGCTCGTCTCCTCGTTCATAATCATTCTGTCCGGTGAGAGAAATTAAAAAGAAGAGAAAATTCTCTCTCTGAGGTTCTGCACTCGATTGTGTCGTTACCTGCTGGCGTCTTTGCTGGGAATGATCTGGATACATTCCCTCTTCTGGAAGGTTCTGTCGATCCAAGCTCTCTGGATCTGAAAATATGTGATTACGAAGAAACATGAGGATGACTCTGCTTCTCCTTCTTCACAGTAACAAAGTAACAGGTTAACTGTCATCAAGAAAAACATGAAACCGAATGTCCAAGAAACACCTGCTTCCTTTCATCTTCAAAGGAACTTTAATTATTAATTTATCAAATTAAACTTCACTCATCCAACACAGTGATGTTTTTAATTTAAGGACTATATTTTTCCAACTCTACTGATAAATTCACATCATCTGCACAAAGAAGGTAACAAAAGGCAAAGAGACAGAATCATTGTTTTGTCAGTTTGATCATAGAAAATGATTTATTCCACTTTTCCTGCTGTTAATAATAAATAAATAACTAACTATTTGGTGGTGTATCCTAAGGTGGATATTATGGATTAAATATGTCTCACATCAGCAAGATTACAAGATAAACTTAGTCGTGGATCAGAGTAAGTTTTTATAATAAAAACAAAAACTTTATTCAGTCACTAATATAGAAAACTATAAACAGGAAGTCAGCTGAGCGTGTCGGTGCTCTCTGTGGTTCATTCTTGTTCCTGTGTTCAGCTGCAGAATGACTCAAATGAAACACCAAACTGCTCATGTCTGAATATATCTGGCTAATTTCTGGGAGAGTGGAGCTTTCCATTTCTTTATGCACCCAATCCTCTTACCCTCCGTCCTAATCCTGGAGCTGCACAGAAAAACACACGGAACTCCCCTTTAAAGCTCTATTTCCTGTGTGTTTAAATCCAAACAGCACCAATGACTGGTTGTTATTGTGTGTCTGCACTTTGTAAAATTCCTGCACTCTGGATGATGGAGGATTAACGTCCGAACGGCACATGAGCCTCAGCGTCATTGTCTATTTCACGTGAGCGATAACCCTCCACCATCATCATCATCATTATCTTTCCCTCCCCATCCTCCTGACAGCTGAGGAAGAAGAGGAAGAGAATCAGGTAAATTCAGTGATTCATCAGGCAGCAAACGTTCTGTAGAGAAGGAAACCAAAGTTACTGTTCTGGGTTTAACTTTAAACGAAACAAAGACGTGTCAGAGAAAATACTTCAGATGTGAAGAAGTCACAATTAAAGGGCATGATTTTCACATCAGGATGTGTGTGAGAATTCAAATGTAGCCCTCAGTACAAATCCGTCTGATATCCAGTAAGGCCAACATTAGAAATTAGAAAATAACTTTCTAATGTATGCTGCTTTATGTATGCTTGAGCCAGGCAGTGCCCACACCTGCAGCAAACTGAGTGTTTCCAGTAGTAAAAATGCTTTTCAGAGAGCTCCATGTGGGAAAAGTTGACTTTGTTCCCATCAGGATTCTCCCCAAATTGTCCAGAGTTTCCTGTGTGACAACAGCTAGAGGGAGAAATGGTTAAATGAAAGTGGGTGAGCCATTGCCTCTAGCTAGGATTCTGCAGTTGTTTTAGCCTGCAGAATAAAAACCCAGGAACGGAACCAATCCCAAAAAGTTCTGTTCATTTGGACGTAATGATTCAGTGGGAGAAACGTTTCCTTACTTATCCAAGTGTCAGCTGACTGCAGGTTTCCCCAACCTTATAAACAGTACCTTTGCACAATGACTGAAGCCAGCACCACTAACGATGGACTGCAACTGATTCGTGACAACTGTCTGATTTTGTTTTTTCAAACCCAGAAAGCAGCTCGAAATTATCTAGTGGCAATGAAGGATGTCAATCTCAAGAATAGCCAAATTTTATGGTGGACAAAATCTTGCTTCTTATTCGTTTCTCTTCAGTTTTTTCAGTGTGTCGAGGTCGTAAACACATTGACAGGGATAAACCTAAAAAAGTACTTTTTAGACATTTTTTAAAATTAATCTTTGAACAGATAAAATAGATTTGTTGTACATTCGCTCTATTTCTATCCACTATGAATATCATTCTTACAGAATCTTTCAGAAACCAACAAACCTCTCAGATGCTTCATGTTCAGATCGGGCGAAGAAGAGTCAGAAGTCTGTGTGGACACCAGCAGCAGCCTGCACATCTACTCCAACGTCCAAACATCTCACTCAGTGCTAAACCTGAAGTGAACTGCAGACCCAGCAGCTCTGTGAGCTCCCACTGGCTTCCAGCTCCGCGAGGACCCTGTGAGGACTGGGTCTGGGTGCAGCTCAGCAGATAAGAAAGGAGTTGACTTTATGCAGCTGAGCAAGTTCATGTGACAAGCATGTGAGGCAGCAGGGCTCTTTGTTCGACCTGGTCTCATGACTCCAGGCCGAGGTAATCCTTCTGGGAGTCTCATGACCCATCAAGCTTCAACACAAGAGCATTTTCATGAGCTGCTGGGACCAGACTCAATAAATCTGCTTTTAAAAATCCCCCAAAAACATAACCGCCCAAAACCTCCCAAACCCTGATCCTCCATGTGCTCAGCTTTAAACTGAAACCTGTTGAACCTGCTCCCCCTCAAGATTTCGGTTTGTCTTCATGGAAACTGAGTCCATCTTCTTTGGTTTGAATCGTTTTGCTTCTTTACTCCAGTTTTTACATTTGGTTGCTTTTCCACCGCATCTCAGAGAGGAATTCTGTGCTCTTTTCTTCACTACGGTCACCTCCACACAGGAGTTTAGAAATGCAGAGCCCACTTTAATTCAGGACGGCCTCACCTGTGGACCAACCAGACTTTCTAACATTTTATCATGGCACGAAAAGCACCGCTGATATAACTGCATCTGGATTCTGGGAAACACTCGTGAAAACAAAGTTTGCCTGCACAACAGACCGAACACACATTCAGTTCATATGACAGTTTAATCGATCAGAACATGTACTTTTACTTCTGATACTGTAAATAATACTGATGGACCTCTTCACAGGGATTTTATTGCAGTACTTATACTTGAAAATTTAGTGGAGTATTTGTTCCGTTCTTCTGTGCAATAATATTCTGCTAAAGTACTTTTAAAGTGAATAAAATAAAATCAAGGAGTGTTTTCTCAACGAAAACAGAAAAAAGGAAGGACTCAGCAACAATGCACAGGGTGTGTGAGAGAGGCCTGGAGATTTGGATTATCAGGGGTTTAAATGAGATTAATGCTGTTCAGAGGAACTACTTGTTTGCATAATGAGCTGTTGTATTATGCTCTATTTTATTTCATTCAGAGACAGGAAGTGGACCGCAGCTCTGAACCAATCAGAGAATAACAAGGTAGGAATAAACAGCAAATCTCTTCAGTCGGCACAACAGCAGCACAATGCATTGATGGGGAGGAATCAGCAAAAATCAAACACTTATTCTTTGTTTTTGAACAGATTTAGTGCATGTCACATATGTAGTACCAACACCAGTTGGGGTTGTACAACAATCCCTGGTGGTCTCTAGTTTGCATGTGTGTTTCCATGTGAACTGGAGCCTATTTCAATTTATTTCTATAAATATTGTATGAAAACATATTAAAAATATATACTGATGATAATTCGTTCAACGGTGAAAGCAATATTTAGGAAACTGATAAACCTGTGCCAGAAGTAAATGTGTAAAGTTCTTTTGGACTTGCATCAACACTTAACTGAGGTTCATCGGGGCAGTTGTTACACAATCTTTCTGACAGACACACAAACAGCAACAAAAATATTTCTGTAAGATCTCAAAAAGTAGCATCAAAAAGCTAAAATAAAAACCTCAATGAAAAAATGCTGGAAGAATTTAAAAAGAAAAGAAAAGAAAAATCAAGCATTTGTGCCAAAAATACAAAAAAACCCCAAAAAAACCTGCAGTTCCCACGATCGCCACGGGCTTCCGTTTTTTTAAAATGTCCAACTTTACAGCAGAAATTTAAAAAATAATGTTTACAGCCTGCGATGTGAAACAGTTTTGGGTTCTCTTTATATAATACCTACTTCGTATTTCAGTTGCATTAAGGCTCAAAATTGGCATTATTAAGTCTGAGCTGGATGCTTATAAAGGTGGTTTTAGCTGAAATGTTTAACTGGTTACCACTAATTTGATTTACTGAATTGGGTCCCATGCAGGTTTACTATGATGATGCCTTTTGAAAGTTTTCATACAATTATGAATCCATTTTATTAATTTTATCAAACTCATTTTATATATGAGTATAATCTGTGATAAATATCAATATCAAAAATTCTTTGCTCCAGTTTGGGAGAAGGATATTCTAGGATTTTTTTCTAATTTAATTATGTTGTTCTATGAATGAATGTTCTTTCTGGCACTTTATCTTACAAAAGGCTTTGTGCAATCCTTTTCTTCCTATAGGAAAAGTGCCTGTCTTAGTTTTTATAAACAAGTATAACCCTCGATGACATTCAGTCAATTTAATTTGTTCCTTTTCTTCATAACTTCTAAAAACTTTTCACAATATGCAACGTTTTTTCCCATTTTTTTCATTCATCAAATTAACGGGAAACTGATTAACTGAGGAGATACAGGTGAAGCTTGCGTCTGACAGAAAGGATCTGGTTCGAGTGTTAAGACGAGCGTGTTACTCATCTGTGCGACGTTGGCGTCTCTGTTTTATTAATTAGACCCTTTGCTGTTCGCACTTTAATGTGTCTGATTTCACAGTCACATGTTTTCCAGGGAAAATAAACAGATGATTGTGTTCATTGAGCAAAATCACATGAAGCCAATGAACCGTGAAGTGAGCGGGCCACATGATCTGAGGAGGAAGAGGAGGGGAGAAGGGCATGAGTAGGTCACATGGTCTGAGAGAAGGTGCTGCTGCTTCCTCCCTGAACCTAAAAACAAAAATCTGATTTCTTTGTTTTGTTCAGATATTTGTCTTTTTGTTTTTTTAATTCTACTAAATGTGAAGTTGCAGTAGCACTTTATTTAAACCAGTTTAACTGTCCTCTAACTGACCTCCAAACCCAGCTTCCTGTTCTGACCCGGGGGGGGGGGGCCTTGCACTGTTACAACCCTCGGTCATAAAAGAGTGCAAAGAGTGATTTCTGTGTTCATGCTGTTGTTGATTGGCTGTCTCCCTGTGGATTCAGTGTCTGCAGATAATTTTCTGTGGAGTTTTTCAAACATTTCTCAGAACAAAACCTCAGAGTCAGATGGAGGCGGTGGTGGTGATGATGATCAGAACAAAGATATATAAGAAAATGCAAGACTGAAAGAAAAATGATTAAAACAGCACAATGGCACCAGTGAGAGAAAACCGCAAACCACAAACAAGGACCAAACCAGCACGAGGAGGCCTTCAGATATTCAGTGAGTGTTTTCAGAACTGCAAATGAGTTTCAGAACGTTTGCTGAAAAACACTGACACCAAAAAAAGTCCAGAAAAAAATCAAACAGGCTTCACAGAGTTCATCTTAACATCTTAACTGAGAGACCAGGAAACGTTTCTCCAAGAGCTCACTCTGGTTCACACCCACCAGCTAATTTTAACTTACACTCAAAACATCTGTAAGAGGCAGCATTATGCTAAACAATCTCAAGGGGAATGATTGCAGGATATTCAAGTTCTGAGAGTTAAGGTAAGTCTGAGGTGCAGGGGTGGAGCCAAATAGTGGCCAGGTGGGTCCAGTGACAGAACAGAAGTCTTGCAGCATGCATGCATCCTATAGAAGGCTGTGCATGTGTACAGCTGATGTTACCTGCAGTGACTACTAAAGAGCTTTTTCTCTTAATGCTTGTTTAACCACCTGCTTTAATTGCAGTTATGGATGAGCTTCTTTAACAGTTCAAAAAGAGGAACTATAGGTAACATTTCAGGTACTTTTTGACCATTTGATGCTGTAAGTAACGATCTCATCCTGGCCACCGCAGTAAATATTGCCACCTTCCCAGGTGAGTTTTCCATCCTACCTTCTGTGATGCAGAGGATGCGCTGCGTTTTATGGATGAGCGTTTGAAAGACCCATCAGTTCCTCTCCTCCCTCTGCTGTCCATGTTGGTAAAGTTTAGCTTTCCTCCACCTTCATCGTCCCATCTCCCCTTCTGTACGCGTGTCCTCTGTCTCTTCTCTGTCTCCCGTGTCCTCTTGTGGTCGTCGCAATCCCGTCCTCAGTCTGTGATGCGTTCATCTCTGGGTGGGGTGTGGTGGGTGGAGACCCCATCCTGTCTCTCCATGTGTAATCAGGATTAGTGGATGCTACAGACGGCCAAGGGTGGTGCTCTACGAGGGATGCAGATTTAATAAATGATGATTGGAGGTAAATCTACTTTAAACCTTGCCTAACTCAGTGCAGACAGGATAAAGTTCTGTCTTTTATTCTTTCATAAAACTGAAGTACCACTCCAACATATTTGGATGTGCAGCTCCACCTCAGCACTTTCACTGCTGTGAAATTTTAAATGAGAGTGAGTTGGGTCAGATTCCCCACTGCTGTTTGCATTGATAGCATTAATGAGAGGTAAAGGCTCCATCTGCAGGTTGACTTGAACATGACAAATTTATTCATGACAAGAACATATCAGTTGCTCCAATTAATCATTTTTCTGCAGCATAAAGCAGGATCAGGTGACCCTGCAAAAGGCTCAGGCTGCAGGAGGACTTCCCCTGATGCACTGAGAACTTCTCCTCCATGTGCCTTAAGTGCTGCTTTCTCCCATACTATTTGCCTATACGCTGTTTTTCTTCTCTGTCCTCTCACGCCCCAACCATTTGCGGCAGTTCGCGCAAGCATCGTTCTGCAGAAGGTCTCTTCCTGTTTTAAGGGTGTTCTTCCTTCACACAGTCAACAAGTGCTTAACAAATTAGGACTAAAAATAAAACATTAAAACATATTTAATAAAACTTCTATAAAATAGAGTGGCTGTCACGGGTTGCCGGGGCAAGCCGTGTGGGAGTTATTTAGGACCAAAATGCGGCAGCTCTAGTGCAAGTGAGTTTATTAAACAGAAGTAGATACAAACAGAAATGGCAAAGGTGAGTATGGAACTACGAAAACCTAAACTGGGCAAAACTAACAAAACCAACCAGAAACGAAGATGCAGGGAGGCACAGGAAACCGGACGGCGAGAAGCAGACGAACGAGGACGAGGTAACACACACTATAAATACACACACCAGGAATCAAGGGATGGGAAACAGGAGGGGAACACACCTGGAAGACATCACAGCTGACGAGGCAGGGGGAACGTAAACAGAACACACTGACATAAGACAGAGCCCTTCAGAGTAAAACAGGAAACACATACGCGTAATGACACAGACTCAGAGACGCGGACTAAACACAGAGACCTAATACACTAAGGAGATACACAAGCAGGGAAGACACCAAACAGAGGAAACACAACTAAACCCTAGGAAACCCAAAACAACAGTCATAATACAAAACTATCAAAAGTAAAAGCACAAAACCAAAAACACTGGGTCACCGACCCAGGACCATGACAGTGGCAGCAGAATAAAAAATAGTCTTTGCTGAATCTTTGTTACGGAAACATCGGCATGGAGTTTGGGGTGCGATTCATCCCGTGTGAAGCGATGTTGAATTTCAGTGGAAGGGAAAAACAAGGATCTGCATTTTGTCCCAAGTGGTATGACATCAGTGACTCTGCACTGAATCTTGATTATGATTATGAGTCACTTTGGCAAAACCATCTTGGTGTTTTGCAACTAAATGTCATGGATGAAGCGTGCAAAAAGCAAAGGGACCAAAGTAGCCACGCCTTAAACCATCCCCTGCTTTATCATCTATTTCACTCTAACTGGAAAAATAATTTACAAAGTGAACTTTAACGTTTTGTTCAGTAAGACCCAAAACTGGTGACTGAGATCACAAATGTCTGAGGAAAATGTTTATTGAGGTCATAAGTCAAGTAAAAAGTTCTGTCATTTTTTCATACACTTCTATGCAATCAGACTTCTTTTGAGGATTTTCCTCCAGCTGATCATTAATAAGAAAATTTAAGGCTTTACTTTTCATAACTAAAGCTGCTTCCACCTTGCATACACAGTCTATCATTCAAATCACTTTTTATTTGACGACTGAATTTAATTTGAAAAAAATGTTATTGAATGCTTGACCATAACCTGGAGTCGCTCTGGGCTATAATCCAGCAACACACACATAAATAAAACCTGATTCAGTAAAAGGTTTTACATGATTTATATTACAGAGATTCAGGATTAATGTTACACTCTCACACCGGATTATTGATGAGGGTGTTTCTCTCTTATCATATATATTAGCATCTTCTATCAGAGGCGTCATTAGAAGTGATTTTGCTGGTATTATGCTTCAGATACACAGTGCATGGCGTATCCATGGAGGTTCAGCTATGGACACAAAATACTCCGTGACAGCTAGTTTGCTCTGTGTGATTTTATTATTTGTCATTTAATGTTTTTAGGCTTTTATTCTAAATAAATTGTCAATCTGGATCTTTGGTTGTCATCTGATTGAAAAGGTCCTCTGTCTTTTACAAATATGGTCAGATTGTCCAGAAACACCGCAGACCACGGCCTCTCTGTGTGAGGATCTAAACGTATTCTACGCTAGATTCGACACAGCGAACACCATGAGACCGGACAGTGTGCGCACCGCGGATGACGTCAGTGCGCACACTGTGTCTGAGGAGGATGTGCGGAGGTGCTTCAGGAAGGTGAACGCACGCAAAGCTACTGGTCCGGACGGGATTCCCGGCCTCGTCCTCAAGTCATGCGCGGCTCAGCTGGCTGGAGTGTTCACGCACATCTTCAACCTTTCCCTCTCTCTGTCTGTAGTCCCAGCCTGCTTCAAAATGGCCACCATCGTCCCTGTACCCAAATCCTCCACCATCTCCTCATTGAACGACTGGCGACCTGTAGCCCTGACCCCCATCGTAAGCAAATGCTTCGAGAAGCTGCTCAGGGACTTCATCTGCTCTGCACTACCCGACTCACTGGACCCTCTACAGTTCGCATACCGCCACAACAGGTCCACTGATGATGCCATAGCCCTGACACTACATACTGCCCTGTCACACCTGGAGAAGAGAGACACGTATGTGAGGATGCTGTTTGTAGATTACAGCTCAGCATTCAATACCATCGTTCCCTCGAAGCTGGACAGGAAACTGCAGGATCTAGGACTGAGCAGCTCCCTCTGCAGCTGGATCCTTAGCTTCCTGTCTGACAGACGCCAGGTGGTCAGACTGGGCAGCATCACCTCATCCCCCGTCACACTGAACACTGGTGCTCCACAGGGGTGTGTACTGAGCCCTCTCCTGTACTCACTCTACACCTACGACTGCACAGCCACTAACAGCTCCAACATCATTGTGAAGTTTGCGGACGACACTACAGTGGTGGGTCTTATCACCAACGGTGATGAGACAGCTTACAGGGAGGAGGTCAGCGCCCTGACCCACTGGTGTCAAGACAACCATCTCACCCTCAACGTCGCAAAGACAAAGGAGTTGATAGTGGACTTCCGGAGGTGCAGAGAAGTACACACCCCCATCACCATCAACGGCGCTGCTGTGGAGAAAGTGAGCAGCTTCCGGTTCCTTGGTGTACATCTGGCTGAGGATCTTACGTGGTCAGTACACACAAACAAAACAGTGAAGAAGGCGCAGCAGCGCCTCTTCTTTCTCAGGAGACTGAAAAGATTCGGCATGAGCCCCCGCATCCTCAGGACCTTCTATCACTGTGCCATTGAGAGCATCCTCACTGGATGCATCACCACCTGGTATGGCAACAGCACCGCCTACAACTGCAAAGCTCTCCAGCGAGTAGTGCGGTGTTCTGAACGGATAATTGGAGGTGAGCTTCCCTCCCTCCAGGACATCTACAGGAAGTGAGCCTGAGGAAAGCGGGGAGGATCATCAAGGACTCCAGTCACCCCAGCCATAAACTGTTCAGACTGCTTCCATCAGGAAGGAGGTTCTGCAGCATCCGGTCCCGAACCAGCAGACTGAGAGACAGCTTTTTCCACCAGGCCATCAGACTGCTGAACACGTCATAGACACCTCAGCTTCACTACTGGAACTTCAACATTATGCACTCCATACTGTACAGTAACGCCACTGTTTTGCACATGTCTCACTCTGTATATTTTATTTTATTTATTGTTTACTCTATTTAATTTGTAAAATATGTGCACACACACACACACACACACACACACACACACACACACACACACACACACACACACACACACACACACGTAGAAAAATATTTAGTATACACATCCAGAAATGCATATACTATTATATATTGTACATATATTTATTAGTTTCAGATGTAGCCATTCTTGTATTTTGCTTGTTTACATTATTGTATTTTGCACAACTCTGTTGCTTGTGAAGCTCGCACACAAGAATTTCACTCACATGTGCTGTACCAATGTACCTGCACATGTGATGTGACAATAAAAGTGATTTGATTTGATTTGAAACCTGAAGGGCTTATTTGTATATTATAAACTACAAATACGTGAAATGTATTTGTATTCTAGCCCCAGCATCATGCAGACAAGGAAGCCTTAGGATTTTCAAAACCTGTTCCCAAACAAGTTTGGACGGCTTGTAAAATGTAAATAAAAGAATGCAAAAGCTGAACTCTTGCAGCAAAAATCTTTATTCCTCATCCCCCTGACTGTCTTCTCTCATTACTTTAAATAAAACTGACCTGCAAATGCCTTTTGGGACAAAAAAAACAAGAAACAAGAAAACCATTTTAAAGCTTTTATTTGTTCACTAAAGTTACTTACACTGCATCAACAACAATAATTAACATGTAAAGCTCTTGGGGAAGATGCAAAATATTTGTTTCGCAGAAGAAAAATCAGGCTGAAAACTTATATATAACAAAAAAAAGATTTAAAAAAATGCAAACATGGCTTCAGAAGCCTCAGCGCTGCAGAAACAGTTTGATCTTAATCTGATGTGGATCCAGAGATGATTGAGCTTTTTGGTTTGTTTGACTTTCTTTTTTGCAGGAGATTGAATATACTATATATATATATATACTATAAGTATTCATAAGTCAACACCTTTTTTTGTAATGGGCAGTGAGAATTTAATTTGCTAAACGACTTTACACACAAATTACAGCCCCATTCAGACACATGAACCTCATAGAAGGAGGTGAGCAATGAAGCCGTCACTATAGTTATTCAGGCTAACAGCAGAGGAGTGAAGTCTCAATAATGCGATATAGAGAGTCTAAGGAGGTTGGGAATAAAGCGATTGGACTCCTTTAAGTTTTGTGAAGACGTCTCACTTCTCATCCAAGAAGCTTCTTCAGTCCTGATATTTTATTGCTTCCTCCTGTGATGCTATTGGTACACCAGCTGCACATACTGAGATTTTTATTCAAACATGCAGGTGTGCTAAATGGATTCCTGGAATCAGCATTTCATGACTCCTCATGGAAATGGAAGAGGGAGCAGGGACGTTCCCTAAACTGCAGTGAACCAGAACAGTGTGGACAGCGAATTATTGTGTTATTGTGTTATTAAAGATGAAAGCAGAGAATAAATACATTTTTCTCTGCATCGTTGATTGTTGCACATTGTGTCAAATATCACGAGTTGCTGTATCGTGATACCATCATTATCACAGGTGACTTATTGTGATAGCATAGTATCATGAGTGGACTCGTAAGAGAAGTGGACATTCAGCTGGACAAATACAAAAGCCTCCCCATGGGGGCGCTACTGACTCAAAGGGAAGCAAAGTGTGTGCAGTTATCCTCAGAGATGGAATTTAGTCAACAAACTTAAACGTGTATCATTAGATTTAAAATGACTTCCAGAAAATGCAGAAGCTGTTTCCTGTTTTTAAGTCTGCTTCTGTGTAACCAAATAAAAACTATAGAGATAATCAGATTAGCAGCAGCACCGGTGCCTTCATAGGGAGAATGAAAGAATCTGAATCACATGAATGAGGCTCTGGACAGGGTTGAAAGCACAATAGGAGAAGCCAGGTCAGAGAAACAACTCATTATTACTGAGCTGAACACTGAGTCACATGCTGCAGACTGGATTACCATCACTGAGCAGAGCAGGTACTGATTACATCACCCACCTCCTTGCTCTGAATGAGGGCACCGAGAATGAACAAGAAGTCCAGATGTGTGATGAATATTTCAGCCTAAGGGGGGCGCTGATGAGTTGATATGAGGCCAATACCTCACCTCTGTCAGATCCACATCTTTATCTGCAAATCAGAATGAACAAAAGCTCTGTCCAGTGCAAACACACAGGCATCCACACAGACATAGAAGGGTCAAAGTTCAAGGTTTGGTCCAGACTAAGTGCTGTTGGGGAGCTGTGCTTCCAGTCAGCTCCCAGCAGGGGGCGCGGCCTCCGGCTCACTCATTTCTCAGCTTTCACCTTCGTGTCATACGTCCCGGCATTCTTGTACGCTCCCACGTAGCCCGTGTTCTCCACAATCTCCTCACGACCCTCGCGACCTTTGCCCTTGCCGCTGTCATCAAAGCGCTCCTTGTGTGATCCAGTGTAACGGGACGTGTCGGTCAGACGGTCCACCGCTGCTGTCTTTGCCACTTTCTGATGGAAGTAGAAAAATTAGATTAAAGTCAGTAAAAGAAAAAATATCTTCCCTGCTTCAGGACGCGTCTCTGTTTTTTTAACAAGAGGGGAAAAATGAAGACAATGCAGAAGCGTCACAAACTGCTGTTCCTCTAATGACCACTTGAGGCCACAATGAGGTTGGCCCTTCTAGAGTTCCATGTTAACATATCCAACATTACAAAGCATGTTTACAGCCTCTAACATAAACCATCCACTACTTCAGGTCACTAAACATTATTTATTGATCGTGTGTTTGGGCGTTGGAGCCTTTTAGAGCATTTTAATAGATGACACAATAAATATTCTGGCTTGTTGTGTTTTATTCGTCTGCTTTTTAACTCACTGATGATAACGTGTGATTCCAAAAATCTTCAAAATGCAAAATCATGAAGTCAACAAGTGATATCACAGTGGCTACAACTATTTTTCATAACTTCTATGTTTTCTGTACGACCATGGGTGCAACACGCAAACGCCACTTAGAAAGCAACTCTTACTGATTCACGTTTAGTTTAAAGTGGAATTAAAATTGTTGTTTGCTTTAGGCTATGATTCTGATCATTGCACAGCATTTTAGATAACACGGAGCCCTCTGCATTTAACTGCACTGAGTCCCTGTAAACTGCACCTTCATTATGCAATCCTCTCTGCCCCAGGGCATCAAATGAAGACTCCACTGCAAAACCACAACAAGAATAATATGTCTGCTTTCTTCATTAGTTTTCTTCAGGTAGCTGAAATGAGGATAAGATAGAGTAACTGGAAACTAAGCGAATGAAAAAAAGGCCCAATGTCAGAGCAGGCAAAACAAGGCAAACAGGAAGGGTAGTAGAAACCAAAGTTTAAAGAATATGGACATTTAAATAAAGCATCTGATAGTTTTTAAAGTCACATGTATTTAGCACCATTCCCACTTGATTAGCAAGTAGCAAGAGGTGCCTGCTCCTTAGCCTTTTACAGTCGTGTAGTTATCAAATCAGTGTGAGAACCAATAGTGAGTGAATGGGTAGATCTGGATATGAAACAGTTCTTTTTCACCTCAGGAAAACAATGGATTTCACCAACAGTCCCATATTGTACTGCTGATAGGTAAAGTTTAAATGACATGCAGTGTCATTTGTAACTCCACAGATAGCCACCAAGAACTTCTTACTATGAAGTTCTGCTTTAATCCATGAAAACTTTAAAACTTTGAATCGATAACAGACATATGATAGATAATATAACGCTGATTCCTTCATGAACACAAAAGCTTGTAACTTGATCGTGTTTTTTACTCATGGATTGTCATCTGTAATGCATGCATTTCAGTCAGGTTAGTGTTGACTGTATCTGCTCTGATGACTGAAGAGCGTTTAATGATCTGGAGAGGATCCAGACTGCCTCTCTTGCTGGCTCAGGCTCTGAGGACCTCATCATTATAAAATAAGAGCTCTTTGATGTGTGCAGTTGTGATCTGATGGATGAACCAGCTGTGATTGAGCCATGGCTCTGAAATATTAGAGCAGAGTAAGACGCTTGTTTGTGGAGCAGCTCAGGACTTGTTTTTCTACAGCTGAAAACTGAGAAGATGAGCCTGAGGTGATTAAACGCTGAGCTAAATATAAAATATGAGCAGCACATAATCATACTCGTCTAATCATGTTTTCATGATTATGCTGCTGTTTTTCACAGACAGACACTCTTCTGTCCAAACTGTAGCTCAGAGTGTGGAGCTGGGAAATCGACTAAACTGATCAGAAAAATTCGTTTCTATGCAGATGATGCAGTTTTATGCATCATCTGCATAAAACTTCCGACTTCACTCGCCCCTTGATGTTTTTTATCATTACTTTAAATACACTGTGTTATCTACTGCCCTCTCAAATGAGGCCCTACCCCAGGTGTAGCTCCAGGGTGGAGTCCTGGTATCCCTGGTCCTCAGTCCTTAATGAATCCAATCATAGACGTTTTGAATCGCACTTAGTCTGGCCCCTCACCCAGGACCAGTTTGCCTTGGGAGACCCTACCAGGGGCAAACTGCCCCGGACAACATAGCTCCTGGGATCACTTGGGCACACAAACCCCCCCACCACGGTAAGGTGGCGATTCATGGAGGGGACTATTATATATAAGTATGGGTGTGGCTTAGTATGACAGTGTGGTTTAATCCATATAACTACATTATCACTTACCTTTAAGTCTTTTCTTTTGGAGACTCATTGCTTTTGTTTTTACACATATGCACAAAAAGAAAAATGATGCATTTCACAAAATATACATAGCATAGAATCACAATTTCCTGTTTTACTGTTGAGCATCTTTATTGTGGGATTTAGAGCTTTAAAACAACAGGCACACAAGCATCTTGTCTCACCGTCACACCAACGTTGGTAGGCTCTCGGCCTTCCACCAGCTTGTGGATAGACTGCAGTGCCTCCTCTTTGCTTTGACCTTTGAACCTCTTTGGAGCTAGCTCTTCCAGAGCTTTCTGAAACTCCTCGTAGTTGATGACCCGAGACGTCTTCTGTCTGTACAGAAATACACAAAAGGAACACAGACATGGAAGAGTTCAGAGTCTAAACTGTACTATTAATTCTCTTGGTTGGAAAATGTCTTTTAGCTGTTTTTAAATTATTAAACAGATATTTTGTTTCATCGAGAAAAGTTTGGGAAGCTGAACACAGGCACAACTGTCAGAGTAATTGTGGTGACTGGGAATTCAACAAGAACTCAAGTAACTAAAAGTAGAGCAACAAAACTACAGAAAACAAACAACAGCTGCCCCTTCGATACACCGCACTGCAATTCCTCAAAAACGTCCATCCCAGGAACACAGCAAAAAGTCTTCTTATTGCAGGTCTAAATCTTTGGCATAGTTCAAAACAGGTCCCTAAACATTTCCATTATTTTCTTGGTCCCCCGGTGTATGTTATTGTTTCTAAAGAAATACTTGACATCAATCATTTCATCCAGTGCTTAACATTTTGTCCCCCAAAACAATGATGTACTATTGTTACTAAGTTTTATAATGTAGTTCCACGACTGTCTTTATCCGCCAGTCCCATCCATGTTACACCCATGTGATGGATGACGCTCATCAGTTTTCGGAGTATGACTTCAGCGCTCTGCCTGAAGTAATTATGTGCTACATTTGTGTTCGAATATAGACTAAAGTGCTGCAGTTTTATTAGGGCGTGTGGAGGAGACACTGACTTAAAAACTAAATACGGAGCAAAAAGTCTTTCAGAGGTAAGATTTATGCACGTGTTTCCATACAATATGGCAACAAAAGACTTTAAGGGAGGTGGTTTTACAAATATAAGTTCGAATAATCGCCCCACCTTTGTTAAAGAGCAGGACACATTCACTCCCTGCACGCACTGTTGTCCCACATTACAAGCAAGGCTTGAACGGCGCTTCTAAAAGGGCGTTTCCAGATTAGCCATGATCTGTAGCGTGTCCGAGCACAAAGCCCTTCAAGGTTTGCACCAAACACTGAGCTCCCCATCATCCACATTAAATGTGCATATGCAATAAAAATGTGACAGCTACCTTGACAGTGGAGCACTGCTGTTTCATCAGCATAATGGTACTCAATTTTCCTCAAATTCAGTGTGGACCAGCAGGTCTTCAAATACCACAGTAAAATATCTCCAGTACTCAAAAGGCACATGTCACCAGCAGGGTGTTGTGTAAAGTCACCTCTGTAATCCTTTTGAGTTTCTGGAGAGAGATTTGTACGGAAGAGGATTAGGGCGGAAGAGGATTAGGGCCACTGGAAGAAAAAAATCAGAATTCTGACTTTTTTCTCAGAATTCTGAGAAAAAAGTCAGAATTCTGAGACTAAAGTCAGAATTATTATTTTTTCCCCAGTGGCCCTAATCCTCTTCCGTAGATTTGGCCATGTTAAGATGAGACGCTAGTTCATCAGCCGATGGTCACAAACTTGGTTATAAAGCTGGGAAAAATTTGCTATCTGTTCCAGGCTGCACATTTTAATGATGACAGTTAACCAGTTCATTTCTACTGTGAGGCTGGGGATTATAAAATGGGACTCTCACTTTTGGAGCATGCCTCAAGTGGACATTAGAGGAACTGCATTTTATGCAGTCTTTTGACACTGGCGCTGATGTGAACACTCACTTGACTTTGGAGAAGACGATGTCCACGTCAGTGCCGGTGACGTTCTTGCCGTCAGTGATCTTGCAGTCTTTGCACAGTTTGGCCCAGTTCTTCCCGGTTAGATCCTTGCCTGTTGCCTTTGTGTCTCCATGGACTGCAAACTTCCTGAAAGCTGTGAGGAGCTGCTCCATGTCTGCACTCTCCGCCATGATGAAAAGATAATCTACAATAAAATTAAGCAGAGGACAACACTGGAGATCGTGTGTGAAGGTAATCTCCTCCCCCTACAGGATTTATGAGAGCATTTTGAGTTTATAAATCAAAGCCATATGTATTACAGCTGTTCATTTAGTTTATTCACCTGTAGTCACCTGGAGCCACACACACTGTCAGATAATTCTAATTAAAATGCTTCAACAGTTACCAACATCACAGTTGTGGTTGACAGATCCAGTTTAGTGGTTCAGATGGGCCAAGAGAACAGGTGACTGTGTCGGCGGAGTCAGAGCAACCACACCCAGATCAGGCTGCCATTATGTTTTTTCATGTATGAGCGTCTGTGGAGATTGATTCGCTTTTGAAGTCACCCTCCGGTGGCCATTAGAGGAACTGCAGTTTCTGGCACAGCTTTATTACAGATTCTATCCTGTTATTTCCTGAAGGTCAATATGTCGTGCACAGCACTTTGTAAAATAAACCAGCAGAGTGGATATTTCCTCCTCTCTGTGCAAAGCTCCTCTTTCTGAATGGTTCTTGGAAACAATGCTTAGTTTTCCCTTTGGGAAACCTTCTGCTGTGCCAGTAGCAGCTAGAAGTTGTTGCTTCTGTGTGTAGGTGTTTTGGACATGAAGATCATTTTGATCATTTTGCAGCTCCAGCAGAAGTGTGCATGTGCCCACAGAATATGTGTGTGTGTGTGTGTGTGTGTGTAGGGTGTGAGACGTGACCTCACTGTGGTTTCTCAGGCTTGTGCGACTACACACACACACACACACACACACACATTGATGCAATCCCAAACAGTGGGTTTCATGGAAACAGAACTGGCTGCATCTCTGTCCAAATACACTTGTGTCTCCTTGTCATGCTGCTTCTGGTGAAAATTCCACTTGCACAACTCTGAATCAGAGCTGCTGCAGGCCATAGCGGCTGAAGTTATAGTACAGATAGTTAATATGAGCCCTGCTTACACACACACACACACACACACACACACACACACACACACACACACACACAGACACACACACACACACGCACGCACACACAGTGTGTGAAAGGTGTAAGTGCATCTGTGCATTAAAACTGGTGTGTAGGTGTCAGATTCCAGGCAGTGGAGGCAGCTGCAGTTTTAATGTGAAGCAATCTCTTCTATTTGGAAGCTGATTCATTAAACCTGCTTTTTGTTTTTAGGAAGAGTGATCAGTGCAACTCCGCTGCAGTCTCTTTTTAGACGTCTCAACATAAGAAGCATCTCTGCATTCAATTGGCTCTTGTAACAATCTTCAAGGACTGACCTCTTGTGATGAGCAGCGATTTGTATCGCTTCTTTAGAAAACAGAAAATATCGCACAAAATCACACATTTAAAAATCAACCGATAGTTTAATTGCAAGGAGTCAGACTCTGGATTAGCTCACAGCAAGGCAGGTACTGTCTAACATCTATCAGATGTGTTCAGGTGCAAGACTGAAAGTCGGTCATCTCTGAACCCAAATCCCACAATCACGGCAGTTAAAACTGAAGACAGATCAAAGCAGGATTTAATCTGGTCTCATCAACAAGTTAAGACTGTTCTGAGTTCAGTCAAGTTTGAGCTGTTATTGTGGTAGAATGATTCACTCTGATACAAACCATTCCCAAGCCAACTAATCCCAACAGAGACTGACATTTAACGATCACATGTTAAAACATTCAAATCTATGAATAACTGTTAAAACAGGAGCACAGAGGTTGAGGAGAAATGCAGGAGCGTTAGAGACAAAGGAGACTATAACCAAATATTAATCGGATGTATCATGGTACATGCGATTCTAGAAATTCTAGAAATAAGAGGAAGGTGACATGGGAGATCGCTGCAGTCCCGAGGTTAAAACCAAGGTCACTGCTTACATAAACGTTAACGTCAGCGTACTTGAACTTAACTCACTGTAGTCTTTTCCTAAGAAACACGTATCGTTGCTCAGAAAAATTCCCTGCTTACTTGGAGGAATAAAACAAAGATGAAACAGTAAGGTTAAAGTTAAAATCTGGGTGGTGCACAACAAGCCGAAATGGCACCAAAAAAATGGTACGCCAGCAGTTGTGACATCACATCTGGCAGAAACAGCAAGCGAAACCTCCCTGTGCAAAGGTAGACTAACAGTTTGAAGCGTAGCAGTTTTTTTCTCATCCTCATTGTGTTTCTTGAGCATTATCGTTGACAGAAATAATGAAAAACACAAAAACATAAATTCAGATCAAAATTTGCAGCGCTAATGTAAAACATGCACTGCAGCTGGGAACTTTTTACGATACCACCCGACACAAACATTCAACGCAGTTATATGGGACATTAAACAGTGGAACAGTGGTAAAGAGTCAGCGTGACGTAAGATTTGCAAAAGGACTTCTTGTAGTGAGAACGTTGTTAGCTTCATGCTAGCACTTGTTGGGTGCTCCATGTGAGAAAGGGGAACTTCAGACACTCTCCTGAACTAATTCTTGTGAAATTGTCCAATATTTATGTGTGAAAATTACTTTTTTTTTTCCTTAACCATCGATAGACTGGGCTGCCCACATCTCGCCGTCTTTATTCTGCCCATAGTGACCAACAGCCTGTTACAAAAGCATCCTGACTGTAGCTTACTGCCTAAAGCATCTGCCTATCACTTGCACTTGTAATTCCTGGGTTTCCTGAAAAAACAAATATTCTATGCACAATTATCAGCAGGCAGGTAGGAAAAGCTGCACCTGGGTGAAACCCAGGAAAAAAGGCTGGGTTCTGACACTTCACTGCTCCTTTATGTTTTTGCTTTGAGACGCACAGACAGATATTGAAAACTTGATTGTTAATCAATAGTAGGAACTTCAGTCCTGTCTCAGTGTTAAAAACAAAGCTCAGCTAGGCTCACACGCTCTGTTTCTAGCAGCAGCTCTCCTTCAGTTTGAGTGCGTTTTAGTCATGGGGCCACACAGACTGTGTAAAGTGTATGGGCGTGCCAGTCAGTGTGTGTGCATGTGTGTGTGTGTGTCACTATGCAAAGACAAATAAACAGATTACCGACTGTCCACACTTTTAAAATTCATAAAACATGACAGCATGTGGCTGCACTTTAAATCCCTGCAAGTTTGTGTTCAGTAGCAGATCCCATGCACACATCGCTTTTCTAATTTTGTACTTTTTAAGCCAGCAATTTTTAGCAAATTGTAATCAAACATCTTGTCTGGTGTGAAGGATCCTGCTGTTTGCTGTTTTTTGTGAGATCTGAATATTTGTTTGGCGAGAACGCTTCATGGCTATTTCTTTCAGACATTTTAAGTTGATAAGTGGCAGCATTATTGAAGACACAGCAGATGAATCACTGAAGCTTCCAGCTGTGCAGACTCCAAACATTCTGCTCTCTGTGCATGTCTGAAATTAAACCGACTCTGATCTTCAATCAGTGCAGAAAAAGTTTCTGGAATAAAACTAAAAAGTTGTTCCAGCACTGACTGCGTGAAGATTTTAAAAATTTATCTGAAAACTGTCCTTCTGTTTATATTAAACACATCAACTTCTACTTTTTTGTTCTTCTTAATTTTTCCATTCTTCTTCTTTGCTTTGCACTTCTGACATCTGCACCACACCCAATCTTTGAGTCTTATTCTCTAAAACTTTTTTCTTAAATTCCACGATTTCTCTCTTTTTTTAATTGCATGTGTCTCCTGCAGTTTCCTACCTGTCTGTCTTCAGTCCCCTCCGTCTGCCTCTGCTCTCCCTCTTCTGGCCCTCAGCAGCGGTGGCAGCATTCAAATGAGTTCTGAAGAGCTAAGGGCTTGTTATCATCTGTTTACCCCGTCGCCTTGGCGACATCCTGTCCAACATCAGGGGAGGGCAATAAAACAGAGAAAGAGGGGGAGAGAGAGGGAGGGTTGGTCTACGGCAGGGCGCTTATGCAGGCTCCTGCAGTTTCCCACAGCTGCAGGTCAAAGGTCAGAGGTCATAATGATCATATAACAATGCTGCATGCAGATTTTTATGCTTTAATTGAAATTAAAGGCTGGATAAAGTGTAAACATAAAACAAGAAAAACACTCTGTTGAGCCTTTGGCAGGTTTTAGCAGCTGCTCAATACACTGGCTGAAAATAAGATTTAATGAAGTTATGATGACAGATTTCTGAGTAAATACTCTTTGCAGTCTGGCCCCTTCCTCTCTGTGTCAAAGCTGCACGTAATGACGGGCGAGTGGCTGAAAGGCAGCATCACTGCTGCCAGTGACAGAGAGGCAAACACAGAGTGCTTTGGAGAATTTCTAAGGTAAAAAGGAGACATGCGGTCATGTGAAAAAGCAAGTGCACCCTTCCTTCTACCATAGGAAGCCAGGTGCTGCTGATCAAGTGCACATGATTAACTGATCACCAACAAGTGTAAGCACCTATATAGAAGCAGGAGTTTCATCAGTTTGCTGTTCTGGACGACTTACATGTGTGTAAACACGTGTAATCTTCTTGCCATGTCCCAGAAATTCGCCCTGAGCTCATGCAATGCTCAGAGAAATTGCAAAAAACCAAGAGCTCTGTCTCAGACTCTCCAGGCTTCGGTTAGCATATTAAATGTTAAAGTTCATGAAATGGGCAATTAGAAAAGGACTGAACAAGTATGGCTTGTTTTCAGGGGGTTGCCAGGAGAAAGGCTCTTCTCTCTAAAAGAAGATTGCAGCACGGCTGCATGCAAAGATGCATCTGAACAAAAGCCTTCTGGATCAGTGTCACCTCAGACAGACAATGTGTGGGAAAACCAAACACAGCGCATCAGCACAAACACCTCATGCCAACTGTCAATCAGGGTGATGGAGGGCTGATGAACTGGGCTTGTTTTGAGCCACAGGACCTCGATAATTTGCAGTCACTGTGGTACGGCCTTTCAGTCGCTCGCCCGTGAATGCATTTGTCTGATGGCTAAAGCTTGACTCAAACTGAGTCATGCAGCAGGTGATTAAGCCAAAGCACAGCAGCAAATCTCGTACAGAGTAGCTGAAAAAGAAAAGAATCAAGCTGCTGCAGTGATCCAGTCAAAGTCCAGACCTGAGTCTGACTGAAACGCTGCGGTGGGACCTTCAAAGAGCTGGGCAAAAACAAATGTCCACAAACCTCAATGATCTGAGCCAATGCAGTAAACAAGAGTGGGCCAAAACTCCTCCACAACTATGAGACTGATAAAATCATAAAAAACATACTGCTTCACGTTATTGTTGCTGACGATGATTTTACTGATTCTACTGAAGCTGTACTTCGCTTCTCACTGAGTGCAGAGTCCTAAAAAGCCACAGGCAGACGGCGTGATAAAATCATAGCTTGGTGAAATGTCATAAACTCATGGCATTACTACAGGTGTAAACACTCCCAGAATGCACCGAGGCCTGCATCCATTGAGAAGTCTCAGGCCCTGGAGGCAGTCTGGTCTGCATACGATCACATTTTTACAGCTGAGTGTGCAAGAATGTCTGCACACGCTCTCGGCTGACATCTTCTGTGTAAGCACAACTGCAAACTCATTCACACACTGATAAATGAGCGAAACACAAACACGGACCGATTTCGCTGCGCTGGGATCAGCTGGTGCTACACATGTGCAGACTCATAATGTGTTTCAGAGCAGAAGCTGCAGAAGCAGAAGGGTGAAACTATTTTAACTCATTTTATTCCACGGTGCACCGTAAACCCTGATTTGATCTCAGGCACGTCTGGACCAGGAAAACTTTTGCATTACCTTATGCATATTTATAAAACAGAATATGAGCTGAGTGACATCTCTTGAGAAAATAAGTGTGACTTTTCCATGTTTTTTACACAAACATTTGAAACTACAGCAACTCTTTGAAGGCACAAAACCATCACATATATTGTGTTTTGAAACAGGACAGTATGAAACATTATTTTACTTCACTGTGAAATAACATAACAGTGCATTTTATTGAATTATTATTTTATTTATTTTATTGAAAAAATAATAGTAACTTGTCTTCAATTTTCATCCAGTGGGCCAACTTGCATCTCCTGATAGGCCAGACTGACACACCTGGTTTTAACTGTTTTGTTTATGTTATTCAGAACAGAATTCACTGATTATTGCTTTTGTACAGAAGATAAGACTAAAACGTGAAGCTGAACTTGTCAATGAGAACTTTCAAAAACAAAAAATACAAGGATATGACTCAAACTAAACCAGAAGCTGAAGTTAATGCAGAGGTCAAAAGGTCACGGTGCAGCACAAACGTGATGTTTTATTTCCCCTTCTCCGTCTGCAGAGAAAAAACCTGCAGAACGTTTTTAGAAATATAGATGCAGCACAAACAGTTCTTCTTGTGGCAGGAAACTGAACTTTACTGAAACTTCCTGCTGGACATGCAATGACAGATTAAATCATTGTTTGTGTTTCTGTTGTCATGGCAACAGTGTTTTGATGTTTGTCATGTAGAATCCAGTAAGACGGGATCAGCAGGCCTACACGCTGCTGCAAACATCTGCAGGTACTCCAGTGCATTTCATGTCCTGCTCAACTTGTTAAAAACAGAAAAATGCGCTTTAATCGTATTTGTTTGATTTTAAAGAAAGGAACCTCTCAGACACCAGAAGTTTTTATGGTTTATATTTTTCTCTTTTCAGCAGGGGAAAAGGAAATGTGCAAATTTGCATTTTTGACATTCATACCGAAAACACAAAGCTCTTTATTCTGCTTGAAACGGTTGAAATGCGTCTCTCTTCTCAGCACCATATTCACATAAACATTTCTCTCCTTATATAACGCTGCAGACAGTCGTCACCTTAATAACAGAACAAAATGAAACTGCAGGTTGATCGGTGCAACAGGCCGACAAAGACAAAGAACAGCTGAGACGCTTTCATCGGGAGCACTTTAATCTCAGCATCTTTCTTGTTCAGTGGAAACCAAATTGAACTGGAAATTTCCAAGTTAGACATCTCAAGACCGATCGCTGAAAATGTAAACAAAGTGGCTGACAGCGATTTGGCAGGCAGCATTTTAAAAGAAGCTGAAACAAAGGCACCCTGAATTCTTAGCTATTTAGTTTTAGTCACATGGCGCTCTGCTTGAGGCACCACCAGCTTCAGGAAACCCTCCATCAGGCTTCCTGAAGTGGAACAATCAGAAGAGAGTGAAGGCATGTTGAAGAGGGAGCTGCCAGGCAGGAAGACAAAGAAGATGATCACAGAGACGGTTCATGGTTGTAGTGAAGGAGGACATGCAGAGGGTTGGTGTGACAGAGGAGGATCCTGGGATAGCATGACATAGAAGCAGGTGATCTGCTGCGGCAACCTCTAAAGGGAAGCTGAGAGAAGAAGAAGAAAGGCCTTAGTGAGGCAGAAGCTCAAACAGCTTGTCTCAGAAAGGAAGTGCTGCATGAAGGGCCAGGATGACAGAAAGAAAAATGCAGGGCCGTCCCCTTTGTTGCCATCAGATCAAATAAACGAGAGTGAATGATACGAAACAACCAACAACCACAACAGTTTCAGGAGGCTACCGTCCTAAACGCTGTAAATATCTGTGAATACCACAGAAACTACATTTCTGAGGCTCTCATTCACAGACTGTATATAAAAGATGCATGTACGGTCATGTGCAAAATTAGTGAGTCACTCTTTATTTTTTAATATTTTGTTTCCAAGGAGACTTAATTGTAATTATTAAAGTGGTCTTGAGCAATAGTTCTCCAGGCTTTTTGAAGGTCTTTCAGTTTTTCTTTGGAAATTGGCTGCTTTTTTGTTCATTTTCAGTCCAGCCCTTGGACCTGACCTCATTTTGGAGGTTATTAAGCTACTCAAGTGTGATCTGCGGATCATTCCCAATTACAAAAATGCAGATGCTGCTGGTGCAATAAGCCGTAGGTTTTACGTCCAATGGATGATGATCTGATTAGTCGACCAAAAATAATCGGTGACTAGTCGACTATCAAAATAATCGTTTGTGGCAGCCCTAATGTTTAATGAGACTTTGGATGTCTACAAGAGTGAGAGTCAACTGCTTCAAAAAGTTCAGTGTTTTTAATGTCACACTGTGCTGATTTTCCTAAATACTGCCTGTGCCACATGTCTCCATACAATAAAAGACTAAAACTAACACTGAAACTAATAAAAATAAAAGCAAAGCATTCTCAAGCAATAAAAACTAAAGTGAAACAAGCCCAGTAACTGAGACAAAACTGAATAAATAAAACCTAATTAGAAAATGCCTAACTATGTTAACTTTGGTATGCACACAGTACGTAGGAGAAGAAAACTGCTGTTTGTTTATCTGAACGACGTCCAGAAGAAGGACGGTTAAACTGACAAAGGGTTAAATCAAAGCAGCCAGTCAGAGTAACTGGTGCACGGGGCTCTGCTGTGGCTCACCGAGCGGCCTGCTAGACCATTTAACAGCGTGATTAAGTGAGTTTCTGTTCTTTACGGATAAATATCCAAACCACGATCCAGCTTTAATAAAAGCACGATAAAATGAAATCATTGTGGTTTTCATCAGCGTGGAAATGAGAACGTTCCCTCACACAGGACAGATGCTGCTGCCCTGTTTTTTCACACACAGCTTCCCAGTTTGTCTCTCACAGCGTGGGGAAACTGTCAGAGTATAACAGGTGCACTGCTGCACTCAACACTGACCTGCTCTCTGTTCGGCTCACATACTTTTAGCATTGGCTGCTCAGAGAGAAGCTAATGGACTCTGCTCACTTTCTGTTGATGGAAGCAGAACGGTTGATATAACAGAAATAACAGTAATTATCACCTATAAAAAGATATTCAACACAAAGCCTAAAGCTGAAGCTGTTCCATCAGTTTCTCTCTTTAGAAATATGAGCTGCAGTATGTCTCGTCTGCTTTGCTGCTGCCTCTTATAACATCTGATAACCTCATTGACTGATCTGAAGATGATTCGTATTGAAAGCAGATCAATCAGCTCCAGAAGAACAGATGAGATTATCTGCTGCCTCATTAATTTACCGCATGATTCTTCTTCCACAAGAGTTTATTTAACAATCATGTGTTTGTTTGACAGATACTGAGGACACTGATGAAAATTTAAATGATTTCATCATCTCGCTCTTTATTTGGTTTTCGGGTCACTGTCAGAATAATTTTGGTTTTCCACTTTGATGGGCTGAGTGAGCTCAGCTGTGATGTCTTCTTCATCCTGTTTAGGAGGATAAACACGCTGTTTACTTTTTGAGTCCGCAAAGAACAATAGGTCAGAGACTGTGAGTGTGTGTCTTTGAGCGGCAGGAAGTGAGCTCATGGCAGCGGGTGTGTCGGCAGGAAGCAGCTGTTGGTGTTCGGTTACATCATGTTGATCAGGGTCTCCAGGACAACCTGCGAGGACACAGCCATATGACTGGAGAGGACGTCAGACTTTGGCCAGAACAAAGCTTCCAGGAAATAGCCATAGCCGCACTCTGGCATCCTCCATGCTGGAGTGTTCATATTCACTCTTCGTTTGTCTGCATGTTTAGTCATGGCAGCATTAATATATAAAAATATAAAAAAGTCACCAGACTTCCTTCATGAATGCAATATTTTGGATTTTTTTCAGTCAGAGGGCATCGAATATTGTTCACATATTCAAATGAAAAAACAGAGGATGGATGGATGGATGGATGGATGGATAGATAGATAGATAGATAGATAGATCTTATCCTTCCTTTCTAATGAATAATATCAATATTCGCCTTACTTGTACACACTGATATGAATATAACAAACATATGCAATTATACACCTATAATCACATCTGTTTATTTATCTATTTACTTAAGCATACAAGCTACAATCAAAGGTCTCTAACTTTGACTCAAATGTCCTGATCTCCATTTTTAAGCTCCATCTCTGGACCACTTTCAGCACATCTGCTATTTTTTGATCACTCCATGGAAGACCTCTGCTGACCACTTTCACTCAGGACTTCCAGGGAAGCATCTAAAAATACTACAGATGCTGGAAGCTGTCCAGAGATGTGTGAGAGGATGACCTTAGAGGGAGATCAGGCAAACTAAAATCAGATAAGGTTTTTGCTTTTCACGGGCAGAGTCGTGTCATTCTTTGATTTCCACGCGTACTGTAAAAAAAGCTGCTGTTTTTTCTGGTAGTGTTGCAGCTCCTAAAGGGAGCAGGTGGAGGAATAACTGGAGGACAGCTGACTGCAAAAACATGACAATATTTGACGTTTGAGGCGGCAGCGTGTTAATGCGGCTGCTGACAGAGACTCACAAACATCAGTGTGTGTGTGTTCAGTGACCGCTCTCGGGTGTCACCACAGGAACACCCAGCAATGAGTGTGTGTGTGTGTGTGTGTGTGTCACATACTTCTCATTGCCACTCCTCTTTGATTGACGTTGTTATGATGTTGTCTTGACCGGTTGCCCAGGCAACTCCTCCTCACATCGTGAAGGGATGATGACATGCAACAACACACACGCACACATTATCAGCCTGTCAAAATAAAAGCTTTGGCAGATACGTGGTGATAAATATGATTCATTAAGTTAACGTCTAAATCATCCCTGTGGTGTGTGTAACCACTGTGTGTGTGTGTGTTCCTGTGACCTTCAGCTCTTTTGCCTCTTGCTGAGCAGCTCTGATTTTGGAAACACAAACAGCTGCAGCATGAAGGCTGACCCTCGGGACTCATAATGGGACCATTAGAGTGAAAAACAAAACAGTGCAACTTACAATTACTTTCCTAACAATGAATCATTCCAACTATTAAACATCAGAAAACGGCACAAATGTTCAGCACAGCTCCCCAGAGCTCTGATTCATTATAAATGGGCTTTTTTGTACAACCGACAGTCCAAACCCAGAAAATATTTAATCCACAAACTGTATGAGAAAGAAAAGCAGCATTTCTTTTGCCTAAATTAATGATTTCCAAATTGTGGGCCAGAGTTGCCTGGAAGGTTGTGAAGGATCTGCAACTGGGCTACACGAGGTCATTTAAATTCCCATCCTGTCATGTCTTGATCCCTTAATTCCCCGTGGAGTTATAGAAGCACTGAGCACACGAGCAGGATACCAATCCACTATCTGGAAAAGTTTTCCATGTTCACTTCTTGATGTTTTCACACCATCGCTTTCTCCGTCTTCCTCTGCACTACTTCCCTGGGCTGTTTCTTTAGTCATTTCTTGTGACCTTTTATTGCAAATAAAGGGAATGATTTACATTAACTTATTTCTAATAAAACACCTTTGATAAGACCAATCTAGGCTCTACCCCTGCTTCTTACCCCATAGCTGCTGGCACAGGCTCCAGCATGCCCACAACCCTGAACTGGATTAGTAGCTAAGAGAAAGGATGGAAACACAGCAGTAAGTTTGAAATTACATGTTATTTCAAATTTATTTAACAATTTTGGTCACTTGTGACTCCAAATAAAAAAGACAGCAATCACAAAAATCAAAGCTTAAAACAGTGAGAAAAAGGTTCACAGAACAGAGTGACGTCATGGTGTGTGCCCATCTTTTATATACATGTTTCTATACTCTGAGTGCTTCACTAGCAGGATACAAGCTTAAATCTTCATTTGCATTTAATTTCTTCTTTTTATGTGGATGGATTACTCATTTACATATACAAAACCAAAATTTGTAGCTTAATGCTTTATCGTAGTCATGTGTGTTGATAAGGCTACAGAAGATTTTTATGAATTGATTGATTTTAGGCTTCTTAATCAACTAATTACTGTGGCTCTGATCTGAAAACCCAGTTGCTGTCATGACTCTTCAGGAATGAACAAGCAGGCACAGCTGAAAGTGCAGCAAACGAAGAAGAATTAAATCTCCGGACCAGCATCTGGATATAAACGTGTAACAAATGCACCAGCTTTCATTCTTTATTGTTAAATCAGCTGACAGGTGAAGCATCCTCAGCATGTCCAGCTGCACACAGACTTCAGGAGGAGTCTGAAAAAATGAAACATTTAAAGGAGCGGTTCAACATTTACTGAAAAACTTAATTCCTGTTAAGAAAGAGCCGTTCTAAGCTTTCATGTCTTTATGCTGCTTCATTCACACGTGACGGCTGAAAGAGCTACGTGGTGACATTTTCTCTGATCCCACGCCCACGCTGCACACTACCTACGCAGCAACAGCCTGTTAGCTTCCAGTTAAGAAAACTAAAGATCACCAATTCAGATCTTCGATATCTGGAATGAACTAAATGCTGAAGTGCTCCTTTAATAGGATTCAACCTGGTGTCGCAGTTTGCAGTGTAGCAGCGGGTGTAAGCTACACCCGGCAGACGTTTAAAGCATTTGTGATTGGCTGAAAAATGACGAGTGTCAGAAAATCCAAATTACAGATTTCACATAAGATAAATAAGATAAGATGTAATTGCTGAAGCTTTGAGCTTCATTTTCTAGCTTAGTGGTACTTATCGGATTAGTTACTGATGACTTCATTGACTCATTATTGGCCTTTTTGGGGTTCAAATTTAAACTCTTAAGCACCTGGTGTCTCTGTGGCCCACAGTTACCATGGAGACCAGGTTAAGTAGCAGAGGACCGATTGACAGGAAACAGTGAAAAACAATTGGGAGGTGTCCATAAAGTCTCCACAGGAACAGACACACAAACATCCACAAACACTTCATTTACCGAGACCTAAACAGGAAGTCAGGCTTTGGCTTTCAAAATTAAAGTAAATCAATAAATAGAGCAATATAAACCCTTCAGAATAAAAGTAAAATAGTTGTGCCAGTAAGTGATTGTAAAAAGATAAAGAGTAGCAGTCTGCTTTATTACTGCTCCATCCAAGAGGGAGCGCCTGAGCCCAGCGATGCCCGGGACGCTGGTCTGGACCCGGGTCTGGGCCTCAGTCCAGTCTTCCTCCTGCCCAGGCTGAGGACTTCCTCTAGGGGCTCAGTGGCCTCTCCGCTGGCCCGGCTAACGAACACTGAGGGAGGGTGCGTGGTGGCCATCTCGAACCTCAGCTCCGCCGCGTTCTTAGCGCGGGAGGAGGCGCCCTTCCTTTTAGTCCTGGGCTGTGGTGAGGGCAGAGGGAATGCCGGGACAGGCCTGTGTGAAGACGCGTCTGCTGTAGCAGCAGAGGCCGAAGAGCCCAGTTTGGCCAACGCCACCGGGATCTCCTCCAGAGACTCAGCAGAATCTGAGTGGTACTCGGCGGGAGGGGCGGCAGCCTGGACGGGGCCTGAAGTGGGGGCCAGGGGGAGCAGCGTGGCCCTCAGGGGGAATGCTGGGAAAGGAAGCCGCTGACCCAAGGACACAGTGGACACATTGCTGGGCTCTGCTAGAGAGAAAGAGACAGAGTCAGAAACAATTTACTTTCTTAGGAAAGAAAGAGGAAATTATTAATGTCATCATTTTTTTTAGAACATTTAAGGACATATTTCAAATCAAATCAAATCAAATCACTTTTTATTGTCACATCACATGTGCAGGCACACTGGCACAGCACATGCGAGTGAAATTCTTGTGTGCGAGCCCCACAAGCAACAGAGATGTGCAAACACAACAACACAAACGAGCAAAATACAAGAATGGCCAACCTGAAACTAATAAATATATGTACAATATATAATAGTGTATGCATTTCTGGATGTGTATACTAAATATTTTCCTACGTGTGTGTGTGTGTGTGTGTGTGTGTGTGTGTGTGTGTGTGTGTGTGTGTGTGTGTGTGTATACACATTTTTACAAATTAAATAGTAAAAAAATAAAATAAAATAATAATAATAATAATAATAATAATAATAAAATATATAAAATATACAGAGTTGAATATGTGCAAAACAAGTGGCATTTATATACAGTGTGGAGTGGAGTTTCAGGCTTTCTGCCAGACATCAATGCAATTGTTTCATATTTGTAAAGGCTTTATTCTGTGCAGGAGCAGCTCTGTGATCCAGGAACAGAAAAATACACATTCCCACGCTACCTGATATCAGTCGCTCAAATCCCACAGCTCAGAGTCATTGCATGTCCTGACTGAATGCCACTTGAGACTCTGATTCTAACCTGAAGGAAAACACCTGAATGTTTTCCTGATTGGAGAGTTGGGGACCCTCGAGGTTAAGGCTGTGTGAATGGAAGAAGATCTCGGCTATTAACGATGGTCAGAATTGCCACCAATAGCTTGCCAATCGAGCTATATTTTTAGCATATGTGCCCATTCATCCCACCCAACCATTCTCTTTAATACATTAAATTAAAATGATCACCCTATTACGAGTCATTAGGAGTCTTGCTGCTCTTGGAATGAATGCATGTTTGGGAAGCAGCTACAATGATTCATCATCCAAAATAAGGAGAGAAAACAAACATAGGGTACTTCTGTCTGTTATTCTGATTTAATACAGCGAGCAACATTTTAGCTGTCCTACAGATAGCATCTGTTTATGGTTATCTATTCCCCCCCCCAATTTTTCCAGGTTTTTCCAGCAAATGTGAGAAGTGAAATAACCAAAACAGCAGCACCACAAATCTACACCACGTTTGGACTTGCTCCAACATCACTACAGGTCTGAACAAGATGCTTGTGAACATCTATGAGAAGAGTAAAACCTTTGTTGGTGTGACTCTAAAATTAATAAATGACAGCTGGGATCCTGAGAACAGGTACATGTTTTGTTAAAGGAGTTCAAAGTTTAGACGGGAGCTACCTGAAGACTGTCTGCACTCAGTGACCCGAGGCAGGTCACATGTGCAGCTGAAACATCAGTGTGCACAGCTGCACATGTGGAAGTAAGGGAGAAACAAAACAGGTGGAAGGGTTCAGGTTTAGGTCAATCAGTGCTCCCACCTCAAATCTAACAGTTTGTTTTGCTTTTTTACGTTGTCGAGCTGCTCTTCCTCCCTGACTTAAGGTGACAGGATCTGCTGTGTGAACACGGGACGGGCAGACGGACAGAAGCTTTGAGTGTTCCTGTTTTTGAACAGTTTCAGAGGAAAATCTAATTAAATTAAGCAGCCTGGATATGACCAAACTCAAAATGTTGCAAACTCTGTCTTTTGATTAGTTTAGCTCTTTCATCCCAACAGCTTTTCAGTAACTTTCTTT
Source organism: Aulonocara stuartgranti (assembly GCF_965226115.1). Lineage (NCBI taxonomy): Eukaryota > Metazoa > Chordata > Actinopteri > Cichliformes > Cichlidae > Aulonocara > Aulonocara stuartgranti. Next base: position 3,568,183 of record NC_138939.1, on the reverse strand, counting down.
TCTATTCTTTTTTTTAAGCCTTCACTTGTTTTCACTTTGTTTAATCAGCTGGTGCCAATAAGTTTGACCTCTCCAAACAAATTCTGTGAATGGATTTGTTCTTTAATGTAAGATTTCGGATCTGTAATTGTAAACAATTTTCTCTTATTTTAGTTTCCAAAAACAACATTAGGAAAATATTTATTTTTGCTGATTAATCGTGTGCTATGCTAACTGAACTGACTGAAACTGCCCTCTGCTGTAAGGTCAAATGAAGCACCTTTATTTGCCCAAGGCTTTGTGTCATGACATTTGTGTCAGCCCGTTTTCTAACATCGCAGCTTCTGCTGTCAGACTTTCACTTCTGTGTGTGAACGCACCACAGGACCGCAAGGTTAACACCAGTAAATTTCAAAGAGGAGGTCGTTTAAGTGGAAAGCAGAGCAGACGCTTGCTACAGAGCAGCGGAACTTTGACAGCCTTTAGGTTCAGGTTAGAGAACACGGTGTGTTCAAAAGTGCCTTCATATGTACAGACAGGTGAGGCCATACCGGGAGGCGGGGCTGTGGCTGGGCAGCGCTCTCTGGTCACCTCTGCTGGGACTTTACGTACCTTCTTCTTCTTTTTCTTCTGCAGAAGAATAAAAATACAAAGCAGGTTTTTAAGTGCGGTCTCCCTCACTGCTGTTTTCTCATATTCGCTTCAAATATACACAAATTTATCCAAAGTTTCTCCTGATCCGTCAGACCTCCACAGTCTGTGCAACATCACACTGAACCTGTTATCGGGTGTGTGGTTTGTGGGCTTTTACCTGTGTGTGTCGATGTGTGTGTGCCGCTATGGCTTTCATCTCTGAAGAGACAGTGGGCGGAGCTTCTTCCTCCATGACAGGACTGGACATAGTCCTCACTCTACCATTGGCAAGGAACCTGGTACACACAAACACACACACAATGCATGATTATCTGATTGCGTACTACAGGCTGTACTAGTGCATCTAAAAAAAAAGTACCTGGATACTGTGCAAATCGTAGGAAATATTCTAATAATTTGAGACACTGGATTTGATGAGCTATAAGCCATAATCATCAACAGCAAAAGGGCTTAAATATTTCACTTTACCTTTAATGACTATAGAATAGAAACACATACACAAAGTTCTGTGAACACTAGAGATCACCCCTTAATACAGAGACCTCCTTCTCCACCAGCACAGTGCTGGTGCCCGATCTAGAGCCAGTTCCTCAGATTTCCACCAAATAAATAAATAAAGGCCTGGTGCTGATGTTAAAAAGCTGACACCAGCTTGGTACAACAAAGCTGTGGAGCACAAAGTTGGAACCAATAACACGGAGCTAGATCTGCATTGGCACCGTGTTGGTGTAAAAGAGGTAATAATGTCAATAAAAAGTAGCACACTTGTCTCCTTCACTGGGAGAAACCTCAGGTAAAGAAGACACGTGCTCAGAAAAAAGAAAAAGGTTATTACAGCTGTTGTGGAGAGGCATGTGGCTCAGGGTCAGCACTCCAGCGTCTCACCGTCGACCAATGAACCCTGTCAGTGCAGGTAAATAATCTACCTGTCGGTCGCTCACAGATCACACTAACGCTGTGCTTCTGTAATGACCCGACACACTGGAACTAGAACAATTTAACTGGACAACGACAGATTCTACGTGTGATTAAGTATCTAAACTAGTTTCCCTGTTTGTCAGTGTTTTATTTTGTGCCCTCCACGTTGTTCTCTGACTGTTCCTGCTCCACTATAAAAAAGGTTTCCTACGTCTCAGATAGACAGGATTCAGAGCAAGTGTTAAAGTGAGTGGGATTATTTATCAAGCCTTTCTGTCACACACACACGCACACACACAAAAAGCCTCCTCCCTTTAGCTCACACACACACACAATCCACACTTTGTTTGCTTCCTGAAAGTTGAAGCCAAAGAATTTCATGTTGCACTTTGTTTTCTGCAAAGAAAACCGTGTCCATGGCGACGAGGTCCGGCCTCCTCGTGTGGTGAAATAACTGTTGCCAGCTGTTTACTGAGACGTGTCGGGACCCGGTCAGTTCATCTCAGCCAATCACACGCGCCGGCTTTAAGTAGGACCCGGCCATCTGAACCAGAACAGGAGGAGCTGAGAGACTTACTCTGCCTCTCCTCGCACGGCCACAGCAGTAGGTTCCTGCACGTCCAGCTGAGGGTTGGTGTAACCCAGAGTCCCTGAGTAGTTCACATCCTGATGAGGGGACAGCAGAGGACAAAGACTCAGAGCCTGAACTCAACCCCACCCAAACCAGACTCTTTCTCCCTTTATTAACAGAGCTTATTCGCCTGCCAGTCAGTCACCTTGAGGACTGAAGGAGCTGCCGTCTCTTTCACAGATCCCGGTTTCCTCAAGTCTCTGTTGTCCACACGGTGGCGCTGCCTCACTATGTACTCGTACGTACTGAGCCTGTTCCACACTGAAACACACATACGTAAACATACATTTCCCCAGACCCTTGAACCCCGACATGGCCTTTAAAGGTCCGTCTTTGTGAAGAGAAAGAGGAAGTGGACTAAATGTCCTCAGAGGACCAGTTAAAAACACACACATAACACAAAACACACACCCACAGGATTTGTTCTGAAACACTGACGGGGTCTTGCAGCATTACCATGAGGTCAGAAACAAAGATTTAATAACCTCTGTGAGAGCGTAGACAGCACGAGGAAGGAAAAGCTCTTTATAGCTCCTTCATGCTGCTAAATAAACAAATAAATATCCAAACGTATGATATGCTGGCAGCATCACCTGAATGTGAGTGAAGTTATTAAAGAGAATTTTTTTTAACTGAATTTTCTCTCTTGGTTTTATCGAGCTGCAGACGAGTGATGTGTCTGACTCAGACTGCTGAAGCCTCATATTGCTTTTAAATAAATGAACTCTGCAATAAATCTTTACAAAGAAGGCAGACTGTGGATTTTATGCTCAATTCCCACTGAGCAGCACATCAGGTCTAATCTGAAGAAAAGGAATTATTAAAGCAATACAAATGCTGATGGCCCCCCAGTGCTACCCCTCAAAACCTTTATAAAATGCTCACATAAATATCTGATTGTTTACAAAATAAAAATAGTAGTAAAACTGATGCAAACTCACAGTTTTGTGGATTGTTATCTCTTTATAAAACCTAAAGACAACAAATGGATTCTGAAACAGGAAAACCTATTAGTTACTTTGAAAGAAAATGCTGTTTTGAAGGGACCTTTTTTTTGCCCCACTGTCATAAATACAGAAGCCATTCTACAGACTAACGTGACGTGTTGCCTGTGAACTGCACTGCCTGCATTTCATAAGCATGCTGTACCTGCAGCAGATCACCACAGAAACTTAAATCTGTGATGTACTAAAATCGGTATGTTATAGAATATGTCTGAGGCTGAGCTTCACTGGGATCATTTTTACATACGTTTTGAATTTTGAAAATATTTATTATGAACATCAGACATTACAACATTAACTGCTGGGCAGAAAATAAAGAAAAGCTTCCTCTTGTCAAAGATTTGACACGTGGACAGACAGGCAGGTGTGTTATTTCTTACTCAGGTAGATGTGGAAACAAAGCAAGTGGCAGAGCAACACGCAGGACAGAAGACCCAGAGCGATTGTGATGGCAGCCAGGACGGGAATCACCGGTGCAGCTGACCGGAGAGGCGCGACGGGCAGGAAGACGAACCACACACCTGTCTCATTCCTCACTGCGGGACACAAGAAGAGCCAACTGTGAAAACAGCATTTCTTCATTTAATGGCTGAATAACCAAACCCCAATATATCAGGAAAATCCAAGCACATCAGGTATAACTTTGAGTTTGTTTAGCTTTAAAAGTTGTTGTCGTTGTATCTGTGAGCTGGCTGGGGGCGTCAGAATGATCTTTCTAATATTCCTCCTTTTTTAGTTTAACAAAATTTCAGGTTCACGATGAAACATAATAAAAAGTCATTTATAGAGAGACAACAGTGACCTTTTGAACAGCAAAAATCACCCTAAACTCACTGAAACAACTATAAGCTGTCGACAAACTAAATAATCTTCCTCACATGAAAACACGAGACTGAAGGACAAAGACATCAGTCATCTCACTCTCCTGATCTTCCTCCCTCTGCTGTGGATGTGGACTCTCCGCCTGCAGATAACACTGAGAGGAGGGGGCATGCTTTCTCATCCTGCAGCTGAGACTGCACACAGTTCAGTTCAGTTTGCAGGTTACTCCATTCACTGTGAAGCTGCTAAATTCAGAGTATCCCTCACCTGTGCTTCTTGACAAAGGAATGGGCATGGTCAGCAACAACACTCAGGTAGGCTGTGGGGTTTAACTGATCCTGAGCTGGTACTAAGGGGCCCAAAGTGTGCCAAGATAATATCCCCCACACCATAATACCACCAACTTCCCGAAACGTTGATATGAGGCAGGATGACGCCGTGCTTTTCACTCCACATTCTGATGCTACCATCTGAGACTCATCAGACCAGGCAAAAGTTTTCCAATCTTCTCTGGTCTAATTCTGTTCAGCCTGCAGGAGCCTCAGTTTCCTGTTCTCTCTTGAACAGTGGCACCCAGTGTGGCATTCTGCTGCTGTAGCCCATGTTGTGCATTCAGACATGTTCTTTTGCATACCTTGGTTGTCACAAGTGATTTTCTGCGTTACTGTGACCCTCCTATCCGCTTAAAGCAGCCAGGCCATTCTCCTCTCACCTCTGGTATTTTCCCCTTGAGAGCTGCTGCTCACTGAATACTTTCTCTTCTCTTCTCTCTTTCTCAACCCATCTCTGTAAACCCACAGATGGTTTGTGTAGGAAACAAACTACTCAGACCAGCCCACCTGACACAAACAACCATACTGCATTCAGTCACTTTAATCACCTTTCTTTCCCATTGTGATCCTCAGCTTCCACTTCTTGATTTCTGAACACCCTAACTGAGATTTCTTTTAAAATTTTTAATAAACACTATAGACTCACAGCTTTTTTACAAGGTCAGAGGTCAAATCTTACCCAGAAAGTGTTTGTCGGTGCGGAGTTTAGTGGGGTCCAGAAAGAACTCGATGAAGACGTAGGAGGCAACAACAAGAATGAGACAAACTCCCAAAAGAGCTGAGATCACACTGTGGAGGAACAACCTGCAGGACACACAGCACTGCTCAGCACACACGCCTAATGGGCATGAATGTACAAAATATATATTTCAAAAACATTGATTAAAATATTTAAAATACATAACATTTGCTATCTTTGCAGCCCATGTCTATGTTGCTCCAGTATTTTAGAAGAGACTTTTGGAAATGCTTCTAACTCGGTTTTCAGTTAATGACACTTTCATCATTACAGGCAGAAGCACAGAAAAACAATGACAGACACCGACTCCTCACTGAGTCACATCAGACACGACGCATCCTCCTCTGATTCATCACTCCCATCATATGGCAGCTGCCTCGTTCTGTTAGTTTGTCTGTGTTGCGGTCGTGACTTTCCTGTTTTAAAGACTTTTAATGTTGGAAAGACTCAGATGTGCACGTACAGGTGCAACAGAATCTCCTTTTCTTAAAGGAGATTCAGTGCTTTGCACAGAGCTGTATATCAGCCTCACTTCCCTGTCAGAGACAGCTGTCTTACTGGGAGTGAACCAGTGTCAGGTGACAGCATCCTTCATTGTTTGACTCCACAGAAAATTAACCAGTACTCACTTATAGTTCCTGCTGCCCACACAGTTGTTGAGCCACCGGCAGTGATGGTCGAAGTTCGCCACACACTTGTTACAGGCGCTACAATGTTTCGACTTCGGTCCCCTGAAACAACCACATACATATATCTGTGTTTACAACGAAGTGCAGCCTAGTACTAGCACTACTATACAGAATGTACAGCACGCATTGTGATACAAATCTAACTGAAACACATTCACGTTTGATGACTTTACTGCTTTGGTAAAACAGTACCAGTCAAGTTTGTTTTAATGTGTGTGGATGTTTAATGTGTGAATGAGAACTTTTACTTCCAACACAATTCAGGTTCTTAATACACAAAATGGTACATAACTGTTATTTAAACAGCCAATCCCAGAGTTCACATCCTGGCGTTGTAAATAGGCCGTATATGCAAATAAAACTGAGGAATAATGAGGTCAGTGCACATGAGATAAAAGTCTTTTTTCTACTTGTGTGAGAAGCCCCGCCCACCAGCTGCACAAACTTCTGAGGGGCAACCAATCAGAAGAAAAATAGAAAACTGAAAAGAGCTCGAAAAAAAAAGCTCAAAAAGCTCGTTTCAGACAGGGGATGAACTGCAAAGATAAATAACATCATTTTTAACTGGGAGTCATGCAAAGCTACTCATGGAGCAGCACAACAAGCATAATAAACCACCTTTAAAATTAGTTTTCAGATTCTGAGTCAATGTGTAGCTCCTTCTCTGCAGCAGATCCAGAGGATTGTGGGTATTCATATCCGGTCCCAATGTTTATTCTGAAATGGGAGTGCTGCGCAAAGCAATGTCAGATCAGATCCAGGTTTGAGAGGGGGTTTACGGTCTGTAAGAGCCCCTGTGACCCAGTTCTCTGAGGCCTACTGAGACCAGCCCACTGACCCATATTTTTTTTTCCTCAGAGGTTGTCACTGCAGTTCAGCTCAGCTCATCACCTCCTGGCTTCAATGAGCAGCTCTATTATTTACTCAGGAACTGAGCTGCATTCAGCTGCTGAGGACTATGCAACACTGCAATTAATGAAGCCAGTAAAATATTTAAATGGAGACTTAAAATCAGCAGAATTCAGTGGTGAAGAGCTCTTGTCTGCAGTGCAGATGTACAGACAACTGGAAGCAAGTCCCAAACTGTTGTTTCTCTGAAGGTCAGTTCTGATTCATATCAAAGATGACAATCAGCTCACGCTAAACCGAAACATGTGCACCTCATTTGTGTGAGCATACTGTGAAACAGCTAATTCCTCTCGGCATTTCTTACATCTAAACACGCAGAGTCTGGAGAGTCACCAGACTGCCTGAACTGTTTCTTTAGATCAACAGTCTGAAAAAAAATCAAATGTTTTTACAGTGAATCTACACAAAGACCCTTTCAGAGTCTTTGTGTAGATTCAAATTCTAAGAAATATTGTTAGATTTAAGTGTGCACAATAGGGCCCGGTATCAATTTCTAGAATCGATTCGATTCTGATTGACAAGGTTCGATTTGATCCACGATTTCGATTCAAATCAGGGAAATTTTGCCTCAAACAGTCAGAAATATTATAATTCTGATTATTTATCAGTACTGACACTTCTGAGACTTCATCAGAGGTGTGAGCATCACAGCAGATGTCTTTGTGTCAAAGTAACTGAGGATAAAACAAAAAACATGAAGGAGATTTTCCTGGCCTGGCTTTTTATAGCAGATAACCTTAAAAATATTCTGCAGTAGAACATTTTGAAAAGTTTACATTTCTTCGGAATTGAACAGCAGAAATGAGTTTTTCTTTCAGAGGTCTTTTTAAAAAAAAAAAACAGCAGCCGACAGCGCTGTGCACAATGGTAAACTGGTGGGTAATAAGCAAGCGAATAATGCAGAAAATTGTGATTTTTAGATGGGAAACTGTTCTTAAAGTACACTGAGAGAGAGAGAAAGAGCTGTGCAGGAAGTGTGAATTTATTGTGGTGGAAGCAAAACCGCAAAAGTAAGACAGAATTCATGACGATGCTTATCTGAAGCGTAATGTGAAGCTTAGTTTGGATCTTCTTTTGCTGCTGGTTCAGTCAGTTTTGGTTGGAGAGAGATGAAACCTGCAGCATCAGAATCTAGCGCAAAAAAAACAGTAAACACGACATGCGGACCTGACGCATCAGAATGTGTGAGGTGACAGTTTTCAGCCCCGACGATGTGTCCGACCGCGTACGTGCCGTCTGGTGAGAAAGCCCACAGCTCACTGATTCTGATGCATCAGGTCCACGCTTTGTGTTTACGTCTTTTTGCAGAATCCGTTTACCTGCTCTCATTTACTGTTTTAGCTGTTTGGTGGTTGCTGAAATAGTTTTGTGAGGTTTAACCTACATTTTTAAAAATAGATTCAGGATTTTAATGAATCGATATCGCTTTATTTAAGCTAAAATCGATTTTCATCGGAAAATCGATTTTTGTGATGTTCAGGACATAAAATGTCCTGAACATCACACTGACTTTATGCAAGCAGCCTGGCAGGTTAAAGACCATATGAGCTCTGATCTAACGGAGATGGACACTTGCAATATGTTAGGTAACATCTCAAAGGGTTCATGACTGCAGAGCATGCTTTAAAAAGGTTACAAGGAGCGGTGGACTGGAGGGAAGGAACCATCATGGGTTTAAAATTAAATTTAACATGACACATTTTCAGTTCTTTCAGCTGAAGCTTTGTGACCTCGACTTCAGATCAGTAACACTTTGTGGCATTAATAAATAAATGCAAAGTATGTGGCTGTAAATTAAATAAATCCATGACACCTTCACTTTAGTTATGGAACAAATCTTTTCTGTGCATGCAGAGAGACCCCTGATAAACAAACATGCTTAAAAAAATACTTAAAAACACCGGAGTCTGATTGGACAGTGCAAATCCAGACCATGTGACAAGCAGCTCAGAAGATGAAGCAAACTTCAGTTCATGTTCATGTTGCTACCAACAACACCAAAGCTGCTAACAGCTGACAAGCAGTTTGTGTCTGCATGTGTGTGTTTGTGCAACCTGCAGAGACTGTCCTCCTGTGAGAGACACCCAGCAGGGACATGCCAATAAAAACTCCAACAGCAGCTCAAGTAAACATACCTCCGTGACCTATTTGCAATGTTAGCTTGATAGGAAGCAAAAGGACAATTTGAGCTACAAAATCTCAGCTACTAACAGCCAATGGGGAAACTTGATCAGAAAGAGTTTCAACCAGTGTTAGCACCATCTGCTGGCAGCAATCCACAGTGTGGTAGTTTTGATTAACCAGATCATTCAGGGTTAATGACAAAAAATATAAAACAGATGGGGTTCCTTTTGTTTGTTTTGTTTTTTTGGAGACCTTAGACAAAACCTGATTTCATCTAAAGGTATCAGCCAACACCAAGGCATCAACTGAAATAGCTGCCTGGGCCATATTGCTGCACACGAAGGGGTATAAAGGCCTTTTAGGCTAAAATGCAACAACTGTGCCTGCATCTCTTGGAAGACTTACAACACAAATGAGTATCCGTCTGCAGCTGTCTGGGTCCAATAGGGTGTGCCATACTGAATCACCCCTAATAACATCGGTTTAAATTTTGAAGTTAGATAAAAGTGTCATATCATGATATCATAGCAAGATCATGTGTTTATTTTTCCTAGTGCACAACGAGATGAGCCCAGGGATCTCTGAGAGCGAAAGCCACGTGTCAGCATCCACTTACAATTCAGTGCTCACCTCAACCTCCAACAAAGCACAGTACTACTAGAAAAATAAGCAAGAAAACTGCTCCTGCTGGAGATGGACAACTGTGGCAAATATGTTTCACCAGAGATATACCTCCAAATTGAACCAGCCAATAGCTGGTGACGTGTGACCCAAAAGTAAACAAATGACTCAGCGACCATCTCTTTTAAAACTACTGCACTATAATGCTGCTGCTGCACCTTGTAGCAATAGATTCACCCATTGCATTAGGTGGTCACAGTAACTCACTGAAAAATATTTTTCATTTTGCCAGCATAAAAAATGCAACTGCCTGCAAGCGATTACAGATCATTTAATTTTTTTTGTCTGTATCCTCATAAATATAATTTATATCATGAATATAATTTTTGCAAATTCCCTTAAAAAAACATGACAGAATTTGGAAGCTATATCCTTACCAAACCCTAGCGTCCACTTCAGAAACAATATAATCACTATAATTAATACATTAGAATCATACAAACAACACATTTTATATAAAAAGTGAAAATCACTTGTTTTACATTTCAATAAACAAGAAGAAAATAATGTGTATTGCTCTAAAAGGTAAATTGCTCAACAGCAAGTGTAATTACAAAATTTAAAGATGATCTGTACACATCCCTATTTTTAAAAAGAATATTCCACAGCACGCTGAGACTCACCCTGAGATTAGTGCATCAAACTAACCCGACAGCATCCCATCTGAAGAGGCTGTGAGCTTTCAGATTTATCACCGCTGCTGCTGACTCATCAACAAAACTCAACAATGACCATAAAACAGCTAAATGTTAAAATACAAGCTTAGAGAGCACTTGAGAGTTTTTATCATTGGGATGAAGGTATCCGGCAGTTTCGGGAACGATAACATGATGCAGCATACATGCGTTGAAAAGCCTCTGTTTGTTACTCACACTTCGACCTGGCACAGGTAGCAGTGGCAGTTCTCGATGACGTGCGCGTGTTTGGAGCGGTCGAACACGGGGACCGGGCCTCGGACGCTCTTCGCTCTGACATTGTAGTCGGCTGGATCGATGGACACGGCCATGACGTGGACAAACAGGTGACACACAAACATGATGCCCGTACACTGACACAGAGATCAGGAATCAAACACAGATACGCCGGAGCAACACTGTAACACCTCACCTAAAGAAAAGACCTGAAATCACTGTCTGTCCCCTCAGTAACAAAAACTCAATGCTATCAGACAATATGGAAATTACATTTTGAATAGGGGTCATTTTTCATATTTTCATAGGCATCAGACACTACCAAAAACAGCTCCCTAACACTGCCAGACTTTACACTGGCTGTGCTAAATAAACCAGCAGACAGAATGAATAAATTATAGATTGTCGACTGTACAACCAAAGTATCTGGGACACAAATTTGAGAACTCACCTGAATTACGATCCAGTTAAAATAATAAAAACTGGAATTTTTAGAAGACAAAAACGCGAAATATTTAGATAAAAGCTGTAATAATTTGAGGAAAAGCATCGTCAGCTTTTGAAAGACAATTTGCTCTATTCTTTGACTAAACTAACACTATATTTTAAGGAAAGACGTTTTACTATATTTTGAGGAAAACCTCCCTTTTTTTTCCATAGAAAAAAATGCTACTGGTGTAGAAAGTTCACATGTGTTTATCTGTACACCTCGCTACCAGTGGTGCGGTGGTGGTCTGTCCACGCAGTGGAAGGATACGATGTAGCCCGCAGGGATCCAATGTGCAGGCAGCAGGGGGACGAATATGCCGAACCCGGTGACGGCAAAGTAGATGTAGAGCAGCCAGGCGAGCAGCTGGAAGGGGTGCGGAGGCCAGCTCCAACCGTTGGTCCGAGAGCAGAGCAGCACGTCAGCTCGCCGTGGGCCGTCCTCACCGACCGGCGCCGTCCGGTTCGGGTTCCTACAGCACACGTCCATCCCGAACGCGCATCCAGCATCAAAGAGCTGCCGTTTGTTGTCAGGCACAGAGCGTGGTCTCCATCACATGAGCGAGAGAGTAACCGCAGGCTGAAGCTGCATAAAGAGCCGCTTCATGATCAATGAGTTTGAGCTGCAAAGGAAACAGAGAGAGAGAACAGAGGCTCTGATTCAAACAACAACACACAGACCAACAACAGCTCTGCAGCATCACAACCGTGTGTCCCACTGTACAACACACAGCTGCAAACAGCAGTGATCTGAGACCATCAGCCCAATTAGCCACAATCAGTTTTCCACAAACCCTCAGCTTCCACCTTTCTGTAATCTGAACATCTGGGGTGAGGTGGAGTCTCTGAAGTCTTAATAAAACAATTATACCCTTTCCCTAAATTATTCATATCATCAAATAAGTTACATTTTTTACCGGTATTTGAGTTATGAGTTGTTTTTTTTATCCAGGGTCCATTTTCTGATTATTGTCATGATCAGTTCATCTGCTGGTTAATTTCTTTATCAGTTTGTCTTTGACAAAAGTCTGCATACAGCTTGGATTTGTCCAAGCAGGCTGAGATAGTAAACAGATTATTAAACAGCAGAGGTCTTTAATTGAATATCAGAAAAGATGCAGATAATTTTCGTAATCCAATCACCTCAGCTGTAAGTTTTCCAGCTCCTGTTTTTCCTGTCTCTGTTCAACTAATCCATCATCTGAGTAATGATGGTTTCACAGACTGTTATTTTACTGGCTTATACCTGAATTTATCAAAGTGTAATCAGGGGGAAATTGTTTATGTGTTTGATTCTACATGCATGATTTTTTTTTTCAAACGTTCCTGCTGAGCAGCTGGAACCAGACAACACTGCCTTCTACATGCTGCAGCTGAGGAGCAGTTCATTCATTAAGTAACCGAGTGAATGGTGCAAAAAAAAAAAAAATGAAGTCCTCACAACAGCATCACATAATTTATCGACAATTTTTTTTGGCTTCATCTCACCACCGGACCTCCTGCTCTACGAGAGGGCAGCCCACCTGGTTAACCGGTACCCGAGCCTCATCTCATCCCGGAGCCCGGGCCTGAGCAGCGGCGTGAAGCTTTGCCGTCCCCCTTGTCCCAGGGGAAGGGGGCTGCTCTTGGGTAAACCAGAGATCCACAGATCTGGGCCACACCGTCCCAGTACTCCAGCTGTTAACTCACATCCATCCTGGTCGGCAGCCGCAGTCCTCGTTTTATCCCTGGACCCGAGCTCATCCACTGTCGAGCGGCCTCGCCGAGACCGGTGCTCAGGGAGAAACTGTGATTGGTATACAATTCTGATTAGCTCGCCAGATAGCGTGCTAAGCTGCTAACGAGACGCGACTAGCGGGACACCGCTGCTGCCATGCTTGCTCTCACTCCGGCAGACGGAGGGGGGAGGGTAACCGCAAATCAACCGCAGAGCGTAACGTTTAATATTTAAGGTGAACGACTGTTTTAAAAATTTAAGATCGCTGTGGATCCCATTAGCCTGCTAGCATGATACCCGTTAGCCTATCTGCTGCTGCCTTCCACAGTCTCCTAGCGTCTTCCAGCCTCGTAAACCGTTTCCCTGGTAACGCCGTAGGTCCACACCTATTGGTAACTGGAGCTGACCCCGCCTACTATATGAATGTAAAAACCGAGCTCCGGGAACTGATAGTTGTGTTAGTGACGTGGATCCAGCAGAGGGCGGCACATCCACGACCAACAGAACGCCGCTATGTATTTATTTATGTTGATATTTGTATATGTGAACTAGAACCATTCTCTTCAGGCGTTTACAATTTTCGTTATTATTAGCATTATTATTAGCATTATTATTATTATCCACTGTTATCTCGTTAAAGTTTTCGATTTTTAATATGATTATCAATTATTAATTATTAATACTTTATTTTTGTCATTTTACCACCCGTGTTATATTTGATGTTTCACTTAGTTTTGTTTATTTTTTCATTCGTCTCAAAAACCCTTTGCTGTAACCTCAGTTTTGTCAGTGGTTGGTAAAAGGGTGCTGTTTTTTTTTAGTATAAACTAAATCAGTCTCAGTTTTTGGTCGTTTTTTGAAAAGTTTCTCATTATAAGATGATCAGATAAATGCTGAGAAGTATTGCAAGCTAAAAAGTGTTTATATATTTTAATGCTGTATTTTTATGTGCAAATACAGCATGTACAGCATATAAAAAGAAAGATGTAAGGTCTTTAATCTCATACATTCACATTTATATTTTTGATGCAACACTAAATTGTTACTTTAAGATCAAAGCAATTAATTTAAAAAAGATTACAACACGGATTCACTACATACAAAAGTACAAAAAAAGTACAGCTAATCCAATTGAAGCTGCCTTCAACCTCCTACACAGTTTTTTCATGGCTCTTGTGAACTCTGGTAATATTTCACTTGTTGGCATGGAGCGTAGCACATTTACAATAGTCGACTTGAACAGACACATCTGGAATGTAGCTGTTTTATGCAAATTCTGTCCTTTTCTTTTGCATTCTTCACTCTTTGAGCAGAAAGAAAAAAGCGTGAAGTTTGTTGAACAGCTTGTGACATGCACATATACAAGTTTACTGTGAATATTCAAAAGAATACAATACAACTGACATAAATGGACATTTAAAAATTACCCAATGTATTTATTATCTCTATATGAGTAATTCAAATGTAATCCTCAAAAGGGAGTAGGAAGAAGTAAAGACTTTTACGGTTATATGAAGTCTATCTATCTATCTATCTATCTATCTATCTATCTATCTATCTATCTATCTATCTATCTATCTATCTATCTATCTATCTATCTATCTATCTATCTATCTATCTATCTATCTATCTATCTATCTATCTATCTATCTATCTATCTATCTATCTATCTATCTATCTATCATTTGACCTGTTGTTTTTTCACAAAATGAAATTCTTACTGGTTCATGTAACTTTATGAATGAAGTAACCCCGAGGAGCTCAGCCGTGATATCTGGCATCCTGTAGACATGACCTAACCCAGATACTATACTGGAACAATGCACATGAAAAAGTACAGTTAATCAGATTAAAGCTGCCTTACGTACCTTCAGCCTCCTACACTGTTTTTTCATGGCTCTTGTGGACTCTGGTAATATTTCATTTGCTGGCATATTGTTTACAGTAGCCAACGTGAGTGGGTACATCTGGAATGTGGCTTTTTCCATCCAATTTTCTCATTTGACTTTCTTTCCAGAGAACTCTGCAAAATTTCTCCAAGTTCCAAAGGAGAAGGGTGTTCTTTATGCAGCATGCGTGCAGCTGATCCTGACATTAGATATGAAATAGGCTGGCTGTAGTTGTTTTGTTGGCATGTCCAAAGCAAGGATGTATCATTTTGTTAAATGTGGGGGTTGCCTCAACTCCTCTCTCCTGGAGTCCTCTATATGCCTCCTCCACTCGTTTCTCTGGTGGGAGTGATGAAAACATGAGGAGAGGAGGTGAGAAGAGAACTGAGGATGTATAAACTGAAACAATGAGGAGGGAAAGGCAAGGATACGCAGGGAAGACTGGGAAATTTTGCCCCCCCCAGAAAATCTCATATCATGATCTACTGGGCCACCCTAGATCCTTTTTATTTAACAAATTAATAAGTTCCTCAACCAACATCCTGAAAGGTCAAAAGATTCATTCATCGTCATGTTGTGAGAAGAAAATCAAGAAATTGGGATCCAAAGTGCAGATGCTTCATATTTCTGTTGAAACATGTGATAAAAGATGCAGGAAAAGTTTCTCCTGATATTAGTTAACTGTTTATGTAGCTTCGGTCCAGCCGACCCCTGAGCTGTGCCGCTGTCGGATGCTGTAGGAAAAGCTCCACATGGAAACTTTAGGATCTCCTACAAAACCTGCTTATTCTGGTTCTGACTCCCACAGTGAGCAGAAAACGACAAACATGCACCTCACTGACAAATGTGGGTCCCACAGGGGCCTGCAGCGGTGCCATATGACGGGGCTCTTTGACTCGTCTGCAGGTTACATAACAGATTCAAGGTCTGATGGAAGGTGGCCAGCACTGAGTTTCCAGAGAGGAAACTACCTTTATGCACACAAGCGAACGTGAAGAATGCACGATCCTTCAAGATATCTGATCTTATCTTATTTTAACATCATTGTTTTACTGATGTTACACTCTTACAATGGCGTTAAACTAGGTTATACTTTTTATGACCAAAAGGAAATAAAACTTTTGCCGCACTGCAGAAATGTTCAGCACAAGTTGAGCTTTTGATATTACGCTGTTGTTAAAACTTGCAAAAAGGTTTTTAAAACAAGCCCAAAGTCCGGGAGGCTCGCAGCTCAGGTGGCATGTTAAAGGTCATGTGTTCCTCTGTGCAGATGTCAATAAAGTTGTGGTCACAATACTTTGGCATCTCACTTACTCTACTGTAGATGAACAAGTTGAAACTGAGTTAAGTTTTTTCAAGTCACAGATAAATTTAACTGCAACATTTGGAACAGCTCATATAATATAAGGCTAATTGCTTCTATGCAGTCTGGATCACAGCCTGTCCGATGGCTGAATGTAAAGCGGCTGTATTTAACAGGAAGAATCAAATCCTTAATCTCTGATAACTTTCCTCTCAGAGTTGGAAGGAGGCGTATGGCTGAGAGGACAGGAGAGGAATATGACACAATATTTTGTGATGAACTGGACATTTAAAGCTCATATGTGAAGTCCTCACTCATGTTAGACTTTTTAAATCAGTGAGTGGCTCTGCAGATGATGTGTTGCTGAAGTTATCTGGTTATTTCAGAGTGAGAAACGTCTTTGAAAACAAACTAATTATGATAATTCTATGTTATTTAAAGTTTATACTGAACAGACAGTACAGGTTAAACTGGGTAGTTTGCAGTATTGTGGTATAGTTTGCAGTGATGGAGAATGATGGATGAGTGCAGGGCAGACGGTGGTAGCAGTAGAGAAATTATAAAAGAAAGGCATGGCACTGAAAGGAAATGAAATCGATGAGAGGATTGTGTAACAGCAAAGCTGGGGTAGAAGCATGATGTCAAGTGAATAAAAGCTTTTATAATCATATCTTGGGGCAAAGTCAGCAACTTTTCTGTTTTTATGATCACTGAAATTACAGCAAATTTAGATAATATTTCAAAGTAGCCAAAAAATACCCAGTGATGGGCATTATGCTGAGCTGCTAGACTTGATCTAAAAGCACCTTTCACAGCCACATTTCTCTTGCTGTGAAATGTATATACACCTTCACCTCAACTGTTTTAATTATTCTTAAGGTTTGTTACAACTAAAGCAAATGACAATTCAATCAGAATAATAATATAATATTGGAAGAAACTGTTTAATGAGCTTTAATGAATGTTTCAGGTAGGAGCAACAACTGGTTATGCTCAAGTTCAATTCATTCCAGCGCCAAGATTTCACTCAGGTAAGCGCCCTCTAAATTAGGGCAGGTAAGTCTGCAACTGAGACCATGTTAGAGTGGGTCAGGGAGGTTTTCAGGTTAGTTGGGAAGGGTGGGAACCAAAATACACCCCAGCCTGGTTACCAGTCTGTCACAGGCCAACACAGAGAGACTGACAACCATCCACAATCACAGGCTCTGTTCTGTGACTTCATACAGCAGGGGTAGGCAACTCCAGGCCTTGAGTGCCAGTGTCCTGCAGGTTTTAGATCGCACCCTGGGTTAACACACTTGAATCAAATGATTAGTTCATTACCAGGCCTCTGGAGAACTTCAAGAAATGCTGAGGAGTCATTTAACCCTTTAAATCAGCTGTGTTGGATCATGGACACATCTAAAACCTCCAGGACACTGGCACTCGAGGCCTGGAGTTGCCTACCCCTGTCATACAGAACTGTAGGAATACAAATACTACCAATACTACTGTTCCAAACTACTCCAGTAAAAGTACAGGCCCTGAAATGTACTCAAAGTAAGAAAGTAAATAGTAGCTGTTTGGAGGATGTTTCTATTTTTGTGCAAAGTTAACTGAACCTTGGGCTGTGTTAACATAATGATAAAATATTATCAGTAGACAGGAATAAAAACGTTAGTCTAAGTAAAATTTAAAAAAAAATCTAATTACACTCAGCTTGAATCTACAGAAAAAGAAGGAAAATAAAAAATATTTTCCATTGTCTCCATTGTAGAGGGTAACTTTTCCTCTAAACAGGAAAACGTGTACAGTCAGGTGTTAAAGTGGATTCAGCAGGTGGGGGAACACTAAACTGGTTGTAATGGCTCAGTGTGGGGAACAGAATCAAACTCACAATCATTTCTATTGACAGCTCGAGGAGATTTTCTTAGTGTACAGGCTGTGATCAGCTGGCCTGCTGCTCTTTGTGGATGTGCACAACTGAATTCAACCAGATGTGAGCAGATGTTTGATGAGTTGTCCTGGCTGATTTCCATCCCCTACACTGACAGTGCAACGTTTATGCTGTCTGTTTTCTAGATGGTATGAAGTTGGTATGAATGTGGAATTCAGTCAGTGGATCTAAGCATCATCAGCTAAAATTCATATGAATCTCTGCTACACTTCATCTGAGCATGAAACTACAGCCACTGTGCACCAGTCACACACAGTTCTTTACTTTAAATCCATCACAGTACACCAAACTAACCTGTTTATCCAGCACAAACCTGCAGATGATTTTCATGCAGTCTTTAAACAACACAGCTGTTCTGGTGTTGTCAAACATGACAAAACCATAGACCAAGATGCCCTTGGATAAATCTGGAGCTGACCTTTTTAGCAGAGCTGGAAAGAAAAGCGCACTGAGCATGAGCAAAGGACAACTTTAAGTTTGAAGGCTCTGAGTTAAAAAATAAATAAATAAGTACGTTTGTGAGACTCAACAAATGAAAAGATGCTGCAGGAGCCCTGAAGCCAGAATTTGATTTTAAAAAGCTTGTAATTTGATAGTGTTGGGTTACTTTTGTTGTAGTAAAGTGGGAGGTTTGCACCGGATGAAGGGACCTTGAATGCAAGAGGCTGTTTGTCTTGGAACACCATACGCTTAATCTGAGTTCACTTTATTGGAACCAGTTTCCTCTTACAACAGGACAATGAGACAAATCACAGCTCCCAACTTTGCAGCAGGCAGTTGGTATTCTATATGTAATGAGGTCACGGGTAATTAGGTTACCATGGTTACTGGATCTCCCTACTAAGATGTGGGAACAGCTCCACTGTATGTTGCGCAAGAAGTGGCCATCGAACCAATCAGCTCTTGGGAGATGGTTTGGCGAGCATCTCAATGAAATGACACATATAATGTAAGGTGTTTGCTTCCTCTTTGCTTCTTCTTTTCTGCTTTATTCTCACCTCGTCTCTTTTTCTCAGGTGTGCCAGGTGGAGTGATCAACGACCCCCCCGCCCATGTTCAAAGCATGCTGGGAAAACTGACCAAGCTGCATCCTCAGATCCCTGCTTCGTTGTGGGGATTCATTTTCTTTACTCCTCAGATGGATGTAGCCTGTTTTCTGCTGCTTTATTTGTTGCTTCAGTTACCTCATTTGTTTGGAGAGGGAAGTTCTGGGTCCTACGGCCCGATGCCTGGCTGGCTCAGGCTTCTTCCACTTTTTTGTTTCTTTTCGACCTTTAGTTTCTTTTACTGTTTAGAGGAAGAAACTTCTTCTAGTAACCAAAACATGGGTGTGGCATCCTCTTTAGATGTTGTATTCACTGAGATGAGTCTTAGACTTTCTGCTTGTGGCTATAAAATAACGTTTGAGGTTTAAGTCAAGATAAGATAAGATAAGATAAGATAAGATAACTCTTTATTTATGTATAAGGTGCCAATAAGAGGGAGAGCTGTGTGCCCAAGATTACCATCTCCATAATCTTCACTCTCACTGGCATCACAAGGATCACTTACATCCTTAAAGGAATTACTTGCATGCATGTTAACCTCATGATTTGAAACTCTGGCCATGTTTAGTATGAGTACCACTGTAACAGCATGTATATGACAGAAAATAGGGGGGAAACAAAATAGGTCAAGTTTAGGGTTAAATGGTGTTCGTTATTCGGTTTGTAGGAAGTTCCAGTCCGGTTCGTGTCCTCAGATGTTTTGCAGTGGATCTGGTCCAGAATTAGCTAGGTCAGTGGGTTGAGCTGCTGGCAGCTGCTTGTTTCCACTGAGATGAAGCAGCAGTTTACTGGACAGAGCAAACGCAGTAGATGCTGGGAGCAACAGTCGGTGTTTCCACGCAGCTTGGCCGCCGTGTATGTAAGCGTTTACTCTGGCAGAATAGCAGTGGAGGAAATCCAGCTCGTTTCCATCAGCGCGGAGGGGGAGACGACCTCAAATGTTCCTCTTGATTAAAATATGTGGTCGGACGATCCTGCTGCACCCCCCACGCCCACCACCTCCAGCAGAAGCAGCAGCAGCCCTGAGCCAAGTGATGGAAATAACTCCCATTGTTCAAAGCTCTGTGGGATACCAACTGGCTGCGTTGCAAAGTCACAGAGTTTAATTCTCACTGTGCAAAGAAAGGAACGCAAATCCCCACAGAGCAATTTATTATTATCCCCCCTTCTAATAATATGCCCCTCCTAAAACACAGACTTACATCCTCTCTTGGCCTGTTTGAGCTCCAGCTGTGGATGAACCTACATCAGCAATTTTCTGACTCGAGGAGCAGGCCAACTTTTCTTTG
Source organism: Aulonocara stuartgranti (assembly GCF_965226115.1). Lineage (NCBI taxonomy): Eukaryota > Metazoa > Chordata > Actinopteri > Cichliformes > Cichlidae > Aulonocara > Aulonocara stuartgranti. The sequence continues at coordinate 3,548,124 of NC_138939.1, read as the reverse complement.
ACCAGCAAAGGGTTTATAAGAAATTTCTGGAATTTAGAGAAATTGACTCTGAATCCTTTTCTCTTAAAAAGGGGAGGAAATTTGGTGTCCTTTAAGCACATTCATGATGAATTTAAATCCCTTCTGGGCAGTGTTGGGGAGTAACGGAATACATGTACCGCCGTTACGTATTTAAAATACAAAATATGAGTAACTGTATTCCGTTACAGTTACCATTTAAAAAGGTGGTATTTATAATACAGTTACTTTGTTGAAATAAAGGGATTACACGGCAGTATTTTCCTGTTTCATATTGTTGCGGGTCAGGACTGTTTGGGTTTTGTTTGACAGCTATGTTCTGTTACAGGGTTGGTTACAGGGTAAAGCTCTCTCTGCGACTGTGTGTTTCCTGGGTGAGAGAGCGCTTTTTTGTTGTTGTTGTGCTAAGCTAATAGGCAGAATGCTACAGGCTCTAAAGAATGTAGCATCATGTTCAGTGTAGTCCGTGTTGCAGGGAGAATGGACTGCCATACACGTTATGTGTCTGTGAGCGCGAGGAGAGTGAAAAAGTACGAGCTGTCATCGAGCAGAAACGGGAGCTGGAAGCATGTAAATATAATAATAACCACTGCAGCCAAGAAGAGAGCCTGACGAGCCCAGCTGTAAGTAAGCTGTTAAGACTCGACTGTACACCGTGTTCGTGTTTTCTTCCGAAACAATAAGTTCCGTTGGAGCAGCCTTTCAACGCCTCTCTCTGTCTCTCGTTAGCAAAGTTGACCCAGACAACAAAGTAAAGCTAGTTTTCGGCTATGAGCCTGACATGAACCCGACGTATTAGCCAGAGGTCCCTTTACCTCCAGTAATAGTAATAAATCACACAGCAATAGTACATTCATGTAGTTGTAAACAGCATGATAATATATTAGGTAATCCAAAGTATTCAGAATACGTTACTTTCATTGAGTAACTTAACGGAATACGCTACAAACTACATTTTGGGGCATGTAATCTGTAGTGGAATACATTTTAAAAGTAACCTTCCCAACACTGCTTCTGGGATCTGAAAAGTAAAGCCAATGCAGAAAAGCCTTAAACCTGCAGAATGAAGTCTGGAGAGACACGTTTGTTTATCTATCAACTTCTCCTGCTCTGCAGGCTTAATTGCAACTTCTAAGCCTTAATAAAACATGGTGTTTATTTTGCAACTTACGATCCCTGTTAGAGTCCAAATGGACAATAAAGCAGGGTGTTATACCAGATGGGCCTTCCCTACTACCAACTACCATGTGAGCATGCAGTGTCAGCATATCCAGTTACAAACTAGTAAGATGGTGATTGTGAAAACACTCTCAACAGAAGTCTACTAACCACTGACTAACATCATGATGTCTATGAGCATATGTGCTAATCAGCATATGCTCCTGATGTCTTTACTGAAAGAGAAATGAAGCAGAAACACATCTGTCACAGACAGTAAGCTGAAAAAGGCAAGAAGAGGGAAATGATTAGAGGCGTTGAGAGTCTGCCACGAGGTGACCTGTGCAGTGTCTGACCTCCAGTTTGATTGCTGCACAGGTGGGTTTGCAAGCAGCACATACAGTATCTAGGGGAACAGAAGTAAATACTGTGTCAGCACTGGCAGCAAACTGTGTTAAATAATCAGCACATCTATAAATATTATAAAGAGAGGGAGGAGTTGCTGAGAGCCAGGCAGAGGAGCCATGGGGTAAAATATGGAGCGTAAAAGAGACAAAGTGAAGCCTGAGGTCAGGACCGTGTGAGCTCAGCCTCTGTGGAAAAGCTGGTTTGTTAGGTTGCACTCATACTGGGGAACTCACGTATGGATGTGTTACACGTTTCACTCCTAGCAGAGAGAAAAAAATCCAGTGAAGATGACTCTCTTGTTTCTCTCGGATTAATGAAATGTCCAACTGGTCTCAGTTCTCAAAAAAGCTTTTTGTGTTAAACATATGTTGGAAAATTGGGTCATCTTCCAATCAGTGCGTGTTCTTTGCAGCATAAAGGATGACCCCTGACTTCTTGACTGTATCCCTACTTGTGGATGTCCTACAGTCTCCTCCTGCTTCCAGTCTTTGTTCTAAGTTATGCTAAAAATGCTGCGGCCCCTGTGAGAGTGTGGAAGCAGACAGGAGGAGTTAATTGTTCTTATAAAAAGAAATCACTCTGAGACGGTCGCAAGTATGGGACTGACTGAAACTGAAGACTTATCGGCGTATTAATGAGATGTGACAGTTTAATGAGCTGTCCATGAGGGTCGCTCAGTTCATCTCTAACAAAGAGTCAGAGTCATTTCTTTTTCTTCATGTGCTGGCACTATACTCTTGGCTCAGGGTGAATATAGGACAGCGTGAGCTCATGTGCTCTTATTGAACTCATTACATCACCTGCTGCTGTCCTCACAAACATTAACTGTAAAAGAGATGATTTAGAGGACATGTACAGGACATGTTCACCCTGCTGACACATTAACCACCGAAACCATTATTTATTATTGGATTATCATCGAGTGATGATTGTAGCAGGTTGAACAGAAATAAAGAAGCTCTTGCTTCACTGACGTCTTCTTGTCCCGTTTATTGTTTTCTTCTTAAAGCTGCTCAGTCAGGCAAACATAGGCGTGCGGACGAGCACGTCAGCGTGTTTTTCCTGACATCTAAATGTAGAAAAAGGACACTGTAGTGCAGAAGAAAAGCAGCAGGTGTTTTGGAAGCAGCCTGTGTCCTCATGCTGAGTTCTCAGCGCCGGTTCTGGTTACACTCAGCTGAAACTGTGGCTGTGCAACACGTTCTTTCTGAATCAGCTCTGATTTCTGAAGTTCTTGACCTTTGACCTTTCAGTTCGTACTGCCAAGAGTTGCATGCTTTGTTTTTTTGTCTCTTGTCCATTTCTCAGTCCAGTGGGAAACAGTGTGACATGAAAGAGAGAAATCTGTGTCACTGGGATTCAAAGTAACACAGAGCTTATGTGTTACTTCTAAAATAAAATAAAATAAACAATTAAAAAAACACACAGAGCTTCTGTAAAAATGTCAAAGAAGCAAATAACTTTTATTTTGAAAATCTGGCATAGCATTTCTTAGCAACAGCACTGGTTTATTTTTATCCCAAAGTAAAACAATCAAGTTAATGAGCATGAAAGAGCCACGAGGAGGAGGGCTGGTTTTGATTCATAACCAAATGAGCTGATAACCACAAGGTAACTTTTGGAAAAAACATTAGAAATAACACATACAGTTAGGAAGGGAAGCCAAACTCACTTTCTAATTCTTACATGTTCAAAACATGCTCGTTACTTTTGCTTTAACACATTTTGGTCAGTTATTGTTTCATCAGTGTGAGCCTTCAAACTTCAAAATGATTGATTCTAAACAGAAAAACAGAAACACACAATTTGTTTATTAATCGCCAGAGGATGTTGCATAAAAAGAGATCACGTGACAAAGTCAGGGGTTAAAAGTGGGACGGTGATTTTTAGTTTTTATGTGGGGGGGTTGTAACAACACCAGAACAGCTGCAGGTGTCTGTAAGTTCCTGGTACCTCAGCATCAAGCTAGCTCTACAGAAGAGGAGCAAACATGAAGGGAGTGACTTTATTTTTTAAGTCTCAGGTAATTTCAAATGCAGCGTTACTATCAGCTCAACAAACATCAGCAAACACACAAACTGTGTGCAGTTTGTCTCCCAGTGTGTTGCTAGCTAAAGGTCCAGCTGCTGTATTTCACAGGAAGGGAAAAGAGAGAGAGCTAACTTCACTCAGAGATGGAGAAAGACAAGAGAGGAAGAAGAGAGCTTAGCTTTAAAGGGAAGGAACTGCTCATTTAAAGTTTACATGTAAGTCTGCATGTTTTAAAATCAGATATTGGGTCTGTCTGGATTTAAAGTAAAGGAACGGTGTGAATGATGCTTAGATCCACTGACTGAATTCCACATTCATACCAACTTCATACCATCTAGAAAACAGACAGCATAAACGTTGCACTGTCAGTGTAGGGGATGGAAATCAGCCAGGACAACTCATCAAACATCTGCTCACATCTGGTTGAATTCAGTTGTGCACATCCACAAAGAGCAGCAGGCCAGCTGATCACAGCCTGTACACTAAGAAAATCTCCTCGAGCTGTCAATAGAAATGATTGTGAGTTTGATTCTGTTCCCCACACTGAGCCATTACAACCAGTTTAGTGTTCCCCCACCTGCTGAATCCACTTTAACACCTGACTGTACACGTTTTCCTGTTTAGAGGAAAAGTTACCCTCTACAATGGAGACAATGGAAAATATTTTTTATTTTCCTTCTTTTTCTGTAGATTCAAGCTGAGTGTAATTAGATTTTTTTTTTAATTTTACTTAGACTAACGTTTTTATTCCTGTCTACTGATAATATTTTATCATTATGTTAACACAGCCCAAGGTTCAGTTAACTTTACACAAAAATAGAAACGTCCTCCAAACAGCTACTATTTACTTTCTTACTTTGAGTACATTTCAGGGCCTGTACTTTTACTGGAGTAGTTTGGAACAGTAGTATGTTACTTCTATTTAAGTACAGAATCTTTGTACTTTTGCCAGCTCTGATTTAAAAAAGTTATAAGGCAATATTTTAACAAGACTGTGTATATGTTGTAGCCGTTGTTAGCAATCGGTATCTGCAACACGAGTCTTTACGTGTGTAGCAAGATGCAGAGTCTGCAGTTCCAGTGTGTCTAAATGTGAAGTTGTATGGGCTCAAAATGTGGTCATAAATATTTTGTACTTGTAAATCGGTTTTGTATTTGTAAATCAGGATTTGTATGTGTACAAAAAAATTGTGTGTGCGTAAAAAAGATTTGTGTGTGGACTTAGCCAAAAAAAACCCTGCAAGTTACAAGTACGAATTTTGACCCTATTTTTCTTCCTTTCATCTGATTGGTCAATGTCATGTCAATCACAAATGTAACAATCCAATCAGAGAACAGATGGGTTTGGCTGTCAGAGGGGCGCTTTTTTGAACTGCAGGTCTTTGAAGGGAATAAATGCCCTTTTACATGCCAACCCAGCATTTTCCTTCATCACCACGAAGGAAAACAGTCTGTGGTCGTCCGAGTTTGGTGATTTTTGTGTCACAGGTCTACGTGTTTAATACAGGGACTTCCACAGCCTTTTCAACAGCGCTGCGGACCGCGGGGTGGGGGCGGGCAGTGTTTTGGAAATGACAGTCTTCATTACAAAGCTTTCTTCGTTATGAATTAGCATACATGTTTTTATTGAACATTTGAAGAACTAGCAAAAAAAACAGAAACTCTTGTAGAGGACATAAAGTCAGAGATAGAAAAGACAAGGAGCAGGTGCATCTAGTACAGGTAGAGCTGCTGCAAAAACCCACAGAGCCCAGCAGCCAGCAACAAATTCTGGATCCTTTGCTTTTAGTTAGCAGTTAGCATTAGCAGCGTATCCTGCGTCCGATGTGAAAGGACTTTTATGCTGCGCACTGTGACTCACAGCAATGGTCCCGGGTCAGCCCTGACGTTGTGTTAAACTAATCCTAAAGTAATAATGGTATTTCTAACCACTGATGTACCACATTTTTCCTTTCAACAACTACTGAAAGTTAGGGGACCTAGCTGCTACCCTTCAAGGACCTGCAGTTCAAAAAAGCGCCCCTCCGACAGCCAAACCCATCTGTTCTCTGATTGGATTGTTACATTTGTGATTGACATGACATTAACCAATCAGATGAAAGGAAGAAAAATAGGGTCAAAATCCGTACTTGTAACTTGCAGGGTTTTTTTTGGCTAAGTCCACACACAAATCTTTTTTACGCACGCACAATTTCTTTTACACATACAAATCTTTTTTACGCACACACAATTTCTTTTACACATACAAATCTTTTTTACGCACACACAATTTTTTTTTACACATACAAATCCTGATTTACAAGTACAAAATATTTATGACCACATTTTGAGCCCATAAAGTTAGAGAAACTGCCTTGAAGTGTAAGTGCTTGTAGGCATTTTGCAATGATTTGGTGGTTTCGGCTTGGCGATAATTTGTTCTTTTGTTTGTTTGTATGTAGCCAGAGCCACTGCCATATGTTTTTGTGCAAATTTTTTCATTGGGTATTTTGTGTTTCTTTCCGGTTTGAATCTTATCTCTAAGCCATTAAATCGCTGCAAGAACCCCTGCTATTGTGTCCTATGTAGCAACTATTTTGCCGGGCTACATAAATGTGCTTAAGTGTAAAACTGGGTCTCTAACACACTTCTCTTTTTGTTCTAGTTACCTTAGTTTGTACCATTCTGAGAAGGAAGCCCCACACAGTGTTGTATATGATATTACGTTTTTTGGTAGGATCCATCACTCAGTTGCCTTTTTCCCCCTTATGATATTACTCTGACAATTTCCTAACAAAAGTATTTTTGCTGGGTCTTTTGAAACTATAGCAGAAGCCACCAAAGCTGCTGCTCCTTACACTTAACTACCCAAACAGCATTTGGGTATTTTTGTGCTGTGCGATACTGATTCATTATGGCAGAGTCTTACTGACTTTATTAAACCTGATACCTTGTCTGCTCTCAGACATCCAGTGAGCATGGAGGAAGGAAAATGTGAGACCTGAGGGACTCAAACAAACAGCAATGTTGTGGTTTCCTCAGGAAGGAGGTCGGTCCAGTTCAGACCAGCTCTGGTGAACTCTGCAGACTACAATTACAGGATCAAAGAGCTGGTGGGAAATGTAATCCAACATTCCTGATTAATCAGTGGCTCCATCAAAACTGAAAGATTTCAAGTATAAACTGATAAAAGAGATGAACGTCTAAAAACCCAAGAAGTGTAATTTAGCAATTGACCATGTGAAAGAATACACTGCTAGTTCCAGATGTTCAATGAGCCACCAACTGGTGAACTAATAGTGAATATCAACCAGTCATTGGTTACTGTTTACTCCTGTGAGGAGGTGGATTTCTTGTTCTGGTCAGAGTGATGGGACAAATATCTGGGGCAGAGGTCTCCGCTGCGTGATAACGAATGCTGGGACAAAGAGGGGACCTTCCAGGGGGCCTGTGGATTCCCGCTTCCCAGAACTCTCTGGGGCAAAATCTGGAGGGCATCACATAACCACACCTCCTCCCTGTCTGCTAGTACCCAAGGCTGTCTGCTAGAGGTCAGACTGGAGTAAGCACAGCAACATGTTCGCCCTCATGTTTTCATCTGAAATTACACGCATTACAAAATACTTCTAACATAGGTCTGAGATATTTTTTATCCAACGCTGCTGCTGCTTTTTAACTTCTTTTAGCTCCTAGTTTTGGTTTTGTGGCACATTTCCAATCAGTGTCTCACTCAGGCTGAGCTCCAGTTGTGGCCCTGCTAATATTAATGCCCAAGATTCGCCTGTTCTCTGGCTCATATCAGTTTCTGCTGGTGTTACATAAGCTTTACAACTTTTGGAGAGAAAAACAGAAAAATAATGATGACGACAAAAGCTTTGTGCATAACTGGAGTCCAGGCCCGGCCCCTCAGGCAGATACCTACTGCGCTTCATAATCCAGTCCTGGCTAAGATTAAAGGAGGTGTTTTTTGCTGTCCTGTCATCTTTTCAGAGTGTTAGGAACCAGAGGTCTACACCATGCAGGTTTCACAAAAGCAGTTGTGCACCATACTGTTTGGCTTAACATGCAGTGTGTTCCAGTGGGATAAAAAGATAAAAGAAAACTCTTTACTTAATTCCTCTAACAGCTTTAGCAGCTGTTTTCCGAAATCAGAAACCCCATAATTGTCCTCAGCTGTTCATGTCTCATGTTTGCAGCAAAAAGGCCATAAATTTCTGACAGTATTACGACTGAATCAAACTCTGTTAACAAAGTTTCCTGGAAGAATCTTTAAAAAGGAATACTCCAGAACCAGAACCAGATCCGCTGTGTTCCTATTGGTAAAGTAAAGCTCTGCGGGAGGTTTGAAGAAACTGAAGAAATTAGCAGTCACATTTTTCTTTATTTCTTACAGATTTTACCTTTTTGTGCATTTTTCTTTTTATCTGATACCTTTGTCTTTTTCCTCTTTTTCCTAGTGTCCTTATATATATAACTTAGGAAGTACATTTTTAAATGTACATTCCTTTAATTTCATGTGAGGGATGGCCACCTTACACATTTGAGTCGATTTGGTTCTGAGATCTGGTTTGGATCCTTGAGCTGTGGTAAAAGCTTGGCTTTTTTTAAATGATTGAATCCTTTTACTGTTTTGATTTCTGGACTGAGTGTGGGATATCTGCCTCCAGACTTGTTATATTTACTGGAATCCTTTCCTCCCTCTGTCCCTGCAATTTTCCCAGCAGTTGGTTGCCACATTCAGCACTCAGTATTGTTGGGACTGTTGTGCTGAACACTTGGTGACATGATTTTCCTCTTTTCTCCAAATGTCATGTACCATCAATTATTGTGAATGCAGAACCACCGTTCCTCTCTCAGCAGCTCATCATATGCTTTCTTTACATCCACAAAGACACAGTGAAGCTCCTTCGTCCTTTACATTAACACACTCAAAGCAAACAACACATCTGTAGTACTGAAGCATGAAGCCATACTCCATCTCACTGATCACCAACTCTCTTCTTCAACTAAACTTCAACAGCCTGTCACTCCCCAGCGGCTACGCTCTCTACCACTCTATCCACTTTCCATTAAAAATCATTCCCTTTTCTCTGATATCCAAGGTTTCTAGCACGCACACTGACAGCATTCAGCATCACCCCTTCAATATCCAGCTTCGTCTTCCCCACTGTTGCTGGCAATAGATATTAATGCATGTTACCAAATCAATGGCCTTTTATTTCTTTACAAAGATACTTATTTTAATAGAGAAAATCCAGCATTGACAAAGTGGTGATTAAACTCAAAGAAATGTTGACCATGCAACACGTTGGCTTATATACAGTTATCTGCCTTCAAATGTGTTGGAGCCAAAACTGCATGTGAAACACATTCAGTTAAGGAATCCTGAAGTAAATGTGCAATGCATACAAGATCACAGCTGCACAGGCAGTTGTTGTTGATAATGAGATTTTTCAAGAAGTGAAGTTACAGTTTTTTTCAATCGCTAACAAGCGCCTACCCATACTTCAGATACTTTTTCTAAACTCTTAACACAGACTCACACCTACAAAAACACAATTGGCCAAATGGATAATTTCCTTCTCAAAAATACATTTTGTTAAATATATACTAACTCTTCATTTCAAAATAGAACACATCTTTCTCTGCACACACTAACTGTACAAAAACACTATAAATCTGACTCAAAATGAAATTAGTCTGTCAAAGAATAACACTTGTTTTCACTCCACAAGGTACATGCAGTCAATCAAAGTACACCAGGTTTCAAAATGCTGGCTATTATTGACATTACAAAAACTGCATAGACTTTTATGTTTCAGTTTTACAGGTATTTGCATGCGAAACATGCAATCCACCATTTTGACACCAGAAATGTCTTGGTTGGTAACTGTATGTCCACATGTACAGTAATGTTCACATTCAAAAGCATTCCAGTAAAAAGCAAACAAGTTTTTGTTTCTTTACTGTTTACTACAGGAGGTACAGTAGAAACACAGTATGATAGGACAGAGAAAGTTTTACAGTATTGCTTACAGTGAACAAAATATCCATGAAACACACAAGAGCATTCTGAACAAAAAAACAACAGCAAAAAGCCAAGATAAAAAAAAAAGGGGGGGGGGGGGGAGGGGGGCTAAAAAAAAGGCAAAAAATTTGCATCTAATCTCTGCGATCTTCAGGGTTAGGCCACATGTTTTCATCAACATCACATCTGATGTTATCCAAGTCGATACACCTGGGATAAAACCGCCTGGTATGTCGGATCCACCCTTGGCAATCGTCAACTGTGATGTCCCTGGAGCCAGCATCCATGGCTTCAAGGAGGGACATCTGGTCATGTGGCTGATGGTCATAAACCTTCCACCTCCATGCAGAAAAGAACTCCTCTATGGGGTTGAGGAAAGGTGAATAGGGTGGAAGGAAGAGACTTACCAGTCTTGGGTGGACTTCAAACCATGTTGTTATTGCTTGCGAGTGATGGAAAGCCACATTGTCCCAGGTAATTACAAAGGTCCTCATGTTTTCACCCTCCTGACCCTGCTCTGGAACCAGGCGCTGGTGGAGATCATTGAGAAAGGCAAGCAAGCGCTCTGTATTATAGTGTCCAACCTGACATCTGTGAAGGAGTAATCCTGCATTTGCAATTGCTGCACACATGGTAATGTTTGCCCCTCTCTGTCCTGGCACATCAACTGTGGCCCTTTTTCCAATTACATTTCGTCCACGTCGACGCCTTTTGGCCAGATTGAATCCTGCCTCATCGATGTCTATGAATTCATGAGGGGCCTGGTTGGCCTCCAATTCCATAACTCTCTGAAACAAAGTTTATGTAAGTCATGTTATTACTGTATACCATACTGTACTGTAACCTAGTATTGTGTAGGTTACCTACTTGCAAAGTGCAAAGCTTATAGAACTGGACATTGGATTGAATATACACTATACCTGGACATATTGTCGTCGTAGCTCCTTGACCCTCTCACTGTTCCTCTCAAAGGGAACAGTGTAGAGCTGCTTCATCCGCACTCTGTGTTTGGACAATGTCCGCGTAATGGTTGTGAGGCTGATTCTATCGATATTGTCAAATATCTCATGGTCCGCCACAATTCTAGTTTGAATTTCACGCAGTTTTATTGCATTATTTGCAGTAACCATTTCTACAATGGCAAGCTCCTGATCATTACTGAGGAGCTTTCCTCTTCCCCCAGAGGGTGGAAGACGTTGCATTCTTTAGAAAGACAAAAAATTCAACATATGCATTACTGTATGACCATATTGACATGTCAAGTGAGAATAGAAACAATCCATGTAAAATGCAATACTTACCTGTTGGTTTGTTGAAAGATGCGTATAATGGAGGCAACCGTTGACCGCCTCAAATTGGGCTGCACTCTTTCACCAGCCTCTCTTAGTGAAAGACCATGGTTGATTACATGGTCAATGATAGTGGCACGAATTTCATCACTGACTACTGTTCTTGCAGCCCTTGGAATGCCACCACCACGCATTCTTACACCTCTACCTTGCCCTCTCCTTGGGCCTGCTCTTCTCCCTGGGCCCCTTGCTCTTACTCTTCCTCGACCAGACATTACAGTGTTTGTCTTTTTTTTGTTTCCAAAAACATCACTCCTCAAGGTCTTGCCTTATAAACCCCACTGAGTCTAAGCCAGAATGGAAGAAGCTGTGGTTGGCCCAATTTACCCAACATAAATAAGCTGTGTCTCAATTATTCAGTTGTTTGTTTATTATCAGCTGAGATATATTTTTGATATTGATATTGTTTTTGTACTGATATCATTGCAGAAGCAGAGGCTTTTATACTGTATCTAAGGTTTGGAATATTGTTTTTGCTATTGTGGGATGTTGTGTGTTAACATTCGTAGATACTACAAAAACAGTCCATAATTTTGTTGGGAGGTATAGCTTGTCTGTTAAGAAAATGTAAGCATTGTGGAAATGTGTTCACTGACTGCATATTGGGTGAACACGACATGAAATGTGTGAATGGTATGGCCACAACAGACCGATGCTGTGCTAATTGTGTTTAGAGTTTTGCAAATGTGACAACTGTTTGGACAAACGCTTGTTAGCGACTGAAAAAAACTGTAACAAGCAAGAAAACTACATGTAAACTTACAGGCCACATGAATCTGAGTGGCCACACACACACACACAGATACTTTTTCACCTTTCTGCACTACATTACATGGTCCTCAGACTGAAATAAAAATGTTAATGATTTCCATCAGGGGTGTCAAACTCAAATACACAGTGGGCCAAAATTCAAAACTGGAACTAACGGGCTAACATTAATAATTATTGAAAAAAATCTTCCTCCAGATATAAGAAACAATCTTTTCTTATTGACTCAAACAAATTTTGCTGAAAAACTGAATATGGAACAAGCAAGGCTTAATACTAAACGATATATATTAGCTGTATAATACCAGTAGGCCAGCTCTAATAGTAATGGCTTCGCGGGCCAAATGTAATTACACTGCAGGCCAAATTTGGCCCTTGGGCCAGAGTTTGACACCTATGATTCACATCATGGGAAGTTTGTGTCTCTTGTCCCCCATGGAGCGGTGACTCAGCACAATGTGAAGGTGTGATCACATTCAGATTTCCACAACAGGAGTAAAACATGTGCACACACACGGTGCTGAGTGTTAACAGATGCGTGTCCTCCGGCTGGCTGCTTGGCTCTCACTCCTCTGCAGGTCTGATTGCTTGGTGCAGACTTAATGCAGCGTGGAACTCAAGAATCTCTCTGAACAAACAGCAGAAAGCTGTAACCTCAGATGGCAGAAGACGTAATGAGAGCAGGATTGTGCAATGATATGATGGTTGTTTCATAACTGCTAACAAGCCCATATTTCTCCCATTGTGGAGCAGGTTAAAGGGGACTTCTCAGAATCTTTGTGTAATGGATATATATATATATATATATATATATATATATATATATATATATATATATATATATATATATATATATATATATATAACAAATATTTTTTTGTTTATATATATATATATATATATATATATATATATATATATATATATATATATATATATAAATCCCCTCTCGCCCCTGCCGGCGAGAGCTACCAGAGGCCTGGGAGCTTGAGGGTCCTGTGATCTCCGATGTAGTTCCTGGGACATCCTGGAGCCACTTGCCTAGCTTGTAAGTCACGGCACCCGGCACTCCGATTACCACTGGGACCACTGTTGCCTTTACCCTCCACATCTTCTCGAGCTCTCCTATGAGCCCTTGGTACTTCTCCAGCTTCTTGTGTTCCTTCTTCCTGATGTTGCTGTCACTTGGTATCGCTGCATCTATCACGTGGAGGGAGTGGAGGGTGAAGGTAACAGTGATCTTAGTGGTAATTGGAGCGCTCGGTGCAGTAACCCCCCAAGCTAGGGGCAAATATGCATTTGGAGCAAATCTACCAAATCAACAGTTTTTTTTTTTTTTACTGAAACATATTCCAATTATAGTTATATAACAGACATAGACATAATATGTAGACTCTCAGCTTTCATTTGAGGGTATCAACATTCAAATTGGATGAAGGGTCCTTAACATGTGCCACATTCATTCTATAAGGACCAAAAGTAATTGGACAATTGACTCAAAGGGTGTTTCTGGGGCAGGTGTGGGCAATTCCTTCGCTATGTCATTATCAATCAAGCAGAAAAAGGCTTACAGTTGCCGATTTGAGGTGTGGTGCTTGCATTTGGAAGTTTTTTCTGTGAAGAGACAACATGCCATCAAGGGAGCTCTCCATGCAGGTAAAACAAACTATTCTTAAGCTGCGGAAAAAAAAACATTTGAGAAAAAGCAGCACGGTGGCACGGTGGTTAGCACTGTTGCTGCACAGCAAGAAGGTCCTGAGTCCAGTTCCACCATCTGGCAGGGGTCTTTCTGTGTGGAGTTTGCATGTTCTCCCCGTGTTTGCGTGGGTTCTCCCCGGGCTCTCTGGCTTCCTCCCACAGTCCAAAGACATGCAGTTAGTGGGGATAGGTTAATTGATCAATCCAAATTGCCCATAGGTGTGAATGCGGGAGTGAATGTGAGTGCGAATGGTTGTCTGTCTCTGTGTGTTAGTCCTGCGACAGACTGGCGACCTGTCCAGGGTGTACCCCACCTCTCGCCCTATCACAGCTGGGATAGGCTCCAGCGGTCCTGAAAAGGATTAGCGGAAGCGAATGGATGGATGGATAGACATTTGAGGAATTGCTACGATTATTACGAGTGGAAAAAGCTACAGTTTGGTACATCCTGAAAAAGAAAAAGAAAAAACAGGTGAACTCAGCAATGCAAAAAGACCTAGCCGTCCACGGAAGACAACAGTGGGGGACAGTGTTGGGAAGGTTACTTTTAAAATGTATCCCACTACAGATTACAGATTACATGCCCCACAATGTATTTTGTAACGTATTCCGTTACGTTACTCAATGAAAGTAACGTATTCTGAATACTTTGGATTACTTAATATATTGTCATGCTTTTTACAGCTACATGAATGTACTATTGCTGTGTGATTTATTACTTTTACTGAAGGTTACTCTCCATACCAACACCAACTAGATGTTTAAATCTTAATATAAATGAGTAACAGTAGGTGGACATTAGGTAAGGCTGCACTTTTTGCAGTGATCTCGTATAGAAAACTATTCCGCGCGTAAATAAAACAGGTCCGCGGCTCCGAACCGTAGTAAAGGGACCTCTGGCTAATACGTCGGGTTCGTGTCGGGCTCGTAGCTGAAAACTAGCTTTACTTTGTTATCTGGGTCAAGTTTGCTAGTGAGAGACAGAGAGAGGCGTTGAAAGGCTGCTCCAACCAAACGTATTGTTTCGGAAGAAAACATGAACACGGTGTACAGTCGAGTCTTAACAGCTTACTTACAGCTGGGCTACACTGCCCATGAGGCTACATTCTTTAGGGCTATGTCTGTAACACTCAGCCTGTTGCCTTCATATTAAATCATTTTGTGAATAATTTTAAAAAATATTTCTTCACGTCATTATGCTCGATGCAAGTAGAGGTGATGTGCCGCGAGATTGATACACAGGCATTAGAGGCTTTTAATGCGTGTTTTGTTTGGGTTTCCACCGGCGTGGAGAGGGCATAGCCTTATGAAACAGGAGAACACCACCATGTAATCCCTTTATTTCAACAAAGTAACTGTATTCTGAATACCACATTTTTAAACAGTAACTGTAACAGAATACAGTTACTCATGTTTTGTATTTTAAATACGTAACGGCGGTACATGTATTCCATTATTCCCCAACACTGCGTGATAGACGCAGCAATACCGAATGACAGCAACATCCCCAACACTGGTGGTGGATGATGATGACATTTGCATGGTGAAGAGAAACCCCTTGACAACAGCCAACCAAGTGAAGAACACTCTCCTGGAGGTAGGGATATCGATTCTTTGGACAGATGAAACCAAGATCAACCTCTACCAGAACCACAGCAAAAAAAAAGTATGGAGAAGGCGTGGAACAGCTCATGATCCAAGCACGCCGCATCATCTCTAAAACACGGCGGAGACAGTGTGATGGCTTGGGCGTGCATAGCTGCCAGTGGCACCAGGACACTAGTGTTTATTGGCACAGGACAGAGTCAGCTGAGGTGTTCAGAGACTCACTGTCTGCTCAAATCCAGCTAAATGCAGTCAAATTGACTGGACGGCATTTTGTAATACAGATGGACAATGAGCCAAAAAACAAGACAAAACAAAAAAACTGTTTAGTTTCCCACATTTGTATGCAATCTTTTTGCTCAGCCCACTTTTAAAATCCATTGTGGTAATGTACAGAATTAAATTAGAAAAATGTTGTCACTCTCTGTCCAAATATTTAGGGACCTAACTGTATACAAAACGGAGATTTGCTCAAGTCTAACGAAGCCTCATTTGCAACAGTTTTCCATGCTGCACCCATATGGAAAACAAATCCTCTCAACTGTTTGAATCTAATCACATGCTGCAGGTCCAGGCTTAGGACATCCTGTTGTCTATGGCACAAATTATGTCCCTTTAATATGTGTACTGGAGATGATTCTCAAAAATGCAGTGGCTGTCGTCAAAGTGTCTGATCAGAGACCAGCAGCTGGAAGCTGTTAAGTCTACTTAATGTCTATTAAACTGTTCTCCAGAGCTTCAGCTGTTCTCCTTTCCATGAAGCTGTTGTGAAATATTAAACTGACTGAATTTTGCTGCAAAAACACTGGACCCCTACAGTTTAACTGAGTGTTCGCAGCAGTAGTGTGGCTGAACTTTGGATCTGAGGACAAGTATGTTACTGGCCAATGGGATTCACTCAGTTTTTTCCACTTCAGCACTCAGTTTGTGGTTCTCATGTTTATGCTTAAAGTCCTCTCTTACACTGTGGCTCAGACTGACCATACCCCTAATCCATTCAGGGTTAGGGGTATGGCTTGGTTAATGTTAACCTCTTTATTGAATCTTTGCTTGCTTAAAACAGCTTTTAACTGTCAAGGTATGTGGGGAAAAGCATTGCCTTTATTTACAGTGTAGCCCCTGTGTCTCCCTCTGTGTGTCAAAGTGGACATTGTGATGTGAGTATTGTTTTTGTTCCCACTCCTTGTGTTCTGTGTTTCTTTTTCTTTTTTTTTTGAAAAAATTACTTTATTTAAATATCAAAATACACAATTACAAATACACATAATACAAGCACCATGCACAAATTATTCACATCTTGTTTTACATTTTACAATAATAAAAGCTCCCACGGCAAGTTGTTACCTAGTTTCATATCTCTCGTTTTCCTTCTTCTCAGCTCAGTTACAATGTTTTTACGTACTACGAAACTACTTATCATTTTTTGTTCTATAACCCCTTTAGCCCTTGTTTTCCATATGTGTACATTTATAATGCACATCACCAACCAAAACAATCTCCTTTTATTTTCACTCATCTTTTCTTTAAACAAACCATATCTTACTGATTTTGTATTATTTTCAATATTAAAACCTACTTTATCTATCCTCCTTATTTCAACCGTCCTGTAACATGATATCAATAGATGATCAAGAGTTTCGTCTTCATCACAATTCTCCATGGGGCATTTCTTTGTAGTAACGAAGCAACTCCACAGAACTACAGCTCTTACTGGGAGACGTCCGACAGAGATAAGCCACACTGTATCTCTCATGTTCTCGGATATTACTTTATCATATATGTTTTTAACTATTTTCTGATTTTCTTCTTTTTCCACAGCCTTATATTGTATCATACCTTCATTTTTTTTAGATTGATTTTATTATATATTTGTTTTGAGTTTAATTGTAAAAGATTTAAGCCATCCAATTTCCACTGATCCACAAGATCCCCAAACACAAGTTTAAAGTATGGCACTCCCGTTCGGGCTCTCCCTTTCATTTTTTTCCACAAAGATTTCTTCCCTTGGATCCAGTGGGTGCTTCGCTCAAATGCGCTATATACATTTTTTAGAAAAGGAATCATCAAAATAACGCTAAGATCTGGCGCTCCTAATCCTCCATTTTCTTTTCCTTTATACATTAATTTCCTCTGCGTTACTTCGCGGTTTCTTCTGTTCTGTGTTTCCTCATCCCGTCATGTGCTCCTAAATGTTCTCGTTCTCCCTCCAAGCCGTCTCTGTGTACTTCCTCTTTTACTTTGAAGGTCTGTGTCTCATGTAAGTGTATTCTGCTTTGCTTCCTTTCTCGTCAGTTCTGATTTCTCCCAGCTGTGTTTCCCCCCTGTCTCCCGTTCCCTTATTGCCCCTGTGAATATATAAGCCCTGTGTTTTCTCTTGCTGGTTGCTGGTTCTTCTGTGATGTCTTCCCCAACTCGCCCTGTGTTTCCTCCGTGGTCCTTCCTGTGTTCCTTTGCATGTCACTCTGTGAGTTTTGGTTTCACTTTCATGTATTTAGGTTTTCCCAGTTTAGTTATTTCTTAGTTCCTGTCCTCGCCATCTCCACCTTAAATAAACTCACTCCTTATACCGACCTGCCTGCACTTGGGTCCTCGCTTTACCTCCACACGGCCTGCCTCGCAAGCCGTGACACACACATTCCAGAACAAAGGGAAACAAGGGACAGCAGCACAATACACACATACGGCCATCCAAAATAAACAAGTCCACAGAGTGCTCATGAACCCTGGGTCCCCCAGACCCAGGTCCTTGACATAAAACTGTAATCCAAAAAAGCTGGAATTGGACTTCATTTTAAATGCAACATCTTCTAGTTCTGAAAAATGCGGTTAAAGCAAAACCTCGTACTGGACAGATCACCTCAGATGGCAGAAGTGTATGTCAGAAGGATAACAACATTTTTTATTAAAATGTAAAAAATAATAGAAATGATTGCTCAGTATTAAGTGTCGTTTATTAAAACAGATATGCAGGTTGTAAGTCATAAAATAAATTTTTAATCTTTAATCTCAGTCCATCATTTAACTCTTAGAAAACCCAAACATACTCAGGTGGTTTTCGGTTCTGACTGGATTTGTAATTTCTTCACTGAACATAAATGAACTCATTTGTATAGCTCAGAACTGGTTCAGTTTACATTGTTCTCATGCCTCAGGATGTAACCTCTCAGACAGAGGTGCTAAAATGAGGTGATCTGACCTGTAATTATGCTATTCTTGCAAAAACACCCCACCCTGCAGCTGTTTAAGCAGGGCAATGCCCACGCACACAGTGCCAGAGTAGCGCAGGCCTTCAGCATTCCCTGGCCAGCATTTATTACCAATATGCGTCTTGTTGAACATGCCTGAGACATGCTGGGTCTACATCAGTCACAACCAATGACCACAGCACAGGTGAAAGCTGCAGCAACACATCCGCCACTTGTCCAGACAGGTGACTGAAGGTGTGACCAGCCTAAGAATCAGGTTTTGTGTGTTTATATTTTGTTTCTATGTACCCATCATCACTGGCTGTGTATCAAGTACTATGACACATTTCAAGTGTAAGTAAATGTAAGAATAAACCGTAGCAAACAGTGCTGGGCGAGTCATGTAAAAAACTGTACAACATTCCTCTTTATTCAGCGTGACAAAAAACCCACGTCTCCTGCCTGACAACAACTGAAGGGTGAAAACAAGCAGTTTGTTTTCTTTTGTTCGATGTGTAACGTGAAGAGGAACACTAAGCAAAACCAAATGCTGCACTTCAGGGGAAGATCCCCCAGGCATGAGAAAACAGAAACCTCCATTCCTCAGTGGAGCTGTTGTCTTCTTTTTTTCACTTAGAAATTCATCAGGCATCGGCTGAGGCAGGGACAGAGGGTCTCTGACAGAGCACTTCTGTTTCACTGCGATGTCTCTGTTGGTCTGATGTGAAAGCAGATTAGGCTAACTTCTGGTCACCTTTGTCTGCAGTTTCACTCCAAAGTCTGAGCCCTGATTAGTTCACATGCGCTGCTCAGTGCTACAACGCATGTCCTAGTTTGTGTCCAGATATGATCACATTCACAAAGCCTTGCTTAGACACCTGTAGCAGCACGTAGTTTCATGTTCTTATGCTGAAGCATTTTGATCTCTGATGCTGAACAATGCTGCAGATTAGTTATTGACTTGTTATTGTTGGTGTGGCTCCAAAGTGTAATGGCTTATGCATCTGCCTAACAAACCAAAGATCCTTGAGTCACTCCTCCGAGGAGATGGAAGTCCCTTGGGTTTTCATCAGGGAAAGCATCCTAGATAAAATCTACCAAATCAAATATGTTTGGCCACCCAGCGTGGCGACGAGGGAACAGCGGAAAGTAGCTTTTATTGTTTGTGTGAAACTAGTTCATAACAAAATATAACAATGCAACATTCACACAATTAGAGCGTGCACAGATAAGCCAAACCCAGTGTCCACTCACACACTGAGGCTTTACTATTAATCCTGTGTCATACAGAATCAATCATTTAAGATCAAAACAGTCAAATTTAATGACTACAACATTTTGCAGCTTATTGCAAGTTATACCTAAGTAGACTCCTTGTAATTGAGCATTTTAGATTAATTTATAAGTACATTTACTAAATCTGAGTACTTTCTCCATCTCTATAAGACAGTTTAAAATAATTAGATTTTGTACAGTTACTCAGACAAGTGGTGTTATGACATATGAAATAGTAGGTCTGTCTTCTTTTAAGGTACAGCAACTCCTTCATCCACTTCATAACTGTAAAGCCATGTCATCCACCTCAACAAAACATGCATTAATATCAAAGAAATACAACTCTGCGGTGTCGTTGGTGGCCACCTGGAAAATATCAGCTCTCCCCAGCTGGTTGGGAAATGGTTGCAGGAGGTTTCTGGCTGTTGCTTGGTGAAGCTGGTCACAAATAGACAAACAGTGCTTCAACAAAAACCTCCTCGTGACAACTTTGGCTGCTTGCTCTGCTCGCCTGTAGTTTGTATGGAAGATGCCGACTTGCAAACACTCATCAACTACACCAGGTTTCGTGCAAGCTTACCGACTTACCAAAGGGTTTCAACCTTCAAAGTAAAAATGGCATTTTTTGAAATGTGTTAGCAGCAAAGCACAGCTTTTACTCTGAAGGTGAACATTCCTTTGTTCTATTATTAGCTGCACTTCAAGTTTTGTGTTTTACTAGCGCTTGGTAGCTTGTTAATAAGTGTTAAAATAGCATCTTCCACGCAAACTATAGTTGACTGCTGCAATCTGTGAGTAACCAAAGCAGTTACAATGATGTTTTTGCTGCATTTGCATCCACACCCAGCAACAACCAGCAACCTTTAGCCAACTGGTTGGGGAATGCACATTTTTCTTTGGGGGGTCTAGGTCTCTGTGGCCTAAGTTGCTCCAGGTTGTGCAGCTGCCAGGATTTCATGCTCTGGTGCTTATGTAGTGCTTTTGTACTCTAACTGAACCTTTTTATTTTACACCTCATTCGTCTAATTACAAGCACATTCATACCAGCACTTTTTTAGCATTACAAATTCATGCACACACTCACACTCCAACGATTGCAAGGGTAACTTGGGGTTCAGTATTATGCCCAAGGTTACATGAAGATTGGAGCAGCTGGGGTTTGAACCGGCAACATGCTGATTAGTAGACAATATGCTGTATATCTCATGTCTCACACACATCTATATGAAGCCTGATGTCATCAAAAAGAGCTCTTTTCTCTGTTGTGTATTAAAAAATGATCATATTGCTGAACTTTTAAAAGTGGATCAGATCATAATGCATCTGACACTGTTCCCAAAGATATACACATCAATCACAGTCACCTCACACAGTGAGTTAACTTCTCTTTTTTCATACTTACCACAACTATTCCAGTCATTTTTCTTGTGAAGAACTAAGATGAACTGAGACACAGTCTGAAAATGTGTGCTGTAAACCACATTAATATGATTCTCCACCTCTCTCTCAATTGCTGTTTTTTTGTGTGGCTGCTCTGAAAATCTTTAAAATGTATCCTTCAGATGTGGTTGGAGAACAAATTACATGAAGCTGTTTTCACAATTCCTGAGTGATACATAATCAGGTTGTTCAGATGTGTTTTAAACCCATTGCTCTTTGAGTTTCTTTACAGGAATAGGCTTGTCTCCAGGGACCTTGCTGACCCAACTGCTGATAGAAATCTTTCTTGCAACAGATAAAAACAGCAAGTTTAGGTTGATATTTGGTCAGTTCTGACATAGAATCACATAACATGCATAAAACAGTCCACTGTGTTAAAAGTGAACTGAACAACAATGAACTGCAGTCCTTTCCAAAAACACATGCTGGGTGGGAGGTTAGAAAACAATGTTGCAAGCACCAGATTCACAATGTTGCCTTAACAAAGATGCATGGTTTTACAAGGACTGTCTAACTGGTTCCCACTTGTGGTTCAGTGATCCCCGCTTGACGTCACTGTAGCAGAATTTATGATAACATACTGCGTACAGATGACCAAAACGTTAATTCGTATAATCAGCGTTGGCATAACATTTGTCTAAAACCATAAACAGAAAACAACAGGCTTCCACTTGACTGGTAAAATCAAAATCAAATCTGGTACCTACATGTGCTCAATTTACAATATACCTGGTGGTCTCTGTCCTGCAAGACACCAATTAAGAAACTTCCAGCTTAACTTAGGTATCTCCCGGTCCCTAACCTGGTACTCAATCTATAAGTCTCAAACATACTACCTATGAGAGGTTCCCCACTGTTACCCAACCTAAAAATGTCAAATCTACTACCTACATGTGGTCCCCGGCCTGGTACCCAACCTAGAAGTTATTAACCTACAAGTCCTCCACCTACTATCTACCTGAGGATTCCCAATTTCTTACACAACAAAGGTGTTCCACTATAGAAATCTGACACATGCTGCTTATTTGGGACTTCCAGTAGTGGTGTCTTCCAAATCATCAACATAGTACCTTTACCTGGTTCCAAACCAAGAGTCACCAGGTAACTGCAGCTGTTTAAATTATTTTGAACAACTTTTAAAGTAAAAGGCACCAGGTCATTTTAGGACACATGCAGAGTAAGGTCAAGATCTTACGTAATCAGAGACAGACACAATAATTCCTACATAACTGGAAGTTCCCAACCTCAGTCTCTATTTATTTATTTATTTATTTATTTATTTATTTATGTAAGCATCAAAAGTCACAGCCGATTTGAAAAATCTCTGAACCAACCGAAGTACAGATGTTTTTTCTTTATCTTCCGTAACAGAAAAATCTGTCTGTTCTCCTGTCAATCACCTGTCCACAGATATGCACCTGGGACTTTTATCTGCAGTGCAGATGAAAATAGAAACTTATCTTCACATCTTATATGCCTCGTGCATTTTCAGGACAAGTTTTGGCTTCTTTTTGGTTATGAAACAGTCTCTTATCCACATTTAGCCTCAGTCCGTGATAAAAACTTGTACAGCTTGTTTTGCAGTCAGTTAAGATGTACCATGACAACCGATAAACAGAAATTATTGTACTCCAACACAGGAGTGCTCACAAGGGAAGGTTGTTTCCAATTATCTCTCAGGGATTTTTTAATCTGCACCCAGTCAGGTACCCAACCTAGGATTCGTAAATATGCTGCCTCCATAACGGCTCTAATGTAGAAATTTCCAGCTACTACCTACCCAGGCTGACCAAGATTCGAAGTGACAGTGAGGTTCCTAGCCTTGAAGTCTACTACCCATTACCTTCCTGGAATTTCCTGACATGTTTGAAATCTCATCTATTTACTCAAGCATCTCAGTAGAGTGAGTAACTCTGAATGCACTCTGAAGATTTCAATCAACCCAATTTAAATGTTTTTCTTTTACCCTCATGAGCAGAGAGATCCGCCTGTACTCCTGCCACTCATCTTCCCTGTGAGCCGTGGATTGATCTGATGTGCTGCCGGGAATCTTGGTGAATTATCTGGAGTGCAGCTGAAAATAGAAACCTGTCTTCTTATCTCTGCTGTTGTTTTGGTTTTCAGGGCAAGCTTGGTCTTCTTTTGTTTATGAAACGGCCTTTGACCCTGAGGTAACAACAGCCCCCGATGAAAACATTATTCCCTGCTGCAGTTAGACAAGCTGTTCTATACCAGTGACGAGTTTTGTTAGAAATCATCATGCGTTCTTTATTAACACAGGTTCATTCATTGCTGTGTCTAAATGGTTCATCGAGGTTTACAAAGTACTTCTAGAAAAAAAAAAAACATTCCTGCAGCCAAAATTTCAGACAGGCTGACAAGTTTCCACTGCACAGTCCTCTCATTCCTTTATTTTCTTTTCAAAGTAGTGAATCTTTGATGAGCAAGATAAGATGACACTAAAATGCAAAATTATAGGCCAAAGTTCACGTGACTATCATGACAGAATCCCATCATCATATCTCTGTTTTTTTAGCTGTTTCCGTGCTAATCAGACCGAGGTATCTTTAACCCTGACTCTGACTTTTCTGGCAGATTGACGATTTATGTTAAGGTCCTATGTGAACTGACTCAACCTCCTCTAACACGAAACCACATGCCAGCATTAAAGACAAGAACCCCACAGACCTCAAGAACTGAAGCAGAACGATTTAGATAATACACACCTAGACAAACAAAACAGGGTTCGTGATGAAAATAGCTTTGCATTAAAAACAGTCTGTGTTAGCAATGGTATGTTGTTAAATGTACAAAAGATAGCATCTGATCCTAAAATCCAGAAATAGATCCCTAATTTTTTCCAGCACATTACAGCATTTTTTGTTGTGCAATGTTTAAGCAAAGGCTTTATCAAAGAACAACCAGCAAATCCTCTGAGAAAAACAGCAGACTTTTCTGTCTGGAGGGACCGTTTTAAAGAGGGATTATTATGTTCATTTCCAGCTTCTATTCTTGAACTCCATTAAAGTAACTTGGAATGACTAACAGATGAAAAAAATCCTAATTTCTTATGCTGTCCTTTTGTGCAGGCCCCTGTTATCCTGTAAAACAGGCGATTTTAGTAGCAATTATAAGCTTTAAACTTACAAGAAAACAGAACTTCACCAGTGAAAAAAATGCTGCTTAGACAAAAGTGAATTAAAACATCTTTAACCAGGACACATGATTGCAACAAGATATATGTAGATGTATAAATGGTAAATGGCCTGCATTTGTATAGCGCTTTTCTAGTCATTAAGGACCCCAAAGCGCTTCACACTACATTCAGTCATTCACCCATTCACACACACACATTCACACACTGGCGATAGCAAGCTACATTAGATTAGATTAGATAGAACTTTATTAATCCCTCGGGTGGGTTCCTCTGGGAAATTCGATTTCCAAAAAAGCACAGCACCGACAGAAGTTACAGAGTTACAGAATATTATATATATATATATATATATATATATATATAAAAACACCCAGCACGCCCCTGCGGGCGGTTTATCCTTCAAGCTCGGGTCCTCTACCAGAGGCCTGGGAGCTTGAGGGTCCTGCGCAGTATCTTAGCTGTTCCCAGGACTGCGCTCTTCTGGACAGAGATCTCTGATGTTATTCCCGGGATCTGCTGGAGCCACTTGCCTAGCTTGGGAGTCACCGCACCTAGTGCTCCGATTACCACGGGGACCACCGTTACCTTCACCCTCCACATCCTCTCGAGCTCTTCTCTGAGCCCTTGGTATTTCTCCAGCTTCTCGTGTTCCTTCTTCCTGATATTGCTGTCATTCGGAACCGCTACATCGATCACTACAGCCGTCTTCTATATATATATATATATATATATATATATATATATATATATATATATATATATATATATATATATATATATATATATATATATATATATATATATATATATATATATATATATATATATATATATATATATATATATATATATATATATAATACACACACACACATATATATATATAAATACAGAGACAATATAAATAAAATATACGAAGGGGATAAATAGAATAAATAGGAATAAAAATAAAAATACAAGTGAATTGCACATTTCAAGTATTGAGTCTATTGCACTGTTGACTATTTACAAAAGTATTGCACAAAAGGTATTGCACAGTGAGGTGAAGAGGCACTACAGCTTAGTTGTTCCCCCCTCCTTTGTCCTCCTGTTTCCCCTCCCTCTCCCCTCCAGAGAGGAGTTAAACAGTCTGATGGCGTGTGGGACAAAGGAGTTTTTAAGTCTGTTAGTTCTTGTCTTTGGGAGAAGCAACCTGTCACTGAACAGACTCTTCTGATTGTTTATGGCCGTGTGCAGAGGATGCCCAGCATTGTCCATAATGTCCATCAGTTTCTTTAATGTCCTTTTCTCTGCCACTGTCACCAGAGTGTCCAGCTTCATGCCGACCACAGAGCTAGCCCTCCTGATCAGTTTCTCCAGCCTGCATGAGTCCTTCTTTGCTGTGCTGCTCCCCCAGCACACCACAGCATAGAAAAGTACTCCAGCAACCACCGACTGGTAAAACATCCTCAGGAGCTTCCTGCAGATGTTAAAAGACCTCAGCCTCCTGAGGAAGTACAGTCGGCTTTGGGCTTTTTTATACAGGTGCTCTGTGTTGCATGACCAGTCCAGTTTATTGTCCACCCACAGCCCGAGGTACTTGTACTTGTTGACCACCTCCACCTCCTCCCCCTCTATCTGAACCGGCAGTGGACCTTCTCTGGACCTCCCGAAGTCCACAACCAGTTCCTTGGTCTTTGAGGTGTTGAGTTGCAGGTGGTTTGTGTGACTCCATGCGACAAAGTGCCTCACCAGACTTCTGTACTCCTCTTCCTGATCATCCCAGATACACCCCATGATGGCCGTGTCATCTGCAAACTTCTGAATATGGCATAATTCAGAGTTGTAGCAGAAGTCAGAGGTGTACAGGGTGAAGAGAAGAGGGGACAGCACAGTTCCCTGTGGTGCTCCTGTGCTGCTGACCACTGTGTCAGACGTGATGTCCTTCAGCCTGACGTACTGTGGTCTGTCGGTGAGGTAGTCGGAGATCCAAGCCACCAGGCAGGGGTCCACCTCCATCCTGTTCAGTTTTTCCTGAAGCATACAGGGCCGGATGGTATTAAAGGCACTGGAAAAGTCAAGAAACAGGATCCTGACCGTGCCTTTTCCCCCATCCAGGTGTGAGTGGGCTCTGTGTAGGAGGTACAGGATGGCATCCTCCACTCCGACACCCGCCTTGTATGCAAACTGTAGTGGGTCCTGGGCATGTTGTACCTGTGGTCGGAGGAGGTTGAGGAAGAGCCGCTCTAGAGTCTTCATAAGATGTGACGTCAGTGCTGCCGGTCGGAAGCCACAGCTGCCCTGGGGCACACTGACAGAGGCGTGCCTTACCGTATGCAGTGTGTGTTTTTGTAAATATAAACCTTTATTTATAAGAAGACGAGGCAGGATAAGTCCAGAGACAAATAACTTTTCTCTTTTGTGGGGATTCATTGTTCTTTCTTTTGCTTCATCTGAAAGTCATCTGAGGTAAACCTCCTGCAGGCTGACCATAAAAGGCTTAAAGATTATTTTCCCCTAAATGTTTTAGTAATGTGTTTAAACTGCATTGTGATGTGTTTTTGGGTCAGTTCCAGAGTCCTGCTCACTTCCTCCTCCTCCTCCTCCTCCTCCTTCAGCTGAACATTTGAGAACAATTAGCACATTATGATCAGGATTACACCCCATAAGAGGTCTATAGTGCGAGTCCTCGTGATAACTCGTGATCTATCATACGCAGCTCGGAACATTTAGCGTGAATTTTTAATGATGTTATTCAACGAAATCAGCGAAGGTCCTTGAACTGAAGCTTGAAAACATGAAAGTCACATTTACAGGTAAAAAGCTGATATATGAACATTTAAGTGTCTCCAGTAAATAACGAGAATGAGTTTGATACAATTTTACACTTTTTAAATTCTATGGATCTTGAAACTAAAACTCTGCATGTGTGGCTGTTTTTACTCTAACATTTAAATTTACATTATTAAACTTTTTTTTTCCTTGGTGAATAAAAATCTGAAATTTCTCAGCTAAACAAAACATTTTGCTTCCCGTCCCATTTGTGTTCAGACTGTGGTGATAAGCAGAACACTCTTTTTTTCGATACTTCCATTAGAATGTCCATGTAACACTCTGTGCACACAGTTTACTTGTGTACCACTATATTCTACTGAATATATACTGAACGTTAATACAAAGATGGTCAGAAATGTTTTGTAAATGACTTGCCAAACTTTTAAAATCATACATAACATAATTATCATGGAGAACAAAGTAAATGTTTGAATCATGCTATAAAACTTTTGCTTAACAGTGAAAATACAAAACAGGGAATTGATTGGCACCCAGTCTGCAATCCACAAAGCATCAAACCCCTGCAGCTGCTCATGAAGGTGGTGGGTACTCACAAGTTGGTCCCATACGAGCTGCTGCTCTGGGGATGGTTTGCCTCCCTGATCCCTCTTTGGTGAGGTGCTTTGGGCATGCCCAACTGGGAAAAGACCACAGGCAGAACCAGGGCGTGGTTTGGGAACGCATGAGAAGTGTTGTAGGTAGTGAATAGGTGGAGGGAGGTGTGAGCATCTGTACTGAGATTATTATTCTCCTGCAGCCTGGACTAGAGCCCTATGAAATGGATGATAGTGAGTTTTGACCTGTAGTTTTTCTCCACACAATGACCTAGAATAGTCAGAAAACTTACACATTATGGACAAAAGTACTGGGCCACCTACTCTCCACACCCACTGAAGCTGCTCAGCCACAGTTGTTGTAATGCCAGGGGAGGTTTGGATCTCTGCAGTTATTGAGTCAGCAGAGCGTTGGCGACTTTTACAAACTCGGCAACCCCACTCTGTAACTTTGCATGGTTTGAGTTTGCCGTGGTTCCTAAACGCTTCCACTTTGCAATAATACCAATGACAGCTGATTGTGGATGATCTAGGAAACAAAAAATTCGATTTTACATTTCAGTCAAATTCAACGAGCTCATTAGAACAACCCATTCTTTCACAAATGTTTGTAAAAGCAGACTCCGTGGCTAGCTGCTTGATTTTATGCACCTGCACCAACAGGACTGAAAATACCTAAATTCAAAGGTTAAGATTATCTATAGGCTGCAACAAAAGCATGCTTTCTTCTCATTGGTCACTTTCTGCATTAAAAACGGAGAAATGCTGTAATAGCATTTTTTCTTTTTTATGCACAAATTAAAAACACTCAAACTCATTGGGAAGCATACTTTGTAAATTGAGCTGTCAGTATAAACATCAGTCTGCAATCGAACCTTGTCATTAATCTAGTTGCTGTCGGGGGGCCTCTCCAGCTGAGACCGACACTGCCTCTGTGTCTTGAATGTAAACTCAGGAAATGAGCTGCCATGGATAAATGAGCCGCACATGAAGGTCCCTGGACAGTCCACACACTCAGCTGGCGAAAGAAATTGAGAAAAAGTCTGAAAGCTCCAGCAATAACAAGCCATCAGCAGCCATTTTCCACTCAGTGGGACAGTAGGAATATTTACTCTTTTATTAGGAGACATTTTAAAAAAAAAACCAGGAAATGAAACAGTATAGAAATCAGTAGGATACCTTAAGGTTTGGGGGTGTTTTTCCTTATAAAGTTTATGGTATTTTCATTATTTTTGTTTCTTTTAGGCTGTTTCTGCCCAGCTTGCCTCAGAATCATGTGTCTGAAAAAAACAGAGCCAGTCATTTTTGGGAACTGGGCAGATAAAGTCAGTTTTTTCCCCTCCGGATATTAGCTCCAAAATAATGAACTTTACATAATTAATTATAATTATATAATAATTATAAAATTATAAATAATTAAATCGTTCAATAGTGCAACATAAAGGGCAGGAATAAATAAGGTGGAAGAAAAACGAAGAACATTAAATGTCTTGGACTAAAATGACATGTTTTGACATGTCTGCAATCGTCAGTCAGGGAGATCAGAGCTGAGATGTCCTGACTGGAAAAACCTCGTCACCTTTAGCCCACTTCCAACTCTGCGCCTCCACACCCACCTACTCTGGTTTACTATAACTCTGAGGAGTCAGCTTCGCAGCTGTGGAGGGTGTCTGAGTTAAGTGGGTAAGTTAGGAATGCTACAGCAAGCTCTGGTTATCATACGGATGTACTGGGATTGTGGCCATGACCTGATGGGAAATGCATGTTTTCTGTATAGGATGCATTCAGATAAGCACAACATAAGAGACTAAAACATTTATGCATTTAACTACTGCTACTTTTACTAACATTTAAAAGAACGAAAATAAACAGGTGCAAAGAGCTTTATAGGAAAATCCAGATACATCAGAGAGCCGGACAGAGCCGGAAATCCCATCACTAGTGGGCACTCAGTGTTACTGATCCATCCATCCATCCATTCGCTTCCGCTTATCCTTTTCAGGGTCGCGGGGGGCGCTGGAGCCTATCCCAGCTCTCATAGGGCGAAAGGCGGGGTACACCCTGGACAGGTCGCCAGTCTGTCGCAGGGCTAACACACAGGGACAGACAACCATTCACACTCACATTCACTCGCACATTCACACCTAGTGGCAATTTGGATTATCCAATTAACCTATCCCCACAAGCTGCATGTCTTTGGACGGTGGGAGGAAGCCGGAGTACCCGGAGAGAACCCACGCAAACACGGGGAGAACATGCAAACTCCTGTTACTGATCCCAAAGGTGCAAACAAAGTGAACGCACAGGGGGGTTGTGAGAACAACTGGGAAAGTCCAAGTCACAACAACAGTCACTTCAAGGCATTTATATTTTAAGATAAAGACTGTTACTGTAGTTAAATTACTTTTCCACTGAAAAAGTAGAGTAACTAATTACTGTTCATTTTTAGGTATTTTAATTACAGTGACTTACAATTAAACTCGCTGAATATCATTATTTAATTTCAATAATTTATCTTCTAAACGTAGAAGTAAACACTTTAACATCGCTGTAGTGCAGCTGTGCGTCATTTTGCACCAGTTTGCTGCACAGTCGTATTCTAAAGCAGAAGATGTCGGACTCGGCCTTGTTCATCATCCATGGATAACACCGCGGCAACTCCTGCTAAGCAGGCAAAGCCTGATTTTACTTCAGCAGCACAGAAAGCGTCTGAAGGTGAGCTTAAAAAAATGATTGCAAGCTACGTTGTGGAAGAGATGCTACCGCTGCGTACTGTAGAGTCTCTGTCTTTAAAAAAAAAAAATTATTATCTAAAGAGTTTAATTTCTATTGTTTGCCCACTCAAGGTTTATAGGGATTTTAAGAAGTATTTAGTTAAATTACTTATTTAGTAATTAAGTTACTTTTCTGACACAGTAATTAGATAAGTATTTTAAATACAATATTGACTAAGTAATTAGTAATTAATTACTTTTTTAAAGTAACTTACCCAACACTGGTAAAGACCCTAAAAATACAGAGAAAATCCCAACAACCTTTGAGCAAGCGGTTGGTAACAGTGGGAGGGAAAAACTTTCTTCTAACAGGAAGAAAGTCCTGGCAGAACCAGGGGGTTGTTGGGGGTGAGGGGAGGGAGACAGAAATTATTAATAACTCATAATAATTAATGAGTGGTGTGTTACTGACTGTCCTGATAGGTGGAGTGGTTAACCATTATTAGCGAACTGGATACTACAGGTATAACAGAGTAAATGTGGGCCCCTCACATCAGGTGTGTCCTGTCCTCTAATTAAAGCACAGTTCAAAAGAAATTCTGCACTGTTTCTTTGCGCTGCGTGCAGTTATGTGTCAGCTTCAGTTTATTTTTATTTCACGACACATGCAATGATATGCTGAGCTGGAAAGGTATGACACTTCCTGATAGATCACAGCAGCTCAGTAAAACGTGCCCTAAAGAAGGCTTTACTCTACAAAGACTAATGACAAAGTGCAACAAGGCTGATGCTGCAGGCTGAGCTCTGATATCTGTGTTTAATTATCTGCAACGTCAGTTTTCACACTAACTGCCCTCTCCGGAGTTACACTTTCTTAAAGCATTCTCTGCAGATGTAGCATCTCACCGTCTGTAATTTTTCGGCACTGCTTTTCTGACACTGTGTCTGAACTTGTCCAACAACAGGTGTCCAGTCCCAGTAATCCTCCCTTCCACGCATTTGTTTGGGTTGGCGCTTCACCCACGCAGGCGCACAAGCATAGGGGTTCAATTCTCCCAGAACACCGTGTCCTGGAAATCTGTGTCACATTTTCGGCTGCTGTAAATAATGGAGCGCTGCCAAGAGAACGAACACCTAAACACACTAAAGGGAATGAGGCAGGACCAGAGGTGGTGTAAACACACGTTAAAATAACCTGCAGGCAAAAGTAACTGTAAAGAATGAGTTCAAGTTCAAATTTTATTCGCTACATGCAGTGGCAGGTTGTCCTGCAGTGGAATGAACCCGCCCGACCGTACACACACAACACAGACATCACATGGGGATACAAGTCAGAGAACGGATGCATGAGATGGAAATCTCCTGTAAAACGTACTAAACAGCAGACAATGAGATCTCAAACACCTACCAGGAATAAACACCCAGGCTCTTCCTCCAATATTTAACCTGCGATCTGCTTTATTCTCATGTTCTCCGAAACATTTTCCTTAATGAGCTGAAACTGCCTCTACACCCCCCCTCAGCTAACAAACCGGCAGATAATCTATATCATTCAGCTTGTTCTGGTCCTCTGTTTGCAAACTGGGCGTAACCACATAGATAAACTGACACAGCAACTACAAAAAAAGCTTTGAAGATTATATTTATTTGTTTAACAGAGTCTGGTGAAGTCAGCACCCAAACCACGAAGTTCAAACAATGCAGAGGTAAGCAGTTTCTGTAGACCAGGGAGATCAAACTCATTTCACATCATGAGCCACACACAGCTTTGATCTTAAGTGGGCGGACCGAGTCAAATGGCTTTTTCTGTGAATGAAAAGAAGTTTAACTACACACGTAATCCCTGAGATTTCTTTTTTTTTTATTTGCTTATCAAGAGATTATACAAACTTATATACATTGTATTGTATGCATCTTACATATTTTCTCAAACATTTCTTTCCCAATCATTTTAACTTTTTCTTGTTAAACAAAAAACAAATTAAAATACAAAAAACATCATACCAACATAAGAACAGAAAATTGAGGAAAAAAAGAAGAAGAAAACGTGAGTAAACTAGAAAAAATGTTAAATAAATAAATAAAAATGAATAAAAAACAAAATAAAATTAAAATTAATAAATAAATTAAAAAATAAAAAATAAAATAAAAGAATAGAAGGGGGGGGCTTAAATCCTATGCCTACCTTACAAAAGAGTAAATTTCAAATTCTTTTCAATCTAGTCGCAGGTGGGTAAGTTGAATTGTTCTAAATACTAAGGAAAAGATTTGAGATATTCCACAAAGGGTCTCCACTTGTGGATAAATTTTGCAGAACTAACTTTCACTGTGAGTGAGATCTTCTCCACCCTCAAGAATGTCCGGACAGTATTAAACAATTGCAATGCAATTGCTTATCGGGGCCTGGAGCCTGGGGCTTGCTCGGGCCACTTCGGAGGTGGGGTGCCCCCGGCCTCTCGGCCTGGGGCTCGGTCACTCAGGCACGGCTGGCTGCCGGCGGAGCTCACGGGCGCGTCACTGCAACTCCCCCTGGCTTCTGCTCCGCGGCTGCTGAGTGAGCCCTCATCTGGGACTCTCCTCAGCTCTTTCTGGGACAGTGGCGCAGCTGCCCCTCTGTTGGTCTTCCTTGGTCTCTTGTGTTCTGGGGGCCTCTGGATGTCTGGAGTTTTGATCTCCTCCATACCTGCTTCATGCCCTGGAGGACGGGGCTGTGGCCCTCCCACACCCTCTAGCAGATCATTACATGAAGGAACCTTTTAAAAAACAAAAAACAAGCGCGTCCATGCTCACAGGTGTACACACGGGTGATCACACCCACAAACTACACCCTTTTTGGCTCCTACCTCAAAGCACACTGTGTTCTGTTGATCTTATGTGCTGCACAATAATGTTTAACACTTAGTATTTACTGTCATATTCCCATATATCATTGTAATGTTGTTTATTCTATTACTCTTGTTCTCTTCTGCTTGTTTTCTTTTTTCTTTCTCAGCAGGTGACCCAGGTGATTGATATATGCATTTTTTTTTTCTCTGCCCGTTCTGTTGGTTTTTGTCTTTTGCCCTTCTCCCCCGTCCCTCTTCTCAGCTGTTTCTCTTTCCCTCTTTCTTTCTCCCCTTCTTTCCCCCAGTCAAGTCTGTCCCGTATTCAGTAAGTGAAAATAAAATAAACAATAAAAGGTGAATCAAATGGACCATTACGGCAAGGCTGGGATGGTCAATTTGGTAAAGTAAATCCGTTGGGCATCTTTCTTTGCCTTTAGACAACAATTCTGAGGGCAAAAGAGCCAAACGGGACAGGCAAAAAAAAAAACAAAAAAAAAAACAATTGCAATGCAGAAGTAAAATACAGCGTCTAGCAAGAAGAGAACAAAAAGCCAAGATCTCAGTTTGCTGGGGAGTTATATATATATATTTTTTTTTTTTTCGCTTTTTTTTTTTCTTCCTTTTCTAAAAAAAAAACAAAAAAAAAACAAAAAACTCCTGGGTCACCTGTATGGAGAGAAAGAAAAACAAAAAAAACAGGGGAGACAGCAAACAACAAAGAGCAACATAATAATAAAAAAAAAAAGCACCATCACAATAAACTAGCTAGTCATAGATATCAATAGTTACTAAATAATAAACGATATTGTGCAGCACGCAAGATAGACAGCGCACAGTGTGCTTTGAGGCAGCAGCCAAGAAAGCTGTAGTCCGCATCTGTGAATACCCATGTGTACACCTGTGTGCATACCTGTGTGGATCAGCATGCTTGCATTCCAAAGGTTTCTCCATGTAATGATCTGCTAGAGAGTGTGGGGAGCCACAGCCCTGTCCTCTATGGTATCAAGCAGGTATGGAGGAGATCAAAACTCCAGACATCCAGAGGCCCCCAGAACACAAGAGACCAAGGAAGACCCACAGAGGGGCAGCCGCGCCACTGTCCCAGTAAGAGCTAAGGAGAGTCCCAGATGAGAGCTCATTCAGCAGCCGCGGAGCAGAAGCCAGGGGGAGTTGCAGTGACGCGCCCGTGAGCTCCGCCGGCCGCCAGCTGTGCCTGAGTGACCGAGCCCCAGGCCGAGAGGCCGGGGGCACCCCACCTCCAAAGTGGCCCGAGCGAGCCCCAATAAGCGGCCGCCAAGGAGTGAGCCGGTGTGTACCCGGACGCCCACCCCCAGATACAAAGAACCACCAACGCACCGATACCTGGGGAGTTATATTAAGACGGGTCCCTGGAACTCCAAATATGGCAATTAGAGGGTCTTCTCGGATCTGAATTCCAAAACCTCCTGAAAGTACAGAAAAGAAATCACTCCAAAATTTGATTTTTGATTAGGCCCAACAACCGTTGTGTCAGCAAGGAGAATTGGGAAATTTGGAAACAGTGATGAGACACAGTGTCTAATTTGCAAACAGAGAAACAAGTGAGAAGAAAGGTAGGCTAAATTTTGAGTATAGCTCTGAGAAACTAAGAAAGACATCATCTCTGTAAAGGGCTCTCATGGTTTTTATGCCTCTTTCATGCCACATCAAATTCATACGGAGCCCCGCAGGGGACATGGGAGAAAAAAAAATTAAGACGGACTTTTAGATAAGTAAAATCATCCGACCGAACGGTTGCAACGATAAGCTGTGTCCTCTTCAGTTCCAGTCCATTTAATTTCACATCTCTTCTCCTGTCCTTCTATTGAACAGTCCAGCACTTGCAGGCCCCCCATGTTCTCTTTAACAGCTACAACACTACTTTTCCCATACAGGTTAAATGGATATAGTCACTTCTGTTCACTATCGATCATCTCCCCACTTTCCAAAAATAACAAAAAATTTCCCCACATTTTTTTTTTTAAAGGAAGCATGTTTACCCTTTATCATAGATGTAAGTTTCTCCAAAGCGAGGGATTTTGACAGTGTCGACAACCAAGTTCTCAAGTGTGGTCTACTAATGGATCTCCATGATTTGGCTATGCTATATAGAAGATTGTGGTTTTTTGGTTAACTTTGCTCAGCTGGATTTCAGCGGGGAAAATTCCTAGGATGCATAGTTTAGGACATAGATTCAGCTTGACACTTGTAATATGCGCAATTACATCTAAAACTTCTTTCCAAAACTTTTGGATTTCTGAGCATTCCCACAGGCAATGCATCAGTGTGCCTTTTGACGTGAAAGCGCGTATCGCTCTTACTGTTAACAAGCAGCGGTGCTGCGGTGGGCACCTCGCCCGTGCCAAAGCACTCACAGGCAGAGGATAGTCCTCCCCCAGCTGCTAACAGGGCAGGAGATGTTCAACTATGCGTCCGAACTGCAAATGAATCACGCATGAGCGAAGCCGCTGCTCCCACACTGACTGTAACGCAATCAGTTCTTCTTTTACTGTTATGTTGTTTTGTGGATCACAAGGTTTAAAACAATTTATATAAACACACACACACTCACACACACAAAGTAACTCCACCAGAGTGCCAATTTCGGGTCACTTTTGCTGATCCAAGCCCGGATAAAGGAGCAGGGTTGGAATTGTGACATTAAAAAACAATAATTGCTAAAAAGGAATTTAATTCGTAATTCTAAATATATTCTAAATGCATTTAGGACGTTTTATACTGACTTTACGTCTCTTCCACAATATTCTGCTCTTGCTCTTGATGAAGGCGGTCGCACTTTTCTCCTCTCCTCCTCTCCCTTAGCTTCCCTGTGTAGCCTCTTATGTCCTTGTCTAGTCTCGTGTTTTTTTGTATTACTTTTCCCTGGAACATTCTCTCACAGTCTGTTCTCTAAAACCTAAAAGAGGAATTATGGATTTAATCAACTGGTCCCTAAATGCAATTGACACCCCTTTCTCAACGAGAAGTTTGGGCTTGGGTGAGCCTGAGTGCTAAAGATATCGACCTATTCGGAACCATGATAACAGGGTCCTTGCTGATCGGAGCTGGCTTGGCCCTGACTTATCGAAGAATTAAGAAAGCGGAACCGGCTGTTCAAACCCCCACAAGGCTGCCCGCTGGGATTGAAACGATGGGAAGAGGCGTGAGTTTCTCAAAATGGGCTCATTGAGTGCAGCACGGATAAGATCTTGGAGAGGCTTATGGCTGCCGTGAATACTCAGAATAAGATCTGAGTGCAGACTGGATTACATCTTGGAAGGGTTCGCTCGGAATAACATCTCTGAGCGCAAATTGGATGACATCTTGGGGAGGCTCACTGTGGTTGTGAGTTCTCAGAATCGGCTCTTTGAGCACAAGAATGACAACATCACAGAGCGCAAGTTTGATAACATCATGGCGAAGCTCACGGCTCTCCAACGGGAGATTGAGAGTGTTGGACTGTTAGAACTGCTTTGAAATTCATATGAGTTGTTCGCACTAAAGTAAAAAGCACCATCACTTCATGCGGATACCCTTTCGGCGCCAGCTGCGGTCGCAAGGCTGGAGCCGAATAAAAACACCCTGATAACGACTGTGTTCAGTCTGTTCCTTCCCATTCCATGCAAGGGCACCTGGGTTGGCTGGAAGACTGTTTACTTAGCCTGGCAGGGCAAAGGACACTGTCTCAGCTGAACTATGGACACACACACACACACAGTGGGGCAAAAAAGTATTTAGTCAGCCACCGATTGTGCAAGTTCCTCCATAATTTTCACCAGAGGTACACTTCAACTGTGAGAGACAGAATGTGAAAAAAAAATCCATGAATCCACATGGTAGGATTTGTAAAGAATTTATTCGTAAATCAGGGTGGAAAATAAGTATTTGGTCAATAACAAAAATACAACTCAA
Organism: Aulonocara stuartgranti; assembly: GCF_965226115.1. Lineage (NCBI taxonomy): Eukaryota > Metazoa > Chordata > Actinopteri > Cichliformes > Cichlidae > Aulonocara > Aulonocara stuartgranti. The sequence continues at coordinate 3,511,188 of NC_138939.1, read as the reverse complement.
TACTTTGTAACATAACCTTTGTTGGCAATGACAGAGGTCAAACGTTTACTATAGGTCTTTACCAGGTTTGCACACACAGTAGCTGGTATTTTGGCCCATTCCTCCATGCAGATCTTCTCGAGAGCAGTGATGTTTTGGGGCTGTCGCCGAGCAACACGGACTTTCAACTCCCGCCACAGATTTTCTATGGGGTTGAGGTCTGGAGACTGGCTAGGCCACTCCAGGACTTTCAAATGCTTCTTACGGAGCCACTCCTTTGTTGCCCGGGCGGTGTGTTTTGGATCATTGTCATGTTGGAAGACCCAGCCTCGTTTCATCTTCAAAGTTCTCACTGATGGAAGGAGGTTTTGGCTCAAAATCTCACGATACATGGCCCCATTCATTCTGTCCTTAACACAGATCAGTCGTCCTGTCCCCTTGGCAGAAAAACAGCCCCATAGCATGATGTTTCCACCCCCATGCTTCACAGTAGGTATGGTGTTCTTGGGATGCAACTCAGTATTCTTCTTCCTCCAAACACGACGAGTTGAGTTTATACCAAAAAGTTCTACTTTGGTTTCATCTGACCACATGACATTCTCCCAATCCTCTGCTGTATCATCCATGTGCTCTCTGGCAAACTTCAGACGGGCCTGGACATGCACTGGCTTCAGCAGCGGAACACGTCTGGCACTGCGGGATTTGATTCCCTGCCGTTGTAGTGTGTTACTGATGGTGACCTTTGTTACTTTGGTCCCAGCTCTCTGCAGGTCATTCACCAGGTCCCCCCGTGTGGTTCTGGGATCTTTGCTCACCGTTCTCATGATCATTTTGACCCCACGGGATGAGATCTTGCGTGGAGCCCCAGATCGAGGGAGATTATCAGTGGTCTTGTATGTCTTCCATTTTCTGATGATTGCTCCCACAGTTGATTTTTTCACACCAAGCTGCTTGCCTATTGTAGATTCACTCTTCCCAGTCTGGTGCAGGTCTACAATACTTTTCCTGGTGTCCTTCGAAAGCTCTTTGGTCTTGGCCATGGCGGAGTTTGGAGTCTGACTGTTTGCGGCTGTGGACAGATGTCTTTTATACAGATGATGAGTTCAAACAGGTGCCATTCATACAGGTAACGAGTGGGGGACAGAAAAGCTTCTTACAGAAGACGTTACAGGTCTGTGAGAGCCAGAGATTTTCCTTGTTTGAGGTGACCAAATACTTATTTTCCACCCTGATTTACGAATAAATTCTTTACAAATCCTACCATGTGGATTCATGGATTTTTTTTTCACATTCTGTCTCTCACAGTTGAAGTGTACCTCTGGTGCAAATTACTATTTCACTGCAGGGCAACCTGCACGTGGCGAATAAAGCCTTGATTGATTGATTGATTGATTGATTGATTGATTGATTGATTGATTGATTGATTGATTGATTGATTGATTGATTGACTGATTGATTATTTCTCTCTCCAACAACGTAGGTTACAATTACATTAGCATGACCAATTAAGCAAATTAGGCGATGACATCAATTAGCGACTTTTAGGACAGCCAATAGCGATTTTCCTTACTGAGGAGTTGGCAACACTGGCAGTGTGACTCTGAAGTGCAGTACTGTATGTCGACGATGTCGACGAGACGTTTTGCACCGTCAAAAAATGAAATTGACTATTTGATTTCACCTGTCGCTGGTTATTTTTAGAACATAACACCTGCGATAAACGAGGGACAGCTGAGAAATATAACATTTGAATCCCTTTTCTCTTTTGCTCTGAGGCGCAGGGAAAAAATATCGACAAGTCGATGAACATCATTTACAGATATATTGGGTAAATGCCCGAGACATCTATAGAAATGTAAATCGCCACTTGATTCATTATTTGCTTAACTTGTTTTGGACCATAAACAAGGCACGAATAGGACACTGGAAACAAAGCTCCCCACAGGAGTTTCCGCATCGGAAGTTGCATATGCTAACGTGCACATAGTCAATAGGCAGTGATGAGTAGATAAGGGAGGCAGGTGAAAAATATGGAGAAATTGATTGAATTTCAAGTTTACACCAAATCAGGATAGGTGAATTTAGCCAGTAGGTCAGCTTATGAATATGCGAAGACCAGTAGTACATTATATAATTTGGTAGGGAAAGAAAAAAAATTACAGGGGATATTTAAGAAGAAGAAGCCATTCACCCTGACCACCTATACAGCTGTGATGAAGTAAGGAAAACTATCCACAGAAACCCAAAAAGCTGTTTGGTACCAGGTTGTAAACATGCTAAATTCAGAGTTGAAACAGGGTATTTTAACATAGGAGACCATGGAGATTAATGCACTTTATGAGCCAATCTTAAATGTCTGTAACAGGAAGTGCAGTCTGTCGCTCTTCCAAGCTCCTTCCATTTTTTATGACACGTGGTTGCTCCATGTGAAAACGCCGCAGACAGCTGAGGGGTTTCGTTCCTTTGCTGGAAGGCTCAGTGATGTGTAGTGATCCTGGTTCTTCATATGGCTCCTCCCACAAAGAAGCACGATCCTCTACAAAGTGTTCAAAGTCTGCAAGAGTTTTTGGTTGCCTTGTTTCTTTGTACAGCTGTTTCGAGTGTCTCTGTAGTCCTTTCACATCTGTTTGTGGTCAACTCATTCACTTTACAACATTAACTGCTCACTGCTATCCCTTTGGGTTAGTGGTCTGTGCAAAACGATTATAAAAATCAAACAATCCAACAAAATGCATCTATCTTGTATTGGGTGCCAAACAGCAGCACTTGCATGTATATTTGATTAACAATTCCTGGGTCTCGGGAGGTTTTGGCATGAATGATGGTGAAAAAAGAAAGGCCAACTTCACATTGGGGAGAAGTGCTTCATCTGTTTGTTCCTAGAAAACGGAGACAGTTTACTTCCCTGTAAAACTGACTTTATGGCCCACATGGCTCAGTCATAATGAAAGCCAAGCTGCATCTAGAGTTTAATATTAAAAAGAACCATTACATGCATTATTTAACCCGAGACCTTCGGAGAACAACAGGCGCACAATTCTCTGTTGCTTTTAATTTCCTATGCAGTTAAAAAACTTTATTTATGACTGCAATAAATGTCAGTGAGTCACAATGAAAATGTCCCAGCCACAGCCCAGACCAAAGGAAGCTAATTAAAACAAGTCCTGTAGAATCATGTATCTCTAAATTGTAGTTTGTCAAGCTCTAGCTTTATTTAAAGACAAAGGCATGCATTCCTCTTTTTTACTCGTTGGTTATCTTGCATCCAAATAAAATGCCAATAATTCAGTTGACCTCCAAATAAACCTGACAGTCTATGTTTCAGGGAGGAGGAGCCAGAAGCGTTTTCCAGGCTCATCCGACAACAGCTCAGACAATAAAACAGGCAGAGAAACTCGGTGTTAATGATGGAGAACTAACCTAATAAATATCATGTAATCTTGTTCACAGCTATTTCCTGGTGAGTTCTGGCTGAACATCGATCTATCACTCAGAGTATTAAAACTTAAAAATGTCATGATCGTCTGGTTTTGGAGCCAGAGAACGTTTTGCTTTAGTTTAGCTTTCTGTTATTTATTAGTGTTTACATGTATTGCTTTTTTTTTGCATGACGCCTTGTTTGAGTTCTGAATGGTGTTATTTGATTTCATGTCCAGAGATCCTTAGGTTTATCAAGTGTTCCCATTCTCTTCCTCCAGTCTTATCTTTGCATTTTTTCTCCCTCGTTCCCCGTTCAGTTGTGCCTTGTTTTATTTTGTTAACTGTTGTTCTCTGTGTTATTCATGTTGTTATTCCGTTTTGCCTAATCGTGCATCACACCTGTTACTTCTCACCTTGTTATCAGGTGTTTTTTTAATTGCACACCAGATATAAAAACAATGCCAAATTATCAGAAGAAGGCAGCAGCAGGGTAAATTTCATGGTGTGATCCAGTTGAAGCTGTATCACGATTTTTCAGGCAGTTTGAACAAATCATTTCTGACAGCTGATTGACCTGAAGCAGTGTCTTACTGTGTGCCTGAGGTAAAATAGGATTACTTTATATTTCCATGTCAGTGCAGGTTTTTGAGCTACAAGTGCACTCTTTGCCAGCTGCAGTGGTCTGAGTGGTCAGATTTGTTTATTCGCATGCAAAAATGTGATCTGAAAATAAATTATTGCAGCAAATTGCACATCCGGTGTGTAAAGTCCTTTTGTCTGTTCGGTGTAGGAGATGTCTGTCTGCTGTTGCGTATTCCCAGCCTCTGCATTCCCATTTCCAAGTCTACCTTGAGCTCTCTGGTTCGGTATTCCCTGTTTTGCTTGTTGGTTTGGAAATTCTTCAGATTTCCTTGAATTAAAGACATATCTGAGTTTTATTCCTGGCTCCAGCATCTTGCATTGGGTTACGCCTTTTTCTGTACATAGCTGAAATATGAAAGGAAAATAGATACACCTGTAACTTCTTCAGAATGAGCAACAAACCCAGGAAAAATATGATAATTTCTATTTATTTTTTATTTGTCTTCAGCTATTTTTTTCTGTAAATGTGATTCAATTTATGCAGTGTGAGCATTCAAGTATGCATTGCACTCACAGAAGCACATTATAGCATCACCGAGTCATCCCTAATGGTCCTAGCAATCTTTACTCTGTGAGATCTATGACTATATTTATGACAAATAAGCCAAACCCTAAAAAAATTTCTTCGGTAAAAATATTTTTTGACATGCACCAGCTAAACCGCCCTGATAACACTGACCTTGGAGGACTATTTTCTGATAGCACAGGGTTATGGTTAGGTAGAGGGATGAACACGAGAGTTATGTTGTGTTATGTTAGGAGACTAAGTAGTGTTTCCTAGTTGGTCAATGACTCAATAAAGTGGATAACACGAATTAGCAGTAAGGTGGCCTCCTGGGTCCAAACCGAAGACTGTGTGTGACTGATCATTTCTGCTGTAACTATTTCATTTATTTCACCATTCCCCAAATGTCCTAACCCCTGCTGAACGCTGGAATGAACGTCCTGTTCTGTCAGAAAGAAAATCAAGGCTGGATGACAAATCGCTCCTAAATCTCAAAAGTAGCTGTCGCTGGAGTTTTTAGATTGGCCGGTGATAAAGAGGAAAAAGCTCCGACATGTGTTAGTCTCACGTGAGGCCACGGCTGAGAGCGTTATGGTGTCATATGGTCAGAACTAGAGCAAAGCAGCATGTGATTGAGCCAGAACTATATGAGAGTGCAATGTTTTGTGTTTTTAAATCGTATCTATCTCTAATTTGTTTAAGTTCCTCTGTTTGTCTCTGGATTGTTGAGTGTCAGGTTTGTCAGATAAAGCAACATATGATATAAAACTGTTATTTCCATTTAGTTACTTCCCTTTCCCACAGCCATCTACCCTCTCGGCATTCCCGGTACTTTTTATCACAGCTTTCACTTCCCTTTTAATTACTTTTACTATCAGGTCACAAGACTCTAAGATTATAAGCCTGTTCAAGAAGTCACACACCTCATCTGATACACTGAGTTATTAAAATGGCACACGTACTAAGGCAAGGCAAGTTTATTTGTATAGCACAATTCAACAACAAGGTGATTCAAAGTGCTTTACAGAGACATTAGAAACAAAAATAAATAAAAAGCATGATTTAAAATTGATTAAAACAAGCAAACTAACTAACTAACTAATTAACAAACAAACAAACAAACAAACAAACAAACAACAGTATATAAAATCAAAACAGATAAAATCAGTAGTTAAATGTAAGTTTTGAAATTTAAGCTTAAAAGTGTGGATTTGGCGCTTTATTCAAATGCAGCTGAGAACAGGTGAGTCTTCAACCTGGATTTAAATAAACTGAGTGTTTCAGCTGATCTGAGGCTTTCTGGGAGTTTGTTCCAGATATAAGGAGCATAAAAGCTGAATGCAGCTTCTCCGTGTCTGGTTCTGACTCTGGGAACTGATAAAAGACCGGATCCAGATGACCTGAGGGATCTGGAAGGTTCATACTGGGTCAGGAGGTCATTGATGTATTTTGGTCCTAAACCATTCAGAGCTTTATAGGCCAGCATCAGAACTTTAAAGTCTATCCTCTGACGGACAGGCAGCCAGTGTAAAGACCTCAGAGCTGGACTGATGTGGTCCACTTTTTTGGTCTTAGTGAGGACTCGAGCAGCAGAGTTCTGAATGAGCTGTAGTTGTCTGACTGGTTTTTTAGGTAGACCTGTAAAGATGCTGTTACAGTAATCAAGCCTACTAAAGATGAATGCATGGACTAGTTTTTCCAGGTCCTGTTGAGACATCAGATCTTTTATCCTTGATATATTCTTGAGGTGATAGTAAGCTGACTTTGTTATTGTCTTAATGTGTTTTTCTAAGTTTAGGTCTGCATCCATCACTACACCCAAATTTCTCGCCTGGTTTGTGGTTTTTAGATGTATAGATTGAAGTTCTCTGGTGACCTGTAATCGTTTTTCTTTGGCGCCAAAGACTATTACCTCAGTTTTGTTTTTGTTAAGCTGGAGAAAATTGTGGCACAACCAGTCATTGATTTCCTCAATGCATTTACCAAGAGCCTGTACAGGGCCTCGGTCTCCTGGTGACATTGTGATATATATTTGTGTGTCATCTGCATAGCTGTGATAGTTTATTTTGTTGTTGTTTATAATCTGTGCCAGTGGGAGCATGTAGATGTTAAACAGAAGGGGTCCCAAGATGGAACCTTGGGGAACTCCACATGTGATACTTGTCTGCTCAGATGTGAAGTTACCTTTTGATACAAAGTATTTCCTGTTTTCTAAGTATGTTTTGAACCAGTTTAGTACAGTTCCTGAAAGACCTGTCCAGTTCTCCAGTCGTTTGAGTAATATGTTGTGGTCAACTGTATCAAATGCTGCACTGAGATCCAGTAAAACTAGGACTGACATTTTTCCACTGTCTGTATTCAGACATATGTCATTAAACACTTTGGTCAGAGCGGTTTCAGTGCTGTGGTTCTGTCTAAAACCTGACTGGAAGGCATCGTAGCAGTTATTCTGTTTTAAGAAGTAACTGAGCTGTTGAGAAACTGCTTTTTCAATGATCTTACTTAAAAACGGGAGATTTGAGATCGGCCTGTAGTTGTTCATTTGTGTCTTGTCAAGATTGTCCTTTTTCAGTATAGGTTTTATTACAGCAGTTTTTAGTGATTCTGGAAACACACCTGATAATAAAGAAAAGTTGACGATCTGTAACAGGTTTGACTCTAAAGTCTTTGAGACCTTTTTGAAAAAACTTGAAACGTGTTTGAAAAAACACATACTAATACAAAGCACAGAGGAGGCAGTGAGATGTGACCCACTGATATCATTGATGTTTTTACATTTACAGCCATGCTGATTTTCAGAGTTTGGAATTATATCTGGCTACCTCAAACTGAAGTCTTGCCATCTTACAGAAAAGTTGTCATGACATGAAGCACAGATTTCCAAAATGACACCCAGCACACAGATTTTAAGAAACAGAAAAAATTATAGATTTTTTGTTTTCCCGGAGAGTTACACAGGATTTTAGAATTGGAGTCAAAGGCAGTCATATCCGATATATTCATAATTGATGCCGCTTTCAGCATTAGAACCAAACTGGAGGGTGACTGGACGTCAGCGTGCACCATCTGATGACAGGATTTACATCACCTGGACAGCAGCATATATCAGGGAAAATAAAACACTTTGTCAGACTGCAGCCTGTAGGAATGTGGGTTGGATGTCCTAACTCAGCTCATAAATATCAAAACCCCATCCATTCTAAATCCAAGGAATTTCACTGGAGGAAGGAGGCATCCAGCTTTGCCAGTCTTGAAAAAGGATTGGCAGGGTTAGAGGGCAGGACTGGACAGCTGCTGCAGACAGAGGTGAGAAAAGGGGGTAAAAAAGAGAGTTTAGATCTTTAGATCAGTTTTCTATATTACAGAATGCAAATCTGACAACAAATGAAACAAATGAAACAAATAACAAATTTTAACACTTTAAACACATAAAAAACATGCGATAACAGAGTGCCTGACATTAGTATTTTACTTGATGGACATTGAATCAGAAGACCTCAGGATTCAAAACTCCTGTGAGGCTGTTAGAGATAAAATATCTTTTCTGGTTCAGTCAGAGTAAAAACTAAGGAGTACTTAAGTTTGTGGTGATAGAGACATCCAGATATTCCTCTCACCGATGAGTCCGATTGTGGCTCACAGAGAACTTTAGAGGTTGAGTAAGTCTGACCAAAAGAGAAAAGATAACATGATCTTCATGACATACTGCCGCAGACACGTGATGTAAGAGTCCTGCGGAGGAGGTGGTGGTGGCGGAGGAGTAGGAGGAGGGGGTTTTGACTCACATGGGGTCAGAATCCCCTCCTCCACACCTCCCATTCAACTACATGGGATGTGCTCTGATTGGTTGGTTCAGGAGGACACAGTGTTCTTGTTTCATGCCCACAGTCATGAAAGTCTCTCATCTCTTCAGAGTGCACTTCAATAACCTACATGCATTTCCAGGAGACTCAGCAAAACCATAACCACTGCTTACCCTAACCTTACCCTGACATTACTGTACCCCTAACCTAACATTATCCTAATCTTACGCTTGTGTTAAACTCAGCATTCACCTCAGAACTCGGAGACTTTCTTTTTGTCCACTAAAAGGAGGTGAGCCCGCCACAATGAACCGCTTTAGTCACTAAAACAGCAGTAATACAAGTACACACAGATGTACCCACACACACAGAGAAACACACACACATGCAAATACACACACACACACACACTAGCTAATCTGGTCTTTCCTGGCAGCCTAAACACATCGGTCACATTAAGAGAATTGAGTAATTAAGGAGAGAAAAGCAGCATGTTCCCACTGATTTAATCAGTTTACGACCAGTGTGTGTGAGTGTATGTGTGTGTGTGTGTGAGTGTGTGTGTGTGTGTGAGTGTATGTGTGTGTGTGTGAGTGTATGTGTGTGTGAGTGTATGTGTGTGTGTGCGAGCTTCAGGCTATAATACCCGGAATACCACACTGTTATATTTATTTATTTATTTATTTCCTGGGAATGCATTTTGGAAAAGTAGGGTCTGCTTTAAAGTACTGGCCAAAATACAGGACAGCGCCCCGGCTTCCCTGTTCCAGCGTCTGCTTTTGAGACTTTTTTTAAGATGCTAAACTTGGTAAGGTTACAGGATCTTTGCTGTAACAGTGAAGAGCTGCCATCAGGGCAAACCAAAACAGGAAGTGCATAAACCTCCACAAATCTGCTTATAAGACAGAGGAAATGCTGGAGAATTCTGCTGCGTGTAGGTTTCCTTATGGTGCCAAATGATACAAATAAATGCACATATCTCTGACTGGAGCTGCTCACAGATAATTCCACTGCCTTTAATCAGTTTGACCAAAGGTGAACAAATCCAGGCTAAAATTGGGTGTTGGAGGGAACGTCAGTGCCTGTAGGTGACATTAGAAGACTTTTACCCCTGCTTACAGGGTGCTGCTCTGCTGACAGCTTTCACGCATTTCCGTTGTCTTACTGGTTCCAAAACAAGCGCATATTCTAGTGTTAACAAGTTTCTATCAGATTTATGCCCAATCCCAATTTTCTGTGTGGCACAGCCCCTGCATTTTTCCAGGCTTCCGAATGAAGCATGGTCATTTTTAGCATTAGGTCACACCTAAAGTTCAATCTCCAAAAGAAACAGAGCGCTATCCTGCCCAGCAGCATGAGGGATATGTCCAAGGTGGGAACTGGGATTGGGGTTTTGTCTTCACTTTCACATGCAGGCTGTAGCATCTCAACCTGCTATTTGCTGCTGTAGCATATCAAGTGTGATTTGTAATAATCCACGCTGCATAACAGGATGAAAAAAAGCAGCACGTTGACATGTGCAGCTCCAAGCCACGTTTCCAGTTAACATAACGACGTACTCTTTTTTTTTTTTTTTTTTTTTTTTTTTAAATGACATCAGAAACAGCAGTATGCGACATTACGTGATGGCAGAGCTTCAGTTCATCCTTTGTCTTTTTTTTTTTTTTTTTTTTTTTTTTTTAATAAATAGGACAGGGGGAATGAATGAGAGAAAGAGGGGGAGAGAAAGAAAGAAAACCAAAGGGGAGAAGAGACGGTGAGAAGGGGGGGGAAGAGAGAGAAAAAAAAAAGAACTCCTGGGTCACCTGTATGGAGAAAAAAAAAAAACAAACAACAAAAAAAACAAACAGAGGAGACAGCAAACAACAAAGAGCAACATAATAATAGAGAAAACAAAGCACCATCACAATAAACTAGCTAGTCATAGATATCAGTATTTACTAAGTAATAAACGATATTGTGCAGCACGCAAGATAGACAGCGCACAGTGTGCTTTGAGGCAGCAGCCAAGAAAGCTTTAGTCCGCGTCTGTGAATACCCATGTGTGCATACCTGTGTGGATCAGCATGCTTGCATTCCAAAGGTTTCTCCATGTAATGATCTGCTAGGGAGTGTGGGGGGGCCACAGCCCCGTCCTCCAGGGTGTGAAGCGGGTATGGAGGAGATCAAAACTCCAGACATCCAGAGGCCCCCAGAACACAAGAGACCAAGGAAGACCAACAGAGGGGCAGCCGCGCCACTGTTCCAGTAAGAGCCGAGGAGAGTCCCAGATGAGGGCTCGCCCAGCAGCCGCGGAGCAGAAGTCAGGGGGAGTTGCAGTGACGCGCCCGTGAGCTCCGCCGGCCCCCAGCTGTGCCTGAGTGACCGAGCCCCAGGCCGAGAGGCCGGGGGCACCCCACCTCCAAAGGGGGCCCGAGCGAGCCCCAGGCCCCAGGCCCCGACAAGTGGCCGCCAAGGAGTGAGCCGGTGTGTACCCGGACGCCCACCCCCAGACACAAAGAACCACCAACACACCGACACCTGAGGGAGTCCGCCACCGGCAGGGGAAGTGGTGGTGGGTGGAGATAGGCCTCCAAACCTTGGAGGGCCTGAGGTGTCCCCAGAGAGGTGGCGTCTGATACCCAACCTGACATATAGACACAGACATACAGGCACACACAGACACAAACATCCATTCCCACCCTCATGCTCTCATATGCACTCACTCCACACTCAACCAACGTGGAGACAGACATAAAGAGACGCTGTACACACGATCACACTCCCCAAGCGTACTCTACAAACCGGGTCTAGGTACCCTTGCCCCTGGAGGGGGGAACTGCACCCAGACCCAGGTGGTGTTACCCTTTTCCCTGCGGTGGGGAGAGGCAGACCACCCCGACTCCGCAGCAGCAGGGAGGCCCCACACCCCAGACCGCAGTCGGACGGCCAACTCCTCCTACTAGCCCTCCCGCTCCAGCAGGCCGCAGAGAATGGGGGTGGGAGAAGACTCCAAACCTCCCTCCACCCGCTCATTGTAGTGTTGATGCATATGTGTTCTAAGGTGCAATTAAAACCCAGGAGGGCATGGAGCTACCTGCCAAGGAGCAGCAGGTAAGCGCATAGTCCCTCCTGCTAACCCTCAATGACTAAGTGTATTTAAAATTGAGAGGTGGGCAACGACGTCAGGGGTGAGGTATACACCCTGATGGTAATTTGGACTCCGTGATTGTGCCCACCCCCAAGATCCTATATGTATGTGTAATGAGAGTGTGAATAATGTGAATGTCTAAGTTGTGGGATAAAATTGAGGCAGAGGCAGCCAGAAGGGGACGGGGGGGGGGGGGGGGGGGGGGGAGCCTCCTCTGCACCCTGGTGACATACCCCCACTCCAAGGCCCTGCATGTGTGGGTGGTTGTGGAGGAGCGGGAAGAGGGAGGCAGCTGGAGATGGGGAGGGAAGGAAGGGAGGGGCAGGTAACCCCTCCCAGCATAACGACGTACTCTAACACGGTGGCCTGAGCTCTGTTTTCCACAGTGGGTTCATCCGATCTTAATGGAAAGTTTAGGTCAACGTGTCTTTTAGAAAAGTCGCGTTCAATCCTGCTAAAGCTGTCTGCTATCTTTAAACTCCACCTCCATTTCTCTGCAGCAAGCTATTACTGCAAATCTGCTTATCAGCTCACCCACTCCATCAGGAACATTACGTTTGGAACAGAAACCACGAGAAGTAGTATTTACACCTCGGTCCAAGACAACAACAACAACAACATGCCAGAACGGCCGGCTCTTTATATAGCCGTGATGTCCCGGCCTTTAATCTCTCAGTGTTTGAGAACACTTGGTCTCACAGTACAGATTATCCAAACCTGATTCCTGAAAGTTGATAAACAAACCAATCAGCACCACTACTTTGATGATGGAATTTAAAGGCAACGTTCCTCTGGTTGAGGCAGTAAAACACTGGTGATGTGATGTGACCACAGCAAGATAAAAACCTCAGGTGAAGCTGGATCCATGGCGTAATGGCCTTTGCAGCAGTATCAAAGGTATTTAAAACATGGACGCGTTGAGCATGATGGAATAAAGTGTTCCCACTAGATTATAAATAACAGATGTTTTAACACTCATTTATGAGCACATGTTTTAAATGACTGACCACCTGCTGCACTTGCTCCATGTTTCTGCTCTGAGGACGTTATGTACTAAATACTGAATAAATGCAGCGTTTCCTCTGATGTCAGTGAATGAAATGATTTTATTAGAATCTGAAACTGACATGCTGGCAGAGAAACCACATTCAAGTTATCAAACAGTTCTCCGGACATCTGTGATCTAACAAATAAAGAGAACATGTCATTTATAAATGGATTGCTATAAAAATGCAATCTATTATTATTATTATTATTATTATTATTATTATTATTATTATTATTGTTGTTGTTGTTGTTGTTGTTGTTGTTGTTGTTGTTGTTGTTGTTATTTATTCAGTATATTTGGGATGTTAAGCTTGACAGAAACTGGCAGTTTGTTTTTTGTTTGTTTGTTTTTGTTGTTTTATTGTAAACACTCCAAATAGAAAAAGCTGGAGGATGTTATGATGAAAAAAGGACATAAAAATTTGATTGATTACATTTGCAATGAATCAAATTTGCAGAAATTATAACTGAACATCTAAAATTCTAATCTATAATTCCTTTAAACAAGAATGACTCTTTTAGAGAAATTAAAAATAATATTTATAATAACATAAATGCTTTTTAATACAGTCATGGATGTTGTCTGCTTATATACGGATGACACAGTTTGTTATCTCTCTAATCATGACTGTTGAGTTTTCAATTTTTTATTAACCTAATAAAAATCTTTAAAAGTTGTTTTTTTTTCCAGACAAAGAAGTAACACTTCTGAGAACACAACCACTGCTCTTATTTGATTTTTTTTTTCACATTGAGTTCAGTAGCTTGTTGCTTTAACAGATGTGTTTTTTATACTTTTATATATACCAAAAAAATATTTTTGTCTTGACTATTCATGCAACTTTTGTGCAACAAACTTGTCATTGCCTTTGATTTTGAGAAGAGAAAATGTGTTATCATCTGGCTATAGTAAGTTAAAGTGAGTGGATGTGACAGTAGAGGAATTACTGATGAAGCTGTTTATGGCTTTTCGTTCCTCTGTCTGATCTCATATATAAACTTGAAACAAACAATCTGTAGTACCTCAGATGCAGACGGCCACCTCCAATTCAAGGCTGTATCATGCAAATTCAACACACACACCACGAAAATCACTCTAAATTCATAATCCAGTAAAACTATGAGCAAGACTCATGGTCAGATAATGAGTAAGAAGTTGGTCATATGCTTAATGATGTGACAGAAACTGATCTCTGAGGGACACAGCAGGTGTACGATCCTTCAAGTTGAAGAATTTTATTCCTCAGTGTATAGCCTAAAGCTCGCACACACACATTCCATTCCAAGATGGCTACATTTTTATTTTCTTTTACCTCATAAGTGTGAACTTTGTCTATGATAGGTTTGTAACGTAAACCTATTCGCTGGAACGTTAAGGACAATTTGCTACACAGTAAAAAGCAAGACACAAGTCACCAAAGTTCTTTGGGTCACTCATGCATGAAGGAGGCCTACCTGGAGCCAAGTGTCGTTCCACCCACTTGACCTCCGTCAGAGACTCTCAGCCAGGTTCCCCATAGCACTCCTTATATTGTGGCTACATGAATATGCATAGGGTCATTAATATATAACATCTTACATAGGTATACAAGTGAACAAAGAATACTGTGTGTGTGTGTGTGTGTGGGGGGGGGGGGGGGGGGGGGGGGGTCCAGAGTGTGACCCCATAAAGACTTCCCTAAACCTGCTGGTCTGGAAGCTCAGCAGTTCATCTAAACAAAAGGCACTTAGACTAAAACTGACATAGCTACGTTTATCCTACCATAAAACAATAAGACAAGGTACGACCTCTCCCATACTCCCAGGACGTAGGTGTGAATGCCAGAACACTCTGGAATGCACACCAAGCCTTTGCAGACTGCTAAAGATCACACATCCTATCACTACACAATCGATTATACACCTCTAAGCATATACGGTTAAATATTTCCTAATACAAATGACAATAATAAAATCTAAACCCATCAGTCTATAGGTTCACTTCCGAGATCAGACAGTCTCACTGCATAAGGAGATGCTGAACATTTCTGATTGTAATCTGGAAATCTGTTGAAGACTGCTTGTGCAATAGCTTCTCTCCATCTCACGTTCCTGCCTGCTCCGGAGGTCCATTTGGACACAGTATTGGCAGCTTCATCACCTTTTTCAAACATGTTTCTTTGATTATGTTTTTCTTATGTATTTGTGTTCATTGCTTATGAAAATGTGTTCATAATGAGTTGCTTATAATAAGGATTATGTCATGGAAAAAACTTTTTGTGTGTGCGTGTGAATGTACAAGCTAAAGTGAGCAGATTAACCTATACAACAAACTTACCTTTCCATGCAAGAATGACAAAAGCAACTGCAGAAGAAGAAGAAGAGTAAATAACAGCGCGGTCCAGGAACAGATTTTGGTTTGTGACAGGTATTAGTGTCTCGGTCATGGACACCAGTGGATTTGGGATCAGGAGCTTTGAGGCTCAGCTGCTGCCAGCAGGCTCGTGACTATACAGATTAACTGTTGAGCAATAAGGAAGCCAGATTTTTGCAGCCCCTGTCACTTCAAAATGATTTGTCCCTCAGATCTGTCTGACAGGTTTGCTCGTTACGATTTCAGATGTATTAGCTAGGTGACAGCAGGTCAGAAAAGTCACAGTGTTATTCCTCAAACAACACAACGACATAAAAAAGCCCTCACTTAACCCTCGTTAATTCATTAACCCCTGATGAGTTGATCAAGGAGCCATAAAGCAGCGGGAGCAGCCGACGGAGGCGGAGGAAGAGCTGGAGGGGGGGGGGGGGGTTGCCTCAGAGATTAATGAAAGACTTCAGGTTACACTCTAAAGAGGACTACCTTCTGAAGTTTTGAACATTTGTAAAGTAAAAATGATCGTGCAACATTAAACATGGCTGTATAAACAAAAGAAAGTGCATTCTAACAACCTGCTTGATCTGTTAATCATTAAGTGTCTGTGTGAGATAATGCTGGCAAGTGATATTATTGCTGGCAACAGCAAATAAAAATGTAGCCAACCGAGGCGTGATGTGTTACTGTAGAGGTGCTGGCCGAGTCCTCATCACATGAACTTTAACCAAACAAACCAATCAGAAAATAGCAAACAAGTTCAGTCAGTGTCAGTGACCTCTCACAGATCCAATTACAGTTACCAGAATGTAATCCACCATTATCTTTCTCTAGATCCTGTAGTCACTATTACAGGAGTCTGCATGAAGTAAAAAACTTTGGAACTATGTGATACTTAGTTTTTCTGTTATATAATTTTTCCACGAAAGATGAAACATAATTTTACTGTATTGTGATTTAAGCTCCCACAGAGACAGTTACTAGCGCTGAGGGACAGAGAGGAATGCCAAGAGAGCCCATCAGGCAGCAAAAGGCACATGATGAGACTGAAAAGCAAATATCGTGGTCAACCAAGGGCCTCCGGGGAGGTGCGCATAAGCCTCATTTCCACTAAAATCTTAAGCCTAAATAACATAAATAACATAACACAAAATGAATTCTTCTTCCAGGTATTGGAAGAACAGGTATGGGAAGAAATATTCAATGATAGGTAGACATCAACCTTTAATAAAGGGAAATCATTATTAAAAAAACAAATTCCTTTTCTGTATTACTAAAAAAGGCATCAAAATGGCATCAGTTTACTCAAGGAAAGAAAAAAAACATTGCTGCTGCGATGTGTATGATAGGACCCGCAATTATCAAAAATAAAAGTAAAAGATGAAATGATGAAGAAAAATACAAAAACCTTCCAATGAAAGTTGTAAATGGTAAATTGTGCATTTGGAGATGCATTTAAAAGAAATGCAGACTTTTCCTGTCTTCCCGTCCCTGTTTGTCTTCACTAAATCAGGCTTGACTTGGTTTACACTTGTTAAAATGTGTCCACACAGTCACAACACACATACTTCCATAATAAGCAACAATTTATGTGTGGGGAAAGGCCTATGAATTGTTTTTGTGTGAACACATCATTTATTTCTGAGAGGCAGTAGACCTGAGGTTGCAATCAGAGACATTTCAGCATGTAGTCCAATATAAACAAACATGGGTCAGAAGAAGGTCACACTCTTGATGGGAGCTAAGGTTGCGACTGCTGACCAGCTGACATCTATCATGTCAGTCATGTCCACACTCAGATTAACATGAGCTCACATGAAAAAAATGAAAGTTCACACGGCAGTATGTTGTTTACTGGTGAAGCACTAATTGTTAAATGAGGCGTATGCAGAATTGTATTGTTACTGTTCCTGTTTACTGTGAACATGGAGTGTTTTGACAGCATCTGAATCAGTATGTGTCCATGATGTAAGTACTCATGTCACGCGATCCTCTAATGAGAGTTCTGCCACAGACATATCCTGCTGAAGCCCCTCCAGCTCCACAAAGAGAGCATTCTTCTTCTAGCGCAGTGGGATAGGGATTTTGCATTGTAGCTGAGGGCCGACTGTCCCGATCATCTCCGTTCACATGTTCAGCTGAGTTATTTCTGAATCCCGATGAAGAAAACAGGTCAGAGTGTTCGCAGCCAAGCAGGAGTCCAGCAGCGATCATCTAACCCGAGTCTTCCTCATCCTCTTCTTCATGGGAAAAGGACTGAGCTGCCTTTCCATTTCAGGCTTCAGTGTTTTATTCACAGGTCTTGAAATATTAGCAAAAGATAATATTACAGGCTCCCAAGTATCTTAACTGTTCAAGATTAATTGCAGCGATCCAATTTGACTGATGCATCCTAAGTTTTAGTCTCAACAAACACTGGAATTAAATCTGTTTCTGATTCCACAAACGGTCTGCGAAAGTGAGTGTGAGTCAAATTATATTTGTGAACTTTCGGTAATGAGGGAGCTTGGAGCCGGTGTGTCTGCGACTCAGTCAGGTGACTGGGCAATGAGTTCCACCTCCTTTTTATCTGGCCGATCAATGTACTAATATTCAGCAATTGCTGTTAATAAATCAATATCACTTATTGTTGTGTATGTATTTGTATGTAAACTTAACCGTGATACAATATAAAAAGAAAAGGTAGGAGGACCCATGATTAAGCCATGAGGAACCCCACATTTATCATATATCAAGGTCAAGGTCAAGGTAACTTTATTTATACCCAAAGTAAATTTACCTTGCCTATGGGTATAAATAGAGTTACCTTGACCTTGACCTTGATATGTGATAAATGTGGGGTTCCTCATGGCTTAATCATGGGTCCTCTACCTTTTCATCATTTTTTTCTTCCACTGGCTCATTCATCACATTTATATTACTATTGCTTGCCCACTCTACAGTGTCCTTTGGTCTATGATTTTATTCAGCACAATGAAAGTTTGGTGGATATAAAATAGATGTTAATGTCATAAAATTAAGATGCCGTGCTTTTATAACCTTATCTACATCAAACTGTCAGCTCATATTAACACAAAGCAAGACTTCAGTCGGGTTTCCTTTTCACCCTTTTCTGTAAAGTCTGAACTCTGGAGGTTCTGGAAATGTTGCTTATGTCCATGTCCATCTTGTCACTTTTGTCTTCTTAATAAATTAATCAACAGAAACAGTAACAGGAATATACAACCGAAACCAACACACACGTACATTTTAGGATGTTGAAGATTCTTATCAATATAGGGTATTTATGAGATTATCATATTGCACAGCAACCACCTATCAGCACTGCAAAAAGCGTCCATCCGCAGTGTCAATGCACCTATAAAAGCATTACATTACTTTGATTTCATAACAAAACTCTTTTATAGCCAGCAAATTTCATTATGCATGATATAGGAAGATAACATTCTGTTGCTATCAGTTATAGTACAGTACTGTGGAAAAATCGATAGACACGCCTCATTCCTTTAAATTCCTTTAAAGTCTCTTGTGTACTTTAATTGTACTTTACTGTACAATTTAAGAACATTACTTCCACCAATTTTGTCGGCACTTTCAGTACCACTGTTTGAAATGTTGTACCGTTTCAGACACTCACTTTTCTACCACTCATCTGACGTCCTCTGTATCTTCCAATTTCAAATTTGGATTCATAACTCCATAAACCCTGTGACCACTGATTCTTCTAGCACAGCGTAATTTGGTATACAACTGCCTTTTCTCCCTGTTTTGCACTTCACAAGAATAGCTTCTTGTCAGCCACCCTTCTACTGAGACCACTTCTCATAAGGATTCGAACAATAGATGGATCAGCTAAAGATCCAGATGTATCTCCTGCATCAGGTTGTATTTCTTAGGGACATGCCATTTAAATACAGTTCATCTGCTGTAGACAGTTTTTTTTGGTCTGATTCTACAGTTTGATGTCCAGTGCATGCCAAGTTTTTGGCTAAAAGCTCACCTTGTTGGTGCAAAAATACTCTTTTACATCTGTCAAACTGGAATCTTTGGCATTCCAGTGAACAAATGATGTGTTTTTGTGATAGACTGCTACTAATAAACTGATTAAAGATACAGTTTAACATGGCTGTTATCTGATATGTGTTGGTTCATCCCTTTATGAACCAGTTTAGCCTTTTATGCTTGAATGAGATCAGTGTTAAGTGGATTAACAAACAAAAAGAAATATGATCCTGGTCACGTACAAAGACCGTCTGGATCCTTGGAATCGTAATATAAAGAAATAAAAGGTCACTCACATTTGTTAATTGTAAAAGTTTTAACCTTGGCGTCCCTGTAGCTTCTTTTCCTCCCTTTGATTGGCTGGATTTTCTTGTTAAATATTTCTTTACAACCTGCAGCTATGCCTTTGGGGTGTCATTACAGTGAATAGCTGAACTGCTGGTGTGATTAGAGGTTATAAACATAATGAATTACAGTCTATGTCTTGGTGTTCATCTGAACAACAGACTGGACTGGACTCATAACTCAGACGCCCTCTACAGGAAAGGGCAGAGCAGGCTGTACCTGCTGCGGAGACTCAGGTTGTTTGGAGTGGAGGGCCCACTCCTGAAGACCTATGACTCTGTGGTGGCCTCAGCCATCTATTATGGTGTGGTCTGCTGGGGGGCAGCATCTCTGCTGGGGACAGGAAGAGACTGAACAGGCTGATCAGATGGGCCAGCTCTGTTCTAGGATGCCCTCTGGACGCAGTGGAGGTGGTGAGGGACAGGAGAATGGTGGCTAAGCTGTCATCCCTGTTGGACAACATCTCCCACCCCATGCAGGAGACTGTGACAGCACTGAGCAGCTCCTTCAGTGGGAGACTGCGGCACCCACGGTGTGGGACGGAGAGATTTCGCAGGTCTTTCCTCCCCACTGCTGTCAGACTCCACAACAAAGACTTTAACTGATCAAACACATCCACACATATACAATAATCTTTCTGGCATTGTTGTATTTTTACTCAGTTGTATATAGCATTTGTATTCTATTTTTATCTTATTGTATATTTTAATCTATTTTATTCTACTGTATATGGTATTTTATTTTATTCTATTCTGTACAGTTGTGTACTGTATTTATTCTTATTGTATTCTAATTTTTGCTTCATAACTTTTGCACTGTCCAGTTCCTGCTGTGACAAAACAAAATCTTATCTTATGTCATGGTTCTGGGTTACTTCGACCCAGCGTTTTGTGTTAATTCTGATTTTGTTTTTAGGGTTGGCTTTGGTGTTTAGTGTTTTATCATCCCTACCTGTGTCTTTCCTCTGTTCTCTGTTCGTGTCCCCGAGTTTTGTGTTGTAAAACAGTAAAACCTTGTGTGTAGTTACAGTGCGTGTCTGCCTATGTTCCTTGTCGCGTCGTCTGCATTACTCTTTTTTAGTTGGTATTTCACAGTGTCTCTCTGTTCTCATCTCGTGTTCCTCTCCATGTTGCATGTTCCAGGTTTATTAGTTTTTCCCAGTTTAGGTTCGTGTCTTTGTGCAGTCCTCGCCACCCTTGTTTCTGTTTATATTTCACCCTTTGTAAATAAACGCTCACCTGCATCTAGCCGTTTCCTGCATCTTGGGTCCTCATTTAACTCCACCGCACGACTGCTGTCCCAGCCATGACAGTCTAGATTTGCTTTCAATTTAGTTTTGTTCAAGTTCCCCATACGAAGCCAGCAGTCACCTGAAGGACACTGTGACCTTTGGATATATTAACTTGTCTAAATTCCAATGAGCCTGTGTGTTATATAATACATTTCTGAGCTACTAAAGCTCACCATCGGACTGTAAATGGATCAGAAACTACAGGGAGGCTGTGCTCTTTCCAAAAAGACGAATTATAATAATCCTCTTTAATTGTAAGTGTGTAACATAAAGTCATTATGATTTACACCAAATTAGAGGCTTTGGCGTAAATCATTTTTAATGGAATCATCTGATTAATAATGTGTTCTGTAGTAAAACCTATCCCAAAAAATCTGAGCTTCCATTTTGGTGAAATTCTAGTATTGTGTTAGCCTGTCACACTGTGCATTGTGCCCATAAAGTTTATGGATGAGGTTTGCTAACCGAGATTGTTAGCACTGCCATCTCTGGTATAAATTTGGTTGCACCTAGCTGAGCAAACCAGCATGATGGTGACCAAAAAGAAACAGCCGGAGATGCCACGCAGGCTAGATCCACCTTTTGCATACGGTTTATGGCTCAGACACGTGGAGAAAAATGTAGAAACAGAACATCAAAGAGATAAACAGCATAATGTTAACATCAAAAAGATAAATAGCATCAAAGAGATAAACAGCATTATGTTAAATTTGATTTGATTTGATATACCTTTATTAGTCCCACAAGGGGAAATTTCATAAGGCTGCCGACCTCTTAAATGTTAAAGGACATAATGTTCTCTCATATTTCACCCCCCCCCCCCCCAAAAAAAAGACATTGAGCAAACAATAAACGCAAGAATTCATGCCCATGACATCGGCAATATTAACACCGAGACAATCTGGACCACCTGATTAAGATTTATCTGATTGATATGCATGTTTATGCAGTTCAAGATTCCAACAGCAAATTCCTGCAGTAATATACATTTTAAATCTTCTTAATCGATAAAAATTTCATAAGAAAACAAGAATCCTTTTGAGGCAGTTTGAAAGAAAAGCAGAGACAAAACATAAAAGTGGGGTCAGAGGTCAAATGAGACCTGATATTTGGGCACAAACTACAATTTGATATTTAAAACTTTCATATACCAATATCATATCCTAATGTTGCCAATACAAATAGAGGCAGTAAAGTTTTAAAGATAAAAGACATTTTGTATGAAAGTTTGACCTTATTTGACCTTGTAGAAGAGGTCAGAGTGATATTTAGAATGCTCAATATTATCACGTTGAGCTTCTGATCAATCTATTGATTTTGAAGATGGTCAAATGTGACATGATATTTTAAGTCTATATACAACACTTCCACTATGTTGACAATACACACCACATTTGTCAGAATCATAGTTTCCATTTTTCCAGGCTTTTTGTCAGTTTTGGACAATAAATTGTGAAGTTGACCTCGATGGATCTAAGCCAGATTTTAATGGACTGTTAACACGACCTCATTTTACACCCCTACACACTTTTATCAGAATCCATTCAGAACTTTTCAGTTTATCGTGTTTGCAGACCAGTGTTTGTCAAGTTACTTGAAAAAAGTAACTTGACTTGAAAAAAGTAAATATTTAAAAAGTAACTAATTACTGATTACTTCTCCCAAAACGTAATATCGTTACTTTACTGATTACATATTTTCAAAAGTAATTAGTTCCTTAGTTACTTTTTAAAAACATGATACACACCCTGAATAGGTAATAAAGCAACAGACCTTTCAGCCCAATTCTGCTTTTTCTACATAATCCATCATATAAAATGTAATCAAATGAAAACGTCTCTTTTTAAAAAATGTTTTATTTTTTAAGCAAAAATTAAATTATATGCAACAGTCTTTGACTTGAAGAAATTTGTTTAACATTTAAACCTATTGTCACAGTTCTGGTCATTTTGACCCAGCTTTTTCTGTTTCTCATGTCTTGGTGTTTTTTCTGTGTTAGGATTTATGTTCTGATTCTTTAGTGGTGCTGTTTTGATTATTATTATTGTAGGTTTAGTTCAATATCAAGTGTGCGTCTTTGTTTTTGTTTCTTGTTTGCTGTTTTACTTTGAAGGTTCGTGTCTGATGTCAGTGTGTTCAGTTTTACTTCCCCCCTATCGCGTTAGCCCTAATTTCACCCAGCTGTGTCTCCTTCCTGTTTCCCATTCCCTGATTACTCCCCTGTGTATATAAGCCCTGTGTTTTCCTTTGTTCTCTGTTGTGTTGTGTCCTCTACATGCTGTATGTTGGTCTCCTGGTCCTGTTTAGTTTCGCTATTCCAATTCAGTCTGTGATACCTATGTTCATATTTTTGGTTTTGTTTTGGTGAGTAATTTTGGTAATTTATCTGGAGTTTTTTCCAGCAATAAAATCTGCTATTTGAGTTTAAGTCCCATCTCCAAGAGTCCTGAATTTTGGGTCCACCACTCCTGCCTGCCTGCCTGCCTGCTACACAGCCTATCAGCATATAAAATAAAATAATTGTTTGTGCTTACACTAACTCTTTCAAATAGATGCAAGTAAAACACAGCAGAAAATAAATAAAATCAAAGATTAAGTGGCACAGAGTCCTGTTGCTTCTACATCTATTTTCACCTGTTTAGCAGGAGTGGAGCAGGTGGTGATTTGCCCGGTGCCACAGCGGTCATGTCAGTGGGGGGATCTGGGGGTTTCTCTGTGATTTTCACATTCCCATGGCAGTGTGCTCAGTGGGGGGGGTTCTCTGTAAAAATAAGTTTTCTTCCCATGCAGACTGTACAGCAGATGTAACCCAGTTCCTAAAATCATTTCAAACAAAAGAGAAGAAAAAGTAAAACATTTTATGTTCATTGTTTCTGTTCTTACTGTCCTAGTTTGATGTAAGTGAAACGAGATCAATATATTTATTTAAACAAAAAAAGGGGACAGAGATTTATATATTTGTTCTGGTTAAACAAGGGTTAAGTTTCTCCAAGGGTTGATGAGTTCTGATGAGAGCCTATTGTCTTGCTCCACTCCTCGTGTGTCAGCCAATCGGTGAAGCTCTAGGCAGCTCTTGTCCCGCCTTAGTATCAGCTCCCAAGTTTTCAGTCTCTTGCTTCTACAGCCGAACAGAGCAGGCGGACTAAAACTTTGTTATCGGTATGCTGGCGAAATTAACCCCTAATGAGTTAAAAAATACCATCTAAACTGATATTGTTCACAAAGTATGGTTTTGCACTTGTTGTCGTAGAGGACAGAGCGAAACCGGAAGATTTACTGAGCGGTGGCTTTACGGAAACACTGAGCATCCACTCGATGGCGGTAAGCTAAATGTGGCTAATCAGGCACGTGATGTGCGGAGTGTGGGTACAGTTGTTGGGTGTCTCTGGAACGCACTGTTATGCTAGTTAGATCATTAACTAAGTCATTAACATGTGAAAAGCTGCAAATGTTTAAAGCAGCTGAAAATAAGTTTATGAGAGATAATTGTAAGCAGACTTTATGCTGCTTCCTGCTTAGTTTTGATGCCAATCAGTTATTTTACAATGCTCAGTATTGAATACCTGGAGGTAATTTTTAGTGTATTTCCACTTGTGCTAGTAGGCTTATGGTACAAGCGGGATTAAGCACGTCTATTTTAATACTCCTATTCGTAGCCTGAGTCCTTGTGCTTACATGTTATTGAAATTACTTGCACTTTGTTCAATTTCTGATAAGCATTTGCATATTATTCCATTTCTTAAAAGGGGTAATATACTTATTTATTTGTGATTAGATATATATGTACAGTGAGTTTATTTTGATGGATGTATGAATGTGTGTGTGAATGGGTGGATGACTGGATATGTAAAGCGCTTTGGGGTCCTTAGGGACTAGAAAAGCGCTATATAAATACAGGCCATTTACCATTTACCATTTAATTAATGTTTACAATGAAAGTGAATTATATGGTGACTATAATTCCTGAATGTTTGAAGCCTTGTAGATCATCTTTAATCTTACTGCAGGTTACAAACAAGTATTGAATCTTGATACTGTGAAATTTTGAATACTGTGAACTTTGACCCTTGATATTTTAACGTTGTACAACATGACTGAACTGATGATGACTGAATTGACGATAGCTGATTTGAATTGTAGTTACTGCAGTGTGACACTACTTTAGTTTAATTTGTGAGAGTTATTCTTAAAGTGGACGTGACATATATTTGACCATTGTTTATAGGTCAGGTTTTTATACGGGACGAATGCAAAGACCAGGTCAGCGATTCCAGAACCCAGAGTGTTCCAGTGTTCACTGGATGGCAAGATCCTTGGAGACGATATACATGTACACGCACATTCATTCGCACATTGATGGACTACAATCCTCTACTGTACAAGTAGTACAGTAGGACAGACAATCACACACACACTCCTCATCGGACGAACTCTATTGCAATACACCCGTTTGTCATGGGCCCCACCGGTACCATTTGGACTTAAAAGGACTAATTCTTTTACTTGTGCACGATTTTAGTTTTATTTTATTTTATTTATTTATTTTTTGCTACTTTGGGGGAAATTTTTACACTGGAAGTTCTGTTAAAACCTGTTGTAATACTGTGTGGTTACAAAATTATTTTAAAAGGCTTTTAAGCCACACAGCTGTGTTTGTCTGGGTTCTTTGCCATTCATGTACCAGAGCTCTAAGAGTCGTTCTTAATCTTCTGATACTAGCCCAAATTACTCATTACCTTGGTAATTATCTACTGGTACTGTATATAACTCCACATAAGTGCTACACAGACGCTAAGGTTTTTGTCACTTTTTACAGAATCAAACTCAAAGTAAGGTCAGTACTTCCACACTTTAAACGCTGCACGGTCGTACTCTCCCCCACACTCTATATATTATCCATTGTTGATCTACACACGTCGGTTGCTGCCATGAACGTCGCACGCGCTTACGTCATTGTCATGAGAAACACTGGCAAACAAACTCATGGTAACGCAGTAATGCAACGTGCTTAAGGGAAAGTAACAGTAATCTAATTACTTTGTTTGCAAAAGTAATCCCTTACTTGTTACTTGAAAAAGTAATTGGATTACAGTAGCGCATTGCACATAACTGCCTATCACTGTGACAGACTGATGAAAACACACAAACACTACCACAATCACAGCCTCCTTAACGGAGGTAAAGATGTCTGAATTCTATCATCAAACTGAACTTTGGTTTGTAACAATGTCCGGGAAACTATTGCATCCTCATTAACATGCATATTTATGCAGACCTTCGTCCAACAATTCTCTTTCTTCTTTCTAAACCCAGATGTTCTGTATGTGATGCTCCTTCATGGCCCGGAAGGTTATGAAACAGATCAATTGGCTCGACTTCAGCATATTGCTTCAATGTACTGAAAAGGAGCAGACAACATTTTTGTCCTAGCTTCCTGGTACACGAGTTTGTTTTCCTGGGAAAAATGAATGTCGCTTTGTGTCTGTGATGAGCCAGAAACATGTTTTCCACTGTGAGATAGAAAACATCAGCATTCATTTAATAATCTCATGTTTCAACCACATGACAAGCAAATACAGGGCAACGAGACACAACTTGTTCTTTTTTTTTTTTTTTAAAGAAAGATGCTGTTGTCTATGCACCCAGGGTTAAAATTACCTAATCAAAATACAGGTGGTATTTACCACAACACATACACACAGGTCTTGTCCACAACTTTTCTTGCTTCAGCATCAGAAAGTAAAAATGATCCAGCGTGTACTCTGGCCATCCTTGTGGTGAAATACAGAAGCACTGCAAGTCACAAATGTAGCAGTCACAATGGTGTGGTGTCTCTTTAAGACAATGTAAGGTAAGGGTTAGTGTGCCCTCTGTGTGGTGTATTAGAGCAACGTGGTTGTGCAGAAGTGTATGTACTCGGAAGGACTTTATATCTTTCAACTCTTTGACTTTTTGCAACGTTACAGGTTGTAGAAACACTTTGCTTCATGTATGATAAGCAGCAGCCGTTCAACCAGGCCTTGTAAGGCTGACGGAGAGAGTGTGCATTAAAGGACAAGCACTGTGGAATTCCCAGTATCAGTGTGGTCGTGAGTTTTTCTGACTGTCCTGTTAAGTGTTACTACTACTCCTCTCAAACACTGAGTACATCCCATGTTACACAAAGTAATCGGAACAGTTTGACAGGGGTTTGAAAACTTGCTGGAAATTTGAGTATTTAAATCTCCAAATGTCTCTGTAGCCCCACAAAAAACCCAAGAAACAAAACAATTTAGCCAGGCTTTAAAGACCTCTTAAATGTCTGTCACATTTTCACCTGATATGAGTCTTCTGTGAGTCCTACACACAAATTTCATTTGGTTTTTACTTTCTTTTTTAAATTATTTTTTGGTTACATGCAGTCACCAAAGAGAGTCTGACTGGGAATAAACCTGGTTTAAGAAAAGCTTCCTGCACAAGGTTTATTCCCTATCCTCTCAGATAGTACAGTGATCACTTAGCAGCCGGTCCTGTTCGTGCTTCTTAGCTGCTCTAAGAACTGCCCTCAGGTCTTGGTTTTCCACCATAAAACCCACTGGTGTCCAGGGTGATCAGCTGGTGTGGGCCACCTGAGGAGATCTATGACACACTGACCTCAATCTGAAGCTCCTGTGTTCACCACAAGCTGCTAAGTAGGCCAGAGCAGCTCTCACTGCTCAGTGCTCTGTAGGTGGTCTCATGATGTCACATTGTTGTAATAGATGCATTGTGCAGTTTAGCATTTTCTTGATGAAATGTGTAAGACATTCACAGAAAAAGACTTGATTGGGATGAGCGTGCATGTTCCTCTAAAACCTGTCTATACCTTTCAGCATTGATGGTGCCTTTCCAGATGTGCAGGCTGAAAATCCCACAGTGATTAACGCATGCCCATACCATCAGAGACGCAGGATTTTGAAGTGAGTGCTGATTAAAAGCCTCATTAGTACATATCTTACAAATCGACTTCCAAATTCTGATTCATCCAATCACGGAACTAAGTTTACCACTTGTTCAGTCAATTTTAAATGAGGTTTAGAGAAGACAGAAGAACATCATGTTCCCACGTGGTTTCTTGTTTGCATGACAGAGCCTTAACCTGCATTTGTGGATGGCACAGTGAATTTTGTGTAAATGTTCCTGAGCTCGTGCAGTGATCTCCCTGACAGAATCATGGCTTGTTTTTAGGGCACTGTTTATTTTCAGCTGTTTGTGCACAGAGATTCCTCCAGATTCTCTAAATCTGTAGATGATATTATGTCCCGTAGATGATGTGATATTGAAAGTCTTTACAATTTTACATTGAGGAACATTACACAAACACATATTTTATTCGGCTGCTGTGTGCTTGGAACATTTGCAACAGGTGGTGGAAATGAGAGTCATTTCTTGTTTGCAACTAGATATGAGTCTTCTGTGAAACCTGCACACAAATTTGGTTTGCTTGGGAAAAACTAGGTGTTGGTGATGACAGTCTCACTGGGAATAAACCTCAAGAGGTTTTTAGAGAAGCTTTGTGCACAAGGTTTATTCCCTATCCTTTCAGATAGTACAGTGATCACTTAGCAGCCAATCCTGTTGGTGCTTCTTAGCTGCTCTAAGAAGTGCCCTCAGGTCTTGGTTTTCCACCATAGAACCGGTTGGTTTCCAAGGCGACCAGCTGGTGTGGGCCACCTGAGGAGATCTGCGACACACTGACCTCAATCTGAAGCTCCTTTGTTCACTGTTAGCTGCTAAGTAGGCCAGAGCAGAGGCCGGCCAACTCCCACCGCTTCATCCTAACGCTCTGCAGGTGGTCACATGACCATGTTTCCAAAGCCATAATGTTTTTAATAGCTGCAATATGTACTGTAGGTCCCTCACCTACAGTACAGCCTCTGAGCATTGCAGTAGAACTCCTCATTGAGAGTCTAACCTTTGGGGAATCACAGTGAACAACCTGACACATTTTGAAAGAAATGAAAGTTACTTGAGCAATTAAACCCATATCAGAACTCAAAGTGCTATAAAACAAAATCGCAACTGGAAAAAAGTTGGGATGCTGTGAAAAATGTAAATAAGTACCGAATGCAATGATTTGCACATCTCATGAACCCATATTTCAGCCAGAGTAGAACATGAGCAACATATCAAATGGTAAACTGAGAAAATGTACCATTTAAAAACAAAATATATTCGCTCATTTTCAGTTTGATTGCAGCAGCATATCCTGTTGGGACAGGGACACGTCTCCACTTTTAGCATCCCATCTTCTTCTAAAAACTGTCAATAAACATCTGGGAAATGAGGAGACTAGCTCCCTGTCATTTGGGCGAGGAAGTTTGTCTCATTTTTGTCTGATAGAGGATTCTGGCTGCTCAACAGTCCTGAGTCCTCTTTTGGTTTCTTGGTGTGCTAAATGTCTGAAAGTTCTGGACAGCAGGCAGGCAAGCTCAGAAGCCATGCAGTTTAGCATTGTCTTGGTGAAATACGGAAAGGCCTTCACTGAAAAATATGTCATTTGGATGGAAGCTTATGTTGCTCTGAAACATATATACCTTTCAGCATATATACCTTTCATAGGCACTGAGGCATCCCCTTACCATCAGAGACGCAGGTTTAAGGACTGAGCACCACATGGTTCCACACCTCTTTAGTCTGGAGGATGTTTTCTGACAGGATCTTTAAATGGTCTGATTTTAGAACAGTTTTTCACTTTGCTTCAGTTCATTTTAAATGAGGTCTTCACAAATGGCTTCTTCTTCACATGATAAAGCTTTAACTGGGATTTGAGAATGGCACGATGGACGGGAAGTGTTCCTGAGCCATGCACTGATGTTTTCTATGCTCTATTGTGAAGAAAAAAATATTGATTTATGACATTTTCAAGTCAGTACATTCTGTCCTTATTTACATTTTGCATAGCTTCCACTGCAAGATGCCATTGGGTTATCTAAAAGGTCAGTAGAAATTGAAACTTCATCTGTTTTTTACTGATCAGTTAGTTTGTGCAGCCTCAAGTAAAAATGACCAAGTTTAAGGATTTCTGCAGCTGTTGCAAGGTTTGTAGGTGTAGGTGACTGTGGGCATCTGTCACAACCACCAAATATGCAAATTATATTCTGTCCAAAGCTGGGGAGACTGGTTCAATAATTTTGATTGATTCTGACTTGAACATACTCAGAGGGGCTGATGTTCAAGACAGTATCAGGAAAAACCTGTTTGATCGATCGATTGAAAACTATTTGTGATAAAAAAAAATTAAAAAAAAAACCTGCAGCACTTGTTATGGAAGTTCAGAGGTCTCCACTTGAAGTGAGTCAGAGGTTCTCTGACTGGAGGCAGACATCACTGTTTAGCTGTCTGTGGGGGATCAGACTTCCGGTTTGGCGATGAGTGAGTGAGGTAGACACGGCAATAGCTCCGCTTAATTTCGATCTTAAAACTCCAAATAGACCATAATTATACGCAGTAACCGAAACTTAAACTACTGTCTGATAAAGTGGCTGGGTGTCTACAGGCCAGTTGAAAATGCCCAAAAAAGTTTCGCCAAAGTTGGACACACCGGACAGGGAAGGCCCGAGTGAAGCCTCCGGCCACAGTAAAGACGCCAGCGGAACCGTCACGAGCACAAGCAATACAGTGTTGGGGGCTATTGCGGCACTCCGCTCCGAACTGGCAGGTGTTAAGTCTGAAATTTGTGACAAAATTGAAAATAAGATCTCAGAAGTCACAGCAGAGGGGAGATAGCCAGCTTGGAAGCCGAGAATGACAAAGCCATAACAACGTTAAGGAACGAGATAGAGTCACATGGTCATACGCTGCAAGAGCTAGCCGACATGGCTAGCGGCTCATCCGATGCAATACGGGAGTTGGAGAACAAAGTTGAGATGCTCCGTGGGCAAGTGACATCGCTTTCTGAAAAATGCCTCAACCTCAAGGGACGCTCGAAGCGTCAGAACCTAAGAGTGGTAGGGGTGAAAGAAGGCAAAGAGGACGGGCAGAATGCCAGGGAGTTTGCAGGGAGGCTGTTAAAAGAAGTGCTTGGTCTGGACAAGACACCTATGATTGACAGACCCCACAGAGCTTTGAGAAAGAAGCCCGGAGATAACGAACCACCCCGACATCTTATTGTAAGAGTTCACTACTGCCACACCTATGAGGACATCATGAAGAAAGTCATGGGCACCCGGGATATAACATTTTGTGGCCAGCGGATTCAGATTTCCCGGGACCTGCCGCCTGAGGTGGCAAAGCGCCGAGCTACGTTCACCGCTGTGAGGAGGATGCTACGCGACAAACCGGGGGTCAAATACGGACTTCTTTACCCAGCCAAACTACAAGTGTCTCACAATGGTGTTGAGAAGGTTTTTACTGATCCGGAAAAAGCACGACAGCATGCAGAACGCCTCATCGGCGACGTGGATAACGGAAGATCACTGGATCCTGTTCCACGTGAGATAAGGGCAGATAATGCCACAATACACCACCCAGAACGCGAATAACCTCTACACAGGTGACATCTAGCACTTTACTACTGACAGGGGTTTTTTTTCTCTGTGTACCTAAGAGTCAATAATCCGGGCAGCTTGCAGTTAAAGGTATATGTTAGTAACGTTATACTTGTTAATGATGTTACATGTTGCGGGTTCACACTTGGTTTTAAGGGCTGGTAGTTAGACACCCTTTAACTTGTTTTTGAATAACTGTATTGTTTTGTTTAATAGTGACAATAATGTACCATCTGATCCTTTTTTTTGTGATATCTGGTCTATGCTTAATGTCTTTATGGAGCTACACAGAGCACTTGTTATGTCGGAGGTTGCGACAGAGGATGGTTGGAAGTACGCATGGTCTCGTTGGGAGGATGGCAGGTTCCCCTCCCTGCTATGACCTAGGTGTGTGTGTGGTTTTGTTTGTTTGTTTGTTTTTCTTTTTTATTATTTCTGCTGTGTTTACTTTGTATTTTCATGGGTGGGGTTGTTGGGTGGGAAGGTGCTATGGTAGAAAATGTTCTAGTCAATATGGGACAATACACATAAATCACTAACAGTATGGCCTCAATAGATGGTGATGGAAATGATGGGGTGAACAGGAGAGGGCTTGAAACCTTTTGCACTTGGAATGTGAATGGCATCAGTGAACCAATAAAACGTGGTAAGGTGTTGGCATACCTAAAGTCATTGAGATCAGATGTTATTTTCTTGCAAGAGACGCATCTTGAAAACGATGGACATTTCAGGATTACAGCTAAGTGGATAGGGCAGGTTTATCACTCAAGGTTTTCCGCAAAGGCAAGGGGTACAGCAATAATTATTCGTAAAAATGTGCCATTCATACATAAATCTACCCTGGCAGATAAGGAGGGGAGATATATCATGGTGGTAGGAGAAATTCAGTCTATATCAATCACATTGCTGAATGTCTATGGCCCGAACAGGGATGACCCAGAGTTCTTTAGAAAAACGTTTAGCTTGATCCTGGATATTTCAACTATAAACTTGATACTTGGGGGAGACTTTAATTTAGTTTTAGATACCTATCTGGACAGGTCGTCAGCTCAGAGAATTGCACCATCGAATGCTTCTAGGTTTCTGAAATCGTTTATTGATAATGTGGGTCTTGTGGATGTTTGGAGAACGTTGAATGCAACCGGAAGGGAATATTCCTTTCATAATATGTACTCCCGTATAGACTACTTTCTATTAGATAGTAAACTGTTACATGGAGTCCAAAGTAGTAAATATCATAATATCCGTATATCAGATCATAGCCCAGTGTCTATTTCACTAAATTTACTGGAATCAGGTGGTAATTATAAACACTGGCAATTAGACCCTCAACTTCTTACGAGGAAAACATTCTGCAATTATTTGGAAGAACAGATCAAGTTGTTTTTTGAGATGAATGAATGAAGATGATGTATCACCTCTTTTATTGTGGGAGACGTTTAAAGCATATGTTAGAGGCTGTGTCATTTCTTTTCAGTCGCCTGAAAAAAAACGTAATAACATGGAACGCATTCAGTTGGAGGTTCAAATACAAAAATTGGACTCTGAGAATGCCAGACAACCATCTGTACAGCTACACAGTAAAATATCAGCTCTGAAGTATAAACTCAACAACTTGCTCTCAGATAAAATTTCCAGGGCCTTCATGTATGTTAAGCAGGCCTATTTTGAATTTGGTGATAAGCCACATAAATTACTGGCCAGGCATCTAAGGAAGAGGGAAAGTGATAGGGCCATTCATGCAATCAGGTCAGACTCAGGGTTGTTGACTAATTCTTATAAGGATATTAATACTGCTTTTAGACAGTTTTATGAACAGTTATATACATCTCAGTGTAATGCACCTCCTGAAATTATGCAGGATTTTCTAAGCAAATGTAACTTGCCTACATTGGCACAAAAGGACAGGACATCTCCAGATGCAGACTTAACATGTCCAGAATTGATTAATACCATACGCTCCCTGAAAAACTGGAAGAGCCCAGGACCTGATGGTCTATGAAATGAGTTTTATAAAAAGTTTAGCAGTTTACTAACCCCATATTTGCTGAATATGTTTAATATGGCCTTGGAAGATGGTGCACTCCCACAGACCCTGAATGAAGCAACTGTGACTCTCATTCCAAAGAAAGGAAAGGATCCAGAATTGGTCAGTTCTTACCGACCAATCTCTTTATTGAACACAGATCAGAAAATACTGACCAAGTCTTTAGCCAGGAGACTTAGTTCTCACATAGGTAAACTGGTTCACCCAGATCAAACAGGGTTTATCCCAGCAAGACATGCATCTCATTACCTGAGACGTCTTTTTGACATTATTTATTCCTCTAGGGATCCAGATAAAGACCTAGTGATATTGAGCCTTGATGCAGAAAAGGCCTTTGACTGTGTCGAATGGTCATATCTATATGCAGTATTAAGTAAGTTCGGAGTTGGACCTAAATTTGTTTTCTGGATTCAATTGTTATATAGTAATCCGTGTGCCAGAATACTCACAAACAATACCCTTTCCGAACCAATTAAGCTATTTCGTGGCACAAGACAAGGATGTGCGCTGAGCCCTTTATTGTTTGCCCTCGCATTAGAGCCATTGGCGGAAACAATTCGGAAACATAAAGAAATAATGGCTATAATACAGGATATACCTCCAATAAGATCTCACTGTATGCCGATGATATTCTGCTGTTTGTAACCAGACCATTAGACTCAATCTCTAAGGTGATAGTAACAACAGATTTATTTCAGGTTACAAATTAAATTGGGGATAGAGCGAACTGATGCCAATTAAATGTAGTAATCTTGATTTACTAAATCGTTTTCCCTTTAGAAAAACATCAGAAAAATTTTCATATCTTGGAATTGAAGTTACTAAGTCATACAAGTCATTATATGAAGCCAATTTTGTGAGAATTCTGGATACATTTAACATGAGGTTGAATTTTGGAAATCACTCCCACTTTCCATGATAGGTAGGGTGAATGCGATCAAAATGATTTGTCTCCCCCAACTCCTATATCTGTTTCAAAATATCCCTGTGTATCTAAAAGCTACATTTTTTCAAAACTTGGATTCAGTCCTTATCCCTTTTATCTGGAATTATAAGAGCCACAGGATAAAAAAAAGGCCCACCTTTGTAAAGAGAAAATACATGGTGGCCTAGCTTTACCAGACTTTAAAAATAACTACTTTGCAGCTAATATGCAATACATAGCTTATTGGCTAGATGATACAGTTATAATGGGAAGTTGGTTGGACATGGAGCAAGAGGACTGTATGCCTTATTCTCTTGGTGCAATTGCATTGTCTCCTGTTCGTTTTAAAAAGACGTACTACAACTGTAATCCAGTTATTCACAATACAATTCAAATCTGGAGACAGATCGTGAAAGAGTATAGACTCAGAGCCTTCTCGCTTTTGACACCTATTACAGCTAATCCTGCATTTAAACCCTCCGTTTTAGATGGGACATTTGATCGCTGGAAGGAAATGGGGTTGCGAAATGTGGGACACCTATATTTTCAGGGCTCTTTTGCTTCATTTCAACAGCTTAAGGAGAAGTACAATTTATTAGCCTGTGATATTTTTAGATACCTTCAAATAAGGTCCCAACTACAACAATTTGAGTCTGCAACTCCAGGTAAGCTTGACCAATGCCTGGTGGATTGTATAACAGAAAAGCATGCAGTTGCTTTTATATATGAGATATTACAGTCACTCCGGCAGAAGGATACAGGTAAAATAAAATCAGCTTGGGAAAAGGAATTAGGGTCAGACATTCATAATGATATCTGGACTAAAGGGCTACGTTATGTTAATTCCTGCTCTATCAACGCCCGACATAGATTCATTCAGTTTAAAATTTTGCACAGATTGCACTACTCGAAGACCAGATTACATCGGATATTTCCTGAAACGTCACCCATCTGTGATAAATGTCAATGTGCAGAAGCTGATCTGCTTCACAGTTTTGTAATGTGTACCAAATTACAAAGTTTTTGGGCTTCAGTTTTTTCTTTTTTTTTCCAAACTTTTTGATGTGCAGTTAGACCCCGACCCCATTTTGATTTTTATTGGACTATCGGGACAATCTAAAAAACTTAAGAGCACACAGATTCCCCTCCTGTCCTATGGCCTGATGTGTGCAAAGAGACTGACTCTCCTCCTATGGAAGGGAAAAGAAGTGCCCTCCTTTAAAGTCTGGATTTCAGTACTGACAGATCATCTGGAGAGGATCCGCCACATTATAAATGACAAACTGGAGGACTTCGATCAGATTTGGAGGCCGCTCATTGAGCACCTGGAAACTATGAACAAATGAGAGCTATTATGTGGACTTCATCATTGCTTAAAATAAGCTGATAGCACTCTGGGATAAGGGAAGGGTGTAGGGAGGAGGGGTTTGTTTGTTTGTTTGTTTGTTTGTTTGGTTGGTTGGTTGGTTGGTTGGTTGGTTGGTTGGTTGGTTGGTTGGTTGGTTGTTTGGTTGTTTGTTTGGTTGTTTTTTTGACCGCCCTTTTTGGTGCGTTTTGTTTTTTCCTGTTTTTGTTTTTGGGTTGGGTTTTTTTTTTTGTTGTTCGCTTTGTTTTTCCCCTTTTCTTGATGACAAAACTGTAAAAAGGAAGCAATGTCAGTCTATGGGACAATTTGTGATTGTTATTTGTGCTTCACAATAAAAATATTTGAAGACGAAAAAAAACTGTCTGTGGGAAGAGACAAATTATATCAGGAAGAAACAAACTGGAGACAAAGAAAGGTGTTTACACTCGTAGTTTATCCAGTTTTGCATGTCTTGAGGCTTTTTGGGGGGGGGGGGGTGTAGGAGAACAACATGTTCTTGATCTTTGGTAGGATATCCTTTGAGAAGAAACTGCTTTTGCTAATTTTTCTGATTCTGGTTCAAAGATGAGCACTGTATTGCACAAGTAAGCTTTTTTATTGGGGGAGGCGACCAGCAAAGTGTTAAACAGTTTGTCTGATATACCATGACAAACATATTTCTACACAGCAAAATCTCCAGTGTTAAATTAACACTAGAGAGTGTCTATATGGGTCCACACCTCTGAGTGTTAAATTAACACTTTTGACAGTGTTATATGTTTAAAAGTAACCTAGTCAGTTTTGAAGATTAACAATGGCTAACACTGAGCAGTGCTGGTATTCTAACACTGGAAAATAACTCAAAATGTTAGAAATATTCCAGTGTTAGAAAATCAGCACTGCTCAGTGTTAGTCTTTGTTAATCTTCAAAACTGACTAGGTTACTTTTAAACATATAACACTGTCAAAAGTGTTAATTTAACACTCAACAGTGTTGTATTTAACACTCAGAGGTGTGGACCCATATAGACACTCTCTAGTGTTAATTTAACACTGGAGATTTTGCTGTGTAGATATGAGAGCTACACTATCCTAAGTGAGATGGATCAGAGCAGGTTTTTACCAGAATCTTTCAATTAATCATGTTACACAAGATCCCAACATGATGCAAACTTGTGCCAAAGACTTCAAAGGCACCAGAAGGTTTGGCAACTCAGCCCTATGGGAAACCCCTTGATTGCCTCTGAGTGGTCCAGATGTCGGGTGAACAATGTTTCACAAAAACTTTGGGAGACCTTTTATTTCTTTCTCTTTTCATTTTTATTTTTTTGTGCTTCCAGAATAAAAGTTGAAGCTCTAAGCATAATATTTTGTGCATAATTTATAGAAAAAAGCAGAATCGTGTGACGCTGTATGCATGCACATGAAAATACATGAGGATTTGGGAGGTTAAATCCCAAGTCATGATCTGATTGTGTAAACTGAATTTAATTGGCTTGTGTGTTATGTAAAAACAAAAACAGCTAGGGGAATGCTCACATGCCGATCAAAGGCTGAGAGTGGTTGCTCCGATTGCAGCTCTTTGAGACCTCATCCAGCGAGCCTGTTATCAGTGAAAAGACAGAAAAGTTCCTCTGTGCTCACACGAGGTGGTGCCATCGATAATGGTGACAATAGGAGCTGCTGATCTGGTTGCAGCATCGCAGACTTGTGGGACTGGGACAAAGACGCAGGAAAGTACAGAAAAGCAGCTGGGAACAGAAAAAATGGAAAAACGGACCGAGCGTTAGTGAAGAAGAAAACTGCCAGAAACAAAGAGCATTATTAAATTCAAGCAACATAAAAATAGGGGCTCACATCATCATATTTAAGCACTTTAAATGTGACAAAAGCATGGAGAAAATGTACTTGAACACAGCCACTGTGACTTCAGAATATTTTTACCTTTATGCTGATTGCAAGCTTGATTTTCTGGAGCCACAGTTTACCATATTTGGACACGAGGGTGGTGTGGGAAGCTATCACTTAACAGATACATGCTAATGAGACATCCAGTTTCATCAGATGCTTGCTGTGTCTCCCCATTATGCTCAACGTGGCTGTAGCAGAGGCACAGTCAGGAGACACTGGTTTGTGATCCTTTGTGTTCTGTTTTTGTTTTTTTTCTACTCACGTTGTAGGTTTCAGTGCCTAAAACTATATAATTAGGGTTAGAAAAAGATAAGAGCTTAGGTAATGATGCTCACTGGAAAGCAACAACCTGGGAGTTGCTGATCTCTCGGGACTGAGAGTACCTGAGAGCATGGCCCCAACTTTAATCTTTAACTAAATCCAAACCGATGATCATGAAGGGGGAAATCAACAAAGATCAACATTGTGTGGTGTTTTACTCTTTCTTTGAAGCCAGCCTCAGTTTCACACTTGTTTTAATGCCCAACTTCCTACACACCTTTATGTCTGTTAGAACATTAAAGCATTTCTCAAAGTCTCCCAGCGTCTCATTTAGGAGTCCACAAACAGGGATTTATGTGGTTCATACACTGAGTCATAACTGTGGTTAAGAAAGATGGTAGTTTGAGTAACACCAGAGCTTCCTCGTTTGCTCACTTTTCCCTGTAAAATCACAGCAACAAACCACACAGTGACCTGATTGTAAGATGACCCTCGTTTCTAACATCTGTTTTAGAGCAAAATGAAGGAAATAGTTTGACTCCTGCATATAATCATTAATAATCTCTGGATCACGTCCTCTCCTTCCAAGCTCATTGCCTGTGACAGCTGTAATTCTTCTGCTTCGTTTTTGCAGCTGTTCTTTACAGAAAATCCTTATCTGTCATAAAATGAAAGAAAATACAGAGAAGCTAACACCGATACATTACAAACTGAGTAATTTAAATACTTTTAATTTGAAAGCAGAAAACTCCCACCAATGCCTGTGAATTATATACTTATGTACTTGTATTTTTTCATACAAGCCATAAAGGAGCCATTTCCAGCTTTTGGCTTGACAAGGATTCAGCAATGCTTTGACAAAGTGTTGAAAATACTGTCTTGATTTAGAAAAAAAAAGAAAAAAAAAAAAAAAAAAAAAGAAAATACTGTCTTGAAACAGACTGAAAATAGTGAGGTTAGGTAAGAGTTAGTTAAATTCTGCATTTGCAGGTTGGAGCACAGTTGGAAGGTTGTTGGAGGATAAGTCACCTGACCTTTAATACCAGTGCCCCAAGTTCAAGTCACATTGCAGTTTTTTCATAAATCCTTCTCTTGTTTTTTTAAATATGTTACTAATTACAAATGTCCCACTTGGTTATGTTTAGCCATTAAAAACTGCTTGGTTCAAGTGAGGCATGAAAAGCTCTTGAAGAGGTTTACAAAAGTATTCTGTCTTGGATT
This sequence comes from Aulonocara stuartgranti, assembly GCF_965226115.1. NCBI lineage: Eukaryota > Metazoa > Chordata > Actinopteri > Cichliformes > Cichlidae > Aulonocara > Aulonocara stuartgranti. Next base: position 3,472,459 of record NC_138939.1, on the reverse strand, counting down.
GTGTGTCTTTTTTAAAATATCTGTTTGGGCAACTTCTGTAATGGTTAAGAGTAATTCTTGGTCTTTAGATTCTTTAGGATATGTTGTTATTTAAGATGCTGGTATCAGTAAAACAGTGTGTAGTGAAGAAATAAATATCATCTTCAATTTGAGCCAGTGAGTAAAATGCTTTATGATGTCCAGCAGCTCTCTTTGGTCTCAGGGCCCCATTTCAGCATTAGATCGTTCCTCTAATCTCCCAAGCATTTGTTTTATCACCCTGTTTAATCAAGATCTAATCTTCTGGAAGAGTCTGGAGCTCTGAAACTCTCCGATCGACGTACACCATAACAGCCAGCCGCGCCTAGGCCTGTATTTAGGCAGTTGTCCAAAATTAAATTGGATTCTAGGAACTGCTGACCGGCTGAAGACCTGAAGTTTTTTGTTTTTGGCAGCCTGGTCTTGGCCAGAAAATGGCAGGCTGTACTGGGTTTCTTTTATTCACAGAGAGTTCGAGGCATGTTTGGCACAACAAGCTACAATCAGACCCAGCTCGACCAGGCGGAGGAAAGCCGTTTTTTCTGGAAGTCTACTGTGGAACAAGTGCACTGTGGGACAGACAGAACTTTATTGCATAAGAGAAGATTTTTATCTAATTACACTCCAAGAACAATTTTTGTAGCCCCATGCTGCTCAGGCGAACTTTAGGTTAACCTTCAACTGGGAATCTCAAAGGAAACAAAGAACCAAAACTGGATGGGAACCCTATGAATATGAAGCTACTGATCAGGAGATTATTTCCATTTGATGAATGTTTAAATGTCTGGACCCAGACCCAGCCTCACTCTGTGGGGCTGTGTATTCACATCATGCGGTACCTAAAGAGCTTCATGGCTTTGACATCATCGTCACCAAAGTGATGAAGGCAGGTGCCGGTCATTTCAACACACTTATCAAGTGCTAACAACACAAAACGGAAACACACAAGTGGTAGTTACAGGCCAACTAGTGGATGTAGTGCAGCTTTCAATAGTTAAACACTGAGATATATCTGTTTGGTAGAGCACAAAGCTAAAAACACTCCAAATTACTTAAAAGTTCACATGAATTTGTCTCTCGTGCAGCAGCAACAAGCCCCATGGATGATCTTCCTACAATGATACAACAATAAGACACAGCAGGTACGTCTCAGGTGAAATTATGAATTGTACCATTATCCCTGAAACTAAAGCTGCAGAGGGGGATCTTACCAGCTCCTGAAGATTTAACTCAGAATCTGGCAGCAGAACAGGGAGCAGCTCACTGACAGAATTATGGAATAAAACCACCCAATTCATCAGATTTTTTTCAAATGAATATGACTCCATGATTTGCTTTTTTGTTGTTGTTTTAAATTATTTGTTTGGGAGTGTGAACATATTGTACCAGCTGCTTCACTTTAGCTGTCTCTAGACTTCAGTCTCTCAGCTAGGTGTGCCTGACCAGCACTGAAGTTGGTCTAATGGGAGCGTGTGGTATTTCAAAGCAATGAAACGGTGCACAACAGCGCAGCTTTGACTCCTGCATAATCTACAAAGGAATCTGTGTGTGTTTAAAATAAAAACAAACCAAAGTGTCCTCAAACAAATAAAACTCAACTAAAATTAACTCAAAGATAATCAAACTTGTCATGCTTGACTGCCTCCAACTGTGTCAAAGGCAACAAGCAATAGGTGGCTGAAGGTGAGGCTTGCAACAAACTTGCACAAAGGCAAATAGAGAGATAGCCGAATATGTTTTGGGTTTTTAAAAATGTTAGCAGTTAGCTCGCAAGCTTTCTGACTTAACTTGATTGATTTTTGCAGGAAATTCGAGAGTTAAAAACAGAAATAAGGAGCTTTTTTAATATTGTAAAATATATGGATGAAAATAAGAAAGCAGAATAAAATAACAGGATAAAAACAAAGTTTAATTGTGGTCAGACGTTTACATTCATTCATCATGACCATGAATGTCAATATTTTTAAAGATTTTAATGTGTTCTTTGAACTGTTGTATTTCCATAAATATGTACAATAAATTTGTACATTTACTTAATCTTTTAGTTAATGGTGCTAAATATTCCACATTGTCTATTAACTTGACAAGTCCAGTGTTTATTAACTTCTCGTTAATAAGCAACTGAAAATACCAAGATTACCAGTTCCAACAATTACACATAAGTACAAATTATTTTGATGTGTCACTAGTTCGCCAAGGTCAAACTGTCACCATTAGATGTAAGACAATTTGTTAGCATGTTCGAGAACAACTCAGGAACCACCAAGGCTCAAGTCTGCTATGAACGTGAACCCGCTAGTTTTATATCTCCATGGACTGAGAGGGTGCCAGCCAAGGAAGAAACCCCCTGTTTAAAAGTCAACACTTTCAAGCATGACTGAAATTTGCAGCTGTCCACATGGACAAGTCAAATGCTTTCTTGAGACAAGTTTGATTGTCATGTGAGACAAAGACTGAGCTGTCTGGCCACAATGATAAGAGGTTTGTTTGGAGGAGTAAAGATACCGTATCAGTTGTCAAGCATGATGGTGGTAGAGTCATGCTCTGGGGTTGTTTTGCTGCCAGAGGTGCTGGTACATTGTACAAAGTGGATGGAATAATGAGATCACCTCCTAATTCTTCCATTTCACTTCAGATCAACAGCTAGGTGGTTGAAATTTGGACACAGTTGGGAGTTTCAGCAATAAATCCAAAAACGTTCCCAAAGCTCTGTCCTCAGTTTGTCTTCCCGTTCTTAAGGATGTTTTCTTGACAGCCACGTTTCCACTGAGACCCTTTATGATGGCACTTCAGTGGATGGATCTACTGAAGGGCTAGATATACAGTTGCAGTCAGAAGTTCACATACACTCATCATCAACGTGAATGTTATGACAGTTTGGGGGTTTACGTGGTTTATTTGAACTGGTTTTTGGTTTTTCTTGGTGGAGTGATTGTACAGATGTACAATATGATTTTACATCATACTGCAAAATGACTTTAAAAAACAAACTTCACAGAAAAAGTATGAAAATATCAACTTTAAGGTGTATAAACACTCTCACCGTGGACACTGGTATATATTATACAGTTGTGGGAAAAATAAAGTACACCCTCGTTTTTATTGTAAGGTTTTATATACCAGGATGTAACTAAGGACCTGGCCACCTCAAAGTCACTGAGTCCACCTTGAACTTCAGCTGTCAGACAGCTAAAGCTGGGACCAAACTGGGTCATGCCATAGGGCAATGACCCCAGGCACAGCATAAAATCTCCAACGGAATGGCAGAAAAAGAAGAGAATCAATGTGCTGCAATTACTAGGGGTGCAACGATACACAAAATTCACGGTTCGGTTCAGTTCGATACTTTGGTGTCACGGTTCGATATTTTTTCGATACAAAAAAAAGTTCATGCTTTTTTAATTTGTCATTTATTAAAATTATAAATATATATTTTAACTCAAAAGTACAGTTTTAAAATTTAATGTTGCTGAAACAACAAAGGGATAAAAACATAAATCTATCTGATCGAGAAATCGCTCATCTTTGGAAAAGAGAGTTTACTACAGAGAAATGGCTCTTTCCAAAATAAAAGCTATACTATCCGCTTCTTCTGGGCTATATTCTCAGCAGCATATTAAACATATCAGGTCCCCATAAGGAGAATCATGTGCTAACGGCTGTCTAAATGACTCGGGTAAAGTTTGTAGCATGCGTGCTTGTTGTTTTTTTCTGCTTCCACTTGTCTTTGCACGAGGATGATGTCGGAGTAAATGTGCAGTCATATTCGTTGTGTTCCCACTAGTGCTGTCAGCGTTAATCTCATTAAAATGACTTTAATGCCATAACGTGGCAAATCTCCATTAATGAGCTACCGCGGATCGTCCCGTGCGTGGGGCTGGACGGCGTCAACACGTTAACAAGCTAACTGCGCTAATGCACTAGTTCCCACCCATGTAATTGAGCATTGTGTGGCACATCCGACATACTGTTTTACTTTTGTCCATGACGCGCTTACCTTCAGGGTCATACGTCACATGAAGACCAAAATAGTTCCAAACGCCAGATCTGAATGAGGGTGGGGGAGGTTCAATTTGCCATGTTGCAACGAGCTTAGCTTCTGTCTCGCTAGCTTGCGTTGCGCTCAGTGGATCTGCGCTCGACAGTGCAGCCTAGGCGGAGTAGTCGAACGCAGATCCACTGAGCTCTCAACACAGACAGCATCGTCAGAAGAAAAGTTGATAAAATAAATTAAAAATGTTGTATTGTTCGATACATATGCGCACCGAACCGAAAGCACTGTATCGAACGGTTCAATATCGATACAAGTATTGTTGCACCCCTAGCAATTACCCAGTCAAAGTCCAGACTGCAACTTGATTGAAATGCTTTGCCAGGACCTTCAGAGAGTTGTGCATAAACAAAAGCCTGCAAACCTCAATGATCCCAAGCCTGCTGTAAAGAAGAGTGGACTAAAATTCCTCCACAACAAGAGGAGACAGATAAAGTCACAGAGAAAAGCATTACTTGAGAGTTATTGCTACTGAAGTCGGTTACAGTGCAAAAATTTTGATCATGGGTTATCATTAGTTTCACAAACTCTAATAAGGACTAGATTATTTTCTAGTAATTGACAGAGGGTGAACTCTCTTTTCACTATGATGTTTGCCTCTTTCGGTTCTGTTTTGGACAGCTGGAAGCTCAGTGGTGCAGCGCTGAGAATTTAACATTACAGTTACTCAACTCCTCATTGCAGCGACAGGCTTTCATTATATTTGGGGTTTAAAACCTCGTGTGTGTTGAGTTTTACAGCACACCATATATGATTTAACATGACATGATCTATGGGTAGAGTTTGAGCTCAACATGAAGCATTTGAGAGGACGACTTAAAAAGATTTTGACTCAGTGTGAATTCAACCAACAAGCCTTGGTAATATTAGTGCCTTGCTTTGTGCACAGTAACCTTCCCCTGACCCAAAAGCCCTTTGAATCAGTGTTGATGTCTCAAGAAAGAGGTTGGTTCAGAATGTCCAGATTATACGAATACTTTTCAGGGAAAGATTATGATTTGCAGGATTCGTGGCTTGGAGGCGTTGTGTTTTTGTAGGAACAGCACAGTCAGTGGGGGTTTGGAGCCACTGCTGAAGAACAACATGCAGCGGAACTAAAGCTGAATGAATCTGATTCATTTGGGAACAATAAACAATTGAGAGTGCTCTGATGATGGAGAGGTTATCAGGACTCAGCTGAGCGAGAAGAGAACAGCACGTGAAGACAAAGTGTTCTGACAGAGAAAAAAAGAAAATGGGGATTCCCTTTTGTCAAGCATGTCAGTCACACACAGGGAAACAACTGTTATTCTCATTAATCCCAAAGATATTTAGGTTTTTAAGAGAGTAATGACCAGCAAATATCAGCCCAGCTTTAAATATTATCTGTTTATAACAGTGAATGCTATAATTACAATATTAAAATAATAAAAACCAAACCAAACAATAAGAACTGGAGAATATTTCAGGAAAGAGTGAAAGTGGGGTTTTTTCCTAATGTCACCTGGATGCTGACTCTTCGTTAAAGTGGAACATCATGGGAGTTCTGGCTGTTCCACCTTCAGTTACCAATTTACTTGCCGTCCCTGAACAGAGCTGACGGGCCCCTGAGGACATCAGATAAAAGTGACTTCAAGATCGCACGTGACATGATAGATGATAGTGGCCTCTGGAAGGAATGTTTTACTGGAGGTCGGTCATAAAAAATTACTCCTAGGAGAGATTTTGGATCTCAGTGACATCTGGGCCGAGTACACACTGAGGGCCGAGACTTTAGCTTAGATTATGTGCATCTGCGCATTTACCGACTATGTAACCTGTGACACTGATTGTAATTGCACTTTATATTTCCAAATTTGTAACGCACTGGGGTTTGCTACGGCTTGTGAAGGTTATATTGTCAGTTTGAATATAAAACCTTGTCTTGTCCTGATGTGTGATTCCAGACGTGAGCTGGACCTGAGGTGGGAAGTAACAAACACTTCTTTACTGTAGTTAAGTACAATTTTCAGGTATCTGTACTTTACTTGAGTAAGTTTTTTTCTGACTACTTTTTACTTTTACTCCCTACATTTTTAAACAAACATCTGTACTTTTCATCTGTACTTTTAAACTGATTTCATTCTAAACAGAAATACATGTCTGCCAGTGCTGTTCATTTATTAATTATGACGTGTGATTCTTTTCCCCACACTGAACTGTTATAACCAGGTTAGTTTTCCCCACCTGCTGAATCCACTTTAACCCCTGGATGTAATTTTTCTTCACATTCTAGCTGAGTATAATAAAAATGTAAAAAAGTTAGACTAACGTTTTTATTCCTGTCTACTGATAATATTTTATCATTGTGTTAACACAGCCCAAGGTTCAGTTAGCTTTGCACAAAAACAGAAACGTCCTCCAAACAGCTACTATTTACTTTCTTACTTTGAGTACATTTCAGGGCCTGTACTTTTTTACTTTTACTTGAGTAAAGACGTTGAATCAGTACTTCAACTTTTACTGGAGTAGTTTTGAACAGTAGAATTTGTACTTCTACTTGAGTATACAGGGAGTGCAGAATTATTAGGCAAATGAGTATTTTGTCCACATCATCCTCTTCATGCATGTTGTCTTACTCCAAGCTGTATAGGCTCGAAAGCCTACTACCAATTAAGCATATTAGGTGATGTGCATCTCTGTAATGAGAAGGGGTGTGGTCTAATGACATCAACACCCTATATCAGGTGTGCATAATTATTAGGCAACGTCCTTTCCTTTGGCAAAATGGGTCAAAAGAAGGACTTGACAGGCTCAGAAAAGTCAAAAATAGTGAGATATCTTGCAGAGGGATGCAGCAGTCTCAAAATTGCAAAGCTTCTGAAGCGTGATCATCAAACAATCAAGCGTTTCATACAAAATAGTCAACAGGGTCGCAAGAAGCGTGTGGAAAAACCAAGGCGCCAAATAACTGCCCATGAACTGAGAAAAGTCAAGCGTGCAGCTGCCAAGATGCCACTTGCCACCAGTTTGGCCATATTTCAGAGCTGCAACATCACTGGAGTGCCCAAAAGCACAAGGTGTGCAATACTCAGAGACATGGCCAAGGTAAGAAAGGCTGAAAGACGACCACCACTGAACAAGACACACAAGCTGAAACGTCAAGACTGGGCCAAGAAATATCTCAAGACTGGTTTTTCTAAGGTTTTATGGACTGATGAAATGAGAGTGAGTCTTGATGGGCCAGATGGATGGGCCCGTGGCTGGATTGGTAAAGGGCAGAGAGCTCCAGTCCGACTCAGACGCCAGCAAGGTGGAGGTGGAGTACTGGTTTGGGCTGGTATCATCAAAGATGAGCTTGTGGGGCCTTTTCGGGTTGAGGATGGAGTCAAGCTCAACTCCCAGTCCTACTGCCAGTTTCTGGAAGACACCTTCTTCAAGCAGTGGTACAGGAAGAAGTCTGCATCCTTCAAGAAAAACATGATTTTCATGCAGGACAATGCTCCATCACACGCGTCCAAGTACTCCACAGCGTGGCTGGCAAGAAAGGGTATAAAAGAAGAAAAACTAATGACATGGCCTCCTTGTTCACCTGATCTGAACCCCATTGAGAACCTGTGGTCCATCATCAAATGTGAGATTTACAAGGAGGGAAAACAGTACACCTCTCTGAACAGTGTCTGGGAGGCTGTGGTTGCTGCTGCACGCAATGTTGATGGTGAACAGATCAAAACACTGACAGAATCCATGGATGGCAGGCTTTTGAGTGTCCTTGCAAAGAAAGGTGGCTATATTGGTCGCTGATTTGTTTTTGTTTTGTTTTTGAATATGTTTATTTGTGAATGTGGAGATGTTATATTGGTTTCACTGGTAAAAATAAATAATTGAAATGGGTATATATTTGTTTTTTGTTAAGTTGCCTAATAATTATGCACAGTAATAGTCACCTGCACACACAGATATCCCCCTAAAATAGCTCAAACTACAAACAAACTAAAAACTACTTCCAAAAACATTCAGCTTTGATATTAATGAGTTTTTTGGGTTCATTGAGAACATGGTTGTTGTTCAATAATAAAATTATTCCTCAAAAATACAACTTGCCTAATAATTCTGCACTCCCTGTAGAATGTCTGTACTTTTTGCCAACTCTGCCAAAAAGGCAGTAAAAGAGCTGATGATCCTCTCAAATGTGCATCCTTAGCCAACATAAAGGACAAGTTAGCCACCTTAATGTGATAAAAGAAAGACTGTGCTGACCGGTCACTTGTGTGCTTCACTCTGATGCAGCTTCACTCCAGTACATCTGCCTACAGCAGGATACCTTCACTGTTTTCACTATTTATCTTGAAAACTGTTTAGATTCCTACTCACAACTGCTGCTCAGCAGATATCGACCCACATCATGGATCAATTCGCCAGCTCAGGAACATGCAGCTGTGAATGCAGAGAAGAATCAGTACAAACGGGGGAGAGAAAAAGACACAAAGTTAAAGGTCACAGATTCTGCTAATTTTTTTCTTGGCCTCTACTAGAGTAACCTTGCTTGGTTCCCAGTTCAGGATAACCTTTATAATATATTTTATAGCCTCTCAGTTTATTCTGTCTTGTGGCCTCCTGCTTGGGACGTGCTCAGGATGCCTGTCTCACCTAAAACTTGGACTAAAATCTGTGACATGTCTGTTTCCATCTAATATATAAGTTAGTTGCAAGCATTAAGAAACATAATCACAGAGAAAATTGTTAAGTTTAGTTCTTTAATGCTCACCACTACCCACACAGTGGATATTCATCAGCAATAAGTCACTGTGCTTTAGAGATTACATTTCTAATTCAGTAGATCGTCTTCTCTAGTAGAGCTCTGTTGCAGTGTGGTGGTAGATATACCACCACACTGTTGTTTTGAGCCTGAACATGAGGCTTCGTGGCCAGAAAGACACCAGACTGATCCTTTAAAGCTGCAGTGAGGTAGTGCGATCAGTTTAAGTAGTGGCTCGACCCCTGCAAGAACGTGTTATCCTCCAAACTGAAGTTTAGTCTGACTTAACAACTGATCACTGTCAAACATCCCGTGAGATTTTTCAAAGATCGTCAAGTTTTTTTGTTTGTTTGGTGTTTTCCTTTGGTAAAGTACAGTACATATCACTCTTTGGGTTTCAGTTCTGACATCAATTTAGCTTTTAATTTACATTTATAAACAGTGACCAGCACCTGGAAAATAAAGTCTTTTAATAGATAGCTTTAAAATGTTACTGGAAGCCCATAAAAAAGCGTCCATCAGCAGACCATCGGATTGGTTCCAGCACTGCCCCTAATTAGGAGCTGGGTCCTACCCAAGAGTTTGTGCTCGCCCTAGCATGTCCAGGCTCCAGTTTTTGCAAAGCTTCTTGTGACAATTTTAACTGTTGATGGTGCCTTACACAACACAAAGTAAATAGAACTAAACAGATAGGAGGAACAAACTGCAGCTTCACCAAGGTGACCCGACATCCTCTTATCTGTCGGTCAAGTTCCTGCAGTGCCTCTCCTGTCTTTAATCTTGCAGGTTGCAGGACATCCAGTTGAAACCGGCGGTCACGGTGTGAGTGGAAAAGCTGATCTGCAACACGTGGAGAAAGGCTCCTTGGCCCCTCCGGGGTGTGATACGTGTCAAACAGCACTGAGATTAAGGGAAGGGGGTTAGAGCTGCAGTGTGACCGTGCAGCTCAGCAGGCATGTTCGCAGCGGCGGGTAATCGTGTCAGACAGGTGACAAGACTTGCTGTGAACTGTTGACCTGAACCCGATGCTGCTCACGCCAAAGTCACAGAGGAGAAGGAGAAAAGAAGCAGGAACAGGGTTATTAGTGCTGAGACAATGGGCCTCGCTCTCAAACAGTGTGTACGACTGCTTTTCCTTACCTCAATCTGTTGCAGTACGCTGCAACCAAAGTTAGAGCTACCTTAGCAGCTTCCATATTTGTACCCAGAATGATTCATGTTTGGATATTTTACAAAATGGTAACATTTATGTTACAGTTTTTCAAAGCAACAATAAAAAATGCTTGTGAGTTTAAGTAAACAGCAATGAAGAAAGGTTTCATGCATTTACCACAGTGATCATAGCTCACATTTAAATGTTTGTCATATAAAATTAATATTCAGAGAACAATCAATTCTTGTTGGATTTTATCGCTTCCCCTCTGGTTTCAGAGAAACATCCCACATCTGGGTGTTTTTTTCTGTTCTCGTGGGGAGTTTCTCAACTCATGCTGACACATTAGGTGCTTTTTGTCCTCCAACCTCCTTCCTTCTTTTTCGTTGGTCTCTAATTCTCTTTTTGATGTCAAACCTTCTTTTGTTGATCTGAGCCACAGTCCCAGGGGGCAGGCAGCCTTCACCACCTTGATTATTCCAGCTTTAGCACTGGACTACTTCTGGCTTCAGCTTTTGTTTGACACTGATTTTTCAGACTTTTTCAGAACACATCAAATACATCACAGCTGTCACAGTGATGTACACACTAAGGTAAATGAATTTACTCAAACAGAGAAATGAGCTTGGACTGACTGCTAACGCTGGACACATACAACCAACAAATACATTTTCGATTAAAAATCATACTCAGTGTGTACCCTTAATTAATCTCGCTTAATCTACAGTTTTGTGTGTGAACAAGGTATATTTCACATCAGTGTCTCTGAACTAACCTTTTGTGCTTAAAGGTCCACAGGGACCTTTGCCCTATGTCCAGGGAAGACATAAGGAACACTGGAAAGATTTATTTACATTTTGGCTGAGGTGTAGTCATGTTTGAGAAGAATGCAGCTCATGAAGAGCAGTTTGCTCAATCCTCCTAATCCTGAATGTCCTCTCAGCCTGTCACAGTACTTTGTTTAGTCCCTGATTAATTTGGCCCACAGCAATTGAACTCTGAAGGTTTTAATACCAAAAGCAAACAAAAGCAACTCTCAAAACATTAGCTGTCCACAATACAGAGTACAGCATGTTAATACTTGCTGAGATTTGAAAGCTCCAAAAAGTCCAAAGTGCAGCGTTCAGTGGAACAGCAACGGGTCTGCTTTGTGGTCTCAGTTCACCGTTACCCGCCTGTGCACAGATCAAAAGTCTACTGACTGCCTCTGAAGTCATCTGATACACCAGTCTTGAATGAAGTCTTGGTTTTCAAGTATATAAGCACTTAAAAAGAGAACAGCAGACTAATCCTGAGTCACCCTCTCTGCGCGCAGGACTTGATGAGATGCTGGAAAGCTTCCTCTGAGAGTCTGCTCAGGGTCCACATGATTCATCATCTCTTTCGTGCACATCGACGGTTTGCTCTGTTACTTCACAGTAAGGAGTTCCTGGGTTCAAAGCTGAGCTGTGTAAAGTTTTCATGACCTCCATCTGTGTAAGATGTTATCAAAAACATGCTAAATGCCCTTGACGTTTTGAGCTGCCCCCCTACAGATGCCAACCTACGCTTCCATCCATCTTTGTTCTTAACTGCTTGTTCCATTTGGGGGAGGATGGAGAGATCCCAGCATGTCCGACATTGAGTGGGACTATGATGGTTTGGCTTTGACCATAGGACAAATGTGTTTTATCTGAGTACCACTTCTCTTCTCTCAGGTGTTGTGTCAGTTAGCCGTCTTCAGGTTTTTTCTTTTTGAGCTGTTAACTTTTGTAAATTAGAGCCAAATGAAATGTGGGACATAGGATAGAATCCAATACAGTCCTGCATGAAGTGGAAAAGCTAACGATCCTAACTTAGAGTTGCAGGGGGGCTGAAAGCTAATCCAGCTGTAATAGGATGAGATGTGGGCTGCACCTGTCCACCATGGGGCCAACGCAAAGTCAGACACACTCACTCTGACATCACAGGCTCAGGGAGGAATACGAACTTCACACAGAGATGGAAATGCTGACCGAGGGGCTTCTAGCTGTCAGGCGACTGCACTGAAAAACTGAAACTCTTTAGAAACAGCCTGGATGTTATCAGAAGGTTTCTCGTAAACATGATGTGCAGAGGCAGGTCTGTTCCCTGCAGCACTTTTATGGTGAGAAACATGAAAGACCACCTAAGGCCAGCAGCACCTGCTGTTTGTGGAGAAAGTAAATTTACTGTTGACTTTTCCATAAATTCTTGGAAGCAGCAGCTCACCTGAGATGACGCGTGCCATCGTGCTGTCTTTAAAACGTTTACAGGTCCAACAGGTTCTGGAAGAATACAATAATAAGCTTTATTTATAAAGATCAAAGTGATTTACAGCATGTCCAGATAAAACAAATCAGCACAATAAAACCTGATAAAAATCAAACTTCTAAAGGCGTGGAAAACAAATAACCAAATTTCCCATCATCCTGTTCTCATATCAAATTCGTCTTCCTGAATTCTAGCTAATATTGTGATAAATAACCAAAACAAAACAAGTCTGATCGTAGAAATGTTACACAAGAATTTAAAAAGTGGCTACTCAGCATGTTAGATGTGAACACACGTGGGTTCAGAGAAGACCTAAACCGCTTTGATCAGATTAAAAGAAAAAGCAAAGACAAACCTAGAGCTCCGAGACCAGCCCCGTCTCGTACAAATAACAAACCAAATTATTTGATGTCTTTCAGCAACACATTTATTCCTGTGTGTGCATGTTCAGTCCTTGAATGAGGTCCCTTGGCTGCAGCCCTGACACTGATGTGTAATTTACAGTTGTAGAAATAATGGATGAATTCATGTCAGCGTCCATCAGAGTACTTTCTTGGAAATGTATCACTTCTTTTTCAGAAATCATGAGCACAGTTGTCTGGAAATTAGTGTTACCCAATGCAATATACAAATGAAATCAATGACAGCATAAAAAGGGAAGCTTGATGGAAAAGAGAACAAAGTTAGTGTGAGCCGAAATAGTAAATTATGTAGAATTTGGCTCTTTGGAGCCAAAACAGAAGGAAATAAAAGAAAAGCTTCAGCATGCACTCTTTAGTGATGTTAGCTAAACAGCAAAAATTGCAACTTGTACTTTCCAGTTCTTATTCTATAAGTAATTTGGCCTCACTGGCCAGATTTAAACTGTGAGAATTTAGACTTTAGAGTAAACCCTGAAAAGACGTCATCAAATCCAGCTTGTCACTTCTTTTAATGTTCAAGCCTCTCGCCCCTGCAGTCAAAGCTCATCCCAGCTGTGTGTGGACTTGTTCTCCGAGTGTGCGATGGGATTTTCTGGCTTCTCCTGCTGTCAAAAACATACCAGGTTAACGCTCCTGTCAAAGTGGCGTCCTCACTCTGAGCCATCCTCAGATCAGCGGCTCTGAGTGCTTCTGCATTTTTTCAAATGATATAGGTTAAAGGCTTGGTTGGAGTTAGACAAAGGACAAAATACACTTTATTTTCTTTCAGCTCATCATTAAGAGCCAAACGTCAAATAAATGCAACGGCGCAAGAGTTAAGGGGTCGGCATTTGGCTGTTGCTCAACAGCTGTTAATCAGAGAACAGCCCAGCTCCTCTCTTTGTCCCTGGCTGGGAGTGTCAAGCACCAAATTGAAATGAGTCGAGAAAGTTGTTTCTGAGCCAAGTTTCAGTCAGAAGAAAGCCCAACAGTTCCAAGTCTCCTTTGTCTGGTCAATCTCAGCCGGCGCAACTGGAGCAGGTCGCGTTAACTGTTCGATGAGCAAACGTCGACCCATAAAAAGGAATATCCTGCATCCATTACTCAAAGGTATATAGGCATCATTACAGTGCAAATACAAATACAGCGATGCAAAGAACTTAAAGGAGACGAGAGAGGTGCAGGGGGGTGCTGGTGCTTGTTTGAAGGTTTCGATTTTTAAAAAAGAAAATGTGTTTTTTGCATGATGTGCGGCAGTGTGACAAAGTAACTCCAACTGGAGCTTTTGTGTTGACCTTTAAGAGTGCAGTGCAGTCGTTATTGACGTCACTAAATTCGATTCATCAATACACTAATCGGTAATCTGTCTCAGTCTTCTGATGAGCTCCATGTGGCGCTGTAATGACCTCATACAAATTTCAACATAAAGTTCAAGCACAAAAGTTCATTCTTAAACCACTGAGCCCAACATAAGGTCTGCTTACTGGTTTTTCCTGAACACCGGGCGCTCAGAGCTCTGGAATTGGGATTTTATTTGTTTGTCTTTTTTTTAAACAGTGAATGAGATTTTAATGCGAGCTGTCAGTCGAACAAAGGACTCAGTCTGTCCGCTGAGTGAAAACCTTGTATCTCCACTTCTGGCAGCTTTCCTGCTTTCAGATCAGCTGCTGCACAAGTCAAAGTCACATTCTGACCTGTGAAACTCATAAAAACATTATCAGTAGAAACAGAGAAGTCATATAAGACATGACGTTTCCCGCGCCGTGTGTGTGTGTGTCAGGTTTGTGCTTTGTTTTTATTTTTATGTTAATATTGCATAAAAACTTTGATAAATGATCAGGTAATTCACACTCATGATTGTTCTTGAGCCAAACTTGCTCTCTCAGTGTGTGTGTGTGTGTGTGTGTGTGTGTGTGTGTGTGTGTGTGTGTGTGTGTGTGTGAGTGTGCACGCGCGTGTGTGGGCTGCAGATTAGATGCAGGGCTACAGCCTTTAGTCCCTCCTCCTTCCCCTGCAGATCTCTATATATACAGTGAGTGAGAGAAGCAGCCGAAGAGCTCTGTACCGGCTGCTCGTCAGAACACAGAGTGTGAGAGGGAGTGTGTACAGCAGAGAGGGAGAGCAACAAATAGACACACACTCAGACTGAGTTACTATCTGACAGAGGGGACAGCACGCTCTTGTTTCTTTAAACTTCAAACTTGCAGCTGCAGGAAAGAAGGACAGACAGGTAAAAATTAGGCAGACAGGTAGAACAGGTGAAAAAGCCACTCATACTCTCCTTCAGTGATGGAAGACTACACTCTCCCCTTCTGGATTTACCTGGCCATTGTGACTGTGTTCATCGGCGGAGCCATGAAGAAGATCTTGGCGTCCCACCTGAACACCACCTCCACCGTGGTGGCCTGGCTGGGGGCCACCGTGCTGGTGGAGAGGCTGTGGGCGTTCTGCCTACCGGCCATGCTGCTCCCGGTGCTATTTGGCATCACCTTCTGCATCTACTATGCAACCAAGACCAGCCAGCCACGAGCCATGCTGCCTGCCCACGGCAAAGCCGTAATCATCACAGGTAAGAGGAGGCACTGCCCACTCATTCGGGTGTTTTATCGACACTAGAAATCAGACGTTTGTGTATTTATTCTGGGTTGGGTCTTATTTTCACAACAGTGTGTGTATGCAGTCTTTTTAGTTGTTGTCAGTTGTGCACTTTAGGTGAAATCCTCCTAATTTCTCCTCAATGATAAGGGTTTCTGTCAGATTTAGGATCCTGGGTGTCGGGAAGATGGGGAACTGGTTGCTCCAAAAGCATGAAAACCAACAATCTTTGCTTGAAAACAAGCAAACTTTGTAAATTTCTGAAAAGTGCATCATCAGATTTTGCTCAAACTTGTTTTGAGTTTATCAACGTATCTATCAGCAGGAGCATGTAATTTAAGATATGCTTATTTTACCCCGAGAAAAATCTGTCCTGAAATTACAGTACATCGGTGTTCTCTGTCTAAAATAAACCTCAAGCTGGCAGGAATCCCAAAGCTTATAAAGATCCCTGATCCTGTAATTTGCAGTTAGAATTTCATGCAAGCATGCAAAAGCAGAGCAGAAAAATATTAAATGCAGCCTTAAAACTTAATATTATACTGTTTTCAACAGAGCCTCTGAGGGGAAGGGTAGAGGCGAGCAGGCTTTCAGAGGTGAAAAGGAGAAGTTTTGTAATCTTTAGTGTGACTGTAAATGATCACAGACGTGGTGAGGTCCCGGTGTACTGAGCCCTCTTTAAAAACCATTCGAATCACCGCTCGGATCAAGGAGGTGATCTGATCCCAAAGGAAAACAGTGTGTGTTGGCTCTCTGTTTGTGTGTGTGACAGGGAATAAACTTTATGCACAATGGGCGCCTGCAGGGAGGGGGTGGGGGAGTGTGGTGGTCAAATGGGATTTCCCTTCACAATAAAAGTCAGCGTATAAGGGAAACGTCAGCGGTGTGTTTGCTGATCACAGATGACTGTTTTTGCTGCGCTCTCTGTTATCTGAGCACTGTGGAGTGAGTCTAATAGAAGACTTATATTCATGGGTTTGTGTGTGTGTGTGTGTGTGTGTGTGTGTGTGTGTGTGTGTGTGTGTGTGTGTGTGTGTGTGTGTGTGTGTGGGCTGACCTCCGTCTCCATGCAGCCTTAATCACACTTTTGTTGCCTGACATCCAGCTGGCCCAGGCCTCTTTGTGTCATAGTTAACGAGATAATCAGATCTACAGATTAATGCGTCACTTTAATCACACCACGCTTTGCTTTTGTGTAACTGTACTCTCCTGTAATCTCCGTAGAAGCACACATATAGTGGAAACTTTCCCAAACTGCTCCTCAGGTAACCCTGAAAGGTAGGAAACAGCCGTTACTGTGGAGACAGAAAGACGCTCAGCCGTTGTGTTAAATTACCTGTTGCTTCCCTGTAAATGTCAAACACAGATCACATTAAAAAATATAATGAAATCTGCCTTGATCTACTGAGAGGGTGTTCATTGTTATTCATTAGTCCTTACCTGTTGTTTTCTTAATTTATTACTTGTTTAGTTCTCCTAGCTTCACATTTGGAGAAGTTAAGCTCAGAAAATAGGCGCGAAGTTTCTTAATTTGGAGCCCAAGTTCTATCGACCAATCACATCCGAGCAGATAAAAAGTGCGTGTGGAGAAAAAACAAGAGGTCACATTTGCAATTTCATAACAGTGACAATGGTAAGTCTCGATAGCAGCCAGTGACATTCACTGCCATCCATCTAATTTCTTTCTAAATAATTATAGGGTGTGTTTATTTTTTATAGCTCTCTTGATTAGATTCTATCAAGGCATAAAGTTAAAGGTGTGGTTCCGGCGATGTCTCTTCTAAGTGCCTGCTGAGCTTTCTTAATATTTGACTGACTGTGTTGGAGCCTATGGAGAATTTTAATGCAGTTATCCCCTGGCTTACATAATAACCTGACACTCCAGCCTCTGGCAGTCACTTTTGGCTGCAAACACTTAAGCTTCAAAACCAGACTTCACAGTGGCTACGGTCACTTTTTACAAACAGCTACTGTAATGATAATTTCCCATGACACACAGTTTCTGAGATTTTTTGACATATAAAAAACAGGCTATTACCAACGCACATATTTCCTGTAAGGCAGCACGGTGGTTAGCACTGTTGCCGCACAGCAAGAAGGTCCTGAGTTCAATTCCACCATCAGGCCGGGGTCTTTCTGTGTGGACTTTGCATGTGTTTGTGTGGGTTCCCTCCGGGTACTCCGGCTTCCTCCCACCGTCCAAAGACATGCAGCTTGTGGGGATAGGTTAATTGGATAATTGCCACTAGGTGTGAATGTCAGTGCGAATGGTTGTCTGTCTCTGTGTGTTGGCCCTGCGACAGACTGGCGACCTGTCCAGGGTGTACCCCGCCTCTCGCCCTATGACAGCTGGGATAGGCTCCAGCGCCCCCCGCGACCCTGAAAAGGACAAGCGGAAGCGAATGGATGGATGGATGTTTCCTGTAAGCTGCGCACGATCAAAAACCCAAATACTGGAGCAATTACATAAATACACACAGGTAAAATGCGTCTTGGGAGGTTTTCTGTGTATTTTTCAAACAAATAAAAGTTATGTTAATTATTATCATCCCAAACAAAGTGAAATGTCATTCAGCTGCACAGGATTGGCCCGTATTTCCTGTTATATTTTCTTGCTTTGTGGGGATGTCAGTTTGTTTGCAAACACCTTTACACTTTGAACAAAGGTGTGGTCCAGATCTCTGCCACTCACCTCCCACACAGGAAGGAGTGCTCCTTTGAACGGGAGGAAAAAAATCTAGGTTAAACAAATAAAGCCGTTCACGTTCACGCATTAAACTGCACCGGCACCAGTGAGTATAACACATCACACAGCATCCATCAAGCAGCAGACAGATGTTAGAAAAACAGATGTTAGCCATAAACTGGTCTCGGTGTCAGTCAGTCCACTTCTCTCGTTAAGAGTGAAATGTCTGGATGAACTGGCACAACGTTTGTCTCCAGTATTACTTACCCTACAGGCACAAATGATGGTAGGATACTGGAGGAGCAGAAGTCTGCATGAACAAACTCAAATGAGACGACACCTTTAGGGTGAAAGGATGATGGGGTATTAAACAGCAATAGCAGGAGCAATGAGATGAACTAAAACAATACTCTGACTACTCACCAAAAGACTACCTCTAATAGCAATGAAACAGCCAAAACTCTTAAACCAATTAGTTGGTCTGTGGATTTAATAGATCAATGAATAAAATATTACGTGTTCCTCTAACAGCTAAAAAGTCAGATTCTCACGTCTGTACTAGTCTGATTGTACACATCCGCCATGGCACAGATTCAAAGTAATCCCAAACCAGAACAAACATATCCTGCAGACTAAGCGGTCTGACACCGGAGCTGTAGGGCTTCAGGAGATGGTCTGTTGACATGGCAAGACATAAATCCCTAAGACACACACGAGCATGCATGAAGATCACCACAGCACACATGGCCTTTACAAGATACAGCCTCACATCTTTGCACACCAACCACGTTATCCTACTATCAAGTACTTCACGCAGATACGGTGCGGAGCTTTATTTGAGATCTGATTACAGCCTGAAAGCTCTCTCACTTACGTGGCCCTTTGAACATTGGCTTCAACCCAGTAGAAGGGGAAATATCTACGAGGAGATTTAAAGCTGGTCCAGATCCCAGATCTCAACCAACAGATCGTTCTTAATTGGCTCTGCCGAAAACTGTTAGGGTCAACGTTTGGTCATTTTGGAAATAAGAGCAGAGGGTGGAACAAAAGGCTGCAGTAAACCTCTTAGAAAGCAAGTTGATTTGTTCTAAACAGAGCCACATTCTTCAAAGGATGAGGGCTGAAGTCACAGGGCTCGGTGACTGGGCAGCGCTGCAGGTTGATGTCCTGCCAACGTGTTAAGGAAACCTCTCAGAGCCTTTAGACTCTTTCAGAGGGAGGGAAGGGAGTCATGGTCAGAACTGCTGATGACGGACACCTTAAGATGGTAAGTTGATGAGAATCTAAGGTTTTCTAAAACGCCTGCAGTAGTCTCCTGCAGGAGATGGCCTAGACCAGGGGTGGGCAATTCCAGGCGTCGAGGGCCGGTACCCGGCAGGTTTTAGATCTCACCTTGGGTCAACACACCTGAATCACATGATTCATTCGTTACCAGGCCTCTAGAGAACTTCAGGACATGTTGAGGAGCTAATTTAGCCATTTAAATCAGCTGTGTTGGTTCAAGGACACATCTAAAATCTGCAGGGACAGCGGCCCTCGTGGCCTGGAGTTGCCCACCCCTGGCCTAGACAAATCCCAGTCCTCTACTAAGTCCAAAGCACCATCTTGCCAGAAGCCCACCAAAATGTAATGGTTTCTTTCATTGCTCGGGCTTCGTCTCTCCAAGTCTGATGAAATTTGATCCTGTTGACAGACAAACACAGCTAAAAACAAACTTGGTTCTGTTAGACACATTTGTATCAGAAGCATGAATGTCTAAACTACACATTTCATCAAACCACTTTCTCCACGTTGAAACAGCTGCGTTCAGTAACTAACAATCAAAATATTTCTGTAGCAAAACCTACATTACATCTATAATCCCTTAACTGTGAGTAATCAGATTTTCTTCCTTCTATTTATTCGATCTCAAATCAAATCAAATCAAATCACTTTTTATTGTCACATCACATGTGCAGGCACACTGGCACAGCACATGCGAGTGAAATTCTTGTGTGCGAGCCCCACAAGCAACAGAGATGTGCAAACACAACAACACAAACGAGCAAAATACAAGAATGGCCAACCTGAAACTAATAAATATATGTACAATATATAATAGTGTATGCATTTCTGGATGTGTATACTAAATATTTTCCTACGTGTGTGTGTGTGTGTGTGTGTGTGTGTGTGTGTGTGTGTGTGTATACACATTTTTACAAATTAAATAGTAAAAAAATAAAATAAAATAATAATAATAATAATAATAAAATATATAAAATATACAGAGTTGAATATGTGCAAAACAAGTGGCATTTATATACAGTGTGGAGTGCATAATGTTGAATGTTGATCTTTGCTCTTTTGTATGCCCGTCTTCTTTCATCATTTTATTCATGTTTTTCTCTCTTGTTCTCTGTATTTACTCAATTGTGCTCCATTTTCCTTCATTGTTTTCCATTTCTACATTTTACTTCCTTGTTTCATAGTGCTGTTTCCCTTTTTTGGAATATTTTTCACTTTCCTTTCCCATTTGACTCGTGCACTTTCTTATGCTTCCACCCCTCGTTTCTCCTCCCTCATCTCAGTCACTCGGTTCAACAGAAAGTTCATCAGAGTTCACCTTTTCATAAACGCAGACTCAGAGTTCACCTCATGTCGTAGTCAAGAGTTTTAAAAGTTTTAAAAACTGTTTGCAGCTGCATCCGGGGTGAAGTCTTGTGTAATACGCCTCTGCTTATTAACAGTCTAGAAACCGAGGCTTTGTTATTCAAAGGTTTGATTCTGCAAGCTTTGCAGTCTTGACCTCTGCTTAAAGTTGGACAATTGCATTGATGAAGCAATGGCAACCTTCATCATGTCCTCACGTCGAGTTCACGCACAGAAAACTTTTCTTTCACGCAGTCAGGCAAATAATAGCAGGATATTAGAAAACATTGCTCAATGTTTGCACCAAAAGCATTTTGTTCATAAAAACACCACAGAAGGCAAGGAGTGAAAAAACCGTGTTCACTGATTCCACATCAACAGGAACAGTAAGTGAAACGTGGAGTCTCATTGTCAGCTTGGTCAGCAGAAACCAAAATGTCTTCAAACCCAGAAAGCTAAATCATAGATTTAAACTGTAGTGCAGTTTCCAGACAAATTCAATTTCTCAAGCTGAATCTTGATAAGATGACATGGAATATTTTCATTTGTAAACATGCAACCCTAGAATTTCATCTTGGATCCTTAAAACCTCTCTGTGAATCATAACAGAAGTATGCTTTAGACCTTTTAGTCCAAAAAGTCTAAAAGAAGATTGGAAACCACTGCATTCTCCCAAATGGTCCATAGAACTTCATAAAATACCCTTAAACATCTCTACAACCTCTGCGGAGACACCAATCATATTTCTCGTTTGCTCGTCCTAGAAGCTCCTGTGAGTTTCTTGAACTCTCGTGGTTACATTCCTGGGTTATTCCCTGTGTTAACGATGAAGTTCTCTGAACACAGATATTAGGTGTGAATGTGATATTACGACAGTTCTGATCACTTCCAGGTGTATCTCACAGCTGATTTATAGACCCCCATGACCTTCCAAGTCCAGCAAAAGGGAGAAATAGAAATCCTCAGACACATTTCTTTCACACCTCTTTAAACTTTTTCATGAAGCTCTAAACACTAAGCGATGGCTCACATTTCGTAGTTCAGCACAAACATTGGCTGTCACCCTTTTTCACTAACAGTGTTGTAACATCACAATCCTGACTTTTTCATCCCACATCTGTAACTTTTTGGGGTCATTTTTTAACCTCGTTTGATTGATGGCAGTCTTTGTATCCTATAACGTTTTCTGTCTGCAGGGTGTTATATTAACCAAAGGAGATTCCCCAGTACAGGAAAAATTGCCTTGGTAATCAAAGAAAAACGTTTTTCTTTCCCTTTTCCCCTTGATTAAAAGGGGAAAACAGTTGGAGGGTTTTTGGGGGGGGTTGTTTCTTTTTACAAAGACATATTATTACTTCTCTCCAAACCACAGGGTTAAGTTTAGGATTGCGAGCTGGTGTTGGGGTCTTCACTGATGATCACTTAGACCTCAGACTTCATGAGTGATTCGTGGTATTTTTGTCTTTTTCTTGGGAAGAACATTTGCCACACACTGTGCAAGTTTAATATCAACAAATTAAAATTTTAGTGGTTTTATGTGAGTTAGCTCTCCTGTCGGTGGCAGTTTCTGCATGTGCGGATGGAGCTGATGAATGCAGTTATTTAGGTCTCTACAAAGTGTCTTTTCGACCTTATTCATATTTGTTCTTCTCTGTCTCTGCACACATTGTTTTCTTAACCTCAGGAGCCTCTCAGAGCCTCAGCCATAAATTGCAGCGCTGCTCCCCTTTAGACCTGGAGCCTCTTTTCTGCAATACCGCAGTCACATATTCACCTCAAAACCTCTGACCACAAACACAAACATTTTTTTATTCCTACGTATTCGTTTTTGCCCTGATCATATCTCAAACGGTGTCACTACCTTGACGTACGAATCATGACAAAGCAAACCAAACAAACCATCTCAAATACGTTTTCCACCACAGCATGGTGCAACAAACAACAGGACTTATTGTTTCTGTAAATGTGGTTTCTCCTGTCGCTGTCCTTTAGCCATCAACCAAGAATCTGCAGCTCCCGGGGAACCTGAAGATGAATAGGATCATACGACGATTTGAGCGGACATATCAAATTAATTGTGTTATGTAAGGGGAAGGGGATCAGGGTCAGACAAACTTGTTTGTTCTTTGATGTGGCTAACACAGAAAGTGTTAAGCTGGGCTCAGCTTTTTCAGCACTGTGATGACGTGGTGAATTTTTCATTAGTCAGGCTTCCGCGTCTGCAGTCACACACTCGGTATACCGAGGATAGACCAGCGCATTAACAGGCGTGCTTTTCTTCTCTGCTCTTTGAGATGAAAATGCTCTTTAGGGGGGAAAACAAATTGGATGAATTCAGAATTTCACCAAAAAACAACAAAGATGAAGTACTTTAAATCTGCACACAGTATAGTTCCTTTTGAGACCCTCGGCTGTGTGTGGTGGCCCTTTGACTCAAGACTCAAGAGCTGGTCTCCTGGCCTTATGTCAATTTTGTTTGAGTCTGAGAGCTAAAAGACATCACAGCATGAAACCGGCTCCCCCTCCCCACATTCCCCTCTGTTATCAGATATCAAGCTGCTCACAATAACAAAGCACAGCTCAAAATATCCTGGCAGTTGAACAGCAAGTGGAACTCAGCAGAAAGCGTTTGCAGCTATGAATCAGGTGTTTCTGCAGCGTGGAGCAGAGCTGAGGTATTTATTTCACTCTCACTCAGCGGCTTTTTTCTCAGGACGTGACTCTGGAAATCCTCCAAGGACACGGATAGAAACAACTTGCCAACGCCTCGACACTCTCGCCAGCAGAGCTCTTTCAGACACCCGCTGCACAAAAGAACAAACAGAACAGCGAGTACCGCTGTGGATCAGGTTGTAGGACCAGGACTTCTGGGAAACTGGGCGAGCTGCGGGGTACGTGACAGATCCCCACGGTGGCTGTTTCTGAGGGACACTGCAGTCCTGCTGGAGGAACATATGTGGGTGTGTGAACACAACGGCTCTGCGGTTGGTTCCTCATAAAGTTTGAGGAAAAATAACAGCTCGCTCCACTGATCAGGGAATGAAGGAATTCAGGAATCTGTTAATTATTATTGACTAATTACTTAGTTTAAAAATGCAGTGAAACAGTTCCAAGAGCGTCTGAGACCGCATGCCTCTGCCAAGGCTGAAAACTCCTTTCACACCATGCATGTGTTAATGCCTAATCTTAGCCCAGATAACAGTAAGATTATTGTGTAATGATTAGGTTCACGCATTAACAAAGAACTTTGTGTTTGAGTCGATCTTTTGTCAGATTCTGTTCGAAATGAAAACTCTGCATTTGTGAGCTACACCTGAAGGACTGGATGGAGGAAGTGCAGGGTGCAATGCTGTGACACCAGAAACCAGGTTCACACCCAGACTCTTGCCTGTGGCTGAGCCAACAAAAGCTCTTTTGTGCAGGTTTAGGTACTTTTCAGGACCTGAAACAGGATCTGAGCAGAACCAGGAAGCCGTCATAATGCTGCAGGTAGTACAGGTGGAGCCTGGAGTCAGGAACAGACTGTCAGACACAAGACATGAAAACTTATCCCTAACCTGGCGGCGGTGTCTCACACGTGTTTCTCTGTAAGCGTCTGAGTGGTCATTTTGCCTGTTTTGTAATGTTTTGTGTTTCCAACAAGAACAGTTAACAGATGAAGGTTCTGGTTCGGGGGCCATGAGCTGCGTGACTAGAGTCCCAGATTAGAT
The DNA here is from genome assembly GCF_965226115.1 of Aulonocara stuartgranti. Classification (NCBI taxonomy): domain Eukaryota; kingdom Metazoa; phylum Chordata; class Actinopteri; order Cichliformes; family Cichlidae; genus Aulonocara; species Aulonocara stuartgranti. The sequence continues at coordinate 3,448,229 of NC_138939.1, read as the reverse complement.
ATTGTGCTAGAACACTGTGTGATATTTTGCTGAAAGTATCATGTATTTATAACATAGGTATATATGATTTATATAAAGCAACTTTTTGGAGTCAAAGTCACATAAACCAAAACCAGTGTTTGCTTTCTTTTTTTCTTCAGAGGCAAAGACAAGTGCATCTCGTTTTCTTTTTCGTTGGCTCTGCAGCTTGACGTTAACAGTAAAAGAGAGATACTCCCATACAGCTTATGACAAAATTTGATCCGAAGTGATTGATGGCCCTAATCTTTTTTTTTTTTTTTTTTTTTTTTTTTTCTAAATGACATCAGAAACAGCAGTATGCGACATTACGTGATGGCAGAGCTTCAGTTCATCCTTTGTCATTTTTTTTTTTTTTTTTTTTTTTAATAAATACGACAGGGGGAATGAATGAGAGAGAGAGGGGGAGAGAAAGAAAGAAAACCAAAGGGGAGAAGAGACGGTGAGAAGGGGGGGGAAGAGAGACAAAAAAAAAAAAAAAAAACTCCTGGGTCACCTGTATGGAGAAAAAAAAAAAACAAACAAACAAACAAAAACAAACAGAGGAGACAGCAAACAACAAAGAGCAACATAATAATAGAGAAAACAAAGCACCATCACAATAAACTAGCTAGTCATAGATATCAGTATTTACTAAGTAATAAACGATATTGTGCAGCACGCAAGATAGACAGCGCACAGTGTGCTTTGAGGCAGCAGCCAAGAAAGCTTTAGTCCGCGTCTGTGAATACCCATGTGTGCATACCTGTGTGGATCAGCATGCTTGCATTCCAAAGGTTTCTTCATGTAATGATCTGCTAGGGAGTGTGGGGGGGCCACAGCCCCGTCCTCCAGGGTGTGAAGCGGGTATGGAGGAGATCAAAACTCCAGACATCCAGAGGCCCCCAGAACACAAGAGACCATGGAAGACCAACAGAGGGGCAGCCGCGCCACTGTTCCAGTAAGAGCTGAGGAGAGTCCCAGATGAGGGCTCGCCCAGCAGCCGCGGAGCAGAAGTCAGGGGGAGTTGCAGTGACGCGCCCGTGAGCTCCGCCGGCCCCCAGCTGTGCCTGAGTGACCGAGCCCTAGGCCGAGAGGCCGGGGGCACCCCACCTCCAAAGGGGCCCGAGCGAGCCCCAGGCCCCAGGCCCCGACAAGCGGCCGCCAAGGAGTGAGCCGGTGTGTACCCGGACGCCCACCCCCAGACACAAAGAACCACCAACACACCGACACCTGAGGGAGTCCGCCACCGGCAGGGGAAGTGGTGGTGGGTGGAGATAGGCCTCCAAACCTTGGAGGGCCTGAGGTGTCCCCAGAGAGGTGGCGTCTGATACCCAACCTGACATATAGACACAGACATACAGGCACACACAGATACAAACATCCATTCCCACCCTCATGCTCTCATATGCACTCACTCCACACTCAACCAACGTGGAGACAGACATAAAGAGACGCTGTACACACAATCACACTCCCCAAGCGTACTCTACAAACTGGGTCTAGGTACCCTTGCCCCTGGAGGGGGGAATTGCACCCAGACCCAGGTGGTGTTACCCTTTTCCCTGCGGTGGGGAGAGGCAGACCACCCCGACTCCGCAGCAGCAGGGAGGCCCCACACCCCAGACCGCAGTCGGACGGCCAACTCCTCCTACTAGCCCTCCCGCTCCAGCAGGCCGCAGAGAATGGGGGTGGGAGAAGACTCCAAACCTCCCTCCACCCGCTCATTGTAGTGTTGATGCATATGTGTTCTAAGGTGCAATTAAAACCCAGGAGGGCATGGAGCTACCTGCCAAGGAGCAGCAGGTAAGCGCTGGCCCTAATCATAACCTTTTGACCTCCCCCCTCCGGAAGCGCGCCATCTGTCGCTAAGCGTGTCGAATTGCATCCTGAGAAGGGAGGGGGGAAACCTCCGGAAGCGCGCCATCTGTTGTTGGGGAAAAAAAAGTTTTTAGAGGGAGGGAGTGCAGCGGGGGAGGAGAATAAAAAAGCAGAGAGGTGGAGTCCGTCACAATTTCTAAGGCACAGACGCAAGATGGATTTCCTTCTGCAGCCCAGCAGCGTTCCTGTGTCCGATGAGATCTGCTCTCCCAAAGAAGAAGGCTTTGAATATGACATATTCAAATACAGCATATTTACTATGGAAGGCCTCGATCCGGACCTTATGACCCTACCGGAAATACTCCGGAAGTGTCTAGTCATTTTCAGACCTGATGCGTCATGTTCCCTAAGCATGAGGGGAGGGGTATGGTTCCTGAAGCACAGCGGTGATGCAGCAGATGATTCTGTGATGTATAGAGAGACAGAGCGGCAGTTAGTTTTCCGCAAACTCATAGTTTGAATTCTGTTTCGATATTATGACAATTTTCTCTGTTTTTTACAATAGCGGGTGTAATTTTACTTTCTTAAGCTGCACCGGCGTTTGTAATGGGAATAAAGAGTGACTTCCTGTAGAGATTTCAATAGTATTTTATTTTCCTATAATACAGACGCTGTAAAAAACCTTTAAGATACACCATAGCTTGTGATGAAAAGAAGAACTTTCTATCCGCTTGTAACCTACAGGCTGCCTATGTGTAAAAAATGAATAAATATCCCTTAGTGAATACTACTTTTCCTTTTGAGAGACTGAAAAACAAACCATAATTGCCGCGACAGGCGATCTTGTTTCACACACACACACACACACACACACACACACACACACACACACACACACACACACACACCGCGGGTCAAGGAGGAGTGAGACAGCAGATATCAGTTTTTTCTCAATGCTTATAACCTATAACGCGCCCCCCAAAAAATATTATTATTATTATTAAAACATCTATATGAGGTAGCTTTTGCACAGCCTGCTCCTTGGTAGAGTTTTTTTCTTCATTACTTTTACAATGGGTTTTCTCAATAGACAGAAAATGATGACGCTGAGGAGTCAACAGCCGATATTATCATTGCTTGTAACCTGGTAAATAATTTCGTACATCTCCCTATAAAATAAGCCTTAGTGGAAAAAAGCTCATATTCGAATAAGTTTATTCCCCTCTGTGGGGAAAGAGTTTTTTTCCTCAGAGTCAACCATGAGGCGAGTTTTGTCAACAGGAGACGAGCAAGAATAACTGTTGCCCATAAAGTAAAACAAATATCCGCCTCAAAGTCGTATTTTTTTTTTTTTTTTTTTTTTTCTCTAAATGACATCAGAAACAGCAGTATGCGACATTACGTGATGGCAGAGCTTCAGTTCATCCTTTGTCATTTTTTTTTTTTTTTTTTTTTAACAAATAGGACAGGGGGAATGAATGAGAGAAAGAGGGGGAGAGAAAGAAAGAAAACCAAAGGGGAGAAGAGACGGTGAGAAGGGGGGGAAGAGAGAGAAAAAAAAAAAAAAGAACTCCTGGGTCACCTCCACTTTTGATAAAGATCACGCCACCTGTTTATTTCTAAAGAAATTAAGCATCTTTATTAAGCTCTTATTTATAAAAGTCTACACAATAATAGACACCGTGTGCTCTGTGACATTACAGTCTTCTACTTCTGCTTCCATCGGTTTGCATTTTAAACTCCCGGCCTTTCAGTTTGTTATGAACGACTTTATATCACAAAATGTTAGAAATATAAAGTGAACCATGCGACTTTTTTTTTTTATTTTCTGTTTGATGGAAGGACTTAAGACACGAGTTATTTAAACAATTCTAAATGACAGTGTGATGGCCATAGCACTTTATGTGGGCCAAATGTGTTAAGGATAATGTTTATCAATGTAAAATTGCAAAGAACTTGTGGATAGATTATAACATTTTGTAAACAGTTACCTCAGAAGCTGTACTGGTAGATCTATGTATGTAAGGTAAAACTATCCACAGTACTTCCACTTAAGTAGCTAAACATATAAAGTCACCCTTACCAATAATCCGCTGCTCCTTGAAAAAGTAGCGCAAACAGACAACTGACTGAGCAATGATAAGTAGAGCTACCCGAGGCCGAGACTCAAGCAGAAGAAAATTAAAAGTTGTTGTTTTTGTGGCTCGAAAAATTAAAGAAAGTATGTTTAATAATTCAACAAGACCCGCACCTTCAACACATGTACATTCAAATTCTGGTACAGGCTCAACATTGCTGCTGTTCAATAGTTTTTATCCGTTCGAAAAAAGTCATTTTACGGCTTTAATGTTTCCAGCTGATAAGGAGAATGTGTGCATTTCAAATGAGCGTCCGAAGGCTTTAAACATCTGCTTTGTCTGTAACGACAGTATCACACTACAGAGCATTGTTTTTACTAAAATTCAACATTTTCAGATGAAAATTTGGCTGCTTTTTGTTTTTCCACTGTAACACCCACCTCATCGCCATTTTTAGGATATTCTTGGTGATCCCATTTTTTTCATATTTATGCTTTTGGCACTGAGGGTATCTAATACGCATGTTGTCGCTGTGTTTTGTACTACCAGCTGCGAGGGCTCTGCTTTTGCTTTGAGCAGTCTGTTTTTATTTTGTCTCGTGAGTGTGTGTGTTTTTCAAACGAGATCCTCGTCAGTTTGATTTTGTTACCACAAACTTTGTGTGAAGTTCACAACAGAGGTAAAGAGATTTAAACACCCCAGTTTAAGGAGGCAGGCAGGGGTTGGACCACCTGCACAGGACGGGTGAAGCAGAGAGTGTCGGGGGAGATGTGCAACAGAAGCAGAGGGAACATTTTACTAGATGATAAATGGCACATTTAGGTGATTAAGGATTTGTTGACAAGATTAAAAGACACGTCCGTCAGAGTTCAACAACATTACAGTTTGATTAAATAAAAAGTTTTTAAACTACACAAGGGTCATTTTCTCCTCTGATAGTAAGCATATTAAACATGTCAAGAAAGAAAGAGTATAAAGAAAATAGTAAATGTGTGTCTAATTAAACTCTTCCTGTGAACCTTATATCATCCTTTAATATGTTTGGTGTTACAAACTTGAAGAAGCACAGAAAAGATCATCAGACATGAATCTAATCAGTTTTCAGCCTTCATTCATATTGAAAAGTTGAAATCTTCCCTGCTAGACCCAAGTGCAGCGTTTAACACCGTCGGCCAGAACATTTTATTACAGCTATTATTAAATGGAGAGTCCTCTTCACACACTGAGGTTAATTATGAAGCTCCACAGGCTTCTGTGCAAAGACCAGTTTTGTTTACATTATACGCGCTTTAGAAGGCATAGCATAGCATACATTTTCACTGCTATGCATATGATACCCGCTTTTATTGGTTAAACTGCCGGGATGTCTTAGACGCATAATGAGCTTTAATTTTCTGCTTCTAAGTTCAGATAGAACTAAGGTTATTGTAACGGGGCGTAAAAATCTTAGAAACACTGTGGCTAACAAGATCCTTACTCTGGATGGCATCGCCTTGAGCCGCCTGTTGTAGTGATTTGGCACATTATAAGTAAAATTGAAACATACAATCCCATAGCACAACATCAACATTTATTTATATACAAAAATAAAAATGCTTTTTCAGAAAAGAATTGTAACTTCACAATTCATCACCGATTACGTGGGTACATTTTTTTTTTTTTAAATGCACTATATGTAGAATACATTGTTTGGTAAAATGCTGGTTACACGTTCTAAGAATGAAAAAATCAGTCTGTCAGAGAAAAAATTAGCAGCCCCCTTTGTAAAACTCTGCGACCAACCGTAGCTGTCTGATTTTCACCATGTCCAACCCTACCAGATTGTGGTATGCCTCGGCGATGGCGTCAAAGACTTTCCTTTCCGATTTCAGTTCGTGCAAGAGAGTTTCCGCCACCATGCAGACTTTGACGTCGTCCATTTTGATGTGGCGAGCAATCAGCAGCCGATGAATGGATGGAATGAAACGAGGGGTGAGGAGTCTTTTTCTGATGCTGTAATAATTTTCAGCGTAAAAGTCATCCTCCAACACTCGCGAACACTCGTGCTGTTTCTGGTGGGGTTGATCGGACATACAACCGTTGCATGTGTCAGTGAGGTACTTGTTGATTACGAGGTTGACAAGATGATACACAGCAGTTTTCACGATATCGATGAACAAAGAAGATGCCCAACCGTCAAGCTCGTCCGCTTGCTGCTGCTTTTCCAAGGGTCGATAGTAACCGGACGTGTCAGGTAATATTGTGCCCTCGTCCGCAGAACTTTCCTCCTCCTCCACAGGGTGGCGCAGGGCTGTAGAGGCCATACTTCTCTCTGTTTTTGAGCTAAAAAAAAAATAAATAAATAAAGGTTTGAAGGAATGAGACAGCGGTCTTCTTTTTAAATAACAGAAGAGGGCGTGGTCTGGAAGTGGGTTGATCTTAAAGGGTGCGGGTAGGTGTGGCAGCTATTTTCAAAAACCGTAGAGTTGGCCACTGCGTCTCTAGCAGCTGTAACTTTGGAAAAGAACGGTAATTCCCATCTGTTGGGCTTGAAATTCTCCATGAAAATGGCATCTTCCAGCCCTTCTGCTCAATCAACCATCAGAGTGACAGAACTCGGTACATATTTGGTACTTGGTACCAGGGATACTGAGCAATCTTTAGTCTCTGAAGATTGTGAGATTCATAATGTTCCCGATGATGCTGACATCGTGCTTTAAATGTAGTTCTCCTGTGCTGACTGAAACGTGCATGTTTACAGCATTTAACGTGCAAGAAACTAGTCTTGCACAGTGGGATAATGGAGTGACAGGGTTCATCACAGTTGAAAACAGCTGTCCGTGTGCACAGGCCATCCTGAGATCCTAAAAAGATTTTCAGATTTTCAGAAGAAAGAACACGTTGCTCTTAGCAATACTGTCTAGAACATTTCTTGCTCCACCTCTTCTTCAACCCTGTCTGTTCCCTGCACGACTCCAGCCAGACATACAAAAAACCACAAAAGAAATCCTACTGAGTCCACATCACACACATGCACACGCAGCCTCACACACAAGAACACAAATACCATAAAACATCCATGCACGCATGCACGTACGAACTATTTACTCAATCCTGCAAGAGGAGTGTAGGATTTAAATGTATGTATGTAATTTAAATTTGTATAAGCTGTAGATGTTTTGTTTTGTTTTTTTTGGTTTGTGGCGACGACTACACGACAAAAAAAAGTTGTATGAGTCAGTGGAGGGGGCCCTCCGTGTTCTGGTTACCAGCACCGACCTTTGCAGTGAGCAGCTTCGGTTACGTGCAGCCCGAGTTTTTTCACCCGCGCTGAGGACAAAAGAAAAAAAAAAAAAAAGAAGTTCTGTAAACTTGCATCTCCGATAGTTCCCTCACAATAAAAGCATCAAGCTGAATCACCATTTCAAAGCTTTTAACTTGAAGTAAGAAACGCCGGAAATGTCTCGTCGGCATTCACAATAGCGCTGAGACGTAAACAGTCCTTCACAATTCGACACGCTTAGCGACAGATGGCGCGCTTCCGGAGGGGGGAGGGGGGAGGTCAAAAGGTTATGATTAGGGCCATCAATCACTTCGGATCAAATTTTGTCATAAGCTGTATGGGAGTATCTCTCTAGTAAAGAGACATGAACTTGAAAAAAATGCTCGCTCTGTCCCTGCAGGCTGCGACTCTGGCTTTGGGAATGCAACGGCTAAACATCTGGACTCCCTGGGCTTTGAAGTGTTCGCCACAGTGTTGGATCTGAATGGAGACGGAGCCAAGGAGCTGCAGAGGACCTGCTCACACCGCCTCACCCTCCTCCAGGTGGACATCACCCAGCCACAACAAGTGCAACAGGCCTTGCTGGACACCAAAGCCAAACTGGGGCTCAAAGGTAAAGACGAACTGCTTTTTCTGAGTCTGTTCATACCAGACAAACCAGCTAGGATTAGGCTTAATGGATTTAATGGAGCTACCGCCACATTTATCAAGTGTTTCAGGGTCACAAGTTAGGATGATCGCGTGTTCTTATGACTGCGGTTTGAGATGTAACATTTAAATCTCAGCACGAGTTTGACATCTGAAATGGCTCGTGTAGTCTTCTCCAAACTGTTTTAGAAGTAGATCCAAAGAAAACAGGAATGATGCCAAGTTTTACTTTTAATATATTTTATATGGTTCAAAGTATGTTTGACAAAGGACAGATTATTTATTGAACTTAAAAGCTGAAATAAAACTTTTGGACCCCATAAAAAGAACAAATCTCTGCAGTCCAGATGTCGATAGAGCATAAAAAATAATCTCTGAGTATCTTTCTGGATTTCGTTTGAAATGTTCTGACGAAATCGTCAGCAGCTTCAAGTACATCTTCACCTGTTGACCTGTTATCATCAAAAGTCTTGGGTATTAAAAAAATACAAAGAACTAAACTTCAAAGCGGCTCCATCAACATTAGCAACACTAAATTAGTGACATCTTGACTGCAGGGAGCTGAGTGATTATGAATGAAGTCACCGGGCAGTTAAGGGTTAAACAAAACTGGAACAGGAAGGAGTTCAGAAAAACAACAGCAATCTGCAGGGAACAGGTGTATGTGGGGTTTACCGCAGCGAGGTGGCCTGTCAGTTAACTTGTGACTTGACACGCCGGTGTGATAAAGTTTAATCACCTGCTGAGCTTCTGGTGAACTTCACAAGATCAAGGTTCGAAGGGAGAGAGATTTATGAGCACCGGTAAATGCTGGACTGCTCCTTTAAATGGTCGGCTGATTCTGCACAGCGTGCTGGTTCAGAGCGTGCAGCGATGCACAGGAATGTGTGGTGGAGTTTGTCCAACAGCCTTCTAGGAAATCACAGTGGCAGAGGAGGCGCTCAGGCAGCAAAACCACTGCAAATGGCTCGGACTGCTTTGCGAGTGGAGGACTGTTCGAGAGGTGTTGTGCAGGTGTCTCATATTTCACACACAGATATCAGAGTGTTGATTCAGTCTGTGATTGGCTCAGCCCTGCAGCACCCACTGGCTTTGTAATTAGACATCTTAGACCGCTGGCTTCATGTCCCAGTCATTTAAGGATACACACAGTGTGTGTGCGTGTGTGGATGTAATAAAATATCTGGAAGGAAAGGTCACTTAAACACACGCTGGAACTGCGCGTGTGGTTTATGTCCTTGCATGAGTGTGCACTTTTTTATTCGTGTTGTTGGGACATGGATTTGGCCACAGTCACACTGTAAGGATTCGCCTCCCTGCGAGACATAAATCATGAAACTGTTGTGTGGTTTGCTTGGAGATTTCTAAGAGCGGATTCAGAAAAAGATTCAGAAAGAATCCCCTCTTGCTTTATTTTAATTGAAGATCAATCGAGTTGTAGTTTTTCCATAAAATTTCCCAGCTATGAGAAAATAAAAACATACTTTTAGAAAATCCTGCAAATCTATTAAATGTCTCATTTAGAAACGAATTCTTTGTTCTGGCACCAAACGCCCATCTTCTGCATTCTGTTTGCTTGAATTGCCATTAAGATGTCCTGAAGCTCATTGGACAAAGTTTAGAAGGCTACACACCTGATTATGCAATAAAACATTGATAAGCAGAGATTATGGTGAGGATAAAACACTCTATTTAAAGCCTCAAGTGTTCCCAGAAGCCAAAGAAAAGAAAGCTGGAGTGCCTCTTCATAGATCTGGCTATCAGACAAAACTAGTGATTGAGCAAGATAGTCCTTGACCAGGGAGGGAACCCAAAGATCACTCCAAGAGAGGGCTCTGTGGGGATGTCTGCCTTACATAAGGACTCTTAGAGTGGTAATAAGTGTTCATTAATAACCACAAAGACACATTAAGGTTGCCTTTCACAATAAAATTCTTTACTGCAGCTTATTTCAAGCAGCTTCGGTTTTACAATTTTAGTTTTATCCGAAGGTCACCTCCAGTTCCAGTTCACAGAACATGAACTGCTGCCTTCTGGTTTGGAAACTTTATGTTTGACCTTTTTACCGCTGACCCAGAGTCAAAGTTTGGCCTGTTGTTTGCCTGCTTATCATTCATCAGCTCAGACCTAAACAAAGTTCCCACAGCGGCCCCCGAAACAAACACTGTGATTCTGGGACAGCCGCTTCAGATGAGGACGAGTGAGGCTTATTTACACCAGCAGAGCGAGAGAGAGAGTTGTTGGTGTACTACAGCTGAATGTGTTGGCAGTCTGAGGGTCTGCGGAACAAATGTTACATAAAAGTTCTGAGAAAACACACCAGGCCTCCACATGTTCGCTGTGAATCCAAGAGATCAATCAAAAGTACTCAGACTCTCACCACAGAAGAAACATGGTCCATCATTAGAAAAGTAATGACTTATTTATTCAAATATACCCAAATTCTTCAAAAGTAAGGTACAGAAGATGATTTAAATTTTAAAGTTCTGTCAGTCAGCTCGATAATTAAAACTAAAACAATTAGAATGGTTCACATTATTTCACAGTATTTGTGCGCAAATATGTGTGTAAAATACAAAATAGCATCAAATACTTGGAGTGCAATTACCTTAAGTTTCACTTAAGTAGCAAGAAATAATACTAAAGTCAAACTCTTTATTCATTTGAATACCAAAGGTCAGCATCTACTAAAAAAGATTTTTCACAATCAAATCCGAAACGCTGTAATTAATTAAATGTATCCTGTCATGTCAGTAACTATTAAATTCGCCTTTTTGTTGTCCTCTGGCACACAAGCCATCTGTTTTACCATTAGTGCTTTCATGTGTCTGTGTCAACACACCACATTTCCTAACCTCTGCCGTGCGTTGGTTTGTCTTTGCAGGTCTGTGGGCTTTGGTGAATAACGCCGGCGTGTGTGTGAACTTCGGAGAAGTCGAGCTGTCGCTGATGTCCAACTACCGTGGGTGCATGGAGGTCAATTTCTTCGGCACGCTGAGCATCACCAAGGCCTTCTTGCCGCTGCTGCGACAGACCAAGGGACGCATTGTGACCATCTCCAGTCCCGCCGGTGTGTGTCTGAGACGTTCACACACACACACATACAAAGATGCTGTGATAAATCTTACGTGAGTGCTCCAAAGTGAGTGAGCCACACTTAAACTGTTGCCTTCAAACAGCCAAAGCAAACAAACAGCGCTGCTGCCGGCCGTTTGTCCAACTCGACTCTGTTATCATGCCAAAACACCACAGTGCAACCAAATCAATCAGAAAGGTTCATCCCCAGGTGCAGTTAATGAGCTCAGCAGCTTCCACTGACATCTGCTGTTGGTTAGACTGTAAGACAGAGTTTAACATTTTCTCTGTATGTGGTGAGGTGGAAAGGGAACAGTTCATGCTCTGGGCCCTAAAAACACTAAACACATCTGCAGAAGATATATATCGTCCTCTTTCTTAGACTCACATTGTTACATCTAACACAGAAATGAATAACCAGGATATCCAAGAGTGGACTTAATGAGACTAATATATGCTGTTATAACAAAGCTAATTTGGCTACTGTGCCTACGGAAGAAATGTTATAGTTAATTTTGACCATAATGTACAAATTTATTTAAGAATTTCTTCCCTGATCAGCTTTTTGCATTTTGTTGATTCAGTTTAATAAAAATTCCACTAGTTACATTTTCTTAGTTTAGTTTTTTATGTCAAATTTTTAGTCCAGTTGGATCCAGCAAAGTGAACTGACGTGGTTCTTTGACCACAACTCAGAAGCAAGACCCACTTTTTTCATTTTTTCATCTGGTAGATCTGTAACTTGAATCACAAGTTACTTTGATGGTTTGTTTATTATGTCTTATGAGCACTGTTGTGAGAAAGGCTGGAGGGTTTTCTGAATTAGTACCTGAGTAAGTGCAGGCGTTGCGCACCAGTGGATGAATACTCTGACAAATTAACCTGCGTAAGTTAGTTCAAGTGAAGGTTTAAAAAACAGGAAGGAAAGAAAGCACTTTAGGGCTCATTTGGTCTGGTTCTGTGGGTGAAGGCAGCTGCACAGCAGCAGAACAAACAAAGAAGAAAATGACCAATTCTTTTGTAGAGTATTTAGCCTTAATCTTACTACATGAAAGAGGTCATGCTGACACTTTACCCGTGCTTCTAGGTGACCAGCCATTTCCCTGCCTGGCAGCATATGGAGCATCTAAAGCAGCTCTGAACCTCATCACTGAGACTCTGAGACATGAGCTGGAGCCCTGGGGAGTCCAAGTGTCCACCATCCTGCCATCCTCATACAGGACAGGTACCAGTACCAAACAGTACCCTGGACACCTCAACTCACCACAGTTTACAGAGGAATGAGCAGAGATTTGAGGTCAAACAGAGTAGTTGGGTCATTGGCTGCATTCAGTCAATTAAAAACCTGCATGAATGATTTATGTCATGCTGGTATTCGGACCTACTAAGGCACAATAGTCAACGGAAACAAATTGTTATTTTTATATGAAATGTGATAAGATGTAGGAGTTCCACAAGGCTCAATCAACGGTCATCCAATATTTTCATTTTCCAGTTAGAAGCTTTAATCAAACGAAATAAATCTGTTGTTACTGCATTATAAAACTAGACACGGGAAACTAAAAGAAACTTTATTTGACACTTTTTTAAGTTAAACTGTAGTATTTTTAATAGCTTCGTTTAATGGTACCAACCAGAGAATTAGATTTATTCATTGTTTTCAAAACCAACTCGTACTATTCACATCACTTCATATTCTTATCAAATAATTTTCTGTAATATTGACAGACCAAGAAATCTGTAAAAAACTAAAGTAAAAAAATTTTAAAAACTGTTCCACATTCTGGTTCAAAAAGTAAAAGTGATGAGTGGAATATGAAAACATTTGTTTGGCTGCCAAACCTTCCAGAGAAGATGACAAGTTGTGACGAAGGGCTCGCTAAGCGCTGAGGTGAGATGTAGAAATAAGCTTAAGATTTTTATTAATTCGGATCCATCGGGAATAAACTGCACTCCTCATCCTGCAGGAGTTGTACACTGTGGTTTGGCCTCATGTCAAACACAATGACAGCCCTCCTGCTGAGGAAAGTACGCTCGTGATGAGAAACACATGTGTGATGGACCATCTGTTTTCACACACGCACACACTCAGCGCTGACTTGGGATTTCGAAACTCTTCGGGGATGGATGGATATGATTAGAGGGAGGGAGGGAGCATGCCTCAGTAATTCACTTTGTCCTGCAGTTGCTGTGCTCAGGAGACAGATCAACATAACAACTCAACAACCTGATTATGTTGAAATGTAGAGACAATATCTAACTCACAATCACGGGCCAGTGATGGAGTAAGTACTTGCATAATTTACTTTAGGAAAATTAGCAGTAACGCATTAAAGTACTGACAATAAAAAGTCCCTGAAGTATTAAAAGTTCTGACTGTGCAATAGAGTATATTATACTATCAGTGCATTATTCTCTTCTGACTCAGAGTCTGTTGTAACCTGAGATGCAAAATTGCAGAAACTGGGAGAAAATAAACACCTGAGCATCAACCAATAGACGCATTGCTCCATGCAATTAAATTACGCTTTCTAATCTTTAGCAGTCTTAATGACTTTGTAAAGGGATCTAATTCAATGTTATGTCAAAGCTATTTATCATTTTTTCATAAACATTTAAAAAGCATGAAATATCTAATTTTCTTCCTATGCTTCTATAAGAAATTGACAAATCTTAAATAAATTGTTTGGCAGTAACAAAAAGCAAGTTGCAACTTGTGCATAATCATCAGCATAGAAAGTGCATTTTGGAAAATAAAAATTAAATACTTAAATGCTGCTAGTAGGACTGTTAATATTGATCTAAACCACACAAACGCTGATTATTTTTTTCATTATTTATATGATTTGAAAAACAGTGTGATTATCTGTCTCAAAGGCCTTTACAAACCAGTGAAGACTGCAGTAAAAGAAAGTTAGTCTCCTCCAGGAAAACCCCTCGTTAATAGCTTACCAGTGTTTGCCAGGCAGTGATGGGATCAGCTTTAACCCTAAACTCTAAATTACTTTTGTACACTTTATTATCACACATTAGAGTGAAATGTGTTTCTTATTGGTCTGAAGGTAAAAGAAAATCTTTAAACAGTGAAAAAAGCTTTTAAAAGTCCACTTGCACTCAGCTGTAATAAAAACAGGTTGTAATGTTTACCACTGCAGTGTGACCAAAACTATTCTAGTCCTCCTGGGTCCTCACAAAAACAATAAAAGCAAACAGCAGCTTCAAACAGGAAAACGTAGGACAGCAAAAGAACCACAGAGAGGAGTTCCCATCACGCCGGCTGTGGTGATGACAGGGATGTAAACACCGAGCTGGCTCACTTTCCATCTGTTTACTCTTTAATCCTGAAGAAACAGGTTTGCATTTAAGCTTCTTATCCCACTCTTCAACTTGAACTTTCCAAGACCTGCTGACACCATGTTCAACAGTTAAACAGCCAGTCCGCAGCTGAGTCAAGGCTCACACTGAGGCAGTGAAGTGTCAAAAGCTGCTGATTCTGTGCAGGCAGCTACAGCCGTCCCTTTTGTTGAAATTAAACCTGCATGTGAAGCAGAGATGCTGATTCTAAACCTAAAAAACTACACACCGAAGGCCTAAAATGGATTTTCACTTTAAATGTCGAAGTTAAAAAGCAAGCAATATTGGGGTTTGGTGTCATTGATGTTGCTATGGTAACACTGCCCTCTTCTGTCTGCAGCTCAGTCCAGTAACTCCGCCTACTGGGAGAAACAGCACAAGCATCTGCTGCAGAATCTGTCCCCGGCGTTGCTTGAGGACTACGGTGAGGAGTACGTGACCGAGACCAAGGATCTGTTCCAGACCTTTGCCAAACACACCACCACCAACCTCCAGCCTGTTGTTGACACCATCGTGCAGGCGCTGCTGGCTCCGCAGCCTCAGCCGCGTTACTTTGCAGGCTCTGGCTTGAGCCTCATGTACTTCCTCCACACCTACTTTCCTTACAGCATGAGCAACAACTTTCTGAAGAAAAGGTTTTTGAAGAAGAATGTGATCCCGCGCGCTCTGAGGAAGCAGTCAGCCTTTGATCTGAACCTCAGCCTTCATAACAACAACAATGAGGAGAAGCTACAGCAGATGTGAGACAGTCAACACAGAGGGTATTATCCTGCAGATAGAGGACCACTTCTGTAACACACTCATAGAGCTGTCGTTTTATGTTTTTTAAAATGTTGAAGGGAACATTGAGATGCACCAAAATGGTTTCTGTTTGTCTCTGTAATGTCTGGCCTGCATGGGGAGGTCAGGGGGTGGGGTTCGGCAGATGCAACCACAGGCCGATCACGGGACACCTTCACCTCTGCCAGCTGTACTGAATAAACACCGGAAGGATCACACTGATGTCATGTGCCTTTATCACATAGAAAGCAGCTTTGCAGGTGGAAGCAAACACTACAGCAGCTCATTAAACCAACACCAGCACAGCCATACAAAAATATCGTTTGCAGAAAGATATCAATTTTTATCACCTACATCATATTAAATTATTTAGCTTCATAATCATAATAAAAAGTTAATTTTCTATCAACCCATCAACAGTCAGTGTGATTCTTAGATTGAGACTAAGCTAGATGACATAAAATCTACTGACTCAGCACGACTCGTCCCGTGTTGAATCAAATTATATGCCTGATTCAAAGACTGCAGATTATTATAAATTCTCAAAAACCCCAGCAACAACAGTTTTCTTGCTGTCTAAAGGAGCTTTTACTGACTATCGCTCTGGAGTTTAACAAATCAAACACTGGTCTGGTCCATCTCCGGATGTCAGGTCTGGCCCCACACTGATTCGACTGATGCTGCTACCTGAACCTGATGTTCAGCCAAAATTAACGCACAAAAAAAAGAGCCAAATCTGACATTTGTGTCCGGGCCAGAGCAACATCACAGCTGAGTCAAGCCACCTGTGAGCATCTTAAAGCAGCAAGTTACAAAGTCAAAGTTAAAAATCTAAGGGAAACCTCAGATCTGTAACTCAAATCTCGTCCGGCCAGCTCCACGTTTATATTCAGTACAGAAACTGGTAGAATGAGAACACACCTGCTGAATACTGTGTCTTTGCTCAACAGAGTCAACTGACAACAAGTCAGAGGCCCTTATTAGAAGCAGATTTCATTATTTGCAGGCCCTCATTTATGGTTCCTGATGTTCCATCGTCTCTAAGTCGCCTCTGTCAGTGCGCCCCAGGGTGGCTGTGGTTATAATGTAGCTTGCCATCACCAGTGTGCGAATGTGTGTGTGAATGGGTGGATGACTGGATATGTAAAGC
This sequence comes from Aulonocara stuartgranti, assembly GCF_965226115.1. Classification (NCBI taxonomy): domain Eukaryota; kingdom Metazoa; phylum Chordata; class Actinopteri; order Cichliformes; family Cichlidae; genus Aulonocara; species Aulonocara stuartgranti. Next base: position 3,432,064 of record NC_138939.1, on the reverse strand, counting down.
GCTTTGGGGTCCTTAGGGACTAGTAAGGCGCTATATAAATACAGGCCATTTACCATTTACCATCTAAGTCATAAACACTTTTTAGTGAGGCACAAAGAACTGCGTCACAGTAAATTCATTACATACATGAATCGTTAGTCATGGCACAGTCAGGAATCATTTGGGATTTTTGCATTAAATAACAGCGTGTAGAAATACTGAATGAAACTTTTGTCTAATTTTTGCTAAAATCTTTGGCCTTCTGTGAAAAAACAAAAGAAAAAAGGAGTAAAAAGGGAACAAACAGTGAAATGAGCTGCTGCAGTGCTGCGTCCATCCACCTGCATCAGAGAGAAACATATTCTTCTTCAGGTATTTAAAGACTTTACTTACACTTGTGATCTCTGGGGTCCGGGTATTTTCTGCAGGAAGCAAATTGAGGCAAAATAATTTCAAAACAAAATCACGCTTTCAGTTTGACGTATTTTGGTTTCATTTTATATGCAAAACCAAAACACAGTGACTTTATTATCTGATTTTGGCTTGAGAAGTTTGCTCATCAACGCCAAACATGGTTATCAGACTTCCTGTTTGCATTTCGCCTTCGAAATAAAAGCACAACTAACTCTGGTGATGAATGTAGATAGTTGAGCTTAAACTTAATTTTGATCTTTTTAGCCTCTGAAATCCAGATGATCCAGCTACATTTTGGTTCTTGACAGTGAGCCACAGACACGTTTCTGTTATTCTCATGGAAACTAGAAAGAAACATGCTGTTTTCTCGCAGGACAGCCTGCTGGTTTCTCTCACTAAATGCCGACTTCATCTTCAGGATCTTTGTTTCTTCACCCTGTGTCGTCATTGTCTCTTTGATTAAATGTATAAACATGGATCAATAAATCATGTAGCAGTTTTTTTCTGCTGTTGTAAATGCAACAATTCAAACCTCAAAACTTTATACAACACATGTACAGAGCAGATATGGTATTATATGCTGGGGTGTTGCTATGAGTCATGCAGACACTACATAGCTAAAAAACAAACTTTTGTGCACATGTTCAGGGTGTTGTGTTTCTGTGGTTGGAAACAGCCTGTCTCTCATCAGACTCACCTCCAAAAACATCCCCGAGTTTTTTCATTTTGTGTTTTTTGTTCTGTCTATTTGTGTGTTTGTTTTGTTTCTCAGCCCATTTCGAATCAAACTATTTATGGCATCTTTTCTTTTATCACCATTCAAATTGTGACTTTGTTTCTTTTTATAAAAAAAATTTAAGAAAACTAAAAAAAAAAAAACATGATGTAAAACGTTCACTTGGTTGATTCTGTAATAGAAATAAAGTTGGCTTTTCAGACTTCTACCTTTGCGGCGATTTGTGAATTTGTGTAGAAATATGAAGATATCCCCTCTAGAACAGTACACAGTGGTCCCTCCCTATATCACGACGGTGCAATTTTCTCTGTTTTTTTGGTTAGGTTTGGGAGTTGTTGTTTTTTTTACAGCGCATTGTGCTCTGCGTCCTGATTGGCTGTAGACCATTTTCAATCAATCTCGTGCTGTGTCTCCTGTACAGTACAGAATGCGTTCAGCTTGTCAAATTTACATAAATCTTTGCCAGCAGAAGACAACAAACATAACGGTGTCGACGTCAAAGGATTATAAGGCACATTAAGCGAAACAAAACTGTCAGATAATTCAAACTTAACTTCCTCTACTTCCATACCATTAATAATAATGGATTGGATTTATATAGCGCGTTTCAAGGCACCCAAAGCGCTTTACAATGCCACTATTCATTCACTCTCACATTCACACACTGGTGGAGGCAGCTACAGTTGTAGCCACAGCTGCCCTGGGGCAGACTGACAGAAGCGAGGCTGCCATATCGGTGTGTTGGTGGTTCTTTGTGTCTGGGGGTGGGCGTCCGGGTACACACCGGCTCACTCCTTGGCGGCCGCTTGTCGGGGCCTGGGGCCTGGGGCTCGCTCGGGCCCCTTTGGAGGTGGGGTGCCCCCGGCCTCTCGGCCTGGGGCTCGGTCACTCAGGCACAGCTGGGGGCCGGCGGAGCTCACGGGCGCGTCACTGCAACTCCCCCTGACTTCTGCTCCGGGGCTGCTGGGTGAGCCCTCATCTGGGACTCTCCTCAGCTCTTACTGGAACAGTGGCGCGGCTGCCCCTCTGTTGGTCTTCCATGGTCTCTTGTGTTCTGGGGGCCTCTGGATGTCTGGAGTTTTGATCTCCTCCATACCCACTTCACACCCTGGAGGACGGGGCTGTGGCCCCCCCACACTCCCTAGCAGATCATTACATGGAGAAACCTTTGGAATGCAAGCATGCTGATCCACACAGGTATGCACACATGGGTATTCACAGACGCGGACTAAAGCTTTCTTGGCTGCTACCTCAAAGCACACTGTGCGCTGTCTATCTTGCGTGCTGCACAATATCGTTTATTATTTAGTAAATATTGATATCTATGACTAGCTAGTTTATTGTGATGGTGCTTTGTTTTCTCTATTATTATGTTGCTCTTTGTTGTTTGCTGTCTCCTCTGTTTGTTTTTTTTGTTTTTTTTTGTTTTTTTTCTCCATACAGGTGACCCAGGAGTTCTTTTTTTTTCTCTCTCTCTTCCCCCCCCCCCCTTCTCACCGTCTCTTCTCCCCTTTGGTTTTCTTTCTTTCTCTCCCCCTCTTTCTCTCATTCATTCCCCCTGTCCTATTTATTAAAAAAAAAAAAAAAAAAAAAAAAATGACAAAGGATGAACTGAAGCTCTGCCATCACGTAATGTCGCATACTGCTGTTTCTGATGTCATTTAGAAAAAAAAAAAAAAAAAAAAAAAGAAGCGAGGCTGCCATATCGCACCATCGGCCAACACCAGTAGGCGGTAGGGTGAAGTGTCTTGCCCAAGGACACAACGACCAGGACAGAGAGCTCGGGGATCGAACCGGCGACCTTCCGGGTACAGATACGCTTCCCAACCCCCTGAGCCACGGTCGCCCCATTGATTCATTAATGTTGAATTCTCTTGCAGCTGATCTATTCCCATGTTCTGGACCTGAAAACAGGGTTTTTCTACGAAGGTTTGATCTTTGAGAGTTTAAACAAGAAAGAAAAGTGTGGAAATGTCGATGCCTGTCTAAGAAAAGTGTATAAAGTGTGTAGAGAGGGGTTTTACAGCCTTAAAACATCTATAATAATTGTAAAAAAAATAAAGTTCCCTACTTCACCTATCGCGGGTTATTTTTAGAACGTAACACTCGCGATAAACGAGGGACCGCTGTATATAAAAAGTGCAACTTAGAGTGACTTGTTGTGGTTTTCACTCTGTACACTACCACAGTAGACCTGACTGAAGTGCAGACTTATAGCTTCAACTCAAGAGTTTGACAAAAGTATTGCATGAACTGTTGTCTCTCATTTTAAAGCCTCAAAATTAATTGGACAACTGGCTGACAGGCAGGTTCATGGCCAGGTGAGGTCTGTTCACTCATTATTTCATGACAAATTAAGGAGATAAATATCTAGAGTTTATTTCAAGTTGAACTTCATATCAGTGATGCACGTGTAGGAGGCCATCATTAGGCTGACAAACCTAAATAAAGCTATCAGAGAGATAGCAAAAAAATGTAGGAGTGTTCAAATCAACAGTCTGATACATTCCTAAAAAGAAGGAGTGCAGGAAACTCAACAACACCAAAAGCCCTCAGATGTACATGGGGATGTACAATAGCTGATAATGGGCCCAAGACATTTCTTATGAGACTAACAGTCTTAGTCGCTAAAAATGATAATGTCAAGTTTGTCATGGTTTAGTTTGAGAAAGTTCAAAGACATCCAGCAATTAATATTGTTAAGAAAATCTGAACCTTTCTGCAATGTGCTATCAGCACATGGTTTTAGACAGAGGTAGAACTGTGTATCATCTGCATAAGAGTGATAGGAAATTTGGTGTTTCTGAAAAATAGAGCCTAATGGGAGCATGTATAAGGAGAATAAGATGGGGCCCAGAATAGAGCCCTGAGGTATTCCACAAGTAAGTGTAGAAGGGGAAGAGTTTTGTTGCCCTGCATCAAGGAGTTCTGCTCTCTAAGTAAGAGGCAAACCATTTTAGAGCAGAACCTTGGATGCCGACGCACGTCTTCAAACGGTTTCATAGGATTGTGTGATCAACAGTGCTGCACTCAGGTCTAAAAGAATTAAAACAGTACTTTTCCAGAGTCAGCAGGGTAAAGGTCCTTTCGCACATAAAAATTAGATGTAAAGGATTTGTAAACAGCTGAATTATGTCATTATTAACATTTTACACAACCTCCTAATTTTTTTTCATCCATGGTGAAAGATCTACCGTGACATCAAACGAACCCTGGTACGTGTTTGACGGCGCTGACAGTAATATTTGTCTAACTTTTCTGCGCCGTGTTAACACCTCAGCCCAGTCCAACACATCGGTGATGATCCAAATCCAGGTTTTTTGCAAAGAATCACTGCTGCAGATTTATGATCTGCTGGAAGCACCGAAGCCAGCAGAGCCCAGACTGTAAGAGCAGCACACATGTTCAAACACATGAAGTGAGAATGAGCAATGTCTAGATTTTTGGTTTCTTGTAAACGACAGAAGAAGAAGGAGTCGGGCTCAGGTTTGTGAGTCTCAAAGCTTTGTCCCTCGAAGCTGTAGCCACATTTCACTTTGTACTTCTGATATTCATCCCTTACGTTACATTTTTTTTAGCTTTTACACTGCACACATTAAACCGTCTCCTTTTGCATACCAGGGAAACCATATGCTCTGCACTGTGCACTCTTTTTATTTATTTTTGCCAAACGGCTCTTTTGTAAGCTCATTATGACCTCCTCAGTCTGACCTGCAGCTCTATTAAATAGGCCTTTCTCTCCTCTAGGCTGATAAGGTGATTTCGCTTCAGCTCTTAGACTGCTGACAGACTGCTGAGAGCGGACGGTTTGTCCAGTTAGAACTGATTTCCTGCTGATAAATCCAGAGCATGAACTCCTGCATAAATCACCGATGAGGTAACATCAAGGTCGTGTTCAGGTCAGGTTGACCTTGTCCATCCATTCTGCCAGGACTGCAACCCTCTGTGTCATTCCTGCTTTGTTTCCACTAATGAAGGCGATTTAATGAGGACATTAGGCGTTTTAAAGAGGAACTAAGACTTTAAATCTATGATCTGATAAACAGAGAGGATCACCCACAGTCTGGCTCAATCTGGACCTCCAAACGTCTGACTGGTGGCCCGAATCCTCACCACTATACAAAGTGAGGGGTCATGTTCAGTTTAAGGGGCAAATAAGGGACAGCAGCTTGAGACATCACTGCTTCTCATTTACAATGTTTAAAATAATGAGCCGTTAACCATGAGAGACATGTGGAACATCAAACATCCCTGCTTTGTTTCTGTGCACATTCTCTTACATTGTGTGGGATGTGTGCTGAGCCCCCTCCTCTTCACTCTGCTGACCCATGACTGCACTCCATCATACAGCTCCAACCTCTTCATCAAGTTTGCGGACGACACAACGGTGGTGGGTCTCATTAGCAACAGGGATGAGACCGACTACAGAAGTGAGGTGAGACGCCTGGCCACGTGGTGTGCTGACAACAATCTCTCTCTGAATGTGGAGAAGACGAAGGAGATTGTTGTGGACTTCAGGAGAATGCACACCCAACATGCTCCTCTGACCATTGACGGAGCGTCTGTGGAGAGAGTGAGCAGCACCAAGTTCTTGGGTGTGCACATCACAGAGGATCTCTCCTGGACGTACAACACCACAGCACTGGCCAAGAAATCACAGCAGCGTCTCTTCTTTCTCCGCAAACTAAGAAGAGCAGGAGCACCAGCCCCCATCATGTACACTTTCTACAGAGGCACCATCGAGAGCATCCTGTCGAGCTGCATCACTGTGTGGTTTGGAGCCTGCAATGCGTCCTGTCATAGAACCCTCCAACGCATAGTGAGAGCTGCAGAGAGGATCATTGGTGTCTCTCTCCCCTCCCTCCAGGACATTTACAGCACCCGTCTCACTAAAAAAGCCCTTTGCATAGCGGCTGATCCCACGCACCCAATGCAAAGCTTCTTCAAGCTGCTGCCGTCGGGGAGGAGACTGCGGAGTCTCCAGGCCAGGACCAGCAGGCTGAAGGACAGCTTCATCCATCAGGCTGTCAGGAAGCTTAACTCCCTCCCGATTCTGCCCCCTCTCCCCTCTCTCCTCCACGGTCTCACTGAACTCTGTCACACACACACAAACACACACACTCTCTGACTCACTCACTGGCCTGCACCAGTTACCAGTCACTTTGTGGAGCATTGGACTGCCATTACCTCACAAGACTTTGTTGTTACACTTTCTCTTACCGTACACTACTAAATCTCCATTTGCACTATTTGCCTATTTGCACTACTCTGCCTGGTTTACACTCAATGTCACTTACCCATTATATTGTATATTGTATAGCTTTCTTGTTATATGTAAAATTGTATTTATTTAAATTTTTACTTTTTAATTATTTTACTTGCATTTTTAATCACTTTTATATTTAAATATATTTAAATGTTCATTTGCTATTTATCTAGGGATTGAGAGTAACGCAATTTCTATTCTCTGTATGTCCTGTACATGTGGCAGAATCGACAAATAAAGTTGACTTTGACTTTGACTTTTACTGTGTAAAACTCTTGAGCCACACTTCACTTCTTTATCTTTTGCTTCCAAGGAGCCAGACCCGTCAACAGTTTGGACACACCTTCTCATTTTGTTTATTTTTGTGTTTATTTTTATTGCTTTCTACATTGTAGATACATACTGATGATATCAAATATATGAAGCAAGAATTATGTAGCAAAGAAAAAACTGATAAATAACTCTAAATAAGTCTTTTAGATTCCTGAACCACCCTTAGCTTTGTTGACAGCGCTGCAAACCCTTGGCCTTTTCTCAATGAGCTCCATGATGTAGTCACCTGAAATGGTTCTCACTTCACAGACGCCTTATCACCCACTCACATCCTGGGCCTTTTGACCTCAGTAAATCACACGGCAGGGTGGGACTAGGTTTCACAATGGGTTCACCCGAAACCTTGTCTGATTGTGACCGACACCCATTTTCACACCTTGTCTTGGGTGATTAGGCAGAGGAACAGTGGGGGTCCATGATCCTCTTGGAGACACTCCCATAGGGCTTAAAATCTGGGACTCTCCACCAATTGCTTTTAGGACTGAAGGAGCTTCTCAGATGATCCACCATGCAACATCATCTGGAAAAACCTGACAGAAAACAACTTCTTTTTTTTTAACCATTTTTCAGTGTTTGGGACAAGGACTCCAAACACAGTGCCAGTGCAGTAAAAGCATTCTTGGATATAAAAACAGACAATGGAACATTATCAGTCATGGATTAGCCTCCCCAGAACCTGAAGCTCAACATTATCAAAGCAGTGCGGGATTCAACAAGCCTGTAAATCTATTCCTGAATAAGATTTTTTTTAAATGCTTAACAGAGTTAAGGTTGTGTTGAAGAATAAAGATGGTCATAGAAACCGGACTGCTGCATTTACATTTATATTTGCTCTTTTCAATAAACCACTGCATGTATTTCTTGTATTTCATATCAAAAAGTAAAGATATGAGGTATGAATGTCACCTGGTCCTATGACACTTGCGCACAGGGCTGCGCTTCTACTAACTGCTGTGACTTTATTCAGTCAATTTTATTTTTTATACTTGATGGATTTATTCCTGTGTATCAGGAGAAAAATGAGGGCAGGTTCCACCGAGATTTGAACTCGGATCGCTGGATTCAGAGTCCAGAGTGCTAACCATTACACCATGGAACCACGTGCTTACATCGTCGGAAATTTCATTATTTAAAAGTCGAACAGACATGACCTCCCCGATATGATGTATGTAAGCTGTTGGGAGGATTTTTTTCGCTGTACAACGATCCGTTTATTTACATACGAATCGTCTATAGATTTCATGTTAAAACCTCAAATCTAGCATCGCCTCTGACGTCACATCCCCCGGATTTTGGACGTAAAGGTTGTATATACAACTGTGAAACGTATTAGTTCCCGGGTCCATCAGCACGGTGGATAAAATCTGACAAAACAAACGAACGAACATGGTTTTGCGACCACACCGGTCACTAATAGTTCGGTCAGTGCTTATTTAATCGTTTTACTGTTTCAGTACAGAAACGTTTGTCAGTAAATCCACCACTCGCCACCAGGTGTCAGTGTAACACAGCAGAACAACTACCTGCAAACAATAAACGGCACAACACAGCCAGCACGGTGTGGAAGGTATCTGTTAGTCATCATTTTTCTTCTTCTTTATATTATTATGTTGTTGATCCGTGGAGTATTTTATTTTATTGCAAATTATTTTTGTCACTTTCTGAGGATGAATTCAACTCCATGTGTTCACTGCTGATTGCACACACGTGATTGCTAAAAACTAGAAGCACTGCTGGATGAATTGTTCTGTGGATGAATTGTGAGTTGGATGTGAAGCGCAGCTCCTGCTAAAATTCTACTGACCTCAGATCAACACTGGTCTCATGTTTCTGTCAGTGAAAACAGGTCGATGTTGTTGCTATCTGCTGATCATCAGCTGCTGTTTCATCCTGCCAACACGTCGATGCTCCTCAGCTTCAGTTACACAACAATCTAATATCACACACTCTCCTCTGTGGTTATTTAAAGTCTGGCAGCGTGTAGTCTGCAGACTTTACCTGCTTCACCTCCAGCATAGACACCACATGGACAACAAAAGCACCTTACTGGTGATAATCCATGTGTATGCGTCCTGTTAGTTTTGAGGTATACTTACAGACTCGGTTTGATTTCAGATGAGTACAGTGATTAGAACTGCGACCTCAGAGCAAGATGGTTCTTTGCTCTCAGGTCCTGGTACCTGCTCTCCGTCTGTTCTCCCACAGTCCTGGCACACCTTCACGGGTTTTTCAAAAGGGAAAAAAAAAAATCACAAAGAAGTCTTAAGTTGTCTGACCTTGGTGTGAATTTGCTGAGACGTCCACTCCTTTGTGATTGTGTTAATGCACAACGGCAAAATGTCAAAACCTCTGCTTTTATAGAGTTGCTCTAATTTATAGATGATCAGCTAAGTGCATTTGATTAGCAGCATCTTAATTCCAATGGAAGCAGTATGTTTGCTTAGTTTTACACATGACTGCATAGAGTCCTGTTAAAACGTGCCTTTTCACAGGACTGTACTATAAAATAGAAATAAATTCATGTTGTTCAGCAGGTTGTATTGAAAAACATGATGACAATTTACCCACAAAAATGTTCCTTTGATTTTTTAATGTTTTGTTTTTTAAGTGTTTGAGTTCAAATTAGTTGTTAGTGTTACAGGCATGGTCCTTTAAGGGTGAAGCCTGATGGGAAATGTATGCGGGTGTGTGTAGCGGAACTGCCTGTCGGGTGTGTGAGGGTGAGCGGAGAAGGAAAAGAAAAGTAACGGTTAGCTACAGAAGAGACGAAGAGAAAGTAAATAAAAGGAATATAATAACTCCCTCGGCAGCCAAAGTTGTATCGGCGATGCCCGCTGTGAGTAAACTGTTTCAGCCCACTGTACGCGGTGTTCGTGCCTTGGAGGAGAAATAAAGGTTCGGTAAAGCAGTTTCCTACGCCTCCCTCGATCTTCTTGCTAGCGGAGTTGACCTGTATAGTAAGCTGTTGCCGGCTGCGAGTCAAGTAACTGCCAGAGGTTTCCTTACTACGGTTCGGGGCCGCGGATCTGGCGCGGTAACACTGGGGGCTCTTTTCCGGGATAAAACTCCGCAAAGCGCCGAGAGAGAGGGAGCGAACTTTCTTTTTCTCTTTTCCCTCGGACGACAGAGAAAATGGCGGCTCCGAGAGATGCTGAAGGGGATGGCATGGGAATGTACTTCAGTAAGAGCAGCAACCCATTTTTGCCAGAAACCCCAGAGAGTGGCACAGCTAATGTGGACCGTGCCACTTATGTAAACAATAGAATCCACAGCAGCAACCCCTTCATCACGGACATAGAGTTAACGCCAGCGGCGAGCATAGCAGCAGTCTATACGACGGAGTTTGAGGCTGCATGGCATCTCACCCCGCCACCTTCAGCTCACACCAACCCTTTCTTAACACCAATAGCGAAGCAGAATGCAGTGTGCAGTGAGTTTAAGCAGTTGCAGTGCTCAGACTGCGGAGGCCCTGGTAACACTGCATCTACACCGCTCACAGTGGGACAGCATGGCTCGCATGATCACCCACCTCGGATTGTTACATCTCGGCCATGCAGCCAGCCATTCACCGCCGTGAACTGTACCTGCAGTGTCCCTAGAAAAACGCCGTTTACTGAGCCAGCGAAGCTACACATTATGCCGGGTATACCCCAACCTGCGCAGTACAGCTATGAAATGCCAGCTCAGGGCTATTTTTCCCCAACAACTCGCATGGCAATACCAGCACCAGATGGGGGGTGTGGGCTTTGCAAGCATGACCAGGGTCACAGTTCAAAACAAGCCATGCCAGGGCCACGCGGCTGTTTTCCTGGTGTAGTGCAAGACGGGGGTTTTGCAGATTGTAGTGCTGATGGACAGACGAGGGGCAAGGAGAAAATTCCCACATTACAACCAGACCATTTCGATGGGTCAGGGTCATGGAAAGACTTTCTCTATCAGTTCGAGACCTGTGCAAAGGCCAACTGCTGGACGGAGAACACCATGGCTGTCCAACTGAGATTCAGCCTGAGGGGCGCAGCTGGAGCCATAATCCACAAAAACCCCAAATCTGCTCGCTGGAGTTACCAGAGGATTGTGGAGGAGGTGGAGGCTGCCTATGGGCCGTGTTCAGAGCATGCAGCAGCCATTGGCATTGAGCTACGGCAGAGAATCCGGAAACCAGGTGAGGCCCTGCACACCCTCAGAGATGATATATACGAGAAGGTTTCCATTGTGTATGCCAACCGCTCCGAGCTGGAGCAGGACTGCATTGCTGTAGAGATCTTCACTAATGCTTTGGCAGATGCTGAAATGGTCCAGAAATTGTTGGAAGAACAACCACGCACCCTGGCAAGAGCCTATGAAATCGCCCACAGGTTCGAGACAACGAAAAGGGCCGCCAGGGCAGTCACACAGCTTATGCAGCCAGGGCCACGAGTCTCTACAGCACAGGGGACCCGAACAGCTGCATTACGGGAGAGTGTTCATATGCTAAGTTATGAACCACCGGAGAGGGCCCAAAGACCTATCCAGCGTGGGCGCCAAAGCTGGAGCACATCTAACAGGTCAAGCAGGAAGGAGGCTGTTTGCCATAACTGCTCCGGCATAGGACATCTACAGAGGAACTGCCCCTCTCCTCGCTCACCTGCCCAAAAGCCTGTAAAAGCTGCTAGAGGCCCAGCCCCTGACCCAGGCACAGTGTTCCACAACGGAGGCCAAGATGTGATGTGTGTCCAGATAGCAATACAGGGACGGGAAATACGGGCCTTGCTGGATTCTGGTGCACGGCGGAATGTGCTGCCCCTCCACTATTTTAACACCATCCCCGCAGAGTCAAGACCTCAGGTGCAGGCATCCATTGCTCAGACTCTACAAGGCATTGGTCCAGAGGGATTGGCCGTTCTGGGCGAGGTCATCCTGCCTGTACAGGTGGGGAGCGGTGTTGAAAATGTAGACTTTCTTTTGGCCGACATGGCTGAAGGCACTGAAGTTATTCTGGGGCACCCTTTCCTGCAACAATCGTGCGCTTGCTTAGACTACGGCCGCCAAGAGATAACCCTGTTTAATGAAAAGATACCATGTTCTGGCGTGGGCCCTCGACCCCAGGTGCTTGTTGTTAGGGTGGCACGCACTACGGTTTTGGAACCAGGCTGCGAGTATGTGGTCCCCGGGTTTTCCAGCTCCCACTGTGCCGCCCATAGAGACATGATGCTAAGCCCTACAAAGGGCTTTGTGGAGAAGCACCAAGTACTGGTAGCTCACGCAGTTGTGCAACCTAGTAAACCCTCTAGCATCCCAATCAGAGTCTTTAACCCTGGGGCCGCAGCTGTCACCTTAAAGCGTGGTGCCGTGGCAGGGGTTCTTCAGCCCGTGCAGGTCCTGGAGGGGTCGGGGGGTCGCCCACCAAGGGTCCTGGCAGCCCTCGAACTTAATGGTACTCCCCCTGCTTCTGTACCAAGCCATTTGCAGGCCCTTTACGCCGAGAGCAGCCCCGGTTTGACTCACGTTGCCCGCTACGATCTGGCAGGCCTGCTGAGGTCCTACAGTGATGTCTTCTCCACTGGCCCGAATGACCTTGGTCGCACTGGTGTTGTCCAGCATGACATCCTGACCACGCCAGGGCCACCAGTTAAGCACCCGCCGCGCAGGATGGCAGGGGACAAACAAATAGCGGCCGACCAGCAAGTACAGCAGAGCTTGGAGGCTGGGCTAGCTCAACCTAGCAATAGCGGCTGGGCTGCTCCAATTGTGATGGTGAAGAAGAAGGACCAGAGTCCCAGACTATGCGTGGACTATAGACCACTAAATGAGCGAACCCTTAAAGACGCTTATCCCCTGCCACGCATCCAGGACACCCTTGACACGCTTTCTACTGCCAAGTACTTCAGTACACTAGACCTGACTTCAGGGTACTGGCAGGTAGAGATGACCCCCAGAGCCCGAAAAGCAGCTGCATTTTGTACCCGTAAGGGATTGTTCGAGTGGAATGTGATGCCGTTTGGACTGTGCAACGCACCGGCCACATTCCAAAGGCTTATGGACAGAGTCCTGGCTGGGCTGCAGTGGGAGACATGCCTAGTGTACCTAGATGACATCATTGTCCTGGGCCAGGATAGCACCCAGATGCTGGAGCGGCTCGAGCAAGTGTTCATCAGATTGCGTGGAGCCAACCTAAAACTGAAGCCATCTAAATGCTGCCTGTTTCGGGAGCAGGTGGCCTATCTGGGCCATATCATCTCTGCTGGAGGTATTTCCACGGACCCCCAGAAAGTCCAGCAGGTGACGGACTGGCCTGCACCGCGGACCGTCACAGAAGTGCGTCAGTTTGTTGGCTTAGCCTCATACTACCGCCGGTTCGTGGAGGACTTTGCCACAGTGGCTAAACCCCTCCACGAACTTACTAAGAAGTATGCCCGTTTTAACTGGACTGCCGACTGCCAGGGAGCATTCCAGGAATTAAAAAGACGGCTTACGGCAGCCCCTGTCCTGGGTTACCCACTGGACCAGGGTGACTTCTTCCTCGACACTGATGCCAGCAATTGTGGGATTGGAGCGATTCTCTCCCAAGTGCAAGGGGGCGAAGAGCGGGTCTTGGCCTATGGGAGCAGGCGGCTGTCGGCTACCGAACAAAACTATTGTACGACCAGGCGAGAGCTTCTGGCGGTTGTGGCGTTCACTTCCCACTTCAGACAGTACCTGCTGGGTAGGCCGTTCACTGTCCGGACTGACCATAGCAGCCTCCGCTGGCTGACCAGGCTGAGGGAGCCCGAGGGCCAGCTGGCCCGCTGGTTGGAGAAGCTGGCAGAGTATAACTTCCAGGTGCTGCACCGACCTGGGAAAAACCACCAGAATGCGGATGCACTTTCCAGGAGACCCTGCCGCGCTTCATGCCCGTGCACACTCCCAGAGCCCACCATCAACAGCGACCGGTTCGAGCATAAAGGTGTGCAGTGTAACTTAGAGGACTGTGGTACCAGCATGACCCCCCCAGGGCAGCCCCCAGTGGGGGTAGTGGGGCCTGATGGTACCGATGGGAAAAGCCGGGTAGCAGAACCAGAGTGTGCACCCGTAGCAGCAGTGGACTGTTGTTCCAGTAGTAGCCACGACACCTGCCCAAATATCCACCGGGTGGATGAGTCCCATCACACTAGCTTGTTCAGTGGCTGGACCCCAGAACAGCTCTTGGCTAGCCAGAAGAACGATGTGGATATAGGCCCAGTTTGGGAATGGAAGGAAAAAGGGGAAGGTCGGCCCGTCTGGGCCGATGTAGCGGCATGCAGCCCCGCAACCAAAGCCTACTGGGCGCAGTGGAAGAGACTGTACCTAAAAGATGGAGTGCTGGTGAGGAAATTCCACTGTACAGAAAGTAATGTGTTTTTCCCCCAAATCCTTCTGCCTCACGCCTATCGTCACTCCGTAATGCAGCAGATGCACGATGGCCCAGTGGGTGGCCACTTTGGGGCAGAAAGGACCCTGGCACGCTTGAAGAATAGGTACTACTGGTACAACATGAAAGATGATGTGACCCTGTGGTGCCGCACTTGCACCAGTTGTGCTGAAAGGGCGCGGCCCCCAAAAACCCCCCAGGCAGCGATGGGCACGGTACGTGTTGGCGCCCCCATGGAGAGGATTGCAGTCGATCTGATGGGACCGTTGAACGAAACAGAAAGGCATAACCGATTCATATTGGTGGTACAAGACTACTTCAGCAAGTGGGTGGAGGCTTATCCAGTCCCCGATGCACAAGCGCCCACGGTGGCAGGAAAGGTTGTTGCGGAGTGGGTATGTAGATATGGAGCCCCACAGTCTCTGCATAGCGACCAGGGCACCAACTTTGAGTCGGCTGTGTTCCAGGGGATGTGTGAACTGTTCGGAATCAAAAAGACACGCACCACGCCCTTTCATCCACAGTCCGATGGCCAGGTAGAGCGTTTTAATGCTACCCTGCAGAAGGCCTTAGCCACCACCGCGGAGCGCTGCCACTGGGACTGGGATATAATGATCCCCTATGCTGTCATGGCTTATCGGGCAACTAAGCACAGTTCCACAGGATTGACCCCAAACATGATGCTTCTGGGCCGAGAGATAACCGAGCCTATTGACCTGGTCGCGGGTCTGCCGGCCGACGACACCCCCAACTGCACTACACCACAGTATGTGGTGCAACTCAGGGAAAGGCTGGAGCTTTCCCACCAACTGGCACGGGAGGCTCTCGGGAAATCTGTTGAGCGCGCTAAGAAACAGTACGATAAGAATATCTGCCAAGTTCAGTATCCAGTCGGCGCTGCAGTGTGGCATCTGATCAAAGGGACCAAGAGAGTGCGGCACAAGGTTCGCAAGTTTCTGCCTTCCTATGAGGGCCCCTACTTCGTAGTGGGCCTGTTGGATGATTTAGTCTACTGCATTAAAAAGGGGCCCCGAGCAAAGGCTAAAGTGGTTCATCACGACAGACTCAAGCCTTATCACTCAAGAACGCCGCTGGACAACAGCTGGGTCTTCCAAGACTCCGACCAGGCAGCACCCACCGAGGTGCCTCCTCCAGCGCTCGACGAAAGCGATTCTGACATTGATTTCGGCCCCTTCGACTTGTGGGAGACCCCAGCTGGGGCAGATCAACCAGATACTGGTGCTTCCCTGAGAGCTGGCTCTCCGCCACCCGCTCAAGGAGATGGTAGTGGGTTGCCAGCCAGCCCTGTTCAGCCTTACATGGATGGGGCTGAAGGACCAGAACAGCACCCTTCCTTCAGGTCCACACCCCGTTCCAGACCACAGCGTGTGCGGCGGGCGCCGGACATGTTTGGTGACTGGGTCAGTCACTAGGCTAGTATGTCCTAACTGAGTCGGGGTGTAGGCGGATCGCTGCCCTGCTCAGTAGTTAAAAAAAAAAAAAAAAAAAAAAATTGTTCATGTTACATATGTTAAGGGATATGACTGTTGTAAATTGAGTTGTTACAGGGGGCTATTCTTACGTGTACTGTTGGGCTTGTTTGTCTTGCTGTTTCCTGGCAACATGGCTGTCGACGGGCTGCAAGTTATTGTTTGAACTGTTTATACTAATGAGGTAAAGCTGGATATAGGGGTAAACGTTCAGCTGTAGTGCCTTAATGTCTTTCTTTATGAATACTGTCTATGTGAAGGGCGGGATATGGACATTGACTTGCACCCTCCTCAAAGTGAACCCTGTACATCCTATGTTTTCTTGTGCTTAAAATATGGACAGTTGTCTACTTCAAGATTGTTCCATCCTAAGGATCGCCATTTTTGGACTGGGGGCACGAATGCTGTATGTTTCCTTGTTAATGGGGGGTTCATGTGCTGGAATGATGTTAAGGGTTTAATTATCATCCAGAGTGGGGGTAGTGTTACAGGCATGGTCCTTTAAGGGTGAAGCCTGATGGGAAATGTATGCGGGTGTGTGTAGCGGAACTGCCTGTCGGGTGTGTGAGGGTGAGCGGAGAAGGAAAAGAAAAGTAACGGTTAGCTACAGAAGAGACGAAGAGAAAGTAAATAAAAGGAATATAATAACTCCCTCGGCAGCCAAAGTTGTATCGGCGATGCCCGCTGTGAGTAAACTGTTTCAGCCCACTGTACGCGGTGTTCGTGCCTTGGAGGAGAAATAAAGGTTCGGTAAAGCAGTTTCCTACGCCTCCCTCGATCTTCTTGCTAGCGGAGTTGACCTGTATAGTAAGCTGTTGCCGGCTGCGAGTCAAGTAACTGCCAGAGGTTTCCTTACTACGGTTCGGGGCCGCGGATCTGGCGCGGTAACATTAGTCTGAGGGCATCGGTCAACGATTCAAATTAGAGTGCTACTAAAGTGCTACTACTGCAGCTCCACCTGCTGACACACTAACATTACTGACTTCCTGTTTATTGTTGTTGTGACTCTTCTGACTCAGTATGCTAACCTCATGTTTCTCCACCATCACTGCAGAGAGAGAAACCTCGTTTGGCAAAAATCGACATTTAATCTTTTTGTTATTCTGGTTGAGATTAGCATATGCTGCATAGATCATTACAGACTGGTGGCCTTGCGGGGTGCTCATCCTGCCCTGCGTGCAGTGTGCTGTACCTGTAAATGTCAGGTGTGTCCTGGTGGAGGTTGTGTAATCCAGCAGATGAAGGCTGCTGTGCTGCAGCAGCAGGAACGCCGTGTCTTCACCACAGTTGGCTGCTCATGATAATCAGGACGGATGTGCCTCTGCAGCCTGAACTGAACAGCAGCTGCAGGAGGAGGCGCTTCAGCTTATTCACACCACCCAGAGTTCAAACTCACAGCCAGCTGACTGTACTGTGAAGGAGAGGTGAACTCATCTTGTACCTTCTAGTTTCCCAGTAATTCCAGGCCTCTTAGTACAGACGGATGTCTGAAGCTCCGTCTTTACACATCTATTTCTTATTCCTTGAATCACTACAGCCGACTCTGACCCCACAGTTTACAGGAGACCACTAGCAGCTACGCTAACTGATCTGTAGACTGGATCACGTCTCTAGAGGTTAGAACAGGAGTAGTCATTCCTCTATTGTTAGACATGACTGGGTACAGATAATGCAAATGATTCCAGCCAGTAATTCCTCTTGGCTGCTTTTCTGCAGTCCTCGTTCAGAATTTTAGGGGAAAAATCTTTTGAAGACATTTGAGCTGGGTGAACTAGAAGGAAAGTTATAAATAGATTTGTGATAAAATGATTTTTGTGGGGTTTGAATCTTTCGGTGGATTAGCAGAGTATTTAAATCAAAAGTGATAAGTTTGAGATAACGTGTTATCTGCAGGCTCTAAAAGTGTAACGACTGAACGGCCCATCCAAACTGCAGCTCCTCCACCTCCTCCCCCAGCATGACAGTGCTCCCTGTAACCAACAGCCCAGTGAGAGTCCTACTAGGTGAAACTATGCAGTATTGTAAATCATTTCTCATATAAATTGTGCATTAAGAGAAAGGCTTACAGTGAAAGGTGCTTTGAAGTGTCTTCCTGTAGCAGAGCAAACCTTCAGACCTTCAAAGCTGCAGACCAACAGCATTCCTGGACCTCCTCCTGTTCTTCCTCTAGACACTTGATGGTACAAACCAATGTTAAGACCTGATGTGTTTAGCTGCAGGATGAGGAACAGCTCGCGCCCTCGCCTGAACCTGGATCGGTTTTCTCAGACAAGAAGCCTCGTGAAGCATCGAGTGACAGAACAACCTTTTATTTGATTCTAGCCATAAAATATTTTGTCTTGAAAGAGTGAAAGCTGTCATATCAAGTTAGTAGGAGGCAGGAAAAAGTTTTATCAAAGCCAGGAGTACAGGTGAGATGACAGAGAGAGCCCTTCCATCAACTGAGCTACAGTTTACTATGATTGTCGTTATGCACCAGAATGCTTCACTAAACCAGATGTACAAATTCACCAGCTAGAAGCAATTTACAACATGCACTTTATGGAGAAAGATTGCATAGCTCCTCACTGTTTTGCCCTTTAAAGATGTGCTTTTAAAAAGAATCCAGTTTTGGATGAGGCCTTTCTGAAAAGCACTAAATTCAGAAAAGCCCTGTTCTGTATCCACTGCGGCGCCGTCCTCACAGATGTTTCTCAGAAAATCGGAAACGTCCACAGGGGAGAAGAAAGTCAGCCCTGTCTAAGCTGAGTTCAAACTCCATCCCAGAGAGAGGCTTCATGCAGTAACCGTATCCCCTCTGGAATGACTGCGTGATCGAGACAGTCCAGGTCTCAGGATCTTTCAGGAAAGAAGACTCCCCGCCGGCAGTAGAAAGGACAGGCACTGAGTCGAGCTGGGTCCGAGGTTCAGGTGGAATCGGGGTCGAAGAGAGACGTCTTTCCTCTGCAGGATCTCAGCTGCCTCATATTCGTATGTGGAAATTGCTGAAGACACAAAGCAAGCAGATGTGGGTGACTTCTAGGACTGACTGAATCATCATTAACTGTTTGAACCTCTCAGGCTGTAACTGGATGAAACTGTGAAATTTAGCCTCGTTGTATCAACTGCAGGATGGTAATGGTGCATCTCAGTTGCTGTCAGGAGTCTGTTTTTACTCTTTAAATTAAAACTCTGACAATTATCTTTGCATGTAATGTTTCATAGGATTCACCTCCAGGGCAGAGCGACTGGAAAACATGCTCATGGAAAACATGCTCACTTTGAGCTGCCTCAAACTACTTTACAATGTCGGGTAAATACCCCACAGTGCTACAGAGAAAACTTCCACAATTAGACGACCCCCTATGAGCAAGTACTTGGTGACAATGGGAAGGAAAAAGTCCCTTTTAACAAGAAGAAAACTCTAGCAGAACCGGGCTCAGGGAGGGCCGGCCGGTTGGGGGTCCGCAGCAGGTGCTGCAGAGTCTGTTGTAAGCAGACATAAATGACTGGACGAGCGTAAATGCTGCTATCTGTGCGCCGCACCTTGCAGACGCGCGTTCACGCCGACGTTTATGACAGTCGAGCTGCTCGGCTTTGTGACGTCAGATTAACTGGCCGACCGTAACCAGGGTGACGCGGGAGGTGATGTACCTGCTAGTAAAAACATAATGGCTTTCCAGCTTTCTCTTTTTACAGTTTAACTGCTTCTGTTGCCATAGTAACACCAACCCTTGAGCCCAGTTTCCAGCTATTATCTCTGAGCGGCGGTGCAGTGTGATAGACAAATTAATGACTGAACTCAATGACTTGATAAATGCACCCTCCTCCTCCTCACTCTACTCTTCTTCCCCTTGTCTCTCCCTTCACCCCTCCTCTGTGCTCACTGTGGGACACTGTGATGGATTGCCAGCAGTAAAACTCGTGGGTTTTATCTCTGCAGCTTTATGCAGAGCAGCAGAAGACTCAGCAGCCTGAGTGAGAAACACTCACAGCCAGGATCAGGACCTGGATCAGGACCTGGATCAGGACCTGGATCAGGACCTGGATCACAACCATCCTCTGTCCTTTCAGGAGACATCCCGCCGGCAGCTTCACGGTGAAGCTTCTCATTGATTTGATGCTGTCCCTTCATGCAGCCCCTCAGTTCAGCCTCAATCGTGAAACAACTGATGTGTGTTGAGCAGCAGATCAAACAAGAACTACAAATATCTTCCAGCGCACAGTAAGACTCATTTAGTAAGTTTGACACCGCTGCATTAGTGGGAGGATCATACTGAGCCGCAGCACAGTCTGTACGGCTGACTGTGAATTAAAAGGCTAAAATAGTGTGTGCCTTTGTGGTGGATGGATGAAAACTGTTGATAACCCTGCAGATCATCGTGTTTTAGTGATACTGCCAGCAGAACAGAAGAAAACTGACCCTAAAGCATATTTTCCTCCAAAAAATGCTGCTTCAAGAGCAGAGAGCACAGAGCTGATGTGTTATGTGACATTATTGTGATGAGCTGGCAACAGCACCCCATGACAGCCTGGAGGGGAAATATAAGAAACAGTCAGACAACAGTCTGAGCAGCAAAAAACACTTTGGACCGATTCCAAACACAGAAATTAAGGATTAAAAAACCAATCACATACTTTTCTAACTTCGCGCTGTCACTGTGGAGGTTTGTGGGAGAGGAGCAGCCACGTCTCTGCCTTACTTTAAAAAATGAACACATAACAGAAGAGATGACGGTACCTCAGAAAGTCAGGAGCCTTGGAGATCATGTTCTCAAAGTCGGCGAATGAGAGCTTGTTGTCTCCGTCGAGGTCGGCCTCCTCGATGGCTTTGTCACACACCAGCGTGACCTCCTCGGGCGTCAGCTCCCCTTTGGTCAGCTTGTTCAGGGTCTTCTCCAGGTCCTCCTTACAGATGAAGTTGTCCCTGTTAAAGTCTGGACCAGATCCCCAACGAGACGACTCAGTACTGGGCTGCCACAAAAACCTGAACTTATTCTACGAATAATCTCCATGTAATCAACAGTAATAACTGCAAATAATGAAATCATTTTGTAAACTATACATTTTCTTAGACTTTATTTAGATTTTTCATATATTATTTTGAGACCATTTAAATCTATTTAGACATTTAATGTTAATTTAGTGACATTTAATTAATATTTAGAAGAATAATTTTTAGACTAATAATAATTATTTAAATTTTTTGATTATTTTGAATGATAATTCTTTTATTCACATATTTTTGGCCATTTTATTTACATTTAGGAGAGATTTGTGTATATTAACATTTTACTTTCTTTTAATATTTTCAGAAATTATAATAATCATTTTCCAGGAATTAATAATTTTCTCTTAATTATATACTTACGAAGTTGAAATAATTAATTAAAATAATCTTTTATATAGTCATGCTATTTTTGTTTAAATCGGGAAAACAGCACTTATTCTGAAGCGAGTACTCGCCGAGGCACATTGCTGCCACAGGTGTGTCATCTCAGACCCAACCCGAGCTTCTCCACCTGAAGGCGCACGTTACCGTATATCTTGAAGGCGTAAATGGTCTTGAGCTCTCTGGGTGAAGCTTCGCAGAGGGCAGAAAACATATCGATGAAGTCGCTGAAGCTCAGGTTCCCCTGTCCGTCCTCGGAGAACGTCTCCACGATTCTCTCTCTAAACGGGTTTTCCTGTCAGCACAGACGCAAAACATCACACAGTTGAACATAACGGCCAACAAAAACCGGGATGTGAGACACATTTGTTTTAAAGTCTTGCATCAGCCAGCAGAATTTTGACCTGTACAAACTGTACCTTCAGTTCAGGCATGGTGACGATGAGCGTCATCGGGACTTTGATGTCGGGGTTGTTGGTGTAGTCCAGCGGCACTAAATGTGGCGCCAGCTCACGATATCGAGCGTGTAACCTGCAGCACATTAGAGCAAAGTCAGCAGTTTACACAGGAGTCTAATACATTCACTTTAATAACACTTTACATTCAGGATCCCAAATTTCAGACTGATGAGAGAAAAGCAACAAGTTTCCATCAGTCAGTCAGTGATCAAAGCCTTCCTAACAAAATGATGCAACCTTAAGATAAAAGCTGCTGGAACAAGGAAGGAGAATCTGAAACACGCCGACGCTGTCCGTCTGTAGCTGTAAAGTGTTTGTCTGAGCGACTCCAATCTGCTCATTTCCACCTCTAGAGTTTCAGTCTTGACCTTTATTTATCCCACCCAGGGACTGTTTCTTGAAGGTCACCCCCTCTCATGCCATTTTCTTCTGATTGGTCAACTCGCAGAAGCCTGCTGAAGGGCAGCATCCAGACTTTTTGAGCTTTACTGGCACCAAATGATGGAATCAAAGCATTCAGAGCAATCTGAAGTTTGAGTGTTTGGCTCACAGGGATTTCCTTTAGATACGTTTACTCATTATTTTTCTAAACTGTGCAGGTTTAATATGAAGGTCTAACTCTGGGTCATGTGACAGGAAATACAGGAACGCTGAATCAGCCTACGTTACAAGTCATCTTAAAATAAGTTAAAAAATCCAGTTTTGATGTTTGAAATCAGCTCAGTTAATCTCACTTCAGTCTACTGAACAGTTTCACCTCATACTATGAAAACAGGTGGAGCTGCAGGTCCTGGAGGTGCATAGGTGTGGGTGGAAATTTTGCACAAATTTTTTTCCCAGCATTTTTGTTTTTTCACAACGTCATGACTACACGAGATCTTTCCAGTGCTGAAAAACTCATTTAAGCTCTGTTTAAAGCATGCAACCCAAATCCACTTTAAGCCCACTCAAGTGTCACAATCTGAAGCTAAAATGTGTTTTTTGTTTGGTACAATTCTTCCTGTAACCTTTTCTGAGCATTAGTAACATCCACTTTGATGTAGAGGAACAGAAATACCATCTGTACCATGGATGTTTGATCTGTTTCTAATTACTTATTGGAGAAAACTTCAAAAAGTGCATTTTGAGTAAACTTTGAAGGGTCGTATCACCATGCAGGACAGGTGTGTGAAGCATATAAAGTGTTTCCTTTTGTGCTTCGTTAAAATGAGTCAATCAGCTATTAAAATATACTCCAAGCGCGCTGCGTTCAGTGTGAGTTTAGTAGATCCCAGTACAGTAAAGCCAATCATCAAAACCATTGTGTAAACACATCGCGCCTACAATACACAGCAGGAAAAATAGCCGAGCTGCAGTCGTTCCTCTCCCTCAGTGAGTGATGAAGGTGTAGATTCAAAAAGAAAAGAAGACCAGCAGACTTTCGCCGTGCGCCACACTCACCGCAGGATTTCCTTCCGGGTGAAGAAGGTGCAGTCCTGGGAACAAACAGAGAGACGAAGAAAGTGAGTCAGAGCGGCCAGTCCTCAGGGAGGATCTGCTTTCACCATCAGTCAGCATCTTCACCACTACCACCACCACCATCATCATCATCATCCAGTGCAGCAGGATGCAGAGCCAATCAGCAGCAGGAGGCAGATCTGATGTGGTCTGCGTTCTGCTGAGCCATGAAGGCAGACACCTCTCCACCTTTCACGCCTCTCTGAAGGACATCCAGCTGTCTGCCTCCATCCTGCCCCCCCTCACCTGATACGCCTCCAGCTGTTCCTCGGTGAAGGTTGTCTGCTTGTTGCCCATCTTGGCCGGCGGATCCTCCCATCACACAGCTGCATCACACTCTGAGCTGGCTTTGCATCCGGCAGCAGGTCTGCGCACAGCCGGGACATCCACTCTTCTGATCCGGGTCTCAGTCTGCGAGCCTGATGCTGCTGCTGCTGCTGCTGGTCCCAACGCGGAGGAAAACAGGATTGTGACGCCTCAGAGGACAGGAGGAGGAGGTGCAGGCATCACAGTGCTGCTTTCAGCTGCTGCTTGGAAAACCATGAACTGTAAATGCAGGAAGAAATTCTGGAATTACATCATTAGATTAGTCTGTACGATGACTTTATCAGAATGTTTGTTTATTTTTTGTTTTGTTTATTTTTATGTTAAATAAATTACTTTTTATAACTTTACATCCATCTTTCTTTATTTCAACCACACATTTCTTCGATCTGCTTTCCAGCTTGGGTTCAATCAGCGTAAAAGTTGTAAAACCCATTTTCTTTTTCAACTGATTTTTCATGTATTGTTTGTTTCTTTTCCTTTTATAATAATAAAGTTATGCTAAAATAAATACAGAAATGTATGTTTGCAGATTTTCTTTCTCGAGATGAATGTTAGACTGGCTGTTCTGTGCCATCAGATCTCAGACATCATTTGAACACTAAGCCACAGCTCTGAGCTTAGAGCCACAGGTTCTAAGCTCACAGTAAACAAAGTAAAGTCAATAACAAAAGTGCACGCACACGAGTCTGAGTGTTTTTTTTGCATGCAGGTCTAGAAATTAAAGCTCTGACAGTGGACATCAAGTGTTGGGTAGAGCAGGAGCAGTGGCTCTTTCTCAAAATATAAACCTCAGAATCAAAAAACTACTCAGACACCAGGGGGTAAGTGATGTACACAGGTGTATTTTTCAAATGACATAAATCAAATTCTCTTGTTTCACACAAACATACATTTTGTCCAATAAATAAGTAAAGAAATAAAACTAAGTGAGCAACAAAAAAAAGATATAATAAATAGACATGGCAACCACTAAAAAAAACCAGCCTAATTACAGCAAATAAAAAAACAAAAAAGAAGTGAACAAACTTTTAATATGTTCTAATCACGGTGATGACTGGAGAGTAGCGCCCTTTTGCCTTGTTTGTGCAGATTCGGATCTTCCTAATTGCTCCTGAAGGCAGCACTAATTCTGATGGTGGTGCAGCGTCCAGCAGGTGGCGCCAAAAACAGCCTGTGGCGCCAATGACTCGTACAGCCACAAAACTCTCTCTGAGTGAGTCATCTTGCTCGCACAGGATCTTTATCCCGGCTGGTTTTCGGCAGCAGCTCGGAGTGAGTCATCTCTTCCACAGACGATCTCGGAGAGCTCTTCCTGAGCAGAATGGCAGGCAACGCGTGGAGGTCACTGGTAAGAAGCACCGTGTTTATTCCCGGTTTTAGACCACCAAAGCTCTGTGTGTTACAGATGAACGGGGCTGTGTGTGTGTCCTGAAGCCTGTGTTTGTGACTTTGTCTGTCTTTACGCGCTCTCCGCGTGTTTTTTCGGGCTGATGTACCTTGGTTAGCTCTTAGCCAGGAACCCACGTCCTTCACGTGAACGGAAGCTTCTGGAGCTGACGGAGACGTGTACCCTCGTCTCACCTGTCTAATACAACTTTGACTTTACATATTCCCCTCCGCCAACCTCAATCTGGTTACCTTGACAATACGTCGACCTGTCCCGCTATTTCTGCTCTTTAGTTCTCTGTGATCCCCAAATCCATACTAGAGTGACGGAGAAACCAACGTCAGCCTCCGTTTAAATTTGCACGAATTTAAGCTCAGTTTAGAGTTTAGATGGAATCATTAGATCGTAGAAGTTAGTTGAAAACATTTCACGAAAAGTGGATATCCTCTGATAACTTCTGCATACATGAAATTCAACATGTAGCTAGTTCATGGTAGACTCAAACTAGGTGTGGCTGCTGAGAAATGTTTGCTTTAACTAATGTGGAGACGAACACCAGACTCCCTTTTTAAATAAAGCAATTTACCTTAAACTCGTACTATGATTAAATTCCAGGTCCCGTTTTAACTGACGGAAAAGATGTCAAATAATGTGAGGCTCCTGAGATAAACTCGGCATTGAAAAAAGTCACCGTAATGTAATAGGCAGTAAAAAATGTGAGAGATATACTACATTATCCAAAAATAATCAGCATACAAAGGATCTACAAAACAGAACAGCGGAAGTGGTGGTAATAATTTTCTCCCTTCTTGTAATTTGTTACTGATGCTTGAATTTAGCCCTAGAACTTAAAGTTTGTACATATAAGCTCCTCAAGTCATTTTTAAATGTTATAATATGAATTATTAGGAGTGTTTCAAGCCTCAGCAGCAAATAATCAAGGTGATTCTTTGCAGTTTTGTTTTACACATCAACAGCAAGTGTTTTCAAACAGCTGAACACAGACTAACCATCATGATCAGGTTGTTTTTGAGCTGCTTTGGTGTGTTTTGTGTTGAGTTGACCTTTACGTCGTCTCTTCCAGCTGACCCAGGCAGTGGGGGTGGCGGTCAGAAAACCGGCTCTGGCTTCAGCCTCCTTTTCAAGAGGGGTGAGTAGATCCACCTCTGCCTTCCTGGGATGCAATCAAAGAGATGCTTTTCGCTTCACAACTCCCAGAAAATCCATTTATAAAATAACAGGAAATGTTTTACATGAAAGCAGACACCTTGATCTCGGCTGGACTGTGATCTGCTCCAGCTGTCTGAGTTGTCTCTCTGTCTCTGCAGGTGAAGACAGTCACCATGATTCCCGGTGATGGAATCGGTCCAGAGATCTCCGCTGCTGTCATGAAGATCTTTGAAGCAGCAAAGGCAAGTTTGATCAGACTTTAGAGGCCAAATCTGGAAAATGATCTCACCTGAGTCCTCTCAGAGTCAGTGGATTTTTGGAACAGTAACTTTAACATATTTAATAAAGCCATGAAAAAATGTACTTTAATGCTGTGGGTATTTTCTGAGTTATAAGCACCTCGAAGTACATAGCTGGTGCGTTCTAATTTGCCTTGTTTTTTCCACCATTTTTCATCTCTCGTAACTTCTTTAGTTCTTTGTACCCTTCAAGGGTTACCCAAAATACACTTTTTATTTAAGTTTTCTCGAGTAAATGATCAGAATATAGAGCAAACCTTCAGGGGATCCATGCACTTTTCTGTTCCTCTGTGTCGAAGTCCAGGTCTCGAGGCCTGGACTTTGACACCCCTGCGTTAGAGCATTTTGATAAATCTTTAGTGTGTTTTCAGCCCTGAAAATTTCATGTGATATCACCTTTTCTTATAAAGTTATGTGAGCTCAACGTGCTGGAAATAAATAAATACAAAGCACTGCTGGCTATTCTAAGAGGGTCAGGTGGGAGGCACTGATTGGTTTTGGATCAGTTTCTAAATAGAATTTTCCTCTGAAGGCTCCAATCACGTGGGAGGAGAGGAACGTGACGGCGATAAAGGGACCTGGCGGCAGATGGATGATCCCTCCTGACGCCAAAGAGTCCATGGACCGGAGCAAGATCGGTCTGAAAGGTCTGCACGTGTCCGTTACCTTTAGACAGATTTCCTGGAAGATTCCTGCTCGTCAGTGTTTTTTGTTTTTTACATTTTTTTTTCTCCATCAGGACCCCTGAAGACACCCATCGCTGCAGGTCACCCCTCCATGAACCTGCTGCTCAGGAAGACCTTTGACCTGTACGCAAACGTGAGGCCCTGCGTCTCCATCGAGGGCTACAAGACTCCGTACACCGATGTCAACCTGGTCACCATCCGGGAGAACACGGAGGGCGAGTACAGCGGCATCGAACACATGGTGAGTGAACGGAGGCCGAGTGTGCGACAGCTCCAAGCTGAGAGGGTTACAGCGGGCTGTCCTGAGTAATCCTGACAGCTGTGTGAAAGCAGCCGTCACAGGCGATGCACAAACTGCAGACAGAGAGGAGTTCTGCTTAATTTTCTGACACAGTATGTGAAACGTTTGGTAGTGCATTTGTTTAAAGTGCTTCATTTTGTTCTGTTTTTATTTGTGGACTGTGCCAGAGCAGCTTTGCATGATTCACATTTCAAAATAAGCCTCACTTATTCTACACAGTGGGCCTTGCTGCTGCTGTGGTTCATGAAACAAGCTGTTTTAGCTCCTCCCCTTGTAAGTCAGCTTCCTTCCGATTGGTTGCCCCTCAAAAACAGTGTTTGAACAACAGGTGGGTGGGGCTTCTTTGCCTCAGATAACCATATTAGGGATTTCCTCTGTTGCTGACATCATTCAGAGCCAGGAGTAGAAAAAACTGTGTGAGGTCTTTTGGATCACGGGGGTTACTGTAGGTACACTGAGCTCATTATTAGAAGCTTTGGCCGTTTTTAAGGTGAACATCCACCACTGTTCATCAACAGCTAGCAAGTTTACACTTATTAAGGCTGTGCACCCTGCCAGGATTATCCACACCTGTTCATTTAGGAGCTGCATGGCATCCTTTTGTCCTTCAGCCTGTCAGGGTTTTTTTCTGTATTCAAACAAAAATAATCACCAATGAGCAAATGTGTGCAGGAATCTGTCACAGTGACTGTTGTCCAGTTCTTTAGCGTGTGAGTCAGGATGCTGCTGGAAGCTGTTAGCAGGTGTTGTTATCTGTGTTAACTGGTTGGTCTACCTGCCTCCTCACCTGTTCCCTGCAGGTCAGCTAGCAGCTGCAGGCAGGACGCTCTGCTCCTGTTCGTCTCTTCTGGTAAGAAGGAGGAAGCGGCGCCAGAGTCGTATTCACAGAGCACCTCGTTCCACCTCTGATAGATTCACTTTCATCCCAAAGACACAAACTAAGGACCTGAGACTGTTTCACATTCTGCTCACTGTGCTGCAGACATGATGAGCATGCTAACTATCATCCTGCACTGAGCAGCTCCCTTATTCAGACTGTGGATCCAGGTCTTTAATTCTCTGGACTCCTGATTGGACAGTTAGTGTCTTATGCTGATTAGATCCTTTGATATTTGTTATCAACTCAAGTTTAAAGCACAATCCTCTGAACCTTCAAATATTTCTGCTTCGTTTCAGCCTGTTCTGCTCTCCTTCACCTTTGTAAACATTTGGGCATAGACACACCATAGACAGGTGAATGGAAAGCACAGCAGGCTGAAATAAAGCGGAATGGTCCTTTAAATCTTCTTGGTGCTTCTGGATGTTTTGTGAATACGGCAGAACCACTGCCAGCTTCCTGAAGCTCACCTGTTCACCCACACATTCCCGACGTGGATCCGTCTGCATTCACACTGTCAGCTCAGATCTGGAGACGGTGTTAGCACGAAGCCCAGCAGCAGGGAGAACCTGTTAGCATGAACGCTGGTGTCCGTGTTCAAAGAACGAGGCATCCGAGCAGATCTTCCAGCTGGCAGTGAACGTGTGTGTGTGTAAAGTCTCACATCCATCCCCTGGGAACCTCCACCTGTTCTCCGTCTGGTGATTCGTGTCGCCCCTCCTCCTTGTCTCAACTTTTACCCACAGCTGACCTCAGGATGGACTAATAACTGCAGCAGCTGAAACTCTGTAAGGTCAAACCTTATTTGAGAACAAGTTTAACTTGGTAAAGACCTCGAATCTCATGGAAAAGATGTTTGCTAGTGTCCTAGAGGTCTGAAACCTCCCCTTGTATATATCTGATTAATTATGTCCCCAAAACGATGCTTTTATATCTTTGAAAGATTAGGCCTCCCCTCCCTGTGTGCGTCACATACCTCTTGTTTCCTAATCTGGAAACTGTTCCATGTATTTCCACAGAAAAGCTGTGGAGAAGCTTTTTCTGCACCGGCACGGCACCGAAACCTTGACTGAGCACAAAGGTTGAAGCAGCACAGGCTGCAGTTACAGGCTGCAGGAGGGTCTGTTACACTAATTTTCCTCTGCCTGAATTGCAGGGTCTCCTCGACTTCCTGTTTTAAAACGCAGCGTTTAAATCGATCGAACCAGCTGTAACCTTCTATTTTTTGCTCCGTTACCTATTGGCTAACGCAGCAGACACGCTTCCTGTTGCGTGCATGTGTGTGGAGGCAGGACGATCCACTATTAGAATTACCCCGTTTTCCACTGATTTCCACTAGTTTGCCAGATGTGTATTCAGCCACATCCATCTTTTCCTTCTGTGTTTCTGGTAATAGGTGCAGTCTCTTGCGTCCCTCCACAGTTTGATTGTTGATTCGATTGTGTTCTGTCCAGCTGTGAGTAACTTCAGTGCGTTTCTTATCTTTTTGTTGCCGTAGATCGTCGACGGTGTTGTTCAGAGCATCAAACTGATCACCGAGAACGCTAGCAGACGCATCGCTGAGTACGCCTTCGAGTACGCCAGGAACAACAAAAGAACGAGCGTGACCGCCGTCCACAAAGCCAACATCATGTGAGTGCAGCCCATCGCCCTGTGTGTCAGTCAGTGAGACCGGAATGTTTAGTCCTCGTGTGCCGAGGAAGAACAAATTCAGAACAGTTAGTGTCTTATGCTGATTAGATCCTTTGATATTTGTTATCAACTCAAGTTTAAAGCACAATCCTCTGAACCTTCAAATATTTCTGCTTCGTTTCAGCCTGTTCTGCTCTCCTTCACCTTTGTAAACATTTGGGCATAGACACACCATAGACAGGTGAATGGAAAGCACAGCAGGCTGAAATAAAGCGGAATGGTCCTTTAAATCTTCTTGGTGCTTCTGGATGTTTTGTGAATACGGCAGAACCACTGCCAGCTTCCTGAAGCTCACCTGTTCACCCACACATTCCCGACGTGGATCCGTCTGCATTCACACTGTCAGCTCAGATCTGGAGACGGTGTTAGCACGAAGCCCAGCAGCAGGGAGAACCTGTTAGCATGAACGCTGGTGTCCGTGTTCAAAGAACGAGGCATCCGAGCAGATCTTCCAGCTGGCAGTGAACGTGTGTGTGTGTAAAGTCTCACATCCATCCCCTGGGAACCTCCACCAAAACTGATCAGGCAACTCATTTATTCACCAGTGTAAGGTTTGACTTCCTAATCATCAGTAACTGCCAACAAAAGCACTTTATTAGCAGGAAAGAAATGGAGGTGAGGTAGATTCATCCAGTCGGAGGCCCATGGGAGATGGACCAAACCCAAAGTCCATCTCACATGGACAGTGGGCAGCCTGCCTCCAGCGAGGGTTACCACCTGTTGATAGTCAGTCCACAGGTTACTGAGTTTCAGCTTTTAGGACGGGGCACAAGTGCACCTCTGTAAAGGAAAGGGGTCGATTAGAGATAACATACAGAAAGAAGGAGAGTGGAAATAAATGAACAAAGAATAGTTGTTGAAAGCCAAAATCCAAGTAATCACTCCACCTTAGCTTGCACGTCTGAGGGAGAGGAGTGATTAGAGGACTTATAAATAATAACCCCCAAACTGTTTGAAGTAATTCGATTAAATGTTTCCTTTAAATAAAATGTCACCCATGTTTTGTCACTCACACACTCAGACTCTGTCCCTGTCAGGCGTCGTGTTCCCCCGCAGTGCAGATGTTGTGTTGCTGTTGTGTAACTCCGACTCTGTTTGCAGGCGGATGTCAGACGGTCTCTTTCTGAGAAAGTGCCGCGAGGTGGCTGAAAACTACAAAGACATCAAGTTTACCGAGATGTACCTCGACACAGTGTGCCTCAATGTGAGTCCGCCAAACAGTTCAGCAGCCAGATGTTCTGCAGCTGTTTCACAGTCTGCATTTAATGTGTTTACCTCATTAATCCAGACAGTGAAATAATTATGTTTAATGAGTGTGTTCAGAGCTGGATGGACGTGGGGGTTAATTTCAGTATTCAGTAGTATTGCTTTTCCAGAATTCTGACTTTTTTCTCAGAAAGAAAGAAAGATGTGCCCACTTTTTGTTTAGTTTTGTTTCCAGTGGCCCTTATCCTCTTCCGTACTTTCCTGACATGTCCCGATGCTTGTGTTTTCCAGATGGTCCAGGATCCAACCCAGTTTGACGTCCTGGTGATGCCCAACCTGTACGGAGACATCCTGAGGTCAGTGAATTATTCGCTCTGAAACCTGTGTTGCCAATCAGAGGCTGTGATTGGAAGTGCTGAGGTCATGTGACTGTGTTTCAGCGATCTGTGCGCTGGTCTGATCGGAGGCCTCGGCGTCACTCCCAGCGGGAACATCGGCGCCAACGGAGTCGCCATATTCGAATCGGTTTGTATGGCGTTGTCTTTTTTAGTGCCGTGCAGCTTCATCTGAGTTATGATACTTCATCTGTTTTTATTGTGCTTCATACACTGAGTACTTTACTCTTCATGCTGTAGTTTTACTGCACTTGCTTGTTGTTCTGCACAAAAAGCATGTACAATCTTTAAAAGCAGATGCTTTAAAAAGATTAAATATTCTTTTCTGATCTTCTGTAATTTGTTATATGATGTCAGGTGTTCTTAGTCTTTCAACCAATGAGGCAAATGACTCCCTGGGAACAAAAGCTCCATTCCCAGGGATTCATTTACTGCTGGTAGAAGTAGAAATTTAGGGAGGGGGCTCTCACCCCAGAGATGTCACTGTGGTCATTTGGGAATGAGTTTGAGAGTCTGTGCAGTTGCCTGAGTTGTAACCTTACTGTGGACACACACAGTCGTGTCCTTAAAGAGACAGGAGCTACTGAAAATGTCAGTAAAGGGATGAATAAGGATTTAATCTGAACTGTGAATTATGCAGAGCTGCTCCAGTCGAGCCCTGGGGTGAAGTAATGTTGAGCTCCACCTCGACCTGGTACACAGAAAAATCCCATCAGTAAAACTCTTTAAAAGATATTTTTCCCACAAAACTGAATGCTTGGATTGAACTTGTAACAGGCAGTTTTACAGTGTAATTATCTGAGTGTTAACCAGTCCTGTAATCCTGTGACCAAACGTCTGTAATCAGGAGACCTGCAGATTTATTGTTGTTTTGCTGACAAACTAAAATGAATGTTTGTGCTGCAGGTCCACGGCACCGCCCCTGACATCGCCGGCATGGACCTGGCGAACCCCACTGCCCTGTTACTGAGTGCTGTCATGATGCTGCGTCACATGGGTCTGCATGACCATGCCGACAAGATCCAGACGGCCTGTTTTGACACCATCAGAGACAAGAAGGTGAGGCTGAAGTCTCTCCTTGGAGGGCTCCAGTATTTTTGTTCCTTTAAGTCGAAGTTTCAAACAATGAAAGCAGCGTGTCTGTAACTCATTGTGCCAAAAGCTCCGACTGATCCAAACACTGAATTTTTACTCTTGGTTTTGGATGATGACAAAGAAAGGGGAGTGTCTTAGCAGCCCCACCCACCTACCTTCTATTTATGACGGGCAGCCAATCACGAGCAAGGTGGCCTGAAAAGCTCGAGAGAAAGCAGAGAAGCTTAAACGGCATGTATCAGGCGATCTGGTTGGTTTCATCGACGCCCAGAATAAATAGGATTATTTTCAGTTGTGAATCGTCCAAAGCCACTCTAGTGGAGTCTGAGAACCTCTGCTAATCTCATTAATAACAGCTGGAATGATATTGAGGACACCTGAAATGCTCTCAGAGAGAAGCTGCAGTTACTCCAGGACCGCCAGGAAAAAATCTTACACTTACTTTCAGTTGTGCATTCTGGAGGACGACCTCCTTAAAATCACACTTTGTATGATCTTTTTTCTAATGGTTTGTCACACTCCTGTATCTTGGAGCGAAGCAGACGGGAAACATGACACTCTGCTGACAGGGCTGCTTTTAATCTGAGTGGAGGCTGCTGGATACTTCCTGTTGAGCTCTTCTGAGATGACAGTTGATACATTGTTACGCCTTAGGAGGCTTATTCAACAGAAGTCAGTTTGAGCACCACCCAGTGGCTGTGGATGGGTCTGCACTTTAGTCCAGGCTGGCTGTCAGCAGCACCACCTGCTGGTTGGAGCAGATTCCTGTGAAATAAGAGCTGCTGCTCACTGATGTGTTTGTGTTTCAGGTTCTGACGAAGGACCTGGGAGGAAGTGCAAAGTGCTCTGAGTTCACAGCTGAGATCTGCCGTCGTGTCCAGGATCTGGGCTGAAGCTGCAGGGGAGAGGCCGCTGTTGGAGGCTCCCCCCCCCCCCGCCCGCCCACCTATCCTGCTGACTCGTCATATCTCTCTGGAGCTGCTGGCTGTGGAGGGGTGGGGCTTCTGCAGCAAGATCTTGAGTCCTTAACATTCACAGCAAGCGTAACGCACAAGTTTCACCAAGAAGCATGAGATGAGCGTTTCTTACTGTAATATCAGATGAATGACGGTATCAGTGCTTCGTTCCATTCGCATATTCTTTATCGTATTTTTGTAACAGTAGTACTGCGGGTAAAAGGTCCTCTTATTTATTGTTTCCACTTCCTGTTACTGCTTTATTCACTCACCCGGATATATAAAAATTCTACAAAGAAAGGTCTCTCCTCTGTTTTGTTTTTCTTTTGCACCTCAGACACTTGGACTCAAACATGCAGCTTTAATGCTTCAAGTTTAGCATCTGCTCTTAACATTCGTTTTTATTTGAAATTATTCAGAAACAGTTTAGCGTATCC
Organism: Aulonocara stuartgranti; assembly: GCF_965226115.1. Lineage (NCBI taxonomy): Eukaryota > Metazoa > Chordata > Actinopteri > Cichliformes > Cichlidae > Aulonocara > Aulonocara stuartgranti. The sequence continues at coordinate 3,398,326 of NC_138939.1, read as the reverse complement.
TGTTAAAGTCAGAGTGGAACACTGAGCAAACCATCAGGAAACATGGCAGCACCAGAGAGAGGTTCTACTTAACTTCAATAAAGGTGCTTTTTGTAATTACTCTCAATTGGGCTAAATTTCCTAAAGAGGCTTTCTCCCAAGGCCATCACTGCAAACAAGAATGTCCTCATTATGACCTTGTTAAATCAATGCTATGTTGAGTCATTACGACATCTTGTCGTTCAAACTGGGATTATACATTTTAGCATTATTATTACCCAGAGTTGAGATCATTTAATAACCTTGCCCAATTAACCTAAATGAATTGTAAGAGAAATGGCTATAACTCTATGTATTGACCTTTTAAACAATACCAGTTTAAGGGGGGGGGGCAGGATCAGCAGCAGCATCAAGAAACTGTTTATTTAAAAACAGAAACCTGTCTTCACTCTTTTCCATACTCTGACCACTTTGTTAGGTACACGTTCTACAGTCTTAATATCCCAGTCCCTGGATTTCTACCAAAAATACTGCTGTCATCGCTCTAAACCAAAGTTGCTGGGCCCCAAATAAGGACAGAAGGGTTACTGCTAAAAATCCAGCTGTGATGAATCGCCATCGCTCCACTGAGACTGTTTCTGATGAGACTTTATCAGAAACAGTATGTGGATCAACTGGAGGGCCAGATGGCTCAAGACTTTTGCAGAGTGGGTGGAGCAGCTTTAATCCAACAACAGGAAGAAACTGAAACTGAACAGAAATAAGTCATGAACATGAAAATGAAACAAGACCTAACCTTGTGATGGAGTCAGTCTGAAAGTCCAGAGACGTTAGAATCATGATCCATTAGCAAGCACATAATTCATGTTTATAATAATAAACTAAACAGAAACCAATATAAATAATAATATTTATAATTATCACCCTTTCCCTCCCTGCAAATTACGTCATGTGACCCCGCCCCTATTTCCTGGCTGCGTCAAATTGCGGCATACAAACGGGAAAAAGAGCAGTTTTACTTTCAAAATATTATTTGTTTTTACCTGCAGAGCGCAGTGATCGAAATGAAAACTAAACTTTTGAAAACAAAATATAAAAATGTAGATAATTGTGAGTTATTTAATTTAAAACACGAATAACAGAAACATGTTGGAGATTATGTTAAAAAAGGAGCTCAAAACCACTGTATAAAGTCACGGTAAATAATGAATAAAATTAATTAAATAATAAATATCAAACTGAAAAAGAAACAATTTACACATATAATATTTTTATATTTTTCATAAATATTCATAATTTGTTTTTAGAAATCCATAAATATAGAGATCAAAATAAACTTTTATATTCGCTGAATTTCAAGGGTAGTCTTTCACATGGAGCTGTTACACGCATCGTAAATGTTTTTGTGTTAGTACAATGCACACTGCAGATTTGCTTTATTTTTATACTCATTTAATTATGTCACAGTCAACACTTAAAAACATTTTTATTACTTAGTTGTAAAGCACATACAAATTGTTTAGAGGCAGAGGGATACAAACGAAAAAAAATTTAAATAGCAAAAATACTTACTATATTATTATTATATAATATTCGGATGAGAGGTGAAACGTCTTCAAGCAACTTAAAGAAGTCCAGACGCTTTTCTTTGCAAGCTCCTTTGATTACTATATTAATTCATTACATTTAGAATAAAGAAATAAATAACCATTACTCTATTTTACTATCATAAACCCCTGCACACACCTATTTGCAAACTACTACTACTACTAAATAATAATAATAATAATAATAATAATAATAATAATAATTACCTATGATGTTGTTTCTGTTCCAGACTTTATACGTGTGAAATGTTATAATTACTAACGATCATCAATAACGGAGCACGCTGGGAGAGGCTGGCCTTATTGTGAAAAAAAGGGACCGGATGTGGGCGGGGTAGATTCAGGCTAGCTTGCAGCCGGAGCGCTTCCTGCTGCTTGTCGCTGCTCTCAGAGTGGAACCAACACGAAACCAGCGCTCCCAGTGAAGCCAGTCCGCCCAGCAGAAAGGGAGCAGGCCGCAGGTTCCCCGTGAACTCACCGGGACACACGGACGGACCGACGGACGAACGGCGGGAAAATGGCGAAGACGTACGACTACCTGTTCAAGCTGCTGCTCATCGGGGACAGCGGCGTCGGCAAGACCTGCCTGCTGTTCCGGTTCAGCGAGGACGCCTTCAACACCACCTTCATCTCCACCATCGGTGAGTCTTCTCCTCATCACCCTCTTCCCGGTGTACCGGCCGAACGGAGGGCTAGCTCCAGGCCACAAGCTAACTGACCGGAAAAGTGAAAGTGTTCGGGTGGGGTGGTGTGGAGCATGTGACCTCTGACCCCTCAGAAACATACAGTAGTTGTGAAGTGATGTATCTGTTAACTAATTAGTGATCGAGTATCACTTAATGGAGCATTCCCACGGTTTTTCCCATCCAGTTACTAATACTTATTATCATCAATATCATAAGCAATACTGTCATCAATAATATCAGCGCACGTGTCTAACAAACTCACAATCAGTGTGGTTAAAAACAACTTTATTTAACTTTAGAAAAGAAAAGAAACTCAGATGTTACGAAACGTGTTCTAAATCAAAGGGATTTTTTAGAAGATCCACTAGAATTTTTGTTTGTTTGTTTGTTTGTTTGTTTTTAAAATGTGGACAAACTTCTAATAGAGTCCGCCTCAGTTTGCTTTGGTTAATCATTTTGTATGACCTTACTGAACAATTTTAAAGGAAAAATAATAATAATAATAACACAAATAGAGAGAACATTTTACCAAACAAAATGAAACTAGTAAACTGACTGAGACCAAACCAAGTGGAGAAATAAAGTAAATACAATTTGAAAATATGAAACTACAAAATTATAATAACTCTGGTTGGACCTATTTTTCATTTACTTTTTTAACATATTGTAAAAAGTAATCATCGCCTACGAAACCAAACTGAAGCTGATGAAAATGTATTTTTTTTGTGATGAGCCCAGAGAAGTACGTCTTTTGTCCACTTATACAAAGTTTTTGATTTCTTTCAATAAACCCTAACTTTACTTTGAGGGGAAAAATGTTTTGTTTCACTGACAGAAATCACAGCTCATACTTCATGAATCTGATTATTAATTAGACAAAATTTTGCTTTCATAAATCTTCATTTTTAAACAGACATTTTTAGATGAAGTCTAACAGTACGATTTTTTTTTTTTTTTAATAATGCCAAAATCAGAGAGTAAAAGAATAAACGATTCAAAATATTTTTACAGAGTGTAGTTATCCTAAGAATTGTACTTTTAGTTTCCTTTTTGTATACACTATGTGCAGATACCACTGCATTGGGCTCTACGTTTTAGAGCTGATGATGTACATCTGAATGTACAATCATAAAAAGAGTCAAAAATGTACAAAATAGTCATGATTTATTTACGTTTTTTGTAATTATTGTCATTATTTTAATAATTGTCTGTTCTGTCTCCAAAAAATAATAGAAGTAGAATATGTGCCTTTGGGCTCTACATCCTGGGATGAACAGCTGGATAAAATAACAGCTGGACAAAGCAGATCCATGCGATGCTCTCAGATATCTCGGCTTCGGTTTGAAACTTGATGCCACTGGCAGAAAGGCTGCTTCACAGAGAAGAGCGTGCAGTTTGAAACATTAGAAAGATGGCACTGAGTTGCATCATGGGAAATGTAGGCTCCCCTTTTTGTGGTCTAACAGTGAGGATGTGTCCAGCTGTGTTGCTCAGATATAAACCTTCCTGTAGTTAATCTCACAGCAGAGAGTCGGAAACGACAGCAGGAATTGTGACGATCAAATGTGGATGAAAACACGACTGTTAATTTATTAGTTTTGTCGATTTTTTTTTTTTTAATGGAACTTTTATGAGAAAGATTACTAACTTGTAATTCCCTGTTGTTGTGTTTGATTTATTTATATTACTTTTTAGATTTCTTCTTCATATAATGGCAGTAATAAAGCTCCTTTTTTAAATTTGGAGATGGTCGTGAAAAGCAGGTGGATGGAAACAGATCAGCTGCAGCTTTACTGATTTCCTGATCTTTAGTGAAGCAGTGGAGCTAATTAACATCAAAAAGTCCATCGATAAATTGCAGTAAGCAGCTGCATCAGGAAGCAGCTGTGCTGACGTTTATCTGGAGGAAGATGTTCTTACATGAGGCAGGTCAAAGGTCATATGAGGTGACGTCTCACATTGAGCAGGATGCAGTTTAGGCCTTCTGTCTTTGTGTGGAACCTCGGTGGTCCCTGACCGGGACCCTGAATCCTAAAGGTCCTCACAGAGATAGAGAAGCAAGACTGTGTGTGTGTGTGTGTGTGTGTGTGTGTGTGTGTGTGTGTGTGTGTGTGTGTGTGTGTGTGTGTGTGTGTTTCCGGTGCGTCAGCGGAGTGTGTCGCTCTGCTGTCTTCCTGGTGGAAACAGGAAGTGGGAGCTGTCTTCTTCTATCTGTCGGCGAGTGTTTAAGTAGTAGGGGGTGTGTTTGTGTCTTTGGTATCACAGTGAGGACATTTTTGGTGGTTCTTCAGGCTCTCCCCACAAGGTCTGAGGATTCAGAGTAAAATCAAATATAAGTGAGTGGTTATACAGAGGCTTAAGAACGTGTGTGCGTGCGCGCGCGTGTGTGTGGGATGGGAGACTGAACTGATAGAAGCTTTTATTTTGGGGAAAAAAGAAACAAAAGATTGAGGTCATCAAACTGGCTAAAGAGTTAGGTTATTGCTACTCCTATTTATTACTGATTATTTCCTTAACTTGTTTGGTTATTAAACTGCCAGAAAAAGTCTATGTGACGACTTTACATCCCTCAAAACCTCAAAGATTTTCAGCGGACACTCAAAGAGAGCAGCAAAAATGTGTCACGACAGAAGCAGGAAGTTCCTGAGGCCAGAAATATGACGCAGGATTTGGCGAGGTGACGTCGGGTTTAAGTGTGTTGGAGATGGTTCATTAGTGGGTGATGATGTCACATTTTTACTTTGTCCTGGTGGATCTGCACTGACCTGACTTCACCTGTTCGTCTTTAACTTGGAAGTAATAAACATTAAACGGCAGGTAATTTGCTTCATAGCTGACTGAGTGGATGCACAGCTCCGGATCTCTACAATTAAAGTATTTTTACATTATGTCAAAGTATTTGCTGCATTAGCAAAATGAGATACAATTACAGCCGAATCTGATTACCGCATTTATCAAGGTGTCAAATACATGGCTGGGGGCCAGAGCTGGATCGTCAAAAGCTCCGATTGGGCCCCTTGGATGGCTGTGGAAAGTGTGAAACTGGAAGGAGGGCATAAATTTGGCCACAGCTGATGAGGTGTGAGCCTCTGCAGGTCACTGTGTTTAAAGCTGTAGGATGAGTCAGGTGTTACTGGTTTGAATTCTGGTTTTATTTTTGTTCTTTTATTTTTTTGCTCCCTGACAGTTTAACATCAGTCACATTTTAACACAGCTTTCCTTCAAGGCTTTAAATAAACTTTATTTATACAGCCTGTTTCCTGTCACGCTGAGCACTGAAAGATATTTGCTCTGCAGGCCAGCTTCTCAGATTCATAAAGCAGTTTATCTCTCACGCTCTTTGTTATGTGTTTCATTACAGTTTTGTCATCGGCCGCTCTGCTGCCAGTAGACCTGTCCATGTTTCTGATTGGTCAGAATTAGGGCTGCCACAAACGATTATTTTGATAGTCAACTAGTCAGCGATTACTTTTGCGATTAGTCGACTAATCAGATCATCATCCACTGGACGTAAAACTACAGCTTATTGCACCAGCAGCATCTGCTCTTATATAACTATCATTAGCTTACAGCTTTAAGCTTTTAAGGTGCTAACTAAAAATAAAGACAAGATGGTAGTTTATTAATTTTTAATGAAATTTGCAGATTGTCTCGGTGAAGTTTAATAAACTCCTTGCCATCTAAAATATAACAGGACACCGGAGTAAATTCTCCAGCATCTCACACTTCTGATAATCAGCTGTCTGCTTGACGTTTATTCAGCTGTGTAAAAACTATAACTTTCATCTCAGCCAAACCGATTTACTCAGGAACAAATAAAACACTGAAAAAAGCCAAACAACATTTTGAAGTTATCTAAGTGACTCATATATCATGTTTAACCTGAGTAGTGAAAGATGGCGGTGGGTTTGAAAACGATCTGCCGGGAGTCCGGTGTTCTCACCGGCTCTAGTGACCTAGCCCCCGGCTAGCTATCAAGCTAGTGGGTAACAGACGTCTCCGAAAACGTCGGAGCGCTTTTGAAAATATGTGGTGTCCTGATAAACTGAGCAGATATTTGAGGTTTACACAGCTACATTCTCGCCTGAACATATGTTAAACGTTTATTTTGTGACCCAGAAAGAATAATAAGAATAATATTAAAACTAACCAGCTGCCGCCATTGTTGGAAACTGAGCAGGGCCGCGATGGGCCGTGCTATGAATTCTGGGACACAGTTTCTTCTTCTTCGGGGTTTAACGGCAGCTGGCATCCTTGGACATGCAGTGCTGCCATCTTCTGTTTCAGTCCATTATTACACGCTTAAATCCTACTACTCATTCCTGCGTCTTTTGTGATCTTACAAAGCTTCAAACGACGCGTCGACTATTAAATTAGTCGTCGACGATTTTGATAGTCGACGTAATCGTGACTAGTCGACTAATCGTGGCAGCCCTAGTCAGAATTGGTTAGAATTATTTGTTAGATTGTTGAAGTCTAGGCTGATTCATCGAGCTGGTAACATCTTTAGCCTGATTGCTGATCTCAGGTTGCTTCATAGTGCGAGCATTCGATTGGTTAGCTATTATCTGAACAGCTGATTGGTGGGTGGACTCTCCTCACAGCTGAGCGTGAGCTGCTGAGCTCTCTGCCGTCTCATTATCTCGGTGTCGCCCTGATTTATTTATTTGATTTGTAAACTGAGGGGTTATTGTCTGTAAATTTCAGGCTTTCCACACAGCGACAACCCTGGTTTTTACAGTGGCACCTGAAGGTGTCATCTTCCTCTCACGGCGCTCCACTCTCTGCTGGGTTGTTCCCAGTTCATTTGCCGGAGCTGCATGAATGTTACATGAGCTCCCACAATCCTCTGCTGCGGCGTTTGGACAGAGGACGCTCTGTGGCTGCTCTGTCAGAGGTCTCGTGAGAGTCAGCTGACCTCTGAGCATGTGTGAGTGTATCTGGCTCTGTGAGGGCCACTTTTGAGGAAGTTGCATTAAAGAGCTGTTTTGAGGGGTCCAGACCTGGTACTAGAGCTCATAGGTCAAAGGTCACCTGCTGCTGCATACAGCAGCTACTCTTTGTGGGATTGCCAGTTACAGTCTTGGATCAATATATAGTTACTGCCTGTATCACAAATTTGACATCACATCCTTTTTCAGGCTGCATGGAGGTGAATTTTAATTGGCTGGAAACGTCATGTGACCACGCTGTAAACTGGTTAAACACAAAGTTTTTTTATTAATGCATCTGAAGACTGAACAATAAAAAGTGCACAGAGTGATTGATGATCAGCACTGCCAAAATAACAAAGAAGAAGAAATGAAAACTGTTATTATAGTGATGGAGTCTGGTACAGCCAGTGTGCTTGTCTGTGATGTAAATATGAAGTAGGAGCAGTAAAAACAGGTACGAGCAGAAGCACAAAGGGGGGTTTATGGTGATATTTAGAAGTATTGCTCACTATGATGTGGAGGATTGTCATGTGTGTGTACATACGTTTTTCATCATGCACACAGGAAGGCAGGAAGAAGGTATTAAATGTTATAAAAGGCAGTGATGTTGTGTTTAAGTGCTGCTTTGTGCTGAGTATTTAAACACTGACACTGAGTTACTGGTTTCCTCAGCTCTGATGCAGGCTGTGTGTGTTTGTGCGTGTGCATTCTTCGTGTTGTGTGGACATAAGACTTTACATGTTCTCACCGTGAGGACTTACTTTCCTACTGAGGACACAAAATAAAACCACCACGATGTAAATGTGAGCGCAAATGCTTAGAGTAGGAGCAGGAAATGTGTGTGTGTGTGTGTGTGTGTGTGTGTGTGTGTGTGTGTGTGTGTGTGTGTGTGTGTGTGTGTGTGTGGTATTCATCTTCCTGTTTTTATTTCAGTGAGTGAGCGGTCGCAGACTTCTATAAAGCTCAAACAATGAGCTGATTGTCAGGTTGGTTAGTTAATTGACAAAAACACTCTGAGTTTGTTCTGTAGTTGTTGTGTTTGAGGCAGAAACTTTGCTTCTCATTGTTTTAAAAGGTAATTTTTAACCTCTCTGTCAGAATCGAAGGCATGTGGGCCAAATCCAGACATTCACAAGTTTGAGTCACTTTAGGTTTCTTAAACCCGGCTGTAGGTGCGACTGGCACAGGGATGCAACCGAACTGAGCGAGCTGGCTAACAGCAGGCAGGCTGAAGCTGTGACGGCAGCCTACATGTTTTAGTCAGCAGACAGAAAAGTTTTAAAGTCACAGACGAGAAACTGAAGCTTCAGAAAGCAGCTGAACTGAAAAGAGTCACAACAGAATTGTACCTTCGCTTAAGCTAAAGCTCCACTTTGCAGAGCGTTAAAGGCAAGTTTCAGGGCGGAAGGCCCGGCTGTTTGAAAAACTACGGGGTCAAAGGTCTTTCACTTTTCTTAATTAAATGTTACAAAGGCTAAGGAGCTATTTTGGACTAGTTGAGAGTTTCATGTGTTTCTAAAGCAGCACACAGAGCTTTTCGATTAAATTTAAGCATGTCTGTAAAATATATTTGTCTGAATGTTTTTGCTGGTCGTCTTCTGCTCTTTGGCGAGTTTGTATATTTCAGTGTTTGTCTCTTTTTTGGTTTTTGTATCGTCGGCCATTTTATTTCTGTTGGGTTTTTTTCCATCATGTTTTTGGCTGTTTGGGGTTGTTTTTCACATTTGTCTCTTTTCTGGAGTTTTTGTCCTTTTCTTTGATCATTTTGTGTCTTTTGTAACTTTGGCCATTTTGCATCTTTTTTTCTGGTTTTGTTTCACTCTTAGACAGTTTTGTCTTTTTGCAGTTTCCTTTTTTATTTGGCAGTTCTTCATTATTTTGGGGGTTTTGTTAAAGCTTTAAATACATGTTAATTCTTACTTCCAAAGAAATAAACAGTCTGTAATTCTTCTGGTAGTTTCATTTTAATGGACAGACTTGAAAGATATAAATTGATTTGCATGTCATATTGAGTGAAATAAGTAGTTGATCCCCTACACACCAGCCAGAACTCTGGCTCCTACAACCAATCAATCAGTCACTCAATCACAGACACTCCTGATCTCGTTATGGATATAAACTACACCACCGCTCTACCACCACGGGCGAGAGCTGTCAAAGGACGTCAGGTACAGGATTGTAGATCTAAACAAGGCTGTAATGCGCTCGGGGAGAAGATGACAGCTGTTGGTGCAATTATTTGTAAATGGTAGAAATATAAAATGACCGTCAGTTGTCCTCAGGAGCTCTATGCGAGGTCTTGCCTCATTGGGTCAGGATGATTATGAGAAAAGTGGTGGATCAGCCCAAAACTACAGGAGCAGCTTGTTAATGCTCTGAAAGCAGTTTGGACCACAAACACCAAGAGCACCATTGATAACACTCTCTGCCATAATGGAGTGAAATGGATGTTTGTCAGAGAACGTAAATGATTCAGAGAAGGGTTGGAGAAAGTGCTGTGGTCGGGTGAAACCAAGGTTGAGCTCTTTGGAATCGGCTGCATCCGCCGTGTTGGAGGAAGAGAAATGCTGAGTACGACCTTTCCCTCTCCTTCCCTCAGCCACAACACTGAGGATGGGTTGTTGGTGGGTCTTCCAGCATGACAATGATTCAAAACACACCACCAAGGCAACACAGGAGTTAACAGCATGGAGTGGGCTAACACGAGCCCACTCTAAAGTCTCATCTGACAATGATCAGCTGATGCCTGGGGGACTGTGACATTACTGTTTTGCTTCTTAAAGCAGAATGCTCGATTTATCAGCAGCAGACGAAACTGTTAGCTGCAGCATTATGTTGTGGGTGGAGATGGCGGAGGTCAGTGACCTCGTCCGCTGCATGTTTCCGTAACAGGCAGCAGAAAATGTTTCACTTCCTGGTGAGAGAATAGAAAGAGCTGCTGAAGAATGGAGGGAAGAGGAGAGGTTTAGTCTGAGCCGAAGAAGAGAAGCAAAGAGGAAATCAGCTGACTCATTTTCTGCCTTTGCTCACATTAAATTCAGTTCTCTACTTCCTACATCAGTGGATTCATAAGAGGAGAGATTGAGAAAGACGGCACATGGAGGCATCACTTTGATGGTTGATCATGTTGTAAGCACAGCCACAGCTCCAGCGCTAACATCCCAAAATAAGAAAAGTTGACACCTTTATAAACAGTTAATGTGCCGATGTGTTGCCTTTACGACGCATGGCAACGAAACAAAACACAGCATACACCAAAACCACAACAGGAAGAACTGATGAGTTACAACCTAATAACAGACTCTTCTAGTGTGCCACGATAAAAGAATGTAACACTCTAATAATCAGGCCCGTTGTGACCAGCGATGATACTCAGCGCAGAGAATAAACGTGAGCCGTGTGAGTCTTTACAAAGTGTTGAAACCTGCCCGTGTTCTTCTTCTCTAAAAGGAAACAGAGTAGCGTTTCATTTTTCTGTTTTTGGGGGGAGGGTGGGAGCTTTATTTTGGCGGGTCTGTGCTGCTCTCTTGAATGTTTGGCTCCTCGGTCGTGCGCCTCCTGTTGGTGGCTTTGTGCCACTCTTTGCTGGATTTCTTTGTATTTTATTGGTGGGGTTTTTTTGTTGCTCTTTGGTTGTCTTTTGAGACAATGAAGTCATTAATTGAGAATGTGATGAAAGTTCACTTCTAGCAGGGCTCAGTCCTATCAGTCCAAGACAAAGTTAGTAATTTAACAGTGGGGGAAATAAAAATATTACCTGCTCTCTGCTTAAATCAGCACATCCTTCAAACATGAGACACTTAACCATAGAACGGGTCCATAAGAGCCAGGATGGTTTCATCAGTCATTCACTTCTTGTGTCATTAGTTGTAAGATCAATGAATGAATGAATGAAATCAGTTGCAGCTGATGGTGAAGTGGCGTGAGGAGGGAGGGGTTTGGTTAGAGCTGTAGCCCAGGGATTTGAACCAGCAGCCCAAACAGCTGTGAGCAGGAGGAACCCGAGCTGTCAGGGCTTCACATCCGCAGCTTCTTGGAAGCATTTCTTCTGCTCAGGCAGGAAGAAGTGTTTTTAAAAATATCTTCGACTTCCTCTTTGACCAGGCAGGCACAAACCCAGTCAGCTGACAGATTTAAGACGCAGAAGAGAAACAAACACGCCTCAGCGTTTGTTTTAACCACATGGCCCTGCTAGCAGGGCTTCCTCTGCATCAGACCGCAGTTTTTAAAAGCATAAAACTCCTGCACTCACTGACAGCCGCTTTTATCTTAACTGTTCATTATTCCATCAGTCCTGCTTTTCTGAGTCTGTCGTTGGGCAGAGAATAAGACGGAGTGAGCCCGAGCGCTCTCTGCGTCTGCTCGTGATCGTTGCTATGACGCTTTGGCGTCTCTGGAGCTGTAAATATGTTTGTGTCCGGAGCTTGAAGCTGACCGTTGTTTCTCTTTCAGGAATCGACTTCAAAATCCGAACAATCGAGTTGGATGGAAAGAAAATCAAACTGCAGATCTGGTGAGTGCCACTCTCTGCTCCAACGTCCGTGTGTGAGCTTTGAGAGGAGATGAACCTGAAATCAGGTGTTTTGTTGTGTGGATATTTTTAATGAGCCTCTCAGTGCGGGTGTGTAACAGTGGCTTCTTCCTGCAGGGACACAGCAGGTCAGGAGAGGTTCAGGACCATCACAACGGCCTATTATAGAGGAGCCATGGTAAGACACACCCCCTTCCTGTTACCCCTCTGCTGATGCACAGGTAACGTGTCGGTCACCAGTGAAACAAGCAAGAAAACCTTTATTTATACAGCAAATTTTATTCCAGCTGAAGCACAAACAAACAAAAGGCAATGATAACAGGAAAGACACATTCAAGCTAATCCATAAAGAAATAGAAACCAACAATAGATGAGTAAAACAATAAAAACATGACACCAATAGAAATAAAATGGAAAAACTTGTGAAGCTCAGCATTAGTCCAAATTAAAACCTAAAGTTTAAAACCATTAGAAAAGAAATAACATGATAACTGAGACCATGACTCAATTATCTACTTTAGTTGGATTTAAACTCTGATAATGTGGGAGCACACCTGTACACCTGATTTGCTTCAGTGCCAGGTGATTGGTTGAGACCAGCCACAACCAGGAGGCCTGAGCTGGTTCACATCATGCAGGGCCTTGTTAAAACAAGCTGGTCCTGACCTCAGGAATCAGCTTGCACTTCCTGTGCTGATGTCATTTCCTGTCTTGTGTTCATTAGGGCATCATGCTGGTGTATGACATCACCAACGAGAAGTCCTTCGACAACATCAAGAACTGGATTCGCAATATCGAGGAGGTAGGCCACGCCCCTTTGATGTCACGTGACTTTTGTTATTTTCAGAGCTCACATTGTTCAGTTGGATTTGAAGAGGTCTTCAGGTGAACTCCACACCTGCTCCCGAAGAAATGCTTGTATGACGTCATCACAGAGTCATGTGATCTGTTATACAATGAGACAGATGCTCTCCATCAGATCCGGCTGAGCTTGAGCTGTTTTTGCAACAAAGAATGGGGGAAAATTTCAGTCTCTAGATGCACACCCCAAAAGACTTGCAGCTGTGATTGCAGCGAAAGATGGCTCTACAAAGTAAGGACTCAGGGGAGCTGAATACAGATGCCACACTTTTCAGATTTTTATTTGCTTAAAATTTTGAAAACCATGTTATATTTGTACCACTTCACAATTATGTGCTGCTTTGTGTTGGTTTATCATAGAAAATCTCACCACGTTTGTGGATGTAAGATGACAAAAGAGTATGAATACTTTTTCAAGGCACTGCATAAAGGTTAGGGTGTAATTATATGGAAGCCCGTTTCCGCCACTAAATAAAAACAAAACAGCTAGTATCCATAACTTCGACTTATTAACTCGAAATTTTGAGTTAATAAGTCGAAATTTAGTAAGTAGTTTAGTAAGTACGCCATCCTTTAAGATGGTTGGAAGATGTGACATCCTCATGACTCATTTCTGGACATCAGACCTGCTGAGCTCTCGTTCCTTATGATGTGTGACAGAAGATAAGATCGGTGTTAGTACCGTTACTCGCGCTCACTCTGCAGGGTGACGGAATACGACCGTGTGCGTTCACTTCCACATTACACATCAATTCCAGCTGTAATCAATACTCAGTAATCAGATATTGAGATCCGTGATGAACAGCTGCAGTTATCTCCTGTTTGAGAGGCTGTGGTGTAGGCCCTCCTCACAAACACAGCACACAGAAATGCTCTAAATCCATCAGTTTGCTTTGAGTGTATGTGGTAGAAATGTGCAAACCTGACACGTGTTCAATTTCCATCACTTATCGAGGTCTTTGTGGCAGAGATGCCAAGACCTCCGTCTCCCCGGTCGCCTCCTGCAGCTCTTCTGGGGGGACACCGAGGCGTCCCAACCAGCAGAGAGATGTGATCTGTTTTCTATCCAGTGAATTCTTCTCAGAAAAACAAGAATTCACATTTTTGAGATCACACTTTTTTTTTTGTTCAAGGATGCAACTAAATAACTTTAATTTATAAATAAAAATTTATTTTCTTGTAAAGCAGTACATTTGAAAATTGAAGGATAACAACAATAATAATTATACTTTAGCGTTAAAAACATGGTGGATTAATCCGTGTGTGTGTGTGTGTGTGTGTGTGTGTGTGTGTGTGTGTGTGTGTGTGTGTGTGTGTGTGTGTTTTCAGCATGCCTCTGCAGACGTGGAGAAAATGGTTCTGGGAAACAAGTGCGACATGAACGACAAGAGACAAGTGTCCAAGGAGAGAGGAGAGAAGGTCTGAGCCGATCCCTGCAGAGAGCAGGACTCATTCGATCAAACTGAGTGAAAGCAGGAAACCTCCAGGAGATGATATCATCTTATTATTATGCATTTAGGAGCAGACGAGATTTTTACTCTTTGCTTTGCTTCAGGGATTCATTTGCTGACAGTTAGAAACGCTTCACACTGATTTCAGCCTTAATGAGAGAAAACGCTTCTGAACTTATGCTTTAAATGTCACTTCAACCTTTTCTTCTACCTGGGTGTAATCCCTTTCTCTTTGGTTTTCCAGCTCGCCATCGACTACGGGATCAAGTTCCTGGAAACAAGCGCCAAGTCCAGTATCAACGTGGAGGAGGTGAGTCCTGATCCCGATCCGCCGTCTCCTCCGTCAGTCCCGCGCACACGAGGCGACTAATTTCTGTCCCGTTTCCCTTCACAGGGCTTCTACACGCTCGCCCGAGACATCATGGCCAGGCTCAACAGGAAAATGGTGAGTTGAGCAGATTGAGGTCTGCGGAGGCGGCGCTCCGACTCGAGCAGCTGGCTCCAGATATGTAAATGACTTTATCAGCTGAACATGCAGGGGATGAACGTGCCGCTAAAATTAAAGACGGAGTTGGTCACCGTGAGCAGGAGATTGTTAATCGCCATAATCAGCCCCGCTGTGTTCTTATAACTGATGTGACCTTTGACCTCCTTTCTTCCTGCAGAACGACAACAACCCGTCAGGTGGAGGTGGGCCCGTCAAGATCACGGAGCCCCGCTCCAAGAAGAGCCTGTTCAGGTGTTCGCTGCTGTAGGCGGAGCCTCAGCTCAGACCACCTCCTCCTGCAGCAGGAGCTGAGGAACAACCTGTGGACAGTTTAGAAGCCTGCTGTGACTCCTCCTCCTTTTCTTCTTCTTCTTCTGTTTTCTTGTTGTCTGCTGTCAGCTCAGCAGTTGGAGGCTGAGCCAACGCAGCATCTCAGTGTTTGTTGCAGCGAGAACACGGAGGCGACGATGATGATGATGATGGCGATGAAGGACAAGGCCGATGACTGTTTGTACCAAAGTGGGTGGGGCTGTGGCTCCGCCCTCTCCTCTGATTTTACGCGTTGAGAATGAAGCATTTAAGGATCAGACATGTAGCAGACTCTTGCAGAGGCTTCAGTCCGACTCTTACAGCAACTGACCAATCACAGACCAGCGGCCTGGACTACGAAGCAGGTAACCAAGGATACGAGGTGCGATTAAAGAGTTCAGCCAGGCGGTAACATTCAGTCCTGAGTCAGTGGGAGTCTAAGAGGTCAGGCGTGGACATCAGCAGCTCCACAATCACCCGCGATGACGGCTGGATCTCGCTCGGGTCTCTGTTCTGTCGGCATCTACAAATCCATCCGTCAGGCTCTCACTTCCTGCCTCCCTCACTCATGAACACACTTCTCCGATGGGGCAGCAACTCATTCCCAAAGAGTCTTCGACCAAATTCAAATCAGAATCAATGTTTTCCATTTTTTAATTTTAATTTTTTTTAATAAACACCGTAACTGAACTTTCCGATCGCACCTCGTATGTCTCATCTTGATCTAATCGTGAAAAGTGGGAACACGGTGGTTGTGAAGCCAAACCAGGTTTTCTGAATCTCTGTGCACAGGTTTACAGCCTCGTGCACCGCCGTCACAAACCCCAAAACCTGGTTAAACCTGAGGTCTCTAAGCCCAGGTCCTGCTTCGTGGTTCAGGCCTGTGTCAGATCGCTTCAGCTAATCTCCTGCACGCCGCCTAAAAATAAGCTGAACTACAGGAACTTACCTGATGTTGGTTATCAGAGGCAAACTGTGCAGGACCTTTGAAAACGTCCTGAAATGTGCAGCTTTGTATTTTAGGAAACTTTGCAGGAAATCAGCTGAAAAGATTAAAATAAATATATATAAAAAATATAAATATATATAAAAATGTATAAAATCATTTTCATTTCAATCTTGAATTTCCAACTCAAACATAGGAAGTAAAAGCCCAGTAAGATCGGCGGGCTTCGAACAGACGAGTGGAAATCATAAAAATATTATTGAGTTTTAAATTTTGTGTTCACTAAAATGTCTTAACCTTCATGTGACCTCCAGCCTTCATTTCCTTTCAGAGTTTATTTTAACTAAACAGAACTAATAGTTTTATATTTTATCTTTTTTTTAATGCATCTTTAGTTAATTCTGTTCCTTTAAAACGTCTCTGTGATAAATATGTATGAAAGCAGAGAAAGTCCCTGCGAAGCAGCTTTTTCTTCTCTGTTCAAAGACGCGAAGAAGCTTCTGTTTTTACTTTTGATGCTTTTCTGTGTTTTTGTATTTAGTCGTTTAATAGCACACGTGCTACTTTTATTTTGTACGTTTTCAAAGGAACTGTACAACCTGCGCTTTTATTTTGAAGTGTTTTATTTTCATGTGCAGCTGCTGGTGTTAGATTTCCTCTTTCTGACTCCCGATCGGTTCATTGGCTGAAACTATATATTTATTATCGTAAAAGATGTGATTGACAACAACGATTGATTAAATTCGATGAGCACGGCGTGGAAACGTAAAGTCAAACTTTTAGTTTCCTGCAGTTTTCTCTGAAAAGCTGTTTCCGCGGAAGGAGCTCGAGCTCTTAAATTTTTGCAGCCGATATTCTGCGATAACTTTGACCGTCACGACTATCCCAAAACACCCCAAACAACGGCGGGAAGCAAGATGGAAACACGGGATATAAACTGAAGCTACTTTCAGCTTTTTGGAAAGTCCTCGAATTCATATAATCCCTCCTGACTGTTTCCGTGAAGGCAGAGTGAAAACGGAAAGATTTTGTGACGTCTGTCCTGAGCCCGCCAAAAACGAGTGAGGCGCGTTGCCGTTGGTCGTTTTTGTCTGGCTTTAGATGGGTTTCTAGTTTTACAAATATCGTGAAGTATATCAGAAGCAGTGTGTTTTTTATATATTCAAGTACTTCATAAAGACCCTACAATAACAGAAAGCGCCCGTGTGCAAGTGGTGACAGTGGGAAGGAAAAACATCTTTTTAACAGGAAGTACCCTCCAGCAGAACCAGGCTGAGAAAAGACAGCCACCGGTGCCGGTTTAAGTGATTAAATATCCCATTTTTGTCTGAAATATGTCTGTACTCGTTTTTACTGGAGCCTGGTGAGATGCAAGGTGGTATCAGCAAACTTGGCTTACCCCCCTGAGCACTGTACATGTGTACTGAACTGAACAGATCCTGCAGCTCAAAGCCTGCAGGATCTGTTCCTCCAGTTCCTTCGGAGGAAAAATACTTTCAGTGATTTAGCTTCTGGAAAATTCCTAAAAATTGAATTTTGGCTTGATCCCGAGTTCAGCGGGAACAGACACTCAGCAGCTGCAGATGAAGCCCGTGTGCAGAAATCAGTGTTACAGCACGTTTGTTTACAGCAGTGCTTTTATTTTACTCCGCTCGGCTTCCTGTCACAGCCACAGACTGTAAATAAAGATGGATGACATGCCGCCTCTTCCTCAGAGTATCCGCCATTCTGGTTTAATGCGGAATAATTCTGACCTCAATCAGAGAAGCTGCCAATCACGGCCACAGACATCAGTTTAAAGCACGCAATCAAAAAACAGTAAGAATGTACTTGGAGGGGGCGGGGTTTGTGACCTGTGTACCACGTTTCCTCACTTCCTGTCATCCATCTTTATGTCCAGTCCGAACGTCTTAAAGATTAATGAAGAGCTGAAGGAGGCGTGCTCGACGTGTTTTTGTACTTTTCAGCACTTTGTAATTCGCTATGCAAAAACCACTTTTTCCTTTTATCAGGAGTTTGTGTTACTGTGCTCTGATTGGTCACACAGGTCGTCAGACGCATCGATGTGTTTGTCAGAGGTCATACTTTTAGTAGGAAACGAGTTTATTTTAAATGTGACTTTCAGATTAAAAGCCTTGTCACTTCAGCACATGGAAAGACGGATGGTTTTAATAAAGTTTTATATTTGGGACTTTGGTGTCGGCTGGGATTGAAAGTTACTGATGAGGGTGAAACAGATGAAGGCTCTGAGGAGGAGCTGGATGTTTTCTTTTTTTAATCTGAATCAAAGAAAAGGGCTGCAGACCAGAGGCTCTTAATGTGAAATTCACAAGACTGATTCAGTAGGTTTCGGTGACCTCTGACCCCATCAGTGTCTTCCGTTTGCTCTGAGATGATTGGAGCGTCGTCGCTGCTTCAGCTGATGAACAATAAACAACTTTCTACCATCTGGTTTGTTTTTCATCTTTAATCGCTCAGCTGCTGCAGCGAGGAGAGGATGCCTCGGGTTCACTGAGGTGATCCGGGCTGAGGCTGAAATGATTTCTCCTACAGCTGTTTGAAACACTCGCCTGACCTCAACGTGTGCAGGACATGTTGGGTTATGTGATGATGAAACTTTGGTGATGCTTATTTAAAATGAGTTTTTACACTACATGTGTAACAGGTACAGTAATTTACTTTTACAGGTGGTAAATGAGATCCTATAGGTGTAACTCTGCATGTCACAGTACGATCAGAAGAGAGGTGCTGTATGATTCTTAAAGTTCACTGGAAAAACAAAAGTCGACATCATCATGAGCTGCCTGATGAGGCTGTTGTGCTGTTGTCTCCGTATTATTCCGTAAAACCTAAAAAGAAATGAATGTGTTTGGCTCCAGGGGCCCGTTCTTCGTACGTCGCTTACTACATCCAAGATCAAATGACACATCCAAGATCAAATCATCGCACTAACCGTGAGCTCGCTAATCCGGTTCCCCGAACACACCTGCTGTTGACGATTACTACAGCTGGACGCAGGAATGTGACATCACTGGGTGTCGTAAAAGGGGCTACGCATCGATAGTAGAAACATTGATCGGCAACCCGCTGATTGGTCGGCGAAAATGTCGAAGGGGCGTGCTCGGTATGTTCCGGCAGCAGGCCAAGAACTCATGAGTGAGGGATTACAGGAGTTTCAGAGTTTAATTAAAACGCAAGAGAACACTGCAAAGGCTGCAAAAGCAAGGAGAGAGGGCTGGCAGAAAGTTGCTGACAAATCAGACTCGTAGGTAATTTAATAATAATAATAATAATAATAATAATGGATTGGGTTTATATAGCGCTTTCCAAGGCACCCAAAGCGCTTTACGATACCACTATTCATTCACTCCCACATTCACACACTGGTGGAGGCAGCTACGGTTGTAGCCAGGCTGCCATATCGCGCCATCGGCCCCTCTGGCCAACACCAGTAGGCGGTAGGGTAGATCTATCATATGACACTATATTGTCCAATATCATATGGCATTATATTATATTATAATATGTTATATTATATCCCCTTTCACATTAGAGCCACAACAGGACCCACAAGAACATGGGAACAAGTAAAAGTGGAATACAGGAGTATTCTACAGAATGGTAATATTTATCTCTTAGATTGCTTTGCGTCTCTTGGCAAGGTAATACTGGCCTGTAATACTCTGTTAGTTTGTTCATAACAGCAACCAAGAAAAGGGCAGAGGAAAAAAAGACAGGTGGTGGTCCTGCACCCCCTCGTCAACAAGTTGGTTAAGTAAATAATACCCTCACGGGAATATCGATATCTCTCTATGAGCACACTGTCGCGCTGAGCTAAAGGATCCTGTCTATCCCGCAACATACGCTGAATTCTGAGGACTCTCCTTATCAATCTTGCACCTTCCGCAATGGGTTGGTCGCGTATACGGACAGGACATGGCTGCGACAGGCTTCCCAAATCCACCTTCGCTTTTATAGCCGTGGTCTCTCATCTTGATTACACGAAGTAATTTACAATTACTACTCTGAAATATGAATTACATCTGTAATAATCACATACATGTAATAGAATGTTAATAGTTCATTTCCCTTTTTTAGGAAATGACCTGTATGTATCTGTAAAAGGATCAAGTGCTGCATTATCTTTAGTTACATTGATGTTATTTATTTATGGTGAAACAGTGGTAAAATATCGCTGTTGCTTTCGTATAAATGAAGCGGACATACCTGCGTGGCCGCGATCTAATCCTGTTTACATAAAGTAAACCTGCTCCCGAGCAGGTTTACGCTTACGGCTCTGTTGCTATGACAGCAAGTCCCGGATGAGCTTCGGGGAACCGAACGATCCAGGATCACGCGAAATCGTCAACAATCTAATCCGGCTAACCTACTTAGCGAGGTACGAAGAACGGGCCCCAGGTCAGCTGATCTCCGAGAGAACACAGAACAGGAAGCATGTGAACAAACTCAGTTTATTATTCAAGTAAAAAGTGGCAGCAGACGCTCAGCTGAGGGTTTATTTACACACATGTACAGACACAAACCTGCCATCCTCACAGCACGCCGGCCCGCCCGCAGACTGACCCTGGGTCAGCATGACAAACGGACGCGGCGGCGAGGAGACGAACTCAAACTGTCCTTATTTACAACACAAATGAAAGCAGCTGTCCGACGTCCGGGTCAAACAGGAGGAAACGCAGAACTGCAGCAGGAAGCAGATGAACCTGCGCGCACACACAGACGGATTTAAGGTATGTATGGAGGTCTCGCGCATCACCTCAGAGACATGAGACTGGGGTCATCAGACCAAACAGAGACCAGTCGGTGACCTCCAGCAGACGCTGAAATCGTGTTGTACTCGTTTATATTTTTACCTGGTGATCAGTGTTTTCTTGGGGGCGGGGCTTAGATTAATGCAGATTACTTAAAGGTGACCATCCTGAGCTCACTTAGTCTCTGATCTGTTGCGAACTCATTGTTATAGCTTTTGCTTCATGTGTCAGCCTTTACGTCTGCCTGCCTGTCTTTAGAAAGACTCGCATGGTTAAAGTTATCATTAACAGTTTGCTCGGGTTGTATGCCTTTTTTTCTTTTGTTTCCCTTTTTGATTTTTATTCTCATACTTTGCTTTCCCGCTTATTTTCTGCAATAACCCAAAAAGCCGTCAGGGTTTGCCCATTTCCAGTTTTCCCCCCAAACACAATCCCTCTGTGAGGACCTGCAGACTTACAGGAACGTCATTCAGGCGAGCTGATCACACGATGGTTGCCGGGCTGATGACTGCAGCTGCTTTCTGAGGACAGACGGAGAACACCATCAACCAAACATTTATAAACTCAGAGAAATTCCCAGAGAATCACCGAGCCGCTCGGAGAGATGACAAACATATTTAAAAATGCTCTAACTCCGCCTCCTTCATGGCGCTGTCTGCACTCACAGCTGAAATGTACGGGCTGTTGAGGTGCTGTTTGCTGGGGGAAGAGGGGGAGGGCTCCTCGGGCAGCGCTTCCTGGAGGTGGGAGGACACGCAGCCGCTGTCGGAGCCAGTAGAGCCGGAGAGGCAGCGAGACGACGAACCTGAACTCTCAGTGGCTGAAGACAGAAAAAAGAAAAAGAAACTGCAGTCAGGCGTTAAAGTGAAGAGGCTGGAGGATTGGGACGAAGATTACTCAAACCTAATCTGAGACTCATGAGTTTAGGTGTGTGCTGACGTACTCATGGAGGGCTGGCTGCTGGTCTCGTGCTCCTGCTCGTCTTCCTCGATGCACGAAGCGCTGAAGGAGCTCTGAGTGGTGGGAGGAGGGGGGATGCTCTGACTGCAGGAGGGAGAGGAGGATGTTATAAAACCAGCACAAGAACCTTTGACAGCAGGACAGGTAAGTCTCACCTGTACATGTGCAGATTGAGCGGTCCCAGCAGGCTGGCTGAAGACGGGCCTAATGCTGCAGGGTCAGAGGTCACCGTTCCCCTTTTAAAAGGATTCGAATGGTCGAAGACGGAGACGGCGATGGACGCCCGCGTTCTGGCACCTGAAGGACCCAATCACCGTTTTACTTTTTGATCATCAGTAACTAACGAGCTAATTGGTGAATTCTAGTGAAAGTAAAGTCTGAGCGGCACCTCTGCTCTTCATCATGTAGTGAACGGCTCGGTCGCTGATGGCCGCGTCGCTCGGCTGGATGTCCAAGAACGGTTTGTTGCCCACGCCCATCGACACCATCTCCTTCAAACGCATCTCTGCTGGCAGAAAGACAAACGGGTGAGTTGATCTCCGACACCGACGCTCTCCTGAACGCTCCGCCATCCGCACCTTTGTTCCTCGTGGCCTGGGTCCACAGGATTCGGGCGATGTCGTTTGTCCAGGCGTGTTTTGCGTCCGTCGTTGTCGCCTGAAGGATGAAGGTCTGATTCTTGGATGTCCTCCTCCTGAACCAGATCTCAAACTTCAGCCCGCTGTCCCCCGTCGACTCTGTCAGACCAACGTCCGCCGTCTGCAGCACAGGCACACGTTTTCTGCTCAGAAAATTCCTCGCCTCACGGTTGGCGTGGGCTCGCCTGCTCTTGGAGAGCTTACCTTGAAGGAGTGTTTGTAGATGAAGACGTCCAGCCCTCCCTCCATCTTCTTAGGTTTACTGAAGAGGACGAGCTCCTCGAACAGGAAGATGCGACGCTGACATTTCCTCCTCCCACTCCAGACAGTGAACTCGTCCTGCCGGATCAGCTGACCCTGCTCCTTCAGGTTCACCTGCAGGCAGAAGAAGAGCTGATTGGGTTTAATTCCTAAGAGTAGCCGATTTAATTATGTTCATAAGGTCCATCGAAACTTAATTTAAGACGTTGTAGACTTGGGCACGAACGATGACGCTAAAACAGGATTATAAGAAAGTAAAAGACCGTAAAAGCGGCTCTGCTGAGGCTCATGGGACACAGCCCTTAGTTTGGTAATCTGAACACAAAGGAATGGCTGGTCAGGCTTTTTGGAGGCTACCCCCAGCCTCACAGGGAGCTGCAGTCTGCTGGAGGAAGCCTCTGAACTGGCTTCTGGAGTATTTCACAGCATATATGGAAAATAGTTTCTGATACTGTTACGCTGTTTAACTTAAAAGAGCAGAAAACACAAAGAGGGAGCTTTTAACGACACGGTCCGATTTAAACGTCTCACCTTGAGCTCCGTCTTTATCATGAAACCCACAAACACAAACCTCCCATCTTACTGTGGTAATCATGTCCATCAAGGCGGTCGTGTGATTGGTTTTTAGTTGGACTACTAAAAAAGTTTTTCAGGATTTTGGATCCAGAAATTTTTAGGAGACCATCATCAAGGATTTTGAAACAAGTGATCAGTTCCAGAAGTTCTGCTCCTTGAATTTGATTCATGTGTGATGTGGAGGGGACTTTCACCTCAGATCAATATTTCTGGTGAGTCTAGAACACGAGTTTCACCTGAGCTCAGATCAGGCTACACTTACGTCACAGTCTCGAATGGCGTCCATGGCCAACAGGTCGTTTCCATGGCGAAGCTGGAACTTGACCATATTGGTGGCAGACTGCAGTGCCGTAAGCTCCGCCTCTTGTGCCACGCCCACCTCCTTCATGAGGTCAGTGAGGAGCAGCGCGTATTTGCTCATCCTCTGAACGGGCTTCAGCAGGTAGGAGGACAGGTCCATCTTATCGCCCAGCTCCAGCTGCTTCCTCTGCAGGAACGAGGGGGGCAGGGGTTAGTGCGAGTACAAATATGAGGTCACATGAAGGTCAAAGGTCAGAGGTGGTGGTTGTAGTTCTCACTCTGAAGAAGGAGTGTCCGTGATTCGCCAGAAGAGCGTCAGACTTGGGTTTGTTCTTGCTGTAAAGAGCGTACAGACCGAACTGCTCCTGCTGTTCAACACAAACAACAAACACATTCACACAGAGTACATATGAAGTGTGTGTGTGTGTGTGTGTGTGTGTGTGTGTGTGTGTGTGTGTGTATCCGTCCCCTACGTGTCTGAGGAAGCAGTGTGGCACTCTGAGCGGATGCTTCGAGCAGGCCTCCAGCTCCTTCAGGAAAAACTGGCTGTGGAAGTCGAGGAGTTTCTCCAGGTTGCCGAAGACGACAGTGCGTTTCCCCCTGAGATCCTGCGGGAGGTCTGCTCGGTCCATCTCAGGGAAGTAGTGATGTATGATGTAACGCAGTGAGCGGACGTACTCGCGCTCAGTGTTCACCATCTCCTCCACAATGTGACGCAGCTTGCTGCACACACACACACACACACACACACACACACACACACAGATGTCAGCAGAGAAGTGTCAGTCTACAAATTCAGTCTGAGAACCAGGATTACCCACCTGCTCCTGGGTCGGGGTTCTCCGGTGGGTGTGCTGGGTGTCCCGGGGCTATGTGGCCCCTGTCCTCCCCAGCTGTGAGAAGGCGTCCTGGGGCAGAGCGTGCGGTCTGCTGCCTCAGTGCTGCTGACCTCCAGACCACGGATGAACACACCCGTGTTTCCTCTGCGCACTGGCTCGCTGAGGGCGCGAGCAGACGGGCTGTAGCGCGACGTCTCCGGGGTGGCGGGGCAGTCGAAACTCTGAGTCTTCCTGAGCTGCTGTCGTCTGCAGGAGAAGGAAGAGGAGGAAGAGGAGAGGGAGAAGGAAGACGACGATGGAGTGAAGCAGGGAGAAGAATCCAGGCGGGGGAGTCTGGGACTGCAGGAAGTGATATCCACACGGTCTGAGGACTCGTCTGAGGAGGAGCTGCGAAAAAGTCGCCGGAGGAGCGGCGTGTGCTGCGGGGTGGGAGGGGAGGCGGAGCCAGCAGGGGTGGAGGTAATGGAAAGAACCGAGGAGGCATTTGTTTTCTCCTCTGGCAGGCGGGAGGAGAGCCAGAGTCCTGACAGAGACTTCCTGGAGGAGATGGAGCTCCTGCTGGTGGCAGAGTCAGAGCGGCGCCTGTGGGCAGAGTCACGCGTCTTGAGTGCTGCCTCCATCTTCCTGTCAAACATCTTCTTGGTCTCTTGACACTTTGACCAAGCGAAGCTCCACTGACGAAGGCCTCGCTCGCCCCGCAGTTCACCCGCAGCCACCTTCATTTCCTGAAAACAGGCGTCTGAGATTGGTGGGTGCAGACGCTGGTAGTCCTCCAGGCAGCCAATCACAGCTTGGCATTTGTCTGGCAGTGTGCAGTCCTCCATACTGATCCCAGCTAGGTGACGCATACCCTGCAGCGCCCAGCCATAAGCCTGCAGAGAGAGAGGGGAGAGTCACATGGAGAGCCGATGGAAAGGCGCCATTCCACTTCCTGTTAAAATGACTGCAGTTTAGCTGAAGTACAGCAGGGGGCGCTCAGGAGAAAGTCAGACAGCATCAAAAATCTGTCAGAAATTAAATAAGACGACTAACTAAAAACAAAAAAACCCAAACAATCAGCAGTCACGCTGTAGTGCGTGCTCATTGGTTGGTTAAGGACAATAGAAAACACTCTCAGTGGCACCCTGTTCAGAATGATAACTAAACATCAGAACCAGAGCTAAAGCCCAGCAGGAACTTTGTGTCCAGCTGGTTGTGATGGATGAAGGAAACGCTCTCTGAGGCTGCTGCTCGCCCGACGCTTCAAATCAACATTTACAGACGCTGTGACACCCCAGCGCTCAGAGGTGTTTTACTATAACATGAAAAACAATCTGAAACTTAAATATCATCGTTTAAAAAATTCAAAGAGCAGAAGATCTATTTTGTCCAGATGACATGACCTTTGACCCTAGACAGCAGCCCACTGAAGAAATGTTTTTTTTTCTTCGTTTTAATAAATTCAAAAGCAAAAAGACTGAAAAAAGAAAAAGGCAGGAAGTGATGGGGTTACTTTAGCTGGTTATGATGGGAACATTTTAAGTTTCCCCAATCAAGTTGAACACCCACCTTTTCCCCGCCCACTTTTTTTTTTTTTTGCTAGGGTCACACACAAAGATGCCATGGTGCAGGTCCTCTTCTCACATGGAGGAGGTCCTAAAGGGCCCGCACTAAAACAGCTGATGTAACATGTAAACTTTTAAACCATCTCTCTGAGAAGACGTTTTCCTCGTTTGTTTTCAAAGTGATGATGTTTCCTGGTCCAAGCCGTTCCAGCTTTTCCTTTAAAGCGAGCAGAACTCGGACCCGACACTGAAACATTCAGGGCGTCTCCGTTTTTTCTGTCTGTTCGGACAAACAACAAGAACAGACCGACAATGACGTCACTCTGCAAGTGTGTAGTCAGAGAGCTTTGAAGTGTGAGCTCGTGTTTGTGTGCGCACCACGAAGGAGTCGACCGCCAATCTCCTTTTTGCTGAAGGCTGGAGGGGGAGGAGAGTGTGTGTGTGTGTGTGTGTGGTAAATTAAAGACCAGAGGCCTCCTGCTTCTCCACTGAAGAATGACTGAATGAGTCTTTACCTTCCTGACATGCAGCTAACATATTACTTCACCACTAAAACAGCAGGAGACACACACGCACACAAGGTCATGTGCAGGTTATTCCAAACTTTTCAAGGCCTGGAGAGGGAAAGTTCAGCAGCACTGACAGCGGGTTGGGTTTGGGCAGGGTGTGGCCAGCAGAGGGCGCTGGAAGCACAGCAGGGTGAGGGTTCACTGTGAGGGTGCAGACACCCTCTTCAGTGCCTGCTGAAAGAAAACAACCCACCAGCATCGCAGAACACTGAGGAGCAGCTCTGACACTTCAGTCTCGGCTGATTTGGTGACAGCGGCGATGGTTTGAGTCTAAACGTGCAAAGCACAGAGGTTTGTGGCACAACAATCATCTGCTGCACGCCTGCCTGAGAAGGTGGAGGTGTGCTCCAACATCTATCTCTACCTACACCAACTCTTCAATCAGTCTTCCCAGAAAGGCTCAAAGAGGAGAAAGTGGTCCAAAAACAGACGGATGTGTCAGTTAATATTTCATTAGATAAGGTCTAATAATAATCCATTCAGACGTCTTCATGAGGTCGACGTAAACAACCAAGGCGGTGACACAGATATGATCCGACAGGACGTGCTAACAATGAAACCATATGGACATCGATGTGGCAGGAGGCTACCGGGTCAGCGCTCTCCAGACCGATTAGCTGCTGATGTGTCCTGATCGCTGCAGCCGCTCACTTCCCACATGCACAAAGGTGTGTGTGTGTGTGTGTGTGTGTGTGTGTGTGTGTGTGTGAGAGAGAGAGGATCGTCACAGCAGTCCTTTATTGTAACTGTACTCTTTATCTTCGATTCTACAACACAACAACTGTGGGTACATTTTAGTTGTCAGCCAGGTTTAATCATTTTATTAAGATCTGATTGGACCACTTTAAATGAAGATGACTTGGGGTGTTTTCAGAGGACCTTTTTATAATGAATAGTTTACCTGCAGAGACCGTGGCAGACAGTGGTTGGACTGTGGAAATGACCAATGTAGATCTCAATATTCTGACTGTATAAAAAGCTTTTCATGAACCCAGATGCTGTGTGTCTTTGGACTATTTCAGCAGCAACAGGCTGGAATGTCTTCCACATGTAGCACACAGCAGGCGCTACTCTGTGGTTTAGGTAGAGAAACACCTGGTCGAGCGTGCAGGAGGCAGCACACATGATGGCCGGCCGTTAGCAGTGATTGTCTGGGACGGTTAGCATTAGCTGCCAGGTTAAAGACTGGAGAATTAACGGTTGGAAACTTGAACACGTGCAGCTTCTTTGGACCAAGTTGTGGGCTGCTGTGCATGTACCATTATTACCAAAGGCTGACCCTCCCTCTACTGGAGGTCTCTTCCTGTTAAAAGAGTGTTCTTCCTCCCCATCATCACCAAGTACTGCTCACAGAGCCCAGTGATCACATGAGCCTCTCTAATATTTAGGATCTTTACACTTCAATATGAAGGTCCTTCAGATAAGTGTTGTAAACTGTTCATATAATAATATGAGGAACAGATTGTTCCTTTGTTTTCGTCTACTTTCATTATTTTAGCATCGTTCACATCGATTTATAAAGTAAGGCTGAAGAAATGTACTGCTTTCCAAGTAAGGAAGCTTTGGATCCAGCGTTACTGGACCATTTCCACTTCACAAACCTGACAACATTTGCTTTTAATCTATTTTCAGGCCTCCGACAATCAATGATCAGAACAGATGCCGATTACGTTTCCGTCGATCAATAAATTGATTATTCGGCCGATTGTTTCAGCTCGCCTCTGGATGTTTCCAAACAAGAGAGGGAGTGAAAACGTGGGGCAGAGAAGAGGAGGACTCTAATTAAAATAACATGTGGTTGTTATGGTGCTGCAGAGGGGGGAGGCAGGAGGGGGAGGAGGGATAAACAGGAGCACACGGGCTGTGGTTTTGGGGACAGTGGCCCTGCAGGACTCCAGGCCTGGAGCCAGTCAACCAAAGAGGAGGAGGGGAAACAGAGGGAGGGCGGAGGAGGCCAAAACCCTCCAAACCATATAAAAGGAGGGGGTAGGGCTCCTTTCCTCCTCCTTCAGAGGAGTAGTGGTGAACCTACTTCAAACGGTTCTGCGGTTCCTGGAGGAGAGCGTTTTGTCTTCAAACTCTTGTTGATGTGAAAGAAGTCTTTTGTTTCACTTTGTTTCTTCACTCTTTGCTCCGTTTCTATATTCTGTGCTTTTATTCTGAAGTCTTCATATAAAAGGAAGAAATGTCAAACAAGGCAGAATCCTCCAATACCAGTGTTTTTATGCCCCGACGTCAGAAACAGCTGTGCCCAGAGCTGTCGTGTTTTCAGGTGTCCATTTGTCCCATTCTTGAGATACTTAAACATGGCAAAAAAAATTACTTGAACTCGAAGATGGAGGGTAAGATTTTCATGGTCAAAGGTCACTGTGAGCTCACAATATTCAAGAATTCAGACACTACCTGACAAACTGTCACACATCGTTTTCGGTGCAAAACGGAAAACTTAAAAACATAAAACTGACAGATGCTGTATCCTGTCCAGATCAGAGGAAACTGATCTCCTTCCTTTCAATATAAAATCACTTATTATAAAAACACATCTACTGCTGCCAGAACGCAGTCCGAGGAACTGATCCGAGGAGGTGTCGACGGTTTGGATCACAGCAGGTACCGACGAGGTTCAGAATGAACCCAATACTGTGTTCGAGTGGTGCGTATTAAATAAATGAGCTGACACATGACCAGATCTGGTGTATCGCCATCCGAGAAGAAACTAGGCAACGTGGTGAAACTATTCTGAAAACGAGCCCACGTGGAGCTGCTAGCGCCTGGCCAAACCTCGCTGCTGTGCTAAAAGCTGTTATTTTTAAAGATTCTTAAAGAGGTAACGGGTGAACTGGAAATGGATCAAAATTATAGAATTCATTATTTTTCCCCAATATCTAATCACGATTAAGTGATTTTACCAAAAATATTTAAAAATAAGTAAATACAAGAAAAAACAAATGTTTTCTCCGAATGCTGCTCATCCCTTCTGAAGAGAAAACTTGGTATGAATCAAACTGATTTTGGAGACTGAGCTCTGATAGCTGTGGTGGAGCAGCTGGTTTACTGACTGGAAGGTTAAAGTTTCTTTACTGGCTCCTTGAAATGAAATGACAGTGTGTGTAGGTACAGCAGAATAAACCCGTAGCCTGAGATTGCTCCCTTTATCGTCCACCTATGAGCACAGAGCGCTCTGCCAGCTGTTGGAGTTTTTTCCTGCCACTCAGCTGTGAACAATGTGGACACGACAAAGCGGAAAAGGGAATGATGCTGCCGCTGTGACTGCTGTGAAATGGAGCAGACAGCCAGTTTTGTATTTGCTAATACCCATTTCCTTTCCTTTCCTGCAGACTCTAGCTGGAGTCTCCGTCCCCAAAACGCATGACAAGCAAAATTACCTCCGACACACCATCATCGAAACAGACAGCAACCCTGTGTTGCTTTATATGCAAAAAACACGAGTCAGGGTGGGAATGTCACTGAGCCGCAGCAACATGACAACATGCGTGATCTGGAAACGACACGATAACATCTGCAGCAGGTAAACTGGTAACACACACACACGCGCAGAAAGAGAGCGAGCAACAAGCAGCGAGAGCAGCTTCAAAGATCTCTCTGCAGTCAAAGTGACGCCAAGTTAACATCAAACGGCTGAAAAACTGCCACACACACACACACGTGCTGATAAAACTTCTCCAAAGCAAACCTCAGCTGTGTGTGTTTTTAAAAAAACAACAACAAAAAACAGTAAGAAGTGTGTATCGTACCTGTGTGTTCAGCTGAAGCTCTGAAGCCTGAGTGATTCGCGCAGAGAGCAGCATCCTGACCACACACACACACACACACACACACACACACACACACACAGTGACCCCCCCAAACTTCATCAATGGGCTGAATGGCAGATGGGCGGTCCCAGGAGGAGAGGAGGGGGGGCATCACCACGGCGACAAAGACTTTGTGGTGAAAGGAATGAAAGGGGGATGGAAAGAAAACTTGGCACCGGAGTGATACCTGGACCGACCACACACACACACACACGCACACACACACACACACACACACACGCACACACACACGCACGCACGCACACGCACGCTTCATTCCTGTCTGTGTGTGTCAGGTCAGTACTGCCTGCTTAGTGTATCAGAGAGGAAACTTCAGCACACTCTGTGGTTGGTGTTGTGCAGAATTTGGTGGCGTGACTAAAGCATCCGAACAAACTTCACTGGTGAAAGTTTAAACATCGGTCTGAAACACGTGCCTGCCGACCGGCCGAGCCCACCACTGAGTGAGGCGGCTCGGATCCCCACAGGCTGATGTTTTCACCCACAGAGCAGACATGTCAGGACAGGACAGGAAGTGAGGCTTGAAAAGACTTCCACACAATGAAAAATAATCTTCTTGTCATCGCAATTTCAATTTTTGTTTTCCCCAAATAGAAATCTTCTATGTCTATGTTGCATTTCAACAGAGAGGCTGTTTCTCTCCTTTGGTTTAGTTCAACTTTGCAGCAAACCGAGCGAGTAAAAATGTGTCGGTCCGTCATGTTCGTTCGCACGAGCTTATGAGCTATAGCAAAAACCATAATTACTTTGTTGGTAATTGTACGCTTGATTTCTGTACCAACTTATCATGAAGTGTCTTTTTACAGGGAATTTGGGATCATCCTTTCGAAAAACAAATGAAACAAATGAAATGAAAGACAAAGGTCTACGGACGCGCGAGGTCGTCAGAAGGGACTTTGGATGAGCGGCTGTTTTTTTTGAAGAGGCAGCAGGAGGCCCAGCAGCTGCTGCACCTCGGGAGATGATATAGAAAATATAGTTTGTTGCAGGAATGTGGACCATGTAACTTCTTCGGGCTAAGTGTGGCTGGGACCCAATGTGTGTGTGTGTGTGTGTGTGTGTGTGTGTGTGTGTGTGTGTGTGTGTGGTGGGATCTGGACAGATCAACTGGATTCTTGATTTTTCAGTTGTCACAGGACTTGTTGCCGCCCCACGTGGAGGAGTTTAAGTATCTCAGGGTCTTTTTCACGAGTGAGAGACTGACAGACTAGATTGGGGTGGTGTCTGTAGTGATGTGGACGCTGTACCGATCTGTTGTGGAGAAGAGGGTAAAAGCAAAGCTGTCGATTTACCGGTCGATCTACGGCCCTGTCCTCATCCTACGCTGTGTACGTCCTAATATGACACGAGTCTGAATCTTTTCTGAAAGAAAACCGAAAGTGCGCCGGAGTTCACACCGTGTCGCTCTTGGTTATGATGTGAACAACGATCGAAGAAACTTTTGTGGTCGGTGCGTTTGTTTTTATAGGATGTCTGAGGGACAACTTCAACTATTTCATGACTGAATTTCAAGAATCTGCACATTATAAAAATATCAGCATGACATAAAAACACACAAACAAACCTACAAGACAGAGTCATGTGGACAAAGACCATCACCCCCCTCACACCCCTTTACAAAGAGTCCAGTACACAAAGCAATATTGACACTCTCTCCCCCCTCTTCATCCTCCTGGCCTCAATACAAGCTGTCAGTTTCACTGCAGGGAGACGATATGAGGAGGAGGAGGAGAGACACGACAAACCAGCTGCTCCGATCCACATTCAGCTGTTTTACATGCAGCTAAAATTAGATTTCTGAAGATGGATTAGAAGCTGCTCAGACAGAGCTGACAGGCTTCTCAGATGGTTTAAACCGAGAGACAGTAAAACATGAAAAATCAGAGCACAGCTGGAGCTATAATCAGAAAGAGCAGCAAGTACTGTTCACAACACTGAAATTCACTTTAGCTAATCTCAGAAAGCACCAGATTAAATATAGATTTACACATTTAGATGGCTGTGAGGCTCAAACTGCCATTAAAAACTGATCCGATGAGCCACAGCCTCAGTGACTGTACCTGATCTAAGAAGCCGTAGAGTCGGACGGCCCGCTCGATGTTCTGCCCGGTACTGCTGACCCGCTGAGTGAAATCCTGCAGCTGAGCCCAGAAGGAGTGAACTTTGTCCTCGTAAATGTGGAGGTCAGCGGACGGCACGTCGTCCCGGCGCTCCAGCCGAGACAGCAGCTCCTTCCCTCGTTTACACTGGTCCTGCACACAGAGGAAACAGACCTCATCCTCTGTGGGGACCAGTGCTAAAAGAAATGTTTGAACGAGTGAGAGAGAGTGTGTGTGTGTGTGTGTGTGTGTGTGTGTGTGTGTGTGTGTGTGTGTGTGTGTGTGTGTGTGTGTGTCGTACGTATGCCGTTGTGCAGAAGTCCTTGTAGTCCTGCTGTTTTTCATTCAGAAGCACCAGAGAGTCTGCCGGCTCTTCCAGACTCTTCAGACAAACTTCACCAACCTCCTGTAGCCACGTCTTCACCTGACACACACACACACACACACACACACACACACACACACACTTCTTAAAAAACCAAACAGAACTCCAGTCGACACTTTTTTTTATGGTTACGAAGTCAAAGAATGACAGAAAAACAAAAAATAAGGCTAAGAAAGGAAAAAGAGAACCAATCAATGCTGCAGCTCTGTCAGCTCGTCTATGCCTGAGGGCCAAATGTCTGACAGTTCATCCACACCCACAAGCAGCAAATCACTCACATATGGATCTACTTTAACCTGAATTACCCATTTATGAAATCCATATATCATCTAATGTTTATTCATTTTCCTAATCATTCATTTGTGAGTGTGCTCAGGGAGGGAAGTGTTTCATCCTGTCAAAGCTTCAGAAGACGAACTCGTTCCAGTTTAACTCCAAACACATAATTGGTGTTTTTCTGTTGATGGTTATTGATCTGATATTAATCTGATGTTATCAGGTAATAATTCGATTGCTTACAGCTTAGAGCGCATATTTCCAAACATGCCTCCATTTCACAAAAAAGATGTAGTAAGTTAAAACCTCCCTACATCTGACAACCACAACTCCACTTTAGTTTTTTCCTCCTACTGACAAGATACAAGACACCAGAGTTCAGGTTAAAAAAAAGAAAAACATCTGAAAATTATATTTTTTTAATGTATTTATTGTGCATTACTTCTTTTGGCCTACTTGCAGTACCTTCACAGCACACCAGGGGGCTGCTGTCCACACTTTGATCACTGGCTAAGAGCGTAACCAAGGAAACAAAGGAGGTGGGAGTGTCTCAGTGTCACTTAGAGTCACGGTTCATCATGAAGTCAACTCCTCACATTAAGACGACACTGATGTAAATGTCAGTATGAACGATGCATACTGAGCGCGCTCAGACTGACCTCGCTGAAACCTTGCTCCAGGTTCCTGAAGTCTGCGATGAAGTTCAGCTCCTGCGTTTTGGAGTTGGACAGCATCACCAGGCGGTGGAGCAGCTCGTCCACCTGCTCGTACAGAGCCGACACTGACTCCACCGCCGCCCGCTGGTCCACCGCCACGCCGACGCTGCTCTCCTCCCTGCGCAGCCACGCCAGCGAGGCGCCGCCCTCCTGCTGGAGCTGCACCAATCGGCTGTCTGCGAGGATGCTGCACATCACTGCCCTGTAGCGGGACAGCAGCAGCTCGGCATCCTGGCAAAGACAGAGAGGTTTGAGCTGGTGTCTGAACCTTTATGTGAGAACAGAGCAAAACCACAAACTGTTCAAGTGAATAAAAACACGCAGAGTGGATTTTAATACTTGTGAAGGGATCAACAGCCTCCTGTTGAAACTGTTCATGTTTTCAATGAGCCCAACTTTTAGACCTCATTTCCAGTTTTATATTAAACCCAATTTGTATAACATAAGAACAGGAAATGATAAACTTTACAAAAGTTTTGAAAAAGTTCTGGAATAGCACCGTGAATTTGGTCAGAGTGCCATTTGCCCAGAAAGGATTAGGAGCACGAGACAGTCTTTCAGTCATCCAATCAGATATCTTAAAAAGACGACTGTATCTCAAACTCCAAGCGGGGAGGATGGTTCAGAGTTCAACTGACTGAGTTGTAGTCCTTAGCTCTCCTAAAGACTACAACCTCCCCCCGATTGTTCTTATATAACTAACAAATTTGTTGTTAATTGGACAGATTTAGGTTCCTAAAGTAAAAATACTGGCTACCCCTCAGCAGACACACCTATGGTATCAATTTGAAGCTCCTCTGCTGCCTCACTCTCGCATGTACAAACTAAGGTGTCCACGCGCACCCGGCTGGCGGGGTAATCACAGTACCCCGTCGGCCTTTTACAGGTGAGGAGTAGACACAGATCTAGCACTCTCTTTCCATGCCGTGTGTGTTTTTACCTCAGCAGTGTTCGGTAAAGGTGTGGATTGCAGCGCGTTGATGCTCTTCTGCAGCAGGCTGATGACGTCCTCACACTGACGGGTCAGCTGCTCCAGTCTCTGAGGGACACAAACACATTTTCATTGTGTGAATCGTTTCCAAAGCCGCACACTTAAACTCACTTATGAAAGAAGAAAAGAAGCTTTAAATAGTCAACTGGAAGGTGAATAAAACCTTCCACTCTACAATACAAACCTCATGTCATTAGCACCCCAGGAATGTGGGACAACCTGTCCAATTATTTTTTAATGAAGCATGCAACGTTTCAGCTGCAGAAAAGCAAAGAGGAGCTGTGAAAGTCCAGAATCAGACATGCCTCACCTGCACCAGCGAGCAGGGATTAACCTGTGCTGACTGATTTGGGTTTGTCGTGACACTGAGACGTCTGTCCAACACGCATCAGTACAAACATGGAATAATAGTCTGAGTCTTATACTCATGTAGGTGAAACAGTTTTCTGATGACTACAAATCATCGAAACACTTAAGAAAGGTTTGACATTGTTCTAACAAACAGACTTCACCGCGTTCGTGTGTTTCACTGTTACACGTCTGCCTTGTTGTTTCTTTTTGACTGTTCATTTTAATCTGTGTGCGAGTTTTACACTGACCAATCTGAAGCTGACCCAGCTGCTCTGACTGAAGATGAAGGATCCTCCAAACTCCACGGGAAGCTGTCGGAGCTCCACGTGTTTCTGGACAGACTTTGGAGAGCTCAGCACCTCCACCTGCACAACAGAAACATCAACGCACACTTTAAAACATACATTCACACAAAGGTGTTTGTGAGCAGCTGCGGTGTAAAGTGTTACCTGTGTAGCTGCAGGTTTGTCCACACGCAGAGATGAGTCCTTGTTAGCAAGGATCAAAACACCGTGGATGGAGACTGGTGTGTCCTCCTGCGCACACGCACGCACACGCACACACACACACACACACACACACACACACACACAAGTTGTTCATGTATTTAGAACAAGAACCAATTGACCACATTTTCAGAGAAAACCACTAAAAACAGAATTAAACTAATAAAATACATCAGGAAACAAAACCGTTCTTAAAACGGGGCTAAAAACTGGAGTCTGGTTGATTTTCAGGTTGTTAGTCTGCTGGGGGTCGAGCTTTTCAGATGTTCTGCTTTCAGGATTTAAAGTTTGATTAATGCTAATAAATTCAGATAGAAATAGCCTGTGAGTCACTGAACCCATATATTAAAGAAAAGCACTGGTAGACAAAGAGTGCTGTTGTTGATGCGTTATACTCGCAACCTCTGACCTCTCTGGGTTCAGTCTGTCAGTGAAACCAGCTGACTGGAACTATACAAAGCTGTGTGTGGACTTGTTTCTAATCCATAAACGATAAATTTCAAAAGCAGCAGCAGAGCAGTCCTCCAACCACCGCAGTTTGTAACTAACGCCCCCTGTTGGTCACTGACCAATCAGAGCACATCATTAAGGAGCTCAGTTGGCCTCTGTAACCACACTTCTCTCTTCCTAAGTTTTCCAGTGAGGTGGAGATAAAGTTTACGGGAAAAAAAACTTCTTTTTTTTAAACTAACTGACTGTCCCCTCGTTCCTGAAGGTCACTGACGATGTTCAGACCTGGATGCCAGAGGGGAGGACAGAGTAAGGATCCATAATCCATTTCCTGTTTGACCAGAAACTAAAAAACTGTGGCTGCACAGAAACCTACAGCTTCAACTTTGATACTTTAAACAGAAACAAGAAATCATGATTGAAAATGTAAAAAACATTCTCAGATTCATGGTCGATCAGAGATAAGAAGGACGACATATTCTGCTCTCTACAAATGTTTCTCCACTATTCATGTTCTGCATGTATTCCTCATCAGGAGCAGCTGCATCATTGTTTTAATAGGAGCTGAGATGCTGTCTCTCACGAGTGCATGTTTCTCTAAATGACTCCTGGAGAATAAAACGACTCTGAGGGGCTGAAACATGAGAGAGACTCCAGAATTAGTAAAGCCACCTTTTCTCGCACGCGCTCAGTCTGCAGCTCCACAGCACAGAGCTCCTGTCTCCAGGTAGCTCAATCATAACCAACTCACCTGCAGCGACCTGAGGGCGGAGTACAGGGCGGGAGAGGGAGCAGCTCCACGGGCATCCACCAACACCGTCAGCCCCGAAGCTAGCACCTCCTTCCTGTTCCATGAAAGAAGTGATATCAGAGGGTGGACAGCACAGAGACCTGGGTAACAACAGTAACAGAGGAGTGTACCTGAGGGTGGAGGTGTAGTAAAGGAGGAGGCGGGGCAGCTCAGTGCTGTCACAGTCCAGGTGGGACCACACGGGGCTCGTGGTGGAGACGGTAAGCAGCGCTCGCCCACCTTTGTCTCTGGTTCCTGCAGGAAGACGCAGCAACTTCATTTACACACAGAAACAATGACTCCAACTCTGAAGTTCAGTCTCTGCTCCACCTGCCCAACTTTATAAACCTCAGGCTGGAGCTTCTGACTGCCCTGATCTTAGTCTAGTCGGGTCTGAGGCCTGAAACTGGTTGGTACATGACGTTTGTGTTTTCTCACCAGGCAGACAAACAGCTCCAGACCTCAGCAGCATACTGTACAGTCTGGACTGGGAGGACTGGGTGACAGGCTGGACTACCCTTGGAACAGCTGCTGGTTGTTCTGTCGGATTCGAACCAGCAGCCAGAGCAACCTCTGACTGGGCAGGACGCAGCTCACTGCAGAGGCCTGTGAAGAGATGCCGAAATGAACCTGTGTTACTTACAGTGTACTGACACAGCAGGCCTGTGAGGCCCAGTTTTCATGTATGACACAGATAATGGACATGTTCTCACAACTAGAAATACTGTGCTGCTGGGGTTCTCTCACAGATGCAAAAAAAAGAAAGAAAGACCATTTATAGTCCAATCTGGCCATCAAGGACATTTTCATTCTGAGATTCAGCTCCGCCGGGTCATGCCTGCTAAATTTCAGGGCTGCGGTTAATGTAGTTAATGAAGAACTTTAACCGTTAACCTCAAAATGGCAAAACAGCTAAGAACCAGACAAAAGTGTCCTCACTGTCAAGGTCTCCACGTCTGAGGACACAAATACAACAGTGCACGCACGCACGCACGCACACACACACACACACACACTGCCTGAAGACTTTAAACCACGAGTGTCAAACTCCTTCACCGTCCACAAAGAGCTGAATTTGATCTCAAGCACAACCAAAATCATTCCCTTCTTCAGTTTTCAGTTTTTTGTTCACTTAAGTCAAGATGTTGTAAATAAGCTGAAACTGAAGTGACGTACGCCCCTCACCTCACTCCTTTAACATTTAACAGAAGGTATCATCTCTTTTTTTTTCTCATTTTTCTCATTTAGTGAACTCGAAGAAAAGCAGATGATAAACAGTCTGTAACATCTTAAGATAAACAACAAACTCCAGCAGCAGATCTCAGTTTTTCCACACTACTGGACAGGCATGGAGGCTTCACCTGTAGAGTTTCTAAATCCACAAAACTAGAAATGCCTTCATCTTTCATAGACTATCGCTGGCGTCACTGCAACAGGAACAGCAGGGGATTTTATTGACCAATAAAGTAATTCATAATTTCACACTTTTTTTAAAGCCATCTATTAGGTCCCACTGGATGATATAATTTTGATTTTAAATAAAGAGAGAATGTTTTCAGTTAATTCTCAGAGTCCAAGGCTTCATCAGGGTTTCACAAAGTGCAAGTCAGTCGCAGGTGGGAAACAACCCCTGTGCTGTGGGGTATAACCCACAGGGGGTGCTATAATGAAAAGCAGAAAAGTGTACAAATATTAAAAGTGTGGAAAAACTTAAGTACAATAATATAAATATAAATAAATCATGCAGCTACTAAACAAAACAAAACAAAGTTTTCATGACGTTCATGTCTGAACTAACCAAATTGACCAAACTCAAATTACAAAACAAAAAAGTTACGTGCTGATACACACAGACAACGTAGACTCCCTGACACGCACTCTCACCAAACCTAACATGAAGACAGAGGATCTCAGCAGTTCCTGTGGTTATGCTTCCTCTGCATGAGATCTATCCAGGCTTCCGTGATTTTGTTCAGTAAACAAATATATCACCTGTGCATCCTTACTCAGTATGTTACTGTCAAGTGTTGGAGCCTATAAGGCAGCGCTCAGGGCAGCAGAAACTGACCTCTTACTGTTTTAGGTATTCTGGGTGATTTGTTTATATTACGATGCACAGAGTCGTTTTTTAGTTCAAAAGCTTGAGGTCATCAAGACTCTGCTGCATCTGAACACATCGTGATAAATCTGCATATTTTACTATTTGTTAAACAACCGGAGGGATGAGACGTTCAGCTTTCTCTGAACTGAAAGACACTGCAGAGAATTCCCCTTAATGGAGCCTGGAGCGAGAGCACAAGGCACACAACTTCCTGTCTGCTCTTGGGTAACAGAGGCAGAGCAGGCCGAAAAAAAAAGTGAATGGTCCTTTAAATGATCAACGCAGTCGTGTGAAATGTGAGATTTTATAGAAAAAACTGAAAACCTGACACAGACTCGTTCACAAGCTGCTCCTGCAGCCACACAGGTGAGTTAAAACAGGAGGTGAAGTCGAGGGTAGTTTTAGTGAAAGAGATGCAAAGGAAGAACCACTCAGCCAATGAGGAGGAGGAGGATGTGATAAAGGAGGAGAAAGAGTGAGTCTGATGGTCTGTGGGAGGAAAAGCAGGAGAGGAAAATGTACTGAGGAGGAGAAACGGGTTCATGTACCTTCAGTGTGACACTCTGAAGCTCCAGCAGCCTCCTCACAGCTCCACCGCTCCTCTTCTTTTTGGACTTCCTGTCCACTGTTGGACTCCTCAGCTTTTGTCGGAAGCAAGTTTTGATGTGCTGCTGGTGTGGAGACGCAGTGCAGTGTTTTACACTCCTCCGCATTATTCTCACCAGTACTGGATTGATCAGATTCTTCTGTGGGTCCCTGAAGTGCACTGCTTTCAGAATAAAAGTCATCGCAATGTGCTTTGTTTTTAGAATAAGAGTCCCCAGGGTCAGGTGTACTTTCAGAATATGTGCTTGCTAAGTGAGAGTCTTCTGTATTATTTTCAGAAGAGCTCTGAGGTTGTGTTTCTTTTTCAGAATTAAAAGTTCCTTGATGTGTTTGCAGTGTGTTGCTTTCACAATAAGAGTCCCTGTGTTGTGTTAGATGTGTGCTGTTTTCAGAAAACAAATCCTTGATCTGCTTGTATCCTGTGCTGGGCCCTTCAGAGCATGTGTGCTGTGTCTGTTTTTCAGAATAAGAGTCCTTGTAATATGGTTCTGTTGCTGTTTTTTCAAAATAACAGCACTCAGTGTGACGCTGTTTATTTTTTTCTGAGTCAGCGTGTCGTTCTCTCGCTGTACTTTCAGAATAATAGTCCGCAAAGTGCGTTTCTGGTGCTGTGTTTTCAGAATACGAGCCCTCAGTGTCTGTTTCTTTTATGTTGCTTTCAGAATAAGAGTCTCTTGCCATCTCTTGCTTGTTATTTTCAGAATTAAAGTCACTGGAGTCTGTCTGTTTAGTGTCACTTTCAGAATAAGAGTCTTTGTAATGTGCTTCTCGTACTGTGTTTTCAGAATGAGAGTCCACCGAGTATGTTTCTAGTACTGTGTTTTCAGAATAAGAGTCCTGAATGTGTGGTTGTTTGTTATTTTCAGGATAACAGTCCTCGCAACGTGACTCTGTAGCTATGTTTTCAAAATAAGACTGCTCAGATTTACTTTGTGGTTTGTTGCTTTCAAAATAAGAGTCAACAGCGTGTGCACGCTGTGTGGCATTTTCAGGATATAAGGTTTCTGAGTCTACGTTTTTTATGTTTTCCGAATAGTCCACAGAGTGCGTTTCTGGTGCTGTGTTTTCAGAATAAGAGTGCTCAGTGTGTAGTGGTTGTTTGTTATTTTCAGGATAACAGTCCTTGCAATATGATTCTGTAGCTATTCTTTCAGAATAAGATTCCTCAGAATGTATTTGTGTTTTGCAATTTTCAAAGCAAGAGTTACTGGAGTGCGATTGCTGTGCATCACTTTCAGAATTTGAGGTTTTTACTGGTTTTATGTTTTCAGAATAAGACTCCTCGTAGTATGGTTCTGTAGTTTTGCTTTCAGAATAAGAGCCCTGCCAGTGTTTCTGTTTTGTGTTATTTTCAGAATAAGAGTCTTTATAATCTGTTTCTGTTACCGAGTCGATGGAGTGTGCTTGTTGTGTGTTATTTTTTAAATAAAAGTTTTCAGATTGCTTTTGTTGTGCGTTACTTTCAAAATAAGAGTCTTTATCTGTGTGAACCTCTCCACATCCCTTTTCTTCTTCTGTCTCTCCTCCTCTTGCATCTTCTGTCACCATTTCCTCATCCTCATTTCTTTCTTTACTTTGTTGCACAATCACAACCTGTATCTCCTCCTCGACCTCTACTTCCTCTGGGCCTTCTTCTACCTCATCTTCTCCATCTTCATTCAACTCGTCTTCTCCATCTCCCTCTGTATCTTCACTTTCAGCTTCCTCCTCATCACTTGGGAACTCTTCCTCCTTTGGCACCTCCTCTTCTTCCTCAGCAGCTGAAATTACAGCTTCCTCCTTGTTACTTTGCTCCTCCCCCCCCTCCACGCTCATTTCTGTGCAGGTTTCAGGTTTAGTGTTCAGATTTGTGCCTGTGTCAGTACCTTTTGTTTCTTCCGATTCACAGATGGATGTTCCTGTGACTTCAGGAGGGGCAGAGGAGGAGAAAGGGGTCGGGACCACAGCTTCACGGTGGTCCTGGTGGATGCTCTCTTCCATGAGCCTGCAGGTTGCATCCTCACAGGGCTGCGGGAAGTTGCTGTGTGCGTGAGCAGTGAGTGTGGAAGCAGCAGAGTGTATGTTGGTGGTTTGAGGAGTGTGTGCGGTAGCAGCAGACAGTGTGTGTGTGGTGGTATGTGTACTTGTCCTGGCTCGGTGCTGCAGGCTGATGGACTGGGTTAAAGAGCCTTTCTGTGGGGAGAAGCGAGGAAGCGGGAGCTCCGTCAGCTCCACGTACTCCCCCTCCGAGTCCTCGCCCCCGCTATTTGCTGGTGATTGGTCGGTTTTAGGCGAAGATGGGAGGTGCTTCACATCACTTGAAGAGGTTGCTTCTCTGTTGTTGTCAGATGATGTCTTGATTGCCACATCTTTGCCCTTAATGGAGGGGTCCTGGTCCTCCTTCGGAGCAGCACAGGGCCGACTGATGAATTGTGGGTAGACCAGATCCTCCCAGGGGACCCTAAAGACGTCTCCGTGGGCGGAGAGGAGGCAGCGCTCCAACCTGGATGCTCCGCGCTGCTCCCTCTCCCTGTTGACGGAGTCTAACCAGGCCATGCTAAAGAGCGACTGCAGAGCTACGCCAGACACCTCCTGCTGCTCCACATGATGGCTGCCGGCCGACTTGCTGCACAGGAGCAGGCGCGGTTTTAACGGGATGTCGCCCCTCCAGGAGGCCCTGTGTGCTCGAGGAGGGGGTGGGGCTGCAGAAGGAGAAACCAGCAGGTAGAAGTCTCCTGGACGGAGGAGGCGTGGGTCCAGATGACTGAGCTGAACGACTACCTTCTCGTGGATGCACAAAGGCCAGCCTTCATGACGAAACAGGAAACCACAGTACTGCAGCTGAGGAGAGAAGAGAGCATCCCAGTCAAGACAGAGCGTCATTAAAATCCTGGTTCTGAAGAATATCATCTGTATGGGTGCAAACTAACACCTTCTCCAAATATTGGAACAGAGCAACCACAGAGATTCAATTAAATCTGAGTAAAGTTCCCACCTGATCCCCTCAGAATCAGCTGATTTATCTCTTACAATAACTTTAATCTCTTTAAAGAAATCATGCAAAAGTTTACCTTCATTGTCAAATAACTTGCCCTAAAAGCACACGGGTATAAGTTGCCACTACATCTCTCCATGTGTAACAATGCAAAGCTAAAATCTTGCTAACTTTCAGCATCAGTATCACAGGATACATCATAGTTTTAATAGCAAAACCTGCACTAATTTAACATCTATGGCATAGAGCAGGGGTGTCCAACATGAGGAGCACAGACTCCAACCTGTCCCACTGGAGCATGTTGGAAAAGGTGAAGAAGAGGATAAATTTTGGAATTTCTTTCTTTAATGAAGCGAAATTCCTTTAACAGGTAGAAAAACACATAATTCTGAAATTGCAATGTGTAGTCAAACGTCTTTTCACTGCCACACACAAGAGATTCACTGATCCGACCCACTTAAGATGAAAGTGGGCTCCATGTGGCCCAGGTTGTAAAATCAACTGGACATCCCTGGCACGGAGGAACAGAAACGAGCACTGGAGCACGGAGGGCAGGTGGCTGGTCAAAACACTCCAACAGCTCCATTTTAAAACTTGTGAATTTCACTGTGAAATGAAGAAACCACACTGTTGTATATAACAGTCTCAACATGATGATCAAACAACTTTAGGCCCTGAAGATTTTCAAAGTTCGTGAAGGACACAGAGGATCCACGGATGATCTGTCTGCAGGTTGTTGCACCATCTCCTGTTCAGCTTGTGACAATTTTCTCTGGCGTAAGATGCCACGTCCCTTTTATTTGGTTTACTAAACTTTAGAGGGGAAACTAAAAGTTCTGCATCTTCATCCGCTATTCAGATCATGCAGTGATCCTGAGACTTCCTTTAAACCCACTCCTCTGTATTCTGAGGGCCTGTGACTTGGAACATTTTGCATAGCCTCATTAACAAAAGTGAAAAAATACAAAAAGTGAAAAAACACAAAAGCTTATTTTGAAGGGCAGGTACTGGTTGATCTGTCATTAATATTTTGTAACAAGAGAACAGTGCTTAAAAGTCCATGTTTGGCAGCTGTGGCACATCTGTATCCACTTAGGCTGCTGTAGCTGCTCAGTTAATGAGTCCCTCAAACAGTCTGACATCTTTCTGTTCATTTACAGTCAAAAGTTGCATCACGAAGAAAAACACGCAAACTAGAGAGCAGCAGAGCCTCCCCAAATCTGACGGGACGTGAACGCCCAGCAGCGAGCACGTGAGCTTTGGAGTCGAACACGTACGACAGGCAGGAACAGACACGAATATTCTGTGAGTCGTTTGATTCAGAAACAGTGATAATCTGTGCAGAGATTCCTGTCTGTTCTTGTGTTCACCATCCAAGCTGATGTAACAACAGACTACAGCAGAGGGAATCCACAACAAACAGACACTGAGCGTAAGTTAAGGACGCTTAAAGGTGTGACGAGATTACTCGGGGAAATGCAGAGATACTCACACAGGCATCCTGCTGGAGGTTTTGTAAGAACTGCTTTGCCGGCAGCAGGAAGTGGAGGAGGTAGCGGAGGCCGTCTCCTCGGTAACAGCGCTCCACAACGCTGAGGACCTGACAGAGGACAGTTGGGGATGTGGCTTGGAAGGGTGGGTAGAGGGCTGCCAGAGCCGACTGGATGCACCGGTCCAAAGATTCAGAGTCCTGCAAAGAGTATGAGACGTTTTACTTCAAAGGTAATTTATTTCAGCTGGCAAATCTAAGAGCTCTGCTACACTTTAACAGATGCCACAAATGAGAGTTTCACATTTTCAGATCCCAAAAAAAAAAATCAGACACACTACAGAAGAACCTTTAAACACACAAGGTTTCAATCTTCTTTAATCTGAGCTTCAGACGACACGATAACATCTCAACTGTGGATTGAAGTTGAGAGCTGGTAACAAATTGTCATCACCATCTGAATTTTATGCCTCTGTGCTTATCAAACAATCAATGCTGGCATGTTTTCCTGAAAGGTGGAGATTGCAAAACAGCAATGTCAAACTCACTTGTCAAACTCACTACCCTGCGTTAAGAGACGGATAATAAAACAGTTGCGCTGACGCTGAAAACAATGTGCAGGCCTAATTCTTTCCAAGTTTACTTTTACTGTGCGCTGTACAGTACAGTATCTGATGCAGACTGACTGTTTTGTTTATTTGTTAGTTTAAGGAAGTCCTCTCTGGCTCCTCTGTCCTGATTTTATCATACTGCTGATAAAATAAAAGACGTCTCTCAACCAAATCACTCTATAATGAGCCGCTCAGACCAACAAAAGGTGCTTTCATGGTATTAAAGAATAATCAGTTTCAGCTCATGTGGCCTTAATGCTGGGCTGTGTGTCACAATCAGCAGTAGAACAGCCCAAACTGCAGAGGATACAGGAGAGAACATGTGAGTGTGTGTCTGCAGAACATCCAGCTGTTGTCTTTAAAAACGCCACACCTCTGCATCACATTCCAGAACAGACAACAGCTCCTCTGTTCCCATCTGTTCAGACCGATCAAAGGGACTGATCGGATCGCCTCGGAGACCACAGCAGCTTCCTCTCCCGCTATGACCACACGTCATGCGAGTGTGCTGCACCTCCACAGTCAGCTGTCGTGTGTCCGTA
Source organism: Aulonocara stuartgranti (assembly GCF_965226115.1). Taxonomy (NCBI): domain Eukaryota; kingdom Metazoa; phylum Chordata; class Actinopteri; order Cichliformes; family Cichlidae; genus Aulonocara; species Aulonocara stuartgranti. The sequence continues at coordinate 3,353,353 of NC_138939.1, read as the reverse complement.
AAGCTGCTCTCACACTCATGTGCTTCCAATTGACACATTTGATTAATGTTTAAGGCCAAGCACAGAAGGCAGGCCCTGGAGGTGTGGCTGGGAGGCCCCGTCTGCAGCGGTAACTGGATCCACTGGTCTGGAAGTAGCGGCGACTGGTCAGGTAAAAATATCCGCACCCCGTCTGGCTCCAGACAGCCCTCTGAGGTGCGTGCGTCCATGCCTCCTCTTTAATTCAACATGTCTAACATTCCAGGCAGAAGCACACTGACTGGCAGCTCCACCCTCAGCGTCGGCTTCACTCACACAGACAAATAAGCTCAGTTTTCCTCCTTTTCCTGTCGTTAACGATCCAGGAGCAGCAGGTCGCCGCTGTGCAGCACCTGAGAAGCACCTGCAGCTACAAACCAGCAAGGAAGCGATAAGAAAATCTAATTTTCAACCAACTCTTCACCGTGAAGAGGAAGTAACACAACAGAGACCATTAAAGATCTGCAGTGGACAGTTATCGGCATTCAGTTTTAAATATTAAAAAAGAAAACCCTTTTCATATTTTCCTGTGTTTTTAGCACCGCCAGGAAGGACGTTTCTATGGAAATAAAGGTGACGCTAACACAGCTCAACACACCAACACACCAGGGTAAAGTGTGGTGGGATGGAGTGCCAAGTGTCAGAAAAATAAAGGAAAAAGAGGTTTTGGCATGAGTTGAATGAAACCTGCCACGGCCTCTCTTTTTTTTTCTTCTTTTAATTGTTTCATGTCAAATGTCTTGCTTTCATAGTCGCTGGAAACCAGGATTGTAACCAAGATTACATTTTGATGAATTGCACAACTATACAGAACTATGCACAGCGTCACTGGAGAGTGGTTTGGGGTGGAGCGCGTTCTTGAATGAACAGTGTAATAGTTCCAGATAGCTGAAATGCCCATCCCTGATAATTAACTGTATTTATAATGAAGTTAAAAACAGGTTTACCAAGTGCTTTACAGCTATACATCCAAGCAAAGTTAAACAAACGCAGCACATTATAAAACAGAAAATACAGAAACTCAGTAATCGAGACTGATACATAACTTGTCGTAAAATACATAAAAAGCTGTTTTATAAGCTTTAAAAGTGGATACGAGGGCAGCTCGTGTGATTATCAGCTGAAGCTTGAAGTGGAGTCTGTCTGTCGCCTGGCCTTCGGGACCAAAGGCAACAGCTGGTCCGAGTCTACAAGGAGGCATGCGAGTTTAATATAAGACTGGGGTTGGGCAACTAATTTTAATGTCATGAGCGATTTTGGCATCCGATGGTTATGAAAACAAGATAATTGCTACAAAAGCTCTCCCTCTCCGGTTTATTTTTGGCATTTTAAGTCTTTATTTGACAGCATTGTGTAGCGAGAGGAAGATACAGAGAGAGGGGGAGGGGCAGCCCGGTGCTGCCCAAGTCCAGTCCAAACCCACGTCCAAAACCATCCTCACCTCCATCCATCCTTATCCTGTCTGAGCAGGACGTTCCAGATATCTCCTCCCAATAATGTTTTCCAGTTCTTCCCAGGGCATCCAAGTTGCTCCCAGACTAGACAAGATATGTAATCTCTCATGAATTGAAGGTCAATCCCGTTGTTTACTCCCAGTTGGGGTTGTTTGGAAAATTTAAGGCTGAGCTCAGTTTGGCTGCTTTTGTCCACCACAGCTCACGAGCACAGTTGAAGGCCGGAACAAAGATCAACTGGCTCCACTTTCTCTTCCCCACAACAGTCTGGTACAATGCCTCATGCTACCTCTACTTACCCATGTCATGCTCCACCATCTCTAGAGATATCTGCACTCCCTTGGTTGGTGCAGCAACGTTCCTCGATTCCCAGAAGGAGCAATCCACCATTTTCCAAGAGAGAAATGTGGCCTCTGACTGAGAGGTGCTGACCCTTATAGCAGTCACTTCTCACTTTGCTACAAACCGCCACATTGCAAGATCAAAGTCACATCCTGATGAACACGTCTTTCATTCACATTTCACTTAAAGTTCTAAATGCTTCGTGTAAAACACGTTCTTAAGTGAAAGCTGCTTCTTGTTTAAGTTTGTGAATACTCAGATTCAAGTACTGACCCAAATAAGCGCATGACTCCTGCTGTAATCAAGCAGTTTTAACATAAATCAGTTGAGATCGTCTCTGGTAGCAGTGCAGGGAGGGGGAAAATGGGAGACATGCTCGCCGTTCTCAGCTGCACACTTCGGCACATTCTGTTGATGATTTCTGGGACCGTTACAGAAATCCAGATCACTGCAGATAACAGCATGACAGAGTTTGTGCATCATCCATGGTCTCTGTGATAAAGGACGCCTTCAGTGTGTCTTCATACTAAACTGATACCATCAGTCACACCGAGTTGCGAAAGAAAATCTACCTTCATTTGTCCTCCAGAGGGCAGAACTCACGAGGCAGGTGCCTTCAGGCGCCAGCATTAAACGACTGGAGACTTACAGGTGACAGTTGTTTAAGTCACAAAAGCTTATGTCATGATTTTTAATGCACCAGCATCTTTTTCTATTGAATGTAAGCACAACATCGGCAGTGAACTCAAGTCCAAGTTCAGTTTAAAGACAACCAGTGTTGACTAAATCATGGATATAATCCTGACAACATAGGTTATTCCTAATTTGCTAATAAATTCATAATAGTTTAATCAGAAAGATGTAAAAACTACAAATATGACAGAATGTGTAACTGAGTGTTTGTGTTTTCTTTTTCACAGCGCAGACAGATGGTGATGTAAGACAGCACCACGATCAACATCAGAGTCTTATTTATCTGCTGTATGAGTCTCAGATGCAGAGATTACGTCACTGCATCACAGCAAAAAAATAAATAAATAAAATAAATTGAACATTATTTTCTGTTTTTCTAAGCAGCTTCTTTAGCGTTTAAATTCTCCTTATTTGACTTTGTCCTGACTGTAAAGTTTGACGCTTCTGTTTATCGCTGTATTTGCGCCGTATTCAAAGCGCCCACAGACCTGTTGAACTGACCCTGCGGTGATGTCACTAACAGTTTCCAGTTGTGTCGTCCTGCTCAGCCAGCGTTCCCCTTCAGCCTCGGCTGAATATTCTGGATGTGAATCAGGCGACAACTGGCAGCCAAATGCAACACTGAGGCCAATATTAGCAGCAGGATATCAGATGACAGCTGGTGCAGGGGGACAGGGGACCGGGGGGGGATTTTTGTGCTGCTGAAAAGCACCGCGGCAGGTTGTGGACGATCATGAGTTTAAAGTGCTGATGCAAACAGAGACCGATCGTAAACACAGCAGCGCTCCAAAAGTTACAACCGGAGTGAAAATAAATGGGCACTGATGGACGTCTCTGCTGACGTGACACTGACACAAAGCTGGCAGCTTCATCAACGACAGAAATTTACAGATTCATCGCTGCACCGCCAAACTTCAGATCGTTTTGTAAACCGTGGACAGTTCGTATTTACTACATTCATATCTTATACTGTCTATGGCCTACAAGTAAGAAAGCACTGTGAAAATACAGCATGCATATGTAAGAGCTATTTGAAAATGTGAAATATAGACATTCTTAACTCATCATAATAAGGCCAGTATGTTAACGTATGTTTAGATCATCTTCTCTGAGGTGCGATGAGCTAATGGTCTCTCCTTTTCTGCATTAGGACTCTTAATATGCATTAATACGTGTTTCAAGAACCAGAAAACCTCAGTGACACAGTCCAGGAGGAGTAAACCCATTAAACATACTTCACATCTTTTATGTTGCGGATATAAACTGTAAACCTACTCTGTTGTGTAACGGCATGAAAAGACTGTAGGAATCACGATGTATATAAAAGCGAGGATTACAGTATTAAGACTGCAGCTCAGGCTTGCTTTGAGAGGGTGAGGAGGATGATGGGAGGGGGCCGCATCAAAGCAGGCTGAGAGAGGTTCCCATGGGAGAAAGAGAGAGGCCACCCACTCTGAATAATAACTTCATTATCCTCAACACACCAGAGTCCTGTGATAAAAACACTGCTTTTACTTTCATTCAGATTTACAGAGTTTCAGTCAGTTCGGCCTCTAATCCGGAGTGCAGCAACAGAAGAGTCTCACTCCTGAGATCACTTCACAACGTAAACACACCAATTAGGAGGAGGTCAGAGGTCAAACCAGTGGGTTTAAGCTCCTTCCTGTGTTGCGCCTCAGGCTGAGCAGTGATATGGATTCAGTGTCAGTGTGAAGAAACAGAAAAACAAGCAGAAATATTGGAGGTCAAAGCCTAAAATAATTGGGCCGACGTGGGACTGAAAGTGAAATTCTGGAGTTTAAGACAAGATTTAAACAAATCGTTTGCCGTCTGACTCACGAGCTCCAGGTGTGTAGGAACAGTGGAGAGATCAAACAGGCAAAGTAAACAGAGATAACTCTGTTACTGAGCTTACTGTACTGAGATTATTTTGGTATTGTGAACCGGAACGGGAGGGACCAGACAAACCTGATCAGCATACCTCATGCGTTTCACCACCCCTTTGGATAACACCACGCTACCAAGACAGAGGACAGTGTGTCTGTACAACAGAGACCACGACCAGCTGGAACTGGAGTCCAAAGCTGGTCGCATGAAGAAAAACCACAGGAGCTCTATTACTGCAGATATAGGAACTGAAGGAAAGACATCAACTACCAGGCATCATTTTACTGACAACCAGCCAATCGCTGGGCTTCACGTTCTTTATAGAGCACACTATAAGTCACTATAAATAACCCACTGTCAATGGCAACAGCATGTAAGCAAGCCAGTAAACATAAACCTGCAGGCAATATGTGGACCAATAAGGAATATTTACACTTAACCAATCATGTGATGCCCCCTCAAGTTTAACAGCTTGTTAGTGACCAAACAGAGTAAGGGAAAAACGATGAGTGGATAGTCTGGTGACCTGTTCAGAGCATGCCCTGCCTCTCACAGTGTGACAGCCCTGAACATATGGCAACAATGGCTGGATGGATAAATATTACACCTACATTATTGTATGCTTAATGTTAAGCAGCTATCTGCAACCAGATGGTCCACGGTTGTTGGGAAATGCCAAAAATCTGTTATTCTCGGTCTGATCTCTTGTTAACAGTATTAGAGTGATATCTCTGATACAAGTAGTGGAAATTAGCTTTCTCCGAAAGGTGGATGGGCTCTGCCTTAGCGATCGGGTGAGCAGTTCAGTCATTCGGGAGGCGTTCAGGGAAGGGCCACCACTCCTCCACATCAAAAGGAGAGGACTAAGCCCGTCACCTCCTGGGTAAGGTGTTCCGGCCAGGCATGTGCTGCCAGTAGGAAGCCCCGGAGTGAAACCAAGGCAATTTGGAGAGCTAACATTTATAGGCTGGCCTCGGAAAGGCTCAACGTTATCGTTAGAAGGAGATGGTGAGATGGAAGTCTGGGCTTCCCTACTGCCCCCACGACCTGACTTTAGATAAGAGGAAGAAAATGGCGGGATGATTTATTGTTTTAGATTTGAACTTTTATTGAAATGGTTGGCATGAACTTTTGAACAGCCTGCATCATTCTCAGTGCACAGCACAAAGCACCATACTTTTCCGTCGCAATGTTTTAGTTTTTCAGATGTTAATTTAACACATTTTAATAATACGTCAACATCTTTTGTTGTAACATGTTTTCAAATCATTTTTAACATTTACGACTGCTCGTCATCTGTCTGGACTATAATGTTGATAATGCACAATGTGAGGTGCCGCACAGTTAAGCAGCATGATTCATTATTGAAAAATGTGTTAAATATAGGGCTGCCACAAACGATTATTTTGATAGTCGACTAGTCACCAATTATTTTTGCGATTAGTCGACTAATCAGATCATCATCCATTGAACGTAAAACTGGCTTATTGCACCAGCAGCATCTGCTCTTATATAACTATCATTAGCTTACAGCTTTAAGTGTTTAAGGTATGTTTCTAATTACTGGTTGCTAGAGCTGGGCGATATGAGATTTTTTCATATCACGATATGTTTTTTTCATTTCAGGCGATAACGATATCTATCATGATATAAGCCAAATAACTATATTTGTAAGATTTAAATGTGCTGTTGCTCACAAGTAAAATGTGAAATAATCAGCAGCTTGTTTTTATTTAAATATTTATTTCCCATAATAAGTTCAACAGGGTAGATGTACTTAAGGAACATGAGACTTTTTCAGATAAATAAAGGCAAATATTGCAAACTACACAAAAGGCAGCCGCTAAAGCGTTTAAGTTTCAAAATAGAACAAACGAAACAGACTAAATTGTCAATTCCACTTAGAAACAAAATATTAATTCTAAAAATAAATCTTAGTTTGTTTTACAGAAGAACAGACAAAACTGACTAACTTTTGTCAATATCAAATAAACTGAGAACTAAAAGGAAATTCTCAATCTCTCCTTGTTGTATAGCTGAGCTTTTCAAACAGTTTTAACAGTTACTTTAGTCTGACAAAAGCCGAATGACGAATTAGCGCTTCCAGTCAGAGACTGAGGCTACGTCCACACGTACACGGGTATTTTTGAAAACTGAGATTTTCCGTTTTCGTTTTAAAAAATAATCCCGTCCACACATAAAGGCAGAAATGAAGGAAAACGCTGCTATGAACATGCCAAAGCAGCAGGTGGCGCTAGATTCCTAACTGTGCGGAAATGTTGGCCAATCAGAAGTCTAGAAGCCTCGGTGGGAAAAAGTAAACAAAGCTGGGGCATAGAAGCAGAACCGAGTCGTATGTGTGGACGGACAGTAACTGTGTGTATATGTAAGCATTTAAACACTGCAGAGAGTAGAATTAACAGTATTGTAGAAATTCATTTCACCGAAACAATAACGTGGCGCACAGTGTGACGCATGCACCAGTTTATTGTATTTCCAGACTTGCTTTCGGCACAATTTACAGTGCACGCTACTCTGTTTTTTGTCAGACTTGAAATAGCCGAAATACCTTCACACTACGGAACTTCTATGGCTCTTCCGTTCGACAATCTCTCCGGCGTTGGAGCCATCATCTGTTTTCTCTTCGGTCACGCTCGGTTGATTTTTCTAGTCGGCACACTCATTTCCTCCATTACCCGCTGGCTGCTTCCCAAACAAACACACGTGCGGCTTGGCACTTGTGCTGTACGTAACAAGTCACGTGACGTGACGCTGCGGCTGTGATTGGTTCGGCTCTGCGCTACTTAATTTGGATTGGCTGACCTTTTTTTTTTTTTTTTTTTTTTTAAGAGGACAAGAGCGGCGAGGTCTATCGCGATAGCTTAATTTCTCTATCGAGTAAAAGTTATATCGCGATACATATCGTTATCGTTCTATCGCCCAGCTCTACTGGTTGCTGTGAGACTTTTTTCTGTAGCTACTTCATACTATATTTGAAATGTCCATTCAACCATCACGTTATGCTTTGCTCTCATTCTTCAGATGTTACTCTTTCAGTTTCACTGTTGCTGTCAGTACTTGGTGCCATTTTTAAATGAGCATGTGGATGGAAGAGAAAAGGGCTCCTGTTTAATAATCAGGATGGAGCCTCTGAGATAAACTAATGTAATATCTCAGGTTCAGCTGGTTTTATGAATAGTTAGTGGCAGCCCGTGTCTCCCCTGAGGGTCATGATTCATCCTTCCAACTGTTCGGCTGACTGCTCAGCGGCAAACCAGTTCCTGTTGGGTGTGGAGGAGGAGGAGTCAGCGGCGTGCTGAAACTGTTCACATGTTTAAACAGCCCAGCCACAAAAGGGGGTCACGGTTCCACAAAGCAGAGGTCATGACTGTTTTAGTTACCAATCATGGTAACATGGCATGGGGAGGGAGGAGCTATATAGGCGAGGGACCCACAGGACATATGACCTTTTAACCCCCCCGTTCCAGAGACGTGAACAGTGACAGGCCAGCTGTCAGCTAAAGGAAAAGTAGAGATTTCTGACGGCACAGACCAATTCAACCAGCGACGGAGACCCGCTCAATCCAGATACTGAAAAAGCTGTACCTCATACCAGGCTCAGTCTGTCCAATCAAGGCAGTGATTGAGTAAAACACCCGATTAAGAAAACTGACCTCAAAGGTATCTTTAATGCTAGAGATTTTTCCCTTTCTCCTACATTTCCTTGCAGGGAAAAGCCTGATATGCACTTCTATTGGTCAAAGTCAGCCACATGTGAGGGGCGCAGAAAGGGAACATTGTGATGTTGATATATAAGAAAGCACGAGGTCTCTTAAGTCCTGCTTGCATCAAACAATGTTTTGTGCCACAATAATAAAGTCTATGAAATGATAATAAAAGGATGAAGTGATGTGCGCAGAGGGAAGTAATTATTTAATCCCTGTTGAATTTGTGAGTTTGTTCACTTACAAACTGAGTGAAGGTAACAACTGTTGCTCTCATTTTTTGGACATGGAACAAATAAAATGACCGTCAGTTGCCCTTAGTCTGGAGTATGGCTGGGCTATATCATACCGTTCACGGTAATACCGTTATAACGTTAGGCAACGATAAGAAAATGAAATATCGCGATAGAATATGGGTAAAACACGCATGCGCGGTGCCTTTGTTTTCATACGCACATGGCGGAAAAAGCATGGCGGTGACGCAGAATGAGAAGGGCGAAAGTGGACGGTTGTATGAAACGGATGAACCAGAACTGGTTTGTAAAAATGCTGCAACTTCAGTGGTGTGGAACTGGTTTGGCGTTCGTCCGTCAGATATGCACCAAAGCACTATTTTTGGTAGCACATGCTAGCGGGCCGTCGTTATTACCGTGTTTTTCGGAAAATAAGGCACACTTAAAATCAATCCTTTGATTTTCTGAAAAAAAATCGACAGTGCCCCTTCCCGTGTGCCTTATGTATGAATTCTGGTTGTGCTTACTGACCTCGAATCTTACGTGGTACACAGCGCTCAGAAATCTGTCAAAACTGTACGTGTTGGCCTCCTTCACTGCATGCAAACAACACTCTGCACATAAAATAAAAAGATCCATATTCTCATATCTGCAGCTGTATTTGCACAAGACCACAGTTCAACAACAGCCTCATGCCACTCACATATTTATATCCATTTGATGTGGCTCCCTTACTCCGGACGAACACTATGAAACCTTCAGTGCAGATGGTTTCTGCAGAAACACACAGCCAACAGTTGATCACAACAAAAACACCCACACCACAGACACACACACGTCTGGCAGTTCATGTTGCCGATTGTGGCTGGGAGATAAAAATCAGATGCTATTTTCCTTCTCCTCTGTTGCGCTGCTGCGATGCGGCTAACCACAGGCGGCCCACCCTGATACAAAACACGCTGCTTTTGAAATCAGTGACGATCCTTAACAGAAAAACACCTCGACACGGTAAACTAGACAGATGTTTGATTGTCCCACAGGGATGTGCAGCCTCTGTCACTGTGGCTCCACATCCCTCATCACAGCACAGCGTCAGAGGTCTGTGAAGCCTTTTCAACAGCTTCATGTTATCTGATGACCTCTGGTGAAATGTGGAAATTACAAATGCAGACAACCTCTGTTTCCTTAACGATTACAAATCTAACAGGGCCTGCGGGTCACACAAGTCCCGTGTGAAAATAATAAAGCATGTCTGCATCGGGAAGCTCCACGGTGTCGTTTTTCATCTCCTGCTCCATTCATCAATATTTCCTTTAACCACAAACTGCCTTTTTCTCATTCAGAGACTTGTTTCTGTTTGCTGTGACCTGTTGCAGCTTGTTTAAAGTAGAAGACAATTAAAGTCTCCTCTGCCTGATTGTATCAGACAGATGAGACTTTAATTGTCTAATCTGCAAATGATGAGCAAGAATGAACAGAATGAGCATGCCTTTATTCTGAAAATCCCAGCTGTAAACTCATCATGAGAGGAAAACATGACAGATGAGACGACGTACCAGGCAGCGATCCACAGATAATAGGAAAGGAATGCTACAGATGCACATCCACAATCACACAGAGGAAATCAAAGCCCTCAGCCTCAGGCTCGGAGTCTGCTCAGGTATTCAAAGTCACCATCTAATTGGTAAAATGCCACTTGGTTACCACAGGTGAATATTTTAATCAACAGTGACTATTTGAATTATTTGATGGGATTTTCTGACAGCTATAATAAGGCTTGCTGTGTGGTGCAGACAGTCACACATATCAGACATCACAAGCTGAAACTTCTCTCAACACCTGTTAGCACTGCAAACAGATCTCACACCTGGGAAGAAGTTTTCCAGTTGGTCTGTTTCCAGTGACCTGGAACTCTGTTTTTACCTTCCATGCACTCAAAAAGCACGAAAGGTAAAAACACAAACGGAAATGCTGTTATGCAAGTGGATATGGGACCACCAGCCTAGAGTTTAACTCATACGCTCTGGACACCATTCAGGAAGGCTCCGTTTCAACATTTTGATCTCAATGGAGGAAAAAATAAAACTAGAGAACCGATACCAAGTCATGGAACCAAGCTGATTCTACTGCATGCCTTAGATTATCAGCTCTGTCAGCACTGGCAAGTTTTGTTTACTTTCCTCCACAGTTGTGCATTGCAAAATAATGATGTCATGAGCATATGCATTCATAGTTAAGCCTACCTGGTAATCCGTTTCCTCGCTGCCTTCAGACAGAGAATAATACACCTGCACTGACACTTTAAACCTGCACAGGGCTACTTTTTACCCATAGAAAATTAATTAGAGAAATCAATTACGGGATTGTGGTATCAATAAAATCTCATCAATCTTCTTTCTTGTGATTGTAGCACAAAGGAAGAGAAAAGAAGAAGAGGAAGACCTCAGGTTGTTCTCTGATGAAGCTGCAACTTAAAACTGACAGTCACAATCTGCCACAATAATAATAGCATAAAATGTCACAACAAAGTGACCGTGATGATCCCTCAGGTCAGACGCTGTCAGATTCATGGGAGGCAAACATGTCTGAAAGGGCCTTGTAATGAAATGCAGATTATCAGGAAATGTCTTCAGTTTGACTCTTCAGAACTAAAAGTGTGTTTGTATTGTAGTATACATTATTTAACTAGAGAAGAAGAAACAAAACTCAGACTAACAAAGCCTGAGCAACAAAACTAAACTGGAAGCAGCAAAGACGTGATATAAAATCAGCTAAAGTCAGCGAGGTCCTCGGCTTCAAAGCAAACACTCCTTTCACTTTGCTTTCACACTGCCTGTGGTCTTTGTTTCTGCCTCCTGTGGAGTGTTTTCACAGGAGTTCACACCTTCATGAGGCCAGGCAGCAGCTGAGCCACCATCCATCCCACATGAACACAAACCTTTCTCAAACCTGAAGGGGAACAAAAACGTCTCCGCGTCCGGCGCCACAGCGCTCAGACCGATAGCGTAGAGCCGTGACCTTGACACACAGAGTTTCTAAAACATGAGATTAGATTTGCAAGTTTCTCACAGCGAAGAGCTGACAGGCTGCTCAATAAGCTGAGCTCAGCTGGCTGAGTGGGGAGGACAAAAAGCCCAACTTCAAGGCCCTTTATAGGGGAAAGAGGTAATGGCCGGTCCCTGTGGGACACGATTTGATTTAAGGGCCGAGCTAAACCCAGACCATTGAGAGGATCAGAGGGGCTGCAGGGGTACTCGACGGGGGAAAGTCTAAAGCAAGAAACATCTTCTCCTCAAGAGGAGAAAATCAAAAAGCCAGAAAAACAGTGAGCTGTCCCAAGTACCTGCACACAGTCAGAGCGAAATATTTCAGTTCATCTTCAAACTCAGCCTGAGGTGACTTTTAACAACAGAAGCTGGTCTAGGATCTGGTGTGGACAACCGCATGAAACCTCATGGTTCATCTGTGTATCACATTACAAAACCCCAGTATCCCACATCAAAGGTGTTCCTCATGTTTGCTTCACATGCTAATTATTACTGCAGCAAACTGAGCCAAAACTGAAGCTCAACCTGCAGCATGATGAACACTGCTGCACCCTTAAACCCCAAACTACAGACAGGACATGAAGGAAGTCTGTCTGCAGGATGGGGCGGCTTACGTTCAAGTGGCAGCAGGTAGGACTGTAAACAGAAACAATGCAGATTAATTGAAAGCCTCTCTCTGATGCGCCGACAATATGTTTTCCCTCAAACGACCTTCAGTGAATTCTGAATGTGTTTCAACTCCAGTGCAGAGAAGCAGCAGATTTCTGAACTCCATTAATCTGCTACTGCAGATTTCTGCAGGTGCTTCCACCATCTTTGACTTTGTTAACTCAAAGATGCCTGCAACAAGCTGCCAACAGTTCTTCATAACACATTGACCCAAAACGGTTTCAGCCACATCTGTCCATCTTAAAGACAAATTATCACCTAGTCATAATTCTGTCACCTCAAAGGTAAAAAGTCACCAAACAAGTCCACAGATACATAATCTGAGTGGATTTAACCTGATATAACAGAGAAGAAACATATTAACAAAAAAAAAAAAACAACACAAAAGGGGTTTTTTTCTTTTGTAAATAACTTCACTGAACACAAGAATCCTCGACAAACCAGCTGGTTTAAATAAAGTCATGTAAGGAGTGGGTCTAGGACAGCCGTGAGACGTTTGCGCTCAGCATTAAAGCTGCAGCTACTGTAAATACCACCATAAACGCCTTCATGTGGGCTGTTTAAAGTTGCCCAGTTACAGACCAGAAAAGCAGTCATGCTCACTTTATCGCCTTCTGTTTACATTAAATTGGCGGAGGACTCAACTGATGCACCGATTGTAACTCCAACTCCTACGTTTACCTCTGTGCATGCTGCAGACTCATCTCTGCCTCAGCACTGTTATTCATCATTATACATACATAACATTATTATGACTGATTACATCTGTAATGCAGTTGAAGTCTGATTACACCAGTCTGACATTTATAAAAACAGGTTGTAAAAAGTCATTAAAAAGAAGTTTAAAAAGTTTGATACTTGATATACATTATCAAGTATCAAACATACATTCAATTTACCATTTAATTTTTTCTTAAAAGAAATTCCAACACATAGGATCCATATGAAAAAAAACAAAAAAACAAAACAAAAAACACCTACGATCATTCATAAGTGATAGCGAATATGAGACACAGGCCTAGAATCACCAGCTGCAGTCCAAAGTGGTGGAGTTGGAGTCTGTCAGGATGATCAGCATCCTCTCTGGGCAGCTGAATGATATCATGAACTGCCACGACAGCAACCTGCCACAGAGCCTTTAGAGAAAATGCACGACAAGAAAAAGCTGGGACCGGCTGCTCAGCTGTGACTGAACTTTTTAATCAAGTGTTGTTTGGATCCTGCATGATGAATGAAGATAATAAGATGAAGACAAAAATGCTAAAACGAGTAGGGAATTATAGTGCAGTGGACCACCCATGTAAAGTTTGTAAGTGGAAAACAATGAAATGGATCTAATATCCCACATGAGGGACCCTGAAGCTCTCTGCATGTGTGGCAGGATTCACCTCACACTGAAGTAGGTCAGAGAATTTATTGGCCTGGGGGGGAATCTTATTTTACGGGTGTTATATTCAGGTAGCGTGTTCTTCGGTGGAGGGGTGTTTTCCCAGACGGAGTTGAGGGTGAAGGGAGGGGGAAGAGGCTTCATGTTTCAGGCAGGCTGGGGCAGGAAGATGACAGGGTGCTGAGGTACGGTGAGGACCTGCAGGAACACTGGCTCTTTGTGCTGCCTCCTCCGAAGCGCATCGCCGCGGGTCCATCCCAACAACGCAGCACTCAACACCGCGGACGACGACCACTTCCTATCGCTGACGAGTCCCAAGAGATAAAAACATTTCCGGCTGAGCTGCAGCCTGCAGGTTCAAAGGCTGAGCTTTTTTCCTCTGACATCTGACCCGAGAGGCAGCGTGAAAAACAGCTTCCATCAGGCGGTGAAGTGAAGCCCACTGGGTCAGTGTGTTAAACCCGATACGCAAGATGAGCAGCCCGCTCATGGAAACCTCTTCCATCAAATCCTGTTTACTGGAAGCGGATTTCTTTAACCGTTTTAAGAAGTATTACCAAATCTCATGTCATGAAATCTTTTTTTTCTTTTTTTTTTCTTTTTTTTTTAAAAAATCACCCAAACTAATTATCTTGAATTACACTGAGGCTTATCTGTGACATGTTTGTTGTAAGAATGTCAACGATCCATGACCACACCTTGTTTTCTGTCTGTAACCTCCATCAGTGCGAGTCCATTATCTGAGTGCCTCAAACATTCCTGCAGAGCTTCAAGGCTCTGTAAATCAGAGGCGCTTGGGCTTGTCAAGGGTCTGCTGGGTAAAAAGACGGTGTCGCAGGAAGAGCCTGAACACAGCCGCTGATCTTTATATCTCAATTTAACCCGTGTGAGGTCCAAGGCATCAATGACGAGGAGTAACCCTAACCCCACTGTTTGAGAAAAATAAAAAGGCTTTTGGGGAAAAACTGAAATAATTTTTAGTGTGTGTGTTAACTAGGGCTGCCACGATTAGTCGACTAGTCACAATTATGTCGACTATTAAAATCGTCGATGACTAATTTAATAGTCGACGCATCGTTTGAAGCTTTGTAAGATCACAAAGGACGCAGGAATGAGTAGTAGGATTTAAGAGTGTAATAACGGACTGAAACAGAAGATGGCAGCACTGCATGTACAAGGATGCCAGCTGCCGTTAAACCCCGAAGAAGAAGAAGCTGTGTCCCAGAATTCATAGCGCAGCCCAGCGCAGTTGTCAACAATGGCGGCAGCTAGTTAGTTTTAACTTTACTCTTATTATTCTTTCTTGGTCACAATATAAACGTTTAACATATGTTCAGGCGAGAATGTAGCTGTGTAAACCTCAAATATCTGCTCAGTTTATCAGGACACCACATATTTTCAAAAGCGCTCCGACGTTTTCGGAGACGTCTGTTACCCACTAGCTCGTTAGCTAGGCGGGGGCAAGGCTAACTAGAGCCGTGAGAACACGGACTCCCGGCAAACAGTTTTCAAACCCACCGCCGTCTTTCGCTAGTCAGGTTAAACATATATGAGTCACTTAGATAACTTAAAAATGTTATTGTTTGGCTTTCTTTAGTATTTTATTTGTTCCTGAGTAAATCGGTTTGGCTGAGATTAAAGTTATAGTTTTTGCACAGCTAAAACTGTCAAGCAGACAGCTGATTATCAGAAGTGTGAGACGCTGGAGAATATACTCCGGTGTCCTGTTATATTTTAGAAAGCAAGGAGTTTATTAAACTTCACCGAAACAATCTGCAAATTTCATTAAAAATTAATAAACTACCATCTTGTCTTTATTTTTAGTTAGCACATACCTTGAACACTTAAAGCTGTAAGCTAATGATAGTTATATAAGACCAGATGCTGCTGGTGCAATAAGCTGTACGCTGTACGTCCAATGGATGATGATCTGATTAGTCGACTAATCGCAAAAATAATCGGTGACTAGTCGACTATCAAAATAATCGTTTGTGGCAGCCCTAGTGTTAACGGGAACTTTTTCTTTTTTTGCCCCAAATGCTGGGTTGGTTTTCGGGGTTTGGATCAGGGGGTACTGAGCCCTCACCTTAAATCCAGTTAAATAAACACAGCTTATTCCACAGTTGCTCTGAGGAAAAGAGTACATTTATCTCTATCCTAACATCACGTGCAGACCGGCAGAGGTTATGTCAGGCTGTGTGTTGCTTCTGGCACTGTCAGAGCAGCAGTTTGTCAGATGAAAGCTGTGATGTGCTGAGATTAAATGTTTTTATCTTACAGAATAAAAATAATCAATGCAGGAATGTGTTGAATAATGTTAGGCGTTTCTGCTTATTTAATAGGCTGTTTATGGAGATGATGATAAGTGCGCATCACCAAAATCTCAAACACTGATTCGCATCACAGCATAGTGCCATTTGGGTCATCCCAGCAGGGGGTTGATCTGCTAATCACAGAGAGAGGACTGCAGGCCAGGGAGAAAGCAAACTGCTATAAACCCGGTTAGAAACGGGTCATTCATGAGGGACGTTACAGACCAGTATGATGAAACATGATGGCATAACATCACAGTCTGAGTCAGCTGCTGGGGTGAGGACAACTTCAGTTCAGAGACAGGAACACGGAGCAAAACATCTGGAAAACTGACCAAAGATGGCTGTGCTGCGACTGTAGTGTAATTGAAGTGTTTTCTGAGTGATTTTCTGCTTTAAAAACAGTTGAGCAGGACAACCTCCTGTCTGGTGGACTCCTGGTTCTAACTCCTGCAGAACCTTTATGGTTCCCCAACATGCCTGAGCACGTGTTCTTCAGCCTCGCAATATTTCACCTTTGTGTCAAACACACCCAATCACACTCCTCCATGGCAACAACATTTCATCTCTGCTCAGGTGTGTGTGTGATTCAGCCTCCAAAATGTGACTCACTGAAACAACAGCCACACACTTATTTATCTCCATTGTTACCAAGTTGCACTGTGGCAATCGGAGCAGACTGGACATGAGATCCAGGGCCTTATTTTCAAGCCTTCTGGTCATGAAGAGTGACCAATCAGGGCTTTTACTGGATTAAAATGGACCTTTGAAGGGTGACTTATTACGACTGGTCCACATACAGCCAAGGCTGTGTCACATTACCTCACAGAAATCTGTGTATTTTTAGATATTTTCATTTAAAATAAATAAAAATCATTTATTTATTTTATATATATATATATATATATATATATATATATATATATATATATATTAAATAAAAATTTTATTATTTTTATTTAATCCTCAGGTAAAATAGTAGGAAAAGGGGCAAGACCTCCAGCGGAAGCCAACATTTCTGAAGTCTAACAATGAAGCACTGAAAGCCCGCAAAGCATTTCAGTCCATAATAAATCACGATCATCAATTTTGAGTTAATCCAAGCTTCGACAGATGACATTTTACTCAGCAGCTTCTCCTCTAAGACTTACAAACCACAAACAAATCCCAGTGAACCTGATATAAAGCCACTGAATTATAATGTGATTGGAGGAGGAACCCTGCATTCATGCAGACAAGCTTTTAACACCTTTTTTAACACCACTTCATTTACTTCACTGCTGCAGGAAAGCAGGAAGCTCTTAACTCCCTGAAAGAAAGGACTTCTTTAACGTGAAAGTCTTCAGGTTTTGATAAACTAAACTTTTTTACCCTCTGACTTTTGTTCCAGGCATTTTGTTCAGGCAAAGCGATCTGTTTATTACACTTTAATAAAACTGGAAAAACAGGAATGTTGTACAATTTTCTGGCCAGCAGTGAGAAACCTCACAGTGTACAGTGTAATAAGAGCTCACGGGAAAGACAGAGATATCTGTGGCAAACAGTTTTGTGTTGTTACACTTCTTTTCTTTTTACACTTCCCAGGCACTGGGATGTACTGCAGGGAGGGACGCTGCTGTGGCTCTTTGGGAACAAACTGAAGGTCAAACCAACACTGTGAACTTTCACTAAAACTTTGTCTCGCCTTCTTCTGAGTGTGATAAAATGTGCTCCTCGGGTCTGATGTTAGTTAATGAGCCCAGAGTGAACTAAACTACAAAAACACTACAGGTACAAATTTAAGTGTTCTACCATAAAATAAATGATAACCACTCTTCTGTTCACCCCCATATTAAAGCCATCTTTACACACAGACTACAACGTTTCTATAGCATGACACAAACAGGCAGTCAGTTAAATCCATTACGAGGCAGAGATGTTTTTGTGCCATTGCTATCCTGATGTTAGGTGTGACACTAGCTGTGACAAATGAGGGGTAGACAGTGAAGCCGCATGCTTACTGGCTAACGTGTGACTTTAAGTCATTAACCAATGAGCACCACCTGGATAATCCTCCTTCCTAACTGTGAAGGGGCTTCCACACAGGAAGTGAGTCACTCGTAGTGAGTCACTTTGCAGCTCACTCTTTGTTGCTAGCAAGATATTCCTGCAATTTATCTAATCACTTTGTGTTGTGTGGATTGATGGATCGATAGAGCTTGATATAATCTTCATAGCAATGATGAAAATGTATTTTATTTCAAATAATATAATATAATGCATGCATAATGCAAATAAAATTGGTCCTAGCATAGAACCCTGTGGAACTCCATAATTATTCTTGTGTGTGAGGAGGACTCCCATTTACAGTAAGTTTAAGACGTTGTGGCCTTAATGATCTTACTTTGGTAAAAGTCCATCTGATGCTAAATAGTCATAACTGACAGCAATAATAAAACTACAAATCTACTAACAGCTCAGTAAGAAAACCAAACTAGGTTTAAAGCCTATAAGGAAATCCTGAGAGGTGACGCACTGACCACAGGACCAAAACAAACAACCGATTTCAGGAGGAGCTGAGGGACAAAACAGGAGTACAATCCAAACCAGCATCATGACAGCCCACAACATCTAAATGCATTAAACATCACCACATTTTACATTTAACCCCAGGTTTCTCTGAAGGCTAGAGAAAAGCCCTCACGTTATTGCAGCTCTTCATTAAAGACACACAAAGGTCCTGGTATACATAATTTTGGGGGGGTTGTTTGTTTTTTGGTTTTTTATGGAAACCTTCAACCACAAACTGACACTTAAAAACTTTAAAATAAAGATCTGAGAGTTTGGAAAAACACAAGAGGGTGAAGACAGGGACTCCAACTAAATGTGCATCCAAAAAAGCCATTACTGGTGCTTTTATTTACTGCACTTTAGCTGTCTTTGTGAACTGTTACATACTCATTTTATTGCATTTGTTTTGCTTTTTCAATCATGGACATTTTAAACTGCTGAACCAACAGATGATTCTGCTTTTCTCTGTTTTGCTGCGAGTCTGAACTCAGAACTCAAGAGGTTTGAATTTAGAGGTTTATTTGAGCTGAACACAGACTCTGCTCCAAACCACACACACACAAACACACTCACACACAGTCACTGCAAGGACTTTTTAACTGACTGAACACACACACACACACACACACACACACACACACACACACACCATGTGCTGCAGACTGCTGTTGGAGACTGAGTGTGTGATCTTACCATGTTTGCAGTGTGCTGTCAGTCGCTGTGTATTCCAGTTTAAGACCATTTTAGCTCCTCTCTTCCTGTCTTTCCGTCTGTCTGTCTGTGTGCCGTGTGTCTCGCCTCCGGTGAGGTCTGATTCACTGCAACTCTCAGTCTAGCCTCTCACATGTTAAGCCCCGCCCACCAGCTGCCAATCATGCATCTCTGGATCCTCCCCCTGCCCTCCTCACCTCACCTCTCTGTCACTCTCTGCTGGCAGAACTTAAGGTACATCAACAAGATTCAAGTTACAAATACTGCAAATAAATAATTTAAATACCAAACAAAGTTAATCCAGTTTCATCACAACCTGCAGAATAAAACCCAGGAAAACCCAACAAGGAGCAGGTGAGGACAGATCCTCTGTCAGGGGAAATCTTGATAGCTCCGAGCAGGTTTATTTTTCTGTATTGTGTTCCTGAGACTTAAAACAGTTTGATTCAAAGAAGCCGTTCTAAACCAATTCCAGCTCATTTTAACTTCCCACACAGTAAAACATGATTTTTAGTGCTGTGTCAATGTGACTTGGACCTTCCTCAGAATGTGACAGGCCTGTTTTCCAGTATTACCAGCTATAAACACAGCACACCGATGAGACAGTGATAACTGTAACACAATATACCAAGCTAACTTTATCTCTTTTAATTTCTTTAGAGTGGACGTGTGTCGTTTTTTTCCCCACTTTAAAACTCTGATAATACAAACAGACGCAGTTTGTTCTAAAGTCTTCTCTTTGTTCTGTATCAGGAAAAAGCTGGTGTCGTTTATCAGCCCCAACTCCATTATGATCAGTTCGGTTTTACTGATAATGGCAGAAACCAACCTTCAGCCTTCATGTATCATTTTACTTCGCACTGAAGAATGATACTGACATTCCTAAGCTGGGCTCTGTATTTGTATTCAGTTACTTGTTTGTCCTGATTTGTCCTTATTTTTGTCTCATGTCTCTTCATGTTCTGTCCTTGAGGCAAAAAAAAATAAAAATTAAAGGACCTCTTTGTTAAATAAAAGTTTAAAAAAGGTCAATTTTGTTGTGAACAGACATGAAGCAAAGCCCCTGTGAAAAGACTTTCCACTTGTAGCCTTTTGAGCAAAGCCTTTCCCCAGCAAAGAATAGTCACCCAAATCTTATTAAAAAGACTCAGTTTGGTTAATTACTGCATTACTCTAATCACATTACATTTTCCACTCGTGCACTAAAGTAACAAAAGTTACCTATTCAGACACACATTAAGGATGCACTGGGATAACCAGGAGTTCAGCATCTTGCGGCACAGACCGGAGGAAGTGTGGATCAAACTTTCCGACTAACAGACGTCCAACAGCCGCCCCTAAGCTTACAGCACAGTTCCCAGGTGGTCTATGAGCGAGTGCTAAACAGGCAACATCCCACTTTGGTTCCAAGATCAGATAAGATCGAGTGTGCTCAGGATGCCCAAAATTATATTCATATGTTGAATACAGTAAGCCAAGACGGACAATATGCACACTCATTTTCTCAGACGTTGTAGAACGTTTGAGTAACAATGCAAAGAATTTCAGTTACACACACACACACACACACACACGAAAAGATTTGTTTTAGTTCCACCAGCAGGTCAAAGTGTCCACAATGAAAACAACAGACATGCTATTTGTTTTCATGTAAACCCAGAGAAAATGTGTCCAAGAACACGGACGATCAATAAATGCTCTGAAATATTCGGCTGATTTATCAGTCCTGTGATTAATCCTTTTGCTCTCCAGTCTCCTCAAATTTTGGGATGTCTAGTGTTTCTGACAAGTATTCACTGAAATCAGGTATAAAACAGCTGCAGATGAGTCCATCGGCTGACTCCAAGCAGTAACCGAGGGACGCTTGCATCAAAAGTCCTGAAGGATCGTTTTTGGCTCCTGCTGCCACCGAGGCTGAATGTGGTCACTGTTAAAAACATCTGCCTTGTGAATGCACAGTAATGGCTGAACTGAAGGGCACTAGAGGCCTCTGCTGAATCCATTACTGCCCTAACAAGTCCCACATGTGACGCCGCACTGCTAACAGTTTGCCGGCTGGGAACAAAGACCCATACAGAACTGTACTGACTCCCACAGCCTCCAGTCTGAAACAAGTTGATGGTCACAGCTGGAGACAAACAGCTGCTGCTATCATCACAGCAGAGAGACCTCTGAGTTTGGGGTCGGGGGTCAGAGATAATGTATGGCAGTGGGCTAGTGAGATGCTGAAATGGGCCAATGCCTGAAGCAGAGTTCCTGCTGATATAGGTCACCTGATGACAGCTCAGACTGGACCAGAAACCAGCTGATGGTGACAGCGATGAAGGGTTTTCCCAAAGTTCTCAAAGCTCGAGAAGATTAATGCGAGTCATTTTTGCAGTTTCTAAGATGTTAAAGTGACTAAGCCGGTCATGAATGTCACACGATTCAGTTTGATAGTCAGAGAAAATGGAAACACAAAGCCTAAAGCCTGTTTTTAGTGCCTGATATTAGACTCCTGCACAGTGCTCAAACTGTTCACTGAAGCTGGACTCCACAGAGAAGCTGATGCACCACTGAGACCAGCATAGGGTCGAGGGGTTTGTGCTGGTTTCCAGGGTGCTGCTGGGAGTCTGTCTGTGGTTTCCAGGAGCTGCAGAGAAAAACTGCTTTCAGAGCGTCCGTGTGTAGAAAACAGAGACAAACTGGCAAGGTCACAATGGCTGAGGCTCTGAAAGGATGACATGGAGTCCCCCCACCACCAACACTACTACCCGGACGTTTATGATGGGAACACTGGGGACTCTGCCAGGGTCTCCTCGAATTCCCAGCTCTCCCTTCAAATTAGAATTGTGGCGATTGAAGATCTGCTTGTGTCATTCATCATGTATAATCGCAGGCAAATGAAAAACAAAAGACAGAGATGCCAGAGCAGAACCAGCAACGGGCTTTATTTTTAACCTTTCAGTAAAAGAAAAAGTCATCCTTTACTTTGAGGTAACTTTTAAATAATTTGATCCAATCAGAGAACGGTACCCACCTGTTTGTTCTGAGCAGCATTTCCCTACATACAGACTTTACTTGCTCACTCTTATTTTGAAAGTTGGTAACCAGCCAGCCCTACCCTTTCCAGTGTTTCCCACCAGCAGGCTGATCAGGTTGCTGTTGTGACAGTCTGATATCATTCAGCTGCTCTCCAGAAGATTTTTCTTTACTCGTAGATTAAAAGAGTGCAGCTGGAGACCATAGTTCAGGTTCGGTCTACTCCTACTTAACCTCCAGAGAACAGGTTCGCCTGCTGAGCAGAATACAGTCTACCATCACTACCTGGATCTGGAGTCCATCCATGAACTGACTGAAGAAGCAGTTGAATATTGATCCTCTAGTTATTGTGTGCATATGATTTATTTACACATAAATACACTACAAAAGTTTCCTGTTGACTAATATACTACTCATTTAAACTGGAGAGAAAAGGAAGAAAGAGAAAACAGTTAAAACTGAAGAAAAGGACAAGGTTTACCACCACAAACTATTTCTGCAGGAAACACAAGATCATAACATATCCGAAAGGTGCGCAGGTGGAGGATACAAGCATCTATGCTCTATTAGCCCCACCTTTTTTATAAA
The DNA here is from genome assembly GCF_965226115.1 of Aulonocara stuartgranti. Lineage (NCBI taxonomy): Eukaryota > Metazoa > Chordata > Actinopteri > Cichliformes > Cichlidae > Aulonocara > Aulonocara stuartgranti. The sequence continues at coordinate 3,330,716 of NC_138939.1, read as the reverse complement.
TGATGAGGGATTTAGGCAGGTCTCACACATATCCCGTTTCCCTGTGTCTTGGAGGAGTATTGCTCAGTTATCTGCTAACAACACAGATCAGGAGACGTGTCAGGATCTGGGGGGCTCCTCTTCTAAACAAATGCCTGAGGGGGGAACAAAACCCCCTCTCAGCCCCTGTTACATAAATGTTCCTGCAGCTTCACTTGTTCTCTCATGTCTGAATAAATGCAGGAACTTCTTTTATGTGAAAGTCCTGGCGGCGATGTGACCTGTAATGTTTCTGCTGCAGCACACAGAGACAGTCAGCGTGAGTCATTCACAGCACAGCAGGCCCCTGTTTAGCAGCTCTGACAGCCCCTCTTATGACCAGAGGCCAAATATCACCAAGTGCCGTGTCTCTACCTAAAATGAACATGAATGTAATCGACACCTGGGTTTTACCAGCAAGTGAGAACAAACGGTTAGGAAACTATAAGGAGGAAAATCTGTGAAAGATTTAAATTTGGGAGGGACCACTTTTAAAAACCGACACACGGTCCACAGTAGGGCTGCGACGATTAGTCGGCTAGTCACGATTACGTCGACTATCAAAATCGTCGACGACTGATTTAATAGTCGACGCGTCGTTTGAAGCTTTGTAAGATCCCAAAAGACGCAGGAATAAGTAGTAGGATTTAAGAGTGTAATAACGGACTTAAACAGAAGATGGCAGCACTGCGTGTACAAGGATGCCAGCTGCCGTTAAACCCCGAAGAAGAAGAAGAAGAAGCTGTGTCCCAGAATTCATAGCGCAGCCCAGCTCAGTTTCCAACAATGGCGGCAGCTACTTAGTTTTAATATTACTCTTATTATTCTTTCTGGGTCACAAAATAAACGTTTAACATATTTTCAAGCGAGAATGTAGCTGTGTAAACCTCAAATATCTGCTCAGTTTATCAAGACACCACATATTTTCAAAAGCGCTCCGACGTTTTCGGAGACGTCTGTTACCCACTAGCTCGATAGCTAGCCGGGGGCTAGGCTCACTAGAGCCGGTGAGAACACCGGACTCCCGGCAAATCGTTTTCAAACCCACTGCTGTCTTTCGCTACTCAGGTTAAACATGATATATAAGTCACTTAGATAACTTAAACATGTTATTGTTTGGCTTTTTTAGTATTTTATTTGTTCCTGAGTAAATCGGTTTGGCTGAGATTAAAGTTATAGTTTTTACACAGCTGAATAAACGTCAAGCAGACAGCTGATTATCAGAAGTGTGAGATGCTGGAGAATTTACTCCGGTGTCCTGTTATATTTTAGATAGCAAGGAGTTTATTAAACTTCACCGAGACAATCTGCAAATTTCATTAAAAATTAATAAACTACCATCTTGTCTTTATTTTTAGTTAGCACAGACCTTAAACACTTAAAGCTGTAAGCTAATGATAGTCATATAAGAGCAGATGCTGCTGGTGCAATAAGCTGTACGTTTTATGTTCAATGGATGATGATCTGATTAGTCGACTAATCGCAAAAATAATCTGTGACTAGTCGACTATCAAAATAATTGTTTGCGGCAGCCCTAGTCCACAGGAACACTTTCACTGAGTCTCCTCAATGGTGTGGTGCTCGTTCAACTTGATATTTTCATTGTCAGGGAATGGATGAAGAGGCAAGGAAGCAAACAGGAAAAACAGGAAGTCGGTGTATCTGGTTAACCGTTAAATGTTGTCTCTCGGTTGCCTCGGGATGTTAAAGTCCACGAGGACAGCCTGACCTTGAAGGTCAAATCCATGGTGCATAACCTGATGAATTGCCATAGCTGGAAACGCAGTTTTCATAGCCAGAAATGTCCTTCACAGGACATTATAATTATAGTTGTGGGCCACAAGTTTGCCTCTCTTTCGTCCACTTTTGTCTCTAAACAACGTTACTCGGCCTCGCCTCTCCTTCACTGAACACAACTCCCCCTCCTCCCCCATCGCTTCACCTGCAGGCAGCCACAAGATGGACACGGCAAATCTCCGTTAACAAGTTACTGCGCATCGCCCCGTGCGTGGGGGTGGACGGCGTCAACGTGCTAATGAGCTAACCACGCTAACGGCATGCACGGCCTGAAATCCTTTCATTTTCTCAAAAATTGACAGCGCGCCTTATGTATGAATTCTGATGTGCTTGATGACTGCGAACCGATTTTATGTGGAACACGGTGCTCAGCAATCTGTCAAAAAATGTTTCAGTACAACTTTGGTAAGCTACGGAGCTGCACCGCTTGATGGATTGTCGGAGCATTACGGCTACCGAGGAGCCTCGCGGAGTGATACGTACTGTGCTTCAACGTAATATTACCCTACTGTGTGTGTATAAGGACCATAAATGGCACCTGTTAAGAGACATGGTTACGAAGCGGATTTCAAACTCCAGGCTGTCAGTCACGAACTTGGGAACAGAGCAGCTGTGAAATCTGTCTTTGTTATTATGCTCAGCGTCTTTTAGTTTACATTTTGACTGCACAATTGTGAGCTCTTTGTTATGCACAAAACCAACATAGTTTTCTCTTATTTATGGAGCATTATTATTTAATAAATGCTCATAATTTATTTTTGAGTAGTTTTTTTCATGTACATCTATGCTGTATGTTAATAAAAGTGCCCGTGTGACATCTGGGACACAGCTTTGACTAAGAACTCTTTTTGTTCTTACCTTGTGGCTTTAAAAAAAATATCGAGATATATATCTTATATCGCCATCCAGCTAAAAAAATATCGAGATATGAATTTTGGGTCATATCGCCCAGCCCTACCTTCAGGCTTAAGGACAGGAAGCGGCACACAAGACTGACTCACTGGTGGTTTATGCACCAGGCAGGAGAAACCTCACATCTGTGACGCCTCAAATCAAGACTAGTTCAAGTCTGCAGTGATGTGCAAAAACAAAGATGCTTTAGTGGAGTTTCAGAGTAAAAAGACAGTTCAAGATCATCATAACTGGCCCTCTTTAATAACCAACACTAAAATGAAGAGGTATAACATGAAACAACAGTGACACAATTCCACTTTAATTTTAAACTGCACGCATGACCACACCGTGGCCCGGACACAGGAACCGTTATACGCCTACTCCTGCTTACACTTACACAGTCACATTGTTACCGGGCCACACGCCTTCCAGCACACCCTCTCACCTGAGACAAACAGGTGAGCTCAGCAGACCTGCACATGAGCACACAGAGCATCAGTCAGCGTCAGTGACTCATGACCGCAGAGTACACAGCTAAATAAGACTGCATGAATGGGTGTAGAAGCTTTCACTGGATTAGTTGAGACAACATGAACGGGTCAGCAGACGTGGATCAAACAGCTCCACCTCGGGCTTCAACACATTCCTCAGCACTGAAAAAGGTCCTGCACCCCATTCCTCATATTCAACAAAATAAGAATCCACAGTTTTTTCACATTAAGAAAATTTGTGGTTTTCACCTTTGACCAAAGGGAAGAAAACTGTGCAAGAAACTGTCTTCATCCTTTGGTTTACCCAAACCTAAATATATTTACGTATTTATCAAATGGGCAGAAGTGGCAGTAAAATGCAGACTTAAATTAGATACCAATCAAGGACCAACCATGTTAAAAACACTCTCCAAACACTGATTTCGAGCCAGGAAAAGACTAATCGCGGTTATTGACATCAGTCCGAGTCAGACTCCAAGGCATAAAACAGCAGACTGAAGGACTCGAGTGTTGTAGCTTAAGTCTAAACAAACATTTTGCTGGCTGTGCTTTTAATACACGTACAGTAAGTGGAGCTCCATCACCTGTGAGTAATTCAGTGCCGACCCATTAACCGTGACCCTGACCCTGTGTATGTGTGCTCGGCTGAAGAATGGTGGTCCACACAATAACAGACAGCTGCTTCAGCACATAATGAGGTTTCTGTGATGGAGACAGTTGATGAATGTTTCCAATGTGACAAACAAACACACCCGATGGAAGGAGAACAAAAGGAAGATTAATGTGAATCCTGTTCAAACACTCCTGTTTCCATCAGGGTTAAATGAATCCTGTTTACCTTCCACATCCCACTCGGCTCCACAGGGCCTGCAGCGCTCAGTCGAACGCTCACAGAAGACGCAGTGCTCACGTGACTGCACAGCATACGGTTTTATTATGTTTTCCTTCAGGCTGTTGCATGAAAATGACATGTTTCTCCAGTTTAAAATCTCATCAGTCACTCACTGAGCTCTGACTCCAGAGCCCCAGCTGCACAAACAGGCCTCAGATTATATTTGCACATTATATTTGCTCCTCTGACATTTTTAAAACCAATTTAAAACCAATTTCAGCTCTTTAGCCTTTCGCTTTAAAAAAAAAATGCCACCTACTCGTGGGGAGTAGGTGATGAAAAAAAACTGATCAAAAATCCACAAAGAACATTAAAATTATAAAAGGCAAAACCCTGCAAAGTTGCAAAAAGGTCACCTGATTAATGCAGCAGAAAATCATTAATCTGGTGATTTAGTCCAAAGAGTGGTAAGATAAATATTTGAATTCAAGCTAACTATTTCATGACAGAGCGTGCTCTCAGTGCTCCTGTTTATTTTTTAGGTGATGGCTACACACTAGACCTCTAATATTTAAATATCTTCAGTTTGTCACAGATCAAATTCAAATTAATTTGACTGATTGAACAAGTATTCTTGGTGTGTGGTTATAACTGCAGCAGTAGAATCAAATTCATATAACCAACATTTATATAAATCACCTAATGTATACATGCACATTCCTGGGACAAAGCCAAGTTGTTTGCAGGTTACTCAGTTATTTCGGTAACCTGTGGCTTAACAAGCTGCACATATAAAACCTTTTCCCCCCGCACAGAAGCTATGATGCACTTAAAACATACGGTAAATAAAAGATGACTGATTTCTTACGGTTCAACAAAGAAAAGAGCTTCTGATTCCTTACATGATGACACAAAGCATTATGGGTGCACAGAGAAGGGGAGGAGGTGCTCTGAGGCTTCTGAGGAGGAAATCAAAGGAAGCTGCAGCAGCATGAGTGCAGACTGAAGTTAATATCCGGTTAGTTAGTGAGCGGGTCAGGTAAACTCAAACTATTCAACATACTCATCATGTGTGCAGCAGATCAAACAAAGAGCAGGAGCAGCTCTGCAGCATCTGTGAACATGGTTACTTTTCAACTGATGTAAAGCTAATGATCAATTTGCCCCCAGAGTCAGAGGAGGAGCAGGAAGACAGTTTCCTGTCTGAGAGACTCATTGATTTATACATTAAACACTGACACAGGGGGTCCGTGGGGGTCTGTGGGGGTCTTCAGAGCATTTGAAGTTTGGATACACAGGCCTACTTTTTAATACAGGCCAGGACAAAGAGAAACCTCCAGACTTTTCCCTCATTAGTGGGAGCAGGAGGTGAAGTGAAGGTCGTGGGTGTGACTCGCACTTCATTATACAGCTCAGTGCACATGAAGGGGGGGGGGAGGGGGGGAGGACACCACGGCTAGTATCCAGACAAACCAAAGGCCTGTATACAAATGAACACAGCTTTCAGGTTTCTGCTTTTCCTTCTCGTCTCTCATATAGATAGATCTCAATAGATCGATAGATCTCGATAGATATATATGGATAGTTCTAGTTCCTGTGTGAAACTGTGGGGATCAACAACTGTAAATATATTATTACAAAGAATGAGCCAATCACAATATTAACAAGCCTGGTTACTATGATCACATTGAGCCAATGAAAGTACTAACAAAAAAAAGGCAAATATTTTAATCTGTTTTCCTAATTTATCATTCCTGCAGCTAAAGACTGCATGAAGTTAAGAGTTTATATATCATGAGACTGTGTGGAATTTTAGCTCTCCGTCACAAAAGCTGTCAGTGTTAAAGTATTACGTACACTTTGAGTCCGTGGATGCTGCCTGTAAACAAAAATGTGAATTTTTCAAACATTTATTTGGGAAAAATGAGGCAGAACGCGTCACAACGTCTTGAGACATGACTACCAGACACCTAAACTTAAACAAAGAAATGCCTAACTGAAGTTGTTAGATGATGTGACGGTTTGGGGATATTGCAATCATCACACATGGAAGTATTTTTGTCTTCAACCATCAGCTACACTTTTTTTCTTTTTCTTCTTCTTAAATCAGTCTGCAGAAAACTGTTATACTTAAATCAAATAAAAGAATAAAGAATAATAATTTAAATAATGATATCTAAGACTATAGTCTGACTTCCAGCAGTCAGGTTTCCTCTCAGATACTGTGTGTGACACATGAGGCTGGCCAGATAAGATCAGTATCTGCTAAAGGCTACGTCCACACGTACACGGGTATTTTTAAAAACGGAGATTTTACGTTTTCGTTTTAAAAAATAAAAATTGCATGAAATGCGCTTGCAGGAACAAAAACATAATATTCCAGAAGCTTTGCCGATCCGATCAGATGTTCGTAACACTTCCCACATTGAAAAAGACGTCAACACGAACTATCGCATTTCCTGCCTGAAACCGGAAGTGACGTCATTTTCGCGGAAAATGTAGTTTTTTTACTTGTAGGCCTTAAAAGCCTATACTGGTGTTTTCATAAGTCATGTTTGACTTTTCTGAATGGTTTCTGGGATGCTTAGAACTCGAATTGCACTGCTGGAAATAGTTTATTTTGATGCACATGCTGTTTTCTTTGCAAATTTGCATCATAGGATTGTTTTTTTGTTTTTCCTGCAGTATATAAAAATTGCTGTGTCTCCAAAATAAAACTATGAAGACACTCAAAATAAATTTCCTGTTGTTGTAAACTATTTTTTGCAACTTTTTTGTATTTAAAGTTTTGAGGGATAAACCTCTTAAATTTCTCCAAGAAATATATGTAAAAAAACAAAAACGATTTTCAATTTTTTTGTAGTTTGTTGCACTTTTTTGCAATTAATGTAGTTACTATGGACTTAATACATACATATTATTAAAATATGGGCTATAACAGTTGTATTGATGTATAGCAACTTGAAATGCTCCCACAAATGGCACTACAACATGTAAAAAAAATAATAATATAAGCTCTGCCGGACTTGGTTCTATGGTAGGTCTTAAAGGGTTAAATAAATATCGTCAAATAATCGTGATCTCAATTTCAGTGAAAATAATCGTGATTATCATTTTTGCCATAATCGAGCAGCCCTAAATGTCACAGCCTCAAAGACACCAGTACAAAAAAAATAAACACAAAAAACTGCCTTCTACTTATATTTCGTGTATCAGAGAATTCACATTTGTCAACAATTTACAATACAGCTGACGACTAAAAGCATAATTCCCCTATGCTTAAACAGAACTTCACTGTATTTTATTTGAAATTAGAATGGAATTATGCAATTAATAACTACAATAAGGAGGGAACGAGTAGGGCTGGGCCATGTCATACCGTTCACGGTAATACCGGTATAACGTTAGGCAATGATAAGAAAATGAAATATTGCGATAGAATATGGGTAAAACGTAAGTAAGTAAAATTTTATTTATATAGCACCTTTCAAGATAAAATCACAAAGTGCTTTACAGAGGCAGAAAACAGACAAAACAAAATAAAATCAACCAAAAGCAAGTTTAAACAGATACATTTTTAACTGCTTTTTAAAAGACGTGACTGAGTCCACAGATCTCAAACTCAAAGGGAGCGAATTCCAGAGTCTGGGAGCCGCTGATACAAACACTCTGTCACCTTCTGTTTTTAACCTTGTATGCGGGACAACCAGCAACCCCTGGTCACAAGACCTCAGGGGCCTGCTGGGGTGATAAGGAAGAAGAAGATCACTTATGTAAGTTCGAGCTACACCGTGCAGGGCCCTATAAGTCATGATTATGATCTTAAAATAGACCCTGAACTTGACAGGGAGCCAATGCAGTTGAATCAGCAGGGGAGTGGCATGGGAGTATTTGTGATGCTTTATCAGAAGCCTAGCCGCAGCATTTTGAACACCCTGCAGTCGTTCCAGGGAGGCATTACTTAAGCAAGTAAACAAGGAATTACAATATCTAAGCGAGATGAAACAAAAGCATGAATAATCATTTCCAATTCGGAACGTGACACAATGGGACTCAGCGATATTTCTTAAATGGTAAAAACAAGAGCGAACCAAAGATTTGACGTGTGTGTCCAGCGTCAGAGCTGGATCAAGTGTAACACCAAGGTTCCTAATGGAGGATTTAATATAAGAAGCAAGAGGGCCTCGATTTTTAACCACGAGGGGAACAAATTTCTCAGGAGCAAAGACAATGACTTCCGTTTTATCAGCATTTAGTTGAAGGTAATTACCAGCCATCCAATCTGCAGGACTGCAAGATTTGGAGCTTAGAAACATCAGGTGGCCTAAAAGAGATCTATAGCTGAATATCATCTGCATAACAATGATATGAAATATCAGAGAAAGAGCTAAGAAGTTGCAGAAGAGGGAGTAAATACAACAAAAAACAATAACGGTTCCAAGACAGAGCCCTGAGGCACCCCAAAGGCAAGAGAGCTGACAGAGGATCTGAACTTAGAGGTAGCCACAGAGAAAGATCGAGTTGACAAATAGGATTTAAACCATTCCAATGCGGTACCCGATACATATATTAAACCACTGGGTGGGTGTAACAAAATAAGATTATCAACAGTGTCAAACGTGCATATGCAGTGCCTTTGTTTTCATACACATATGGCGGAAAAAGCATGGCGGCGACGGAGAATGAGAAGGGCGAAAGAGGATCGTTGTATGAAACATATGAACCAGAATTGGTTTGTAAAAAATGTGCAACCTCAGTGGTGTGGAACTGGTTTGGCTTTCGTCCGTGAGATATGCACCAAAGCACAATTTTTGAAAGCAATGCATGCAAGCGAGCCGTCATTATTACCGTGTTTTTTGGAAAGTCGCTCTTAAAATCCTTTGATTTTCTGAAAAATCGACAGTGCCCCTTATAATCCGGTGTGCCTTATGTATGAATTCTGGTTGTGCTTACTGACCTCGAACCGATTTTATGCGGAACACTGCGCTCAGAAATCTGTCAAAAAATGTTTTAGTACGACTTTGGTAAGCTACGAAGGCGCACCACTTGATGGACTGTCGGAGCATTGCGGGTACCGTAGTCAGGAACCTCGCGGAGTGATTGCACTGTTGAATTTTTATATAGTTTTAATGCACATAAAAACAGCTGCTTGTTTAAGTGAAAATACATTGATATTTTGGTGGGGGTTTTTGTACTAATAAAGTTGCGAAGTTGTAAAGTATTTTGTCTCGCGTCAATTATATCGTCAGTTATATTGTTATCGCAAATTTTCGAATATATATCGTGATAAATATTTTTGGCCATGAAATCACTTTATTTTTAAAAACCTCAGTTACAAACTGAAGAAAACCAGGAAACACATGGTCAGCCTGCAAAGTTGTGCTCTCTGATCCATCACCTCAGCAGCTCTTTAATCAGCACACACACACACACACACACACACACACACACACACAGGCAAGCACCCACCTGCAGCAGCTTTGCAGCCTCCAGCCAATTACCCCACTCACATTTTTTAACCGCCTCAGTGAGAATTGCTGTGTGCTTCTAACTTTGTGGAGACTTGTGTGAGATGTGATAAATTTGTAACTACAGTTATTCCAGCCCCCACTTTGAGATCTTCAGAGGGCTGTTTGAAGGTTCATCTCAGGGTAAGTTGATGCATTTAGTGAATAAAGGTCTTAGAAAAAATGTTTAACAAGAGCGTGTTTGACTTTTCCTGAAACTGTATTACGGCTTCAGCGTCTGTAAAGAGGAGAGACCAGAGATTGAGGTGCAGATCATCAGTCAGCCTCACACACACCACACAGAAATCCTACAGGAGAGGGCGGTTTGCCTCTGATCCAACATCAGATGGCAGAAACCATTACTGCCACTTCTGTGAGCCAATGAACCAGTGAAACCGACACAACGCTGATGTGCTGTGGATGCATATGAGTTTTATCTTGAGTTTAAAAAAAAATAATAATAATATGAGTAAGGAAGGAGCTTTGGTGATGAAGTGGTATGGAGCTCTGGTTAGAGGAAGTTGCACTAATCAATGTGGGACGCGATCACAGTGCGAATGAGGACAGCAGTACTGAGCTTGGAAAGAAAGCGTGCCATCAAGCATGACACTGAAAGCTGGAGTTTGGTGGCACTGAGGAGAACCTCGGATTTTATCACTGCTCAGTTTGAGAAAGTTTTGGAGTAGATTGATACTAAATATGACAGATCCCTAGGGAACACCTGTAGGGATTTGAAAATGTTGAGACGAATTAACCGTTTGGCTCATGGTCTTCTTACTCCTTTGTTTGTTTCTTCTTCTGTTTATTATAATCATGATGTGGTGAACAGCAGCGTTGTGGCATCTTATATGCGAGGTTGCTTTGAGCCATGGATTTAGGGATTGTAATACAAAACAAATGAGACACACATTCATCATACAGTCTTTGAAGATTTCCCCCAGTTTTCCTCAAACTGAATTATCTGCTGCTCTCCGTCTTGAATCGTTTTGTCTTGCTGGCCTTTAGTGTGAGCGCAAACTCACATGTCATGTTACCTGTGTCATAGCAGTGTGGCTATGAAGCTTTTTAATTTCAAAGCACTTTCAATCCCAGCAGTAAATGCCATCTTATTTGCAGACAGGCTGATGCATCAGTGCATTCCTGTTAAACAATTAAAGCTAACTCCCAAGCAATGACAACTAAAACCAGTCGTGCACTTTAGATGCCCTAAATCTAATCTGTAATCACAGTAAGAGCTTGAATCCAAGCAACCGCAAATAAAAACTGGCCAGCCCCCGAGGTGGAGGACGGGGTTGCACTCAACCTCCATTTTGGCTCCTACATGAGGCTGCAGAGCTAATCTCTGCCTGCAATTCTCGGACTGTTCGCGCTGAACGTCTGACACCTCGAACAGCTTCTCCAAAACCACACACTTTCATTTCTGCACCACAGGACAGCAGCTGGATAAAACACAAGCTGCACATCAAAGTGGAAGAAAAGCAGAATATAATAAAGTCAACAAATCAAGATTTGATTTAAAGGCTTTTCCCTTTTTACTCAGTCTGGAATCACTTATGGAAGCTTCTCTCTTCCATCAACATCAATGTTAATGTTGTTTTATGGCTCATAAAAGCTGCACAACACATTTGTTTCTGCTCCAGTTGGACAGGAGAAAAAAAGAAAAAAAAAAGACCCAACAGACTGCAACACAACAGTGAAATCAGCTGTGAAAACTCTTCACACGCACCGCTGGTCACACAAATTAGCACTTTTACCTGTCTGGAAAACATCTCTTGCAAAACTTGCCTGACATTCCAGGAATTCCCAGAGCCATAAACTTTGAAGGAGTAAACAGATGTTTTCTTTCAGTTCTTTTCCATTTTGTTCACTGTATTTATCACAGGGAGGGCGACTGATGGCTCCATCTGCCTCGATTCAGGTTTAAACAGTCTTTTAATGTCAACCAGAACAGAAAACATCAACAATTTTACCTGAAAGGGAGGATCTGACATACGTTCCATCAGAAAGAGAGAATTTAATCTGTTTTTACTCATCTGTGGATATATTCAGACATTCTGCAAACAAAGATGAGACTGTAACCGTTCAGCTGTGCTATTCACATATTTCAAACAACATTAAAAACAATCTTTTCCCTTTTTTTGATTGTGAATAAAGCCATCTTGCAGCACACCGACTGGAACTGCAGAACTCCTGGGAGAAGCACGAAAAAGCTGCAGATAAAGCCAGCACAGTGTGCAGAAACAGCAGGAGAAGAAGCAGGCTGACAGCTGAAAGGCACTCACTCACCCTGTGTTTGCAGCACGACGCCCACTCTCCTGCTCTCAGGACAAAGTTAATCCAAACTGAAACTCAAAAACACTCCAGATCTTGAGAGAGTAGCTGAGTTGTGACAGCAGAGCTAGCAGAGCCAGCGAACTCCATGCATGTGTTCGCAGAGAAGCTGCCTGACAAAAATCAAGCCTGCAGGCTCATCCAGCTCCACCCCCGGCTCTCTCCCCTCTCTCCCCCTTCTCCATTTGAAGCATGCGAGTCTCTATCAGATTCTCTGGATTTACCAAACAGCTGATAACACACACACACACACACACACACACACACACACACACACACACACACGGCCTGAAGGTGCTGGCAGCAGTTAAGAGGACATTCTTGGGACAGTAAATCAAACCTTTAAATAGTACAGCCGAATGCTGCTGAACACCAACACAGAGGGAGAGCTCAAAGAGGCAGCACAGGATTCACACCACAGCTGCTACAAAAGGCTGGATGTGTGAGAGTTTTACAACAAATGAACAAACACATTAAAGCCAAATAAATTCCCACTTTACTGATCCAGACCATCAGCTCAAGGTACATCACCATGCTCAGGCTCTACAGCATGGCTATTCAACTAAGAAGTTAGTTGGGCCAGATTTTCAAACCGAGGAATTTATCTGGGCCAGATATTTTTTTGCAGCCAGTAAGCAGCAGATCATGATCAATTTCAAACCCACACAATTGTATTGAAAAACAAGTAATTTTTTTTTATTCCTTTTTCCCCTGTTAATCTGGTGACCTCACAAATGCACACCAAAAGGTCCATTTAAAAAAGGGGAGCTATAACTAAACTATTTTTTTTGCACATTTGAAATAATAAAAAATACATTTTGATAATTCCCTTTCAAATTAAAATAAATATTTTGCTGACCACTCACTTTTCCTGCCATGGATGGAGCCCCATCCGTCACAAGTATACAGACACGCTTCATATCCAGACCATTTTCCTCAAAAAGAGCTGAAATCTTCTCAAACATTATTTCGCCAGCTGTGTGTCCCTCTAACGGTAGCAAGCCGAGCAATTTCCCATCCAAAAAAAACGGACATATATGCACAACTGTGCATTATCAGTTCTGTCTGTGAACCCATCTCCTGCTATAGATATTACATCAGTTTTCCTCAGGTCATCTAACAGCATTTCAAACTCGTTTGACGCCAGAACTTCATCTCTACGAACTGTCTGACAGGGGTACGATTTTTATAGCAGATGTCACACTTACTTTAATTTTTTCGTCACTTATCACCGCATCCACCACAGCCAGCATGCAGTATTTCACTGTTTCAGAATCTGTGAAAGGCCTTTTCTTCTTCGCCAAGAAGCAAACATGAAGGAAAGCTGCTGCAACTCTCTCTTGGACTGTACAGGACCCTCACCATGGTAGTACAACTCCGGTTGTAAGATTATTAAACTCGCAGTTAAACTGTACTTTTGCAGCCCTCTCCTGAGATTGCTCTGGAAAGTTTGTGTAGAAAGTCTGGTGTTTGTCATTGTGGTGCCTTCGTAAGTACAGCAACACACTCACTGCAAATTAAACACATTGGTTTGGCATTTGGATTTGGCGGTAAAATGAATAAGTATTTGTCAGTCCAGGCAGGGTTCATTGTCAATTTTGCGCTTTTGGACTGAGAAAGACATGCTGTTGTCGCATCATATATTACAATGATTGTTTAATATGTTTACATCACAGTGCATTGTGGGTTAAATATTGCTAGGCTACTAGGAGTGTTGCATTCATAGTCTACACTACGCTGTAGGAATTTTTAATTTTTTAAAAATTAATTTTTTGCGTTTTCTCTGTGTTTCTGCCAGGACCACAGGCAGGGCCACTCACAGGTTGCTTCTGGGCCGCATTTGACCCGCGGGCCACCATTTGAATAGGCTTGCTCTACAGCCATGAGATACAAGTTGAATTCAGACCATTTTGATCCTTCAGCATTTTTCTGTAGTGACCATAAAACTGCAGCTTTACCTCATGATCCAAAATAAGCAAAATAACAAATAAACAACTTATCAAAGAAGCAATTTTAAACTTTATCTTCAGGCACTTCGCTACAAGTAGCCGGTCAAAAATAACAAAACAGAAAAAAACAAAAACAAAACACACATCATATGTTCCCATTTCATTATATTAATCAATGAAAATACCAAAGATAGTACAGCTTGACATAAAATAGTATTTCTCCAGAGATTTATAAAATTTTCCAACATTTCTAGACATTACTAAACATGTTTTAAATTCTTGCAGACTGGTGGGAATTCACAAAACAAAAATATTTGAAACCACCTGAATCTTTAAAAGGAAGGGCTACACTGAAATGTTAGGGCATTTAATTATTACTAGATTTACTCTAATGAAAGCTGCAGAATCAGGATTTTCTGGGCGAGTGAAGCCAACAGGATCGTTTTTAGAAGGAAAAGTGATTATTTTCAAATCTGTGCTCAGCTATTTTAGAAACTTCACAGTGTTGTGAGCTATTTAAGCGCCCCGAGGGCTCACACATCTGAGGAGAACAGAAAGAAAAACACTCAAACTCGCACCGAGGTGTTTTCATTTCATCAGGCAGCAGCTGCGAGGGATACGGTCAAAAATTCAGTCTGCCGTGTGCGGCGAGAACAAACCGAAATGTTAGACATTCCTGCAGTCCTCGGTCCTGCTACCGTCAGCATCCGGCTGCCTTCATCTTTATAGAAATGAAGCAGCACGACTCGTCATCATCGCCACACAACATTCGGTCCTGAACACTTTGCCACAGAGCTGCTTAGACTCACGATTTTACTCCCTCTGATTACATAGTGCATGATTTTTAATTATAAAATTGCAAATAAATGAATTAGCTTTAATATATTTGTTTATCAAATGGCTGTAATTACAGTAAATAATAGAAACCATGCATTGACATCTGTTATGTAAGGGTTTGCTTTAACTCTATGCAGATCAATCCAGTCTGCGCCTTTTAGAAGAAAAAAAAAAAAAGTATTTCTAACAGAAATGCTCTCAGTACATAAATGAAGGCGCTGTATCTGAGCTATTAAAGTAAGATTTCAAACAATATACATCAATAAATCTCATAAATCACCAGTTTGATTGTCACAAATATCATTTTTGGGGCTGCTGAACTTGACTAAACTGTCATAAGGAGAGAGGCGGGGTACACCCTGGGCAGGTCGCCAGTCTATAGTAGGGCTGGGCCTGGGGGTGGGCGATATAAACGATATACGGTAGAAACGATATAAATTTGGCCAACGATAGAGATTTTGACTATACCGCTCTATTGCGATAGCGCATGTTGATGATGTCATCAAGCTGCGCCTGTTTTGGTCGAAAGCATCGCAGCGGCTAAAACCATTATCATCTGCAAATTATGCCGGGCGACAGTCACAGCAAAGAGATGAAGCACTTTTGACTTCCGTAACATTGATTCATTAATGTTGAATTCTCTCGCAGCTGTTCTATTCCCATGTTGTTGCAGTATATTAATAACTAACCTTGTATTGTGGATGAATAATCTCATTTGTTGTCCTGACTGAAGTTTGGCCCGTGTATAGCATCCTGCTATGCGATTGCGTTTGTCCTTGACCACCAGAATCCCTCACGTTAACTTTTATCGAGTGGAAAAAAGGTTAGCATTTATCCTCCAGCTTCACTGTGCTAATGTTATGGTAACATAGCTGTGTCGCTAGCAATCACGTAGCACAACATTATATACCAGGTAGTCCAACTTCAGTAACCCTGCAAACGCCACTGCTGTTTAGTTTTCTGTCTTTATTTATGTTGGAAGTGATAACAGAGCTGTACGTTTGAATTAGTTTCAAAAATCTCTCAGTCAGAACATGGTATGTGATGTTTAGGTGGAAACTAGTGAGCTAACTTCCGGTTAACTTCTAACTCCGTTAAATTTAATAACTTCTGTTTTCATGGATGCCTGGATGTTAAACTTAATTGTTACACCTGCTAAAGCAGCAACGCTGATGATTTTATTAAAGATGAAAGAATTCAGACCGTTTTTAACTCTCAGTGTTCGTTTGACTTTGGGACCTGAAGAAGACGGAGTTTTGGACTGGATTGGATTTCTCCGTGAAGCTCCTCACTACAGCAGCCGTAATGCTCTGACAATCCATCAAAACATTTTTTAACAGATTTCTGCAGCCAAAATCGGTTCGAGGTAAGTAAGCACAACCAGAATTCATACATAAAGCACACTCTCGATTTTTGAGAAAATTATATCGCGATATGGATTTTAGGCCATATCGCCCAGCATTAGCTGGGCCATATTATACCGTTAACGGTAATACCGGTACAAGGTAACGATAAGAAAATGAAATATTGCGATAGAATATGGGTAAAACACGCATGCGCAGTGCCTTTGTTTTCATACGCACATGACCGAAAAAGGCAGCGGAGAATAAGAAGGGGGAAAGAGGACTGTTGAGTGAAACGGATGAACCAGAACTGGTTTGTAAAAAATGGTGCAACTTCACTGGTGTGAGTTTGTCCGTCAGATACACAGAAAAGCACATTTTTTTGTAGAACATGCAAGCGGGCCCTCGTTATTGCCGTATTTGTCGGACTAAGGTTCTCGTTAATCTGGGTGTAATCAGGGTCCAAAACCCCGTCCCTTCAGGTCCCAAAGTTAAACGATCACTGCAGCATCACTGAGAGTTAAAAACTGTGTAAATTCTTTCATTCTTAATAAAACGAATTAGGTGTAACTATGAAGATTAACATCCAGGCATCTATGAAAACAGAATTTATTACATTTAACGGAGTTAGAAGCCAGCAGGAAGTTAGCGCAAGTTAGCTCGCTAATTACGCTAGTTACCTAAGCATGACATAGCATGTTCTGACTGAGAGATTTCTGAAAAAAATCAAACGTACAGCTCTGCTATCACTTCCAACATAAATGAAGACAGGAAACTAAACAGCAGTGACGTTTGTAGGGTTACTGAAGTTGGGCTAGCTGGTATATAATGATGTGCTACGTGATCGCTAGCAACACAGCTATGTTAGCATAATATAAACAGTGAAGCTGGAGGATGAACGCAAGCACTTTTCCACTCGATAAAAGTTAACTTGAAGCTTCCTGGTGGTCAGGAACAAATGCAATCGCATGGCAGGATGCTGTAAACGGACCAAACTTCAGTCAGGAGAACAACTGAGATAATCCATCCACAATAGAAGGTTAGTCATTAATATACTGCAACAACATGGGAATAGAGCAGCTGTGATAGAATACAGCATTAATGAATCAATGGTACAGAAGTGGAGGAAGCACGAAGAATGAGTTGAATAAAGTTTGATTTATCTGACTGCTTTGTTTCGCTTAATGTGCCTTATAATCCCGTGCACCTTATGGTCCAAAAAAATACGTATTTGACTTTTTTATTTGGCACACTGCAGTATAATGTTGCAAAGCACCTCTTTTTAACTTCAGTGGATAATTATATGTGGTTATGCTCAGGATATTTCTACTGGAAATGCCTTTTGGTTAAACTTTTAGCAAGGAATTTGCATTTGCACTGTTAAATGTTTATATAGCTTTAATGCACATAAATAACAGCAGCTTGTTTAAGTGAAAATAAATGGATAGGGTTTTTTGTGCAAGTTGTGGAGTTGTATTTTGTCTCACAGAAATTATATCGTCAGTTATATTGTTATCGCAAATTTTCAAATATATATCGTGATATATTTTTTTGGCCATATTACCCTGCTCTAGTCTATAGTAGGGCTTCTTTTTTTAACTCAATAAATAAATAGAGTCAATACCAACCAAAATAAAAATACCTGCATGTATACAGAAGTAAATCCCAGTATTTGCACGCGAGTTTACGTGGTCCTCTGCATATGTGAGCTCAGTCTCCAGATGGGTTTAAAACAACAGAAGCAGAACTTCTTTAATCACAAAAATCAGGTGCTGTTGTGAAACTGAAGCATGACAGTAATCATATGAGCACTGACAGAGACAAAAACTGAATAGATAGAAACAAAAATGCAACAGGATACAGGGATGCATCCTCTGTCCTGAGGGTTATTGTTGTCTCCACTAACGCTAAGTGGCAGGTGGTCCTCCTTTAACCTTAAGAGGGTCTTTAGTGGTCTCACAGGGACCCCGCGGTGTCTCCGGGGAAAAGACACGAGGGGAAATCAGATCAAATGAATAAAAAGCAGCACAGGGAGCTCGGTAATGAGCGTATGTTGTAGGTCACAGCTGTGTTCTGCTGCAGTGACTGAGTTAAACACTCTGAGCCTCACAGTGATGCTCAGACCAAAAACAAAAAAAGGACACAAAACTAACGACAACAGAAGCATCAACTGAAACATCTCAGGGTTTCCACCAGAAAAGATGGAAGCTTCAACCAGCATCACAGGCAATTTAGTGTTGCACACAGTCAGTGCAAGTCTACCAACCTCTGTAATGTTATAAAAACAAGATGAAGACAGCCTATTCCGGCCAGAGATCAGAGTTATTGGACTATTTTAAACATTTTTACACAAGATTTAAGATTGAATAAACTAGAACTTATGTATTCAGTAGTTCAGTAATGTCTTAAATAACCCTTTTCTTCGCCACATGAGGCAAACCGGAGTATTCCTGCAAATAAATATTTCTGATGCCTCTTTTCCTCAAAAGTGCTCCCGTGAGGACTTGGTGGGTCAAGCACAGTCAAAAAGCAGCATGTGGAACCACCGCTCACATAAAGACTGCAGCTTGTAGCTCTTCTATCTAAAGCCCAGCAGAAGTTGACGTAGACCAGAGGCAACGCTGGGCTTCTAATGGACTCATAGCCAAATGCCAGGCACAGTTCAGATAGGAAGATCCAACTTAAATTTAAACATACAAACACCACCTTCATAACAGACTCAGCAGACCCAGACTGGATGAATACATCAAAGGATTAAAGGTTGCAAAGTGCGGACGCACTTCACCAAACACAAAGAAGCAGCTGTGAACTCTGTGGGAGTGTATTCACGTTAAAGAAGCCTGATGTTTAAATATAGCAACAGTCACCATAGCAGGTGTATATCAGACTGGATCGGCGACAGCAAGATTTATGAGCAACGGCTTTTATCTTCCCCTTTCAACTGTATTTACAGCAGGATAATCCTTTAGTGGGTGATGTTCTGTCTGTGGAGACTCTGTCCTCCAGGAAGGAAGCTGCCTGCAGTCTGTTCTCATTTACTGACAACACTCAGACCTCCATGAGACAAAAGCAGCAGCCAGGGTATCAATAACCAGGCACAGGATATCTGCCAATCAAATACTGACATATCAACCTAAGCACCA
Organism: Aulonocara stuartgranti; assembly: GCF_965226115.1. NCBI lineage: Eukaryota > Metazoa > Chordata > Actinopteri > Cichliformes > Cichlidae > Aulonocara > Aulonocara stuartgranti. Next base: position 3,311,574 of record NC_138939.1, on the reverse strand, counting down.
AAGTTGGTTTTTTGTTGGTTTTTTAGAAGAAACAGTTAGCCCCCAGTTAGCGCATCATTATATGTCAACTAGCCCAATTTCACAAACTTTCTTTCAAACATAGCTGGTATTTAGTTTTATGTTTTTATTTATAGCCAAAGTTATAAGGACTATATGAATTTTTACAGAAATACTTCAGCCAGAACATGGAACATCATCTTTAGCTGTAAACAAGCCAACTTCCTCTTTTTCATAGACACCTGTACTATAAAAGGCACAGTCAGTTGTTTTGTGTTAATTTAATAGAAATTATTGTACTTAGAAAAATACACTGATGAGTGTGTAATTATGTCTTGCAAAAATGGATGCATTCTCATGAACTCCAATTGAACTCCATTGAAAAATCAATCAGAGCAACCTATCACATTGTTGCATTTAATGAATTAAGTTTTTGGCATGTTCTAAGACTTTTTCCCCCAATAATTAAATCCAAGCTGTAAGAACCTGTGAATCAACAGGTGGCCGTGGGTTACTTTCATTTAAAATCTTTTTTTCCACGTGGTTGACAGAAAATCAAAGTGTTTGTCACCAACTCTGCTTCATGCTTTGTGTGAGGAATGTGAGGATTCAGCCAAACGGAGTATGAATAAAGAAACATTAACAGGAGGAGGAAGAGGTGGAGTTGATCAAATAAACCCTGCAGCGCTGGCAGAACCAGTGATTAATGACTGCTGGCAGGAGAGTCGGTTTGACTTTCTGTTCAATAAATATAATGACAGCATTAACAAGGCTGGAAGAATGGAAGCAACTTTTGGATCCATTATTGATGGGAGGAGCCCACACAACAGCAACTATTACAGATAAACACAAGTACTACTAAGTACTGGGACTATAAATCATTTTGGTCAATACCGAGATGCTCCTTATTTTACACGCTTAGACTTTTGCTTTGAAACAGTTACTGCAGATTTCCCTGAATCCAAAGTATAATTTAACTGAAGACACTAAATGAACTGTGTCTTTTTAAAGAGTTACAAAAGTAAAGAAACTGTAAATGAAACTATACAATTTCTTTTTTTTACCTGATTAAAGTTGAAAGTCATGCAGGATCATTTTCAACAAATACTCCAATTAATCCAATTTAACAGACATCTGTGTATGATGGTGGGATTGTGAGACATCAACAGGCAGATATTGTTTTTGAGTGGATGCTCCAGACGTTGTGGAGCTCTCCTGGTTGACATGCCTTCAGAAAACTGAGTTTCTCTTTTTCAAGATGGAGGACCGCAGGGTGTGTTCCAGCTTCAAAGGGATTGCTATCCAGGCAAACGTCGAAGTCAATCTGGCTGTGGAACACTGGACCAGCTCTTTATCTCAGTTTGCCCAAACAGTGAACTTGGCTTCAGCCAATTCCTGCTGCGGGTTTTCAGGAGTAATATCAGGCTGTTGCTGCAGGTTATTTGCTCCCTTGACAATCATAGTGACAGTTTTTCCTTCTGGCAATAAGTCAACCTGTTTCCATGGAGCGTTGACATCATCAGGTCTGCCCTGTGTCAGTGATGTTTTGGTGCAGCCAAGGGGCAGAAGATGTGCAGTTCAGTTGTTTCAGGGTCTACTGCATTATCTCCTTTTCGTAGGTGATATACTGATAACATGACCAGCTGACACTGAACCACCTGTGATGACAATGAGTCTGAGGACATGGTCAGGTGTTTACTTGAAACCACAAATCCTTTAATCTAGTTCATAATTTCTACTTATGAAAATCAGCAAAGAAACAGATTAAAGAAGCAGGCTAATGTTATGATTTTAACACTTTACTTCTTCGCTGATATCAATCCACCCAAGTCAGCTAATTAAGGTGGAATGAATCTTTTACTGCTGTACGAGAAGAGATAACTGAGATTCCACTCTTGGAGATGGTGGGAAATAAACGCCTTCTCTTATCTTATACTTGCACTGTTTAAGTGTATGAAGTGGGCAACAGTCCCGAGTAAAGTACCATTACAGTTCATATAGCACTCCACTGTTCACGTCAAAGCGAACACTGCCTCGATGACGCTCCTTCAAACCCCATCTCCTTCCTGTTGGCAGTAAAAAGGCTCCCTGCCGCCGCTCTTTTCTTGCAGCGACTGCATATTTTGTCCTGCTGGTCTGTTGTGGTGAGCAGCTTCAGTTCAGTCCTGAACCCCGGCCTTGAAGAGGCCTCTGTGGAGTCTGCCTTGAATCCAAAGCTTTTATGTGTTGGCCAGGCTTCCCCGGAGGGCTCCTTAAAGGCAACACTTTAGCCTGACTGCAGCTTCAATGGCCTCAAAACGGCCCTCTTTTCATGTGACTGCTGAATATGGAGAGAAAAGGAAGAGGGGCAGGAGGGTGAACCGGGTCAGCTTGCTTCACAATCAGTGGCTTAAACCGCCCAGTCCCAGCTCCATTTATAAAGACTCCTAAATATAAAAGCAGTCTCCAAAAGTCAGCAAGGGTTTTCTGTTGTCTCACATACTGCACTTTTCAAAATCGTTTGAACACAATTACACTATAAACCTCAGTAACTGTAAGAAGGGCCGACATCGACTACCAACCGAAACTTAGCTTTATACCACTAAAAGCAGACTAAGTAAGGAAGCCCCACAACTGTAGGCAACCTTTAACGATCTTTCCACAGGCTTTGTTATAACTTGTACGTCTTTTAGATCTTGTTGACCAAAGGTTTTCCCTCCTCTTTCCTGACTCAGCACGAACCAAACTGAGTGATTTTACACTGCTGCAAAGGAAAAAGCCTGGGCTTGATTTATAATCGCAGACAGCGAAGGCGAGGGGTGAAACTGACTATAAAACCACATGTTGGTTAGTTAACTGTCAATCACAAGCTGTTAGCCACCGAGCTTACCTCCTACTGAGTAAACCCCCAATCTGACTCTAAAAATGGTTGTAATTTATGAATTTCAACATTTATTGAAGTCATATTTAAAATTAACTTCAAGATTTAATTAACTGAACATCTTACAGGGTCACCCAGCTAATCACTCAGCCCTAAAAGAAACTTTTATCAGTCATAAAACAAAATCTTGTGTTCAAAGAGTTTTTCTTACAGGAATTTTGAGAGCGGGTTCTTTGAGTTACTCTGGTTATTAATCCTGGACATGCAACTAAACAACTACATTTGATAACTACATTAGTGTAACACCTCTGAACCTGGTGATAGATAGATATTTCTCTCGTTATGCAATCACACTGCGTTTCATACGTGTGAACAAACACAATGGCATGCAGAGCAGTTTGGACGGGGCGTCCAGCGTGCAGTCACATGTAAAGTGGTGATTATCCAAATAGGCCTGCCTCGGTGGGCCCGTTCTGTGCCCTGTTGTATAATTACTGGTGCCGTGAGAGCTGAGAGGCACAGAGACATCTACAGGATGACAACAAATCTATAAAACAGTACATCTCTCTGCTCTGAGCTGTCCGAGTGACAAAACAGCTCATCGGAGAAGAATGTGAGCAGGTTTTCCACCTCGCAGAACAATTTCACACAGCCAATGAGGAGCAGGGCCAGGCTTGGAGCTAAGCCCTCATAGAATAGCTTCATTCTTGGCCGGCTGGTCCTGGTTCTGTTTCCAAAGAAAGGCAAGGACCTCCCAACTGGGCAGCCACATTCCCCTGTGGCTGAAGGATGGATTACTGACACATTATTTTTACTAACCGGAATAATCGCTGCTCCTTATGTAAAGGAAGACTCACTTACAGCTGCCATCAGATAGTAAATCTAACAATGAATAGTGCCATCTTTAAAGCTATTCTCCATGCACTGCATTTGAATAAACTATTACATAACTTTAGTAGGTCTACTTCTTCAGAAGAGTGTTTTTATTTTAGCTTTTGTGTGGCGAGCACGGCAAATGAATTAGTGTAACTATGGAGCAGGTATCTGTCCACTTTGGTTCACATATTACGGCGGGATAAATCATTTATTGCTGTATGATGATACGTCCCACCAGTGAAGCCTTTCTGTTCTCTTCATGCTGGAAGTGGCTGTCTCATCAGCAGCAGTTATGCTGTGTCGTTTTTATTGTTTCAGCCACACACTGTACATGAAGGAGGGTGGCTGACAATCATCCCACTCTTAATGAGCCATCAGTTTATGTCAATGGCAGCGATCACAGCCTGGTCAGAGCAGGACTAGCAGTTCTCCTACTACTCTCTTACAGCTGCAACTTCTGATTGGCTCAAGAGGTGCTCAGCAAAGAAATATTCCTCCTGGCTCCACTAGATTGTTTGATAAGGCACAGAAGGCTAAGCATAATATTTATAACATCAATCAATTTAATTCCATTTTAAAGAAGAGAAGAAGTGAGCAATTTTGGAATATCAAATATATTCAATATCAACTACACAGGTTACAATCATGTCAATCCACCTGTGTTTTAGTACTGACATATGATGTGATACACATGTGCACACATCACATTTCTGAGGTTTTACTCTAGTATTACTATCTGGAGGCAGTGAGATATAACATTACAGGGATGTTCTAGGACAGCGACAACATCTGGATAAACAGGTACAGTTACTCAAACTTAAAACAAAGACCGCAATGTCCCATAACTCAGGCCAACAAGACACGCCCAGCATCTCCTGCAGACAGTCCACGTCTTCATTGCTTCATTGCGCAGAAGTAAATCATTATTACACTACTGCAGTGTGTTTCTCTTGTTATGGATAAATACTTGGTTAACCTCCTAGGACCTGGCGTCCACATATGTGGACATCACATTTTGGGTTATTTAGACCAAAATACTCAATTTTGCTCTACAAGGGCCTGATATCCTCTTACGAGGCAGCACAGTGGTTAGCACTGTTGGCGCACAGCAAGAAGGTCCTGAGTTCAATTCCACCACCAAGCCAGGGTCAGGACCCAATCAGCCCAAATATCAAAGAGAAATTAAAGATGCATGCCATGGAAGAGTTCGGGTCTTAGGAGGTTAAAGTTCATGATTTCCTATCATTTTTCACCACTTCTTTTCACAGAGAGACATTTTGAGCCATATAAGGTAAAAATGTACAATCTGAGTGGATGATGACATTTTTATTTTCCAGACTTTTAAAGAATACATCACAAACAGCAGCTGAGATATCAGTGGGCTCACACTATGCATGTCACAGGCCGTGTGCATAAGATTTCAGAAAAGAAGATATGAGTGTGGGAGCTGAAGCGGCTCCATCAGAGAGTCTGAGCGGGCGTGTCCTCCTCATTATACACCCAGCTTCCTCAATCTGCTGTTTACAGCTGGCCGGCTGTCTGACAAAACTAACAATTAGCCTCAGATTTACACCCACCAAGCCAGGTGAGACTGCAGGCTTCATAAACAACTACATCCACTTAGCTGCTGAGTAGGCATGGGGAAAGGCAAGCAGGGTTACCCCGCTGACCTGCAACACATAAACATCCATCTCCTCGCCTGCTGGGTAAGGAGGGTCTTATACGCTGCTTCGAGCCCAGGCCTGCAGCTCAGCCGAGCACGGAGTCAGAGCGACGGTCCTGCATACACAGAGCCGTCAGTAATGACAGCACTCTGCTCTCTTCAATTACAATGCATGAATCATCACTTCCTTCAGCCTCAAGCTCTCTCATTAAAACTTTCTACATGTCTAAACACCCAGCCAGGCTTTATATACACAACACCAGGACTATGACATAACAGTGTCAGGCATCTTTATAAACCGGGGCTGAAGCAGGAATCTAGCTTTAATTTATCATTCACCTGGATAACTCTCAGCAATATTTATAAGCATGCATTACTCCAATATTAGGATTCCACAGATCAGGTGTTGGTGACCACATGCTGATTAATCATGTTCGGTTCTACACCGTTCTGTGTTTACTTCACCCAACAGCAGGGTGGCAGCAGTCTGGAGGTTGTTCCCACGTGCTGCACCAGCAGCTTTTCTTTGGTTTTTGGAAGTAAAGGAAGTTTTTTTTTTTTTTTTTTTTTTTTTTTTACTTCCTTAATAAAAACCAAGGGGATAAATTCCTTTATTCAGGAACACTGTACATGTTAGAACCTGTTACTAACAAAGTGATAATAAAGTAACGTGATATTTAATCCCAGTATATTATTACCTATGTTGTCAATACAAAAGTGAGAGTAAGAAACAGTTTGAGCTCAATCTACTGACCCTGAAGGAAAAGTCAAGTGCGACATGATTTTTTAAATCTTGATACAGTATTTTCTATATGTTGATGACACACACCACACTAGTCAGTTTTCATAAATCATAGCACAGCACTGTTCTATGTCAGCCAAGTTGATCTTCAACAGGTTCTTCTCCGTATATCACGGTGAACACACAGTCTTTGCTCTGCTCACCCAGACTCAACACTGGGAGAAAAACTGAGCAGGAAACCTGATTTGTGACAAGGTGTTTAAAACTTTCTCTTTTGTTGTTCTGCTGTCTGATGCAGCAGAATCACTGCCTGCCAGGAAAGCGTCCATCGGCCTGCTGAGGTGTTGGTATGTGCTTTCCCTGGGGCTCAGGCCTTACTAGACTGTTGGAGAAGCCTGATGGAGGGCGAGGCTGTGATTCACAGGATAAACTCTGAGCAACAGCAGCAGCTGAGAGGTTAAAGGAGACGCAGATCTGAGAGCAGTTGTTGTAAAACAGATGTGTCATGCTCCAAGTCTGCGAAACAGGTGGGGTTTCCATTACAGCCCAACTTCCACCTCAGAGACTAAAGCTGCAGAGATAAATGCTGAGGGCTGCTTGTTTTCTTTTAATCATCAGCTGACAGCAGCTGAAGGAGGATTTTTTTTTCCCTTTTTAAACCAAATGCATATCGCGTGAGGTCACTGAAGCCTCCGTGACAGGATAAATCAACAGCAGGACACTTGAAAAGATACGAGGACGAATGACTGTTCTGGAGGTCACTTAAGAAGGAGAGGACAAACGGCTGCTGTGCGCCAAACACAAACACAGTGAACAGGAGCATGTGATTCTTCTTCCTCAGATACAAAGAGGTAAAACAGGCAGAGACACTGAAGGATATAAAAAGACTGGAAGACAGTAAATGTTAAAAATGCCAAAGACATGGAATCAGATCCAAACTACATTTGGCAGTGGGTGGGAATCTGACTCTAATCACACTCTTACCTGTGAAATCATTCACCTTGTCCCCACCCCCCAAACACACCTGTACATTTCATAGCATGCAGATGTTTGAGCATGAACTTGACTGAGCTGAAAGTGTCAATTATCTGAGACTACAGTGAGGCAATTCAGTATCAATCTCATAGTATTAATAACCTTAATTTGATGCATGAATGAGGATATGAGCCAAAAATGAGTAAAAACAAAATGAGCCATCATCAGTAACCTTGAGCATTGGTGATCCCCAACATCAACAAACACATGCAGCCCTACTCCACGAACAGCTAGCATCTGTGGCTAATAATGAAACGATTTCATGAATGTGGGAGCAATCCAGCAAACAAACAAACAAACGTGTCCGGCAGCTTTTGCAATCAGAATTATGACCTAAATGCACTGTGATGCCAAACAAGATCAGCTCTGTAAATTCTCTATAGGCTCCCCTTGTTCAGGGTTTATCTGTACATTTCTTCATTTCCATTTGTGCCATTTCAGTTATTACATGGTTATAGTTATACGTGGTATCCAGTAGGGGTGCAACGATATTCGTATCGATATTGAACCGTTCGATACAGTACTTTCGGTTCGGTACGCATATGTATCGAACAATACAACATTTGTAATTTATTTTATCAACTTTCCTTCTGACGATGCTGTCTGTGTTGAGTGCTCAGTGAATCTGCGTTCGACTACTCCGCCTAGGGTCGACAGTGCAGCCTAGGCGGAGTAGTCGAACGCAGATTCACTGAGCGCTCAACACAGACAGCATCTTCAGAAGGAAGAGCGCAGGGCAAGCTAGCGAGACAGAAGTTAAGCTCTCCTTACAACATGGACCTCCCGCACCCTCATTCAGATCTGGCGTTTGGAATTATTTTGGTTTTCATGTGACGTATGACCCTGAAGGTAAGCGCGTCATGGACTAAAGTAAAACAGTATGTTGGATGTGCCATGCAATGCTCAATTACATGGGTGGGAACTAGTGTGTTAGCGCAGTTAGCTCGTTAACGTGTTGGCCGTCTAGCCCCATGCACGGGGCGATCGGCGGTAGCTCGTTAATGGAGATTTGCCGTGTTGTGGCGTTAAGGTCATTTCAACGAGATTAACCTGAAAGCACTAGCGGGAACACAACGAATATGACTGCACATTTACGCCGACATCATCCTAGTGCAAAGACAAGTGGAAGCAGAAAAAAACAAGCAAGCATGCTACTAACTTTAGCCGAGTCATTTAGACAGCTGTTTAATATGCTGCTGAGAATATAGCCCAGAAGAAGCGGATAGTATAGCTTTTATTTTGGAAAGAGCCATTTCTCTGTAATAAACTCTCTTTTCCAAAGATGAGTGATTCCTCAATCAGATACAGGGCTTGCAATATCACTAGCCCGACGTCCCGGGGCTAGCGATTTTTTCAGTCGGGGTACCAAAATCTATCTCTGCCCTGCCCGTCGGGCTGTTGTAGGAAGGAAAAATATATGTCAATGCTTTTGCATTCTTTCGGAAATGTAGCTGGGTAATTATGTCATTGGCATCGGTGAGCCACTGTCAATATGTGACATATTGAAATCTCGTTTGAATTTGCGCTTGTTTTTTTGCTTTCACTTTGCAATCGTGCGAACTGTGTATAGAGAGCGACAGCACTGATCTGTGAGTGATGATAATTTGCGCACCAATTCCTCTGACATCGTCTTATTAATCGTTAGCTTACTATGCAAACATGACAAGTGAAATCTCCCGCAGCTTAAACATGTGAGAGGTTGATCGCAGAGAATCGCTGAACTTATGTGAGTGCGTGTGTAAAAGCAGCAGGATTTATATTTGACTACGATGACCTGGATGACTGAGAACCTTCACAGACAGATATATATTTTAGTTCTGCTGAGCCAAATAAGACAGGTCAGGGTGAAGAAGTGACAGCCAAAGAAAAGCTTACCACAAAACGGAAAAGTTATGACAAATCAGACTATAAGGCAAAAAGAAAGTGCAGCTTTATGGTTTCATGGACAAAAGAATTTCTGTGGCTGCAATATGACGAGCTAAATAACCAGGGCTGCACATAAGTGGTCCGCAGGTGCGCATTTGCTGTCAAAATAAAAAACACGCACAAGGGTTAGGGTTAAATTTAAAAACTGTAATTTTGAGTTAAAATATATATTTATAATTTTAATAAATGACAAATTAAAAAGGCATGAACATTTTTTTGTATCGAAAAAATATCGAACCGTGACACCAAAGTATCGAACCGACCGAACCGTGAATTTTGTGTATCGTTGCACCCCTAGTATCCAGTATAACAATGGCTATGGCAGGACAGTCTGAATCTGAGGTATACACTACAGAAAGAAAGAAAATGAGGTCGGCCAGCAGGGTAATGCTGTAAACACTTTCCTGATGAGTTTATAGTCTCGGTCGCCGGTTTACAGTCTTACTGAATCCAACTGGATGTTTGTTTTGTACATTCTGGCCTCTGCTAGTGCTCAGAGGACAATAAAGGATGATTGGGGATGATTTACTGTGAGACTGACAGTCCCTCAATTTCTCTGTCAGATCACTCGTCTTTGATTACATAACATAAAGATGGCAGAGGAGGCCAAGTTTTCACTCCTGGACAACACAAAGCGATACGTGATGTCGCTGTAACTATGTCCATCTTTAATTTAATGTCTCTGATGTGAGCGTGACAGTTTTGTAAATGTTAGAGCAATAATCACAGTGAAATGCTACAGATGTACACAGATGCTGAACAACAGAAGAATCCAGACTGAGAGACAGTGACTCTTAAGGTTCCCCCTGTGATGAGTCCAAATGTCTGCAAGTGTCTGTCAGCTGTTTAGACTCTGAAGGCTTCTCCTGGTTTGTGGGTCACATTCAAAAACATTTATCTGGCTCTGAATTCAGCCCAGAATTAAACTAAAGAAACCTTTCATTATAATATAAACAGAATGCCCATCCTTCACCTTTCTGTTTGAAATACTCCAAAATATTGACAAAGAGGCACATCGACGTTTGTCACATGGATTTCTTTCTTTTCCAACTACCAACTATAGTGGAACTGAAATGTGCAGCACTTAACAACAATAAAAAGAAAAAGAAAATCATACTTTCTGATAGAGACGAAGGTGAGCAGCCACTCTTCAGAGGCAGGAAAACATTACAGTTGGTGGATAATGAAAACAGTTTTATTAATCCTTAATCACAGATATAAGGTCTTTAAACTGCTGTACACTCACAGGGCTTTCCTGCTTGGAACGGGTGTTTGATGGTGTCAACAGTCTCCCTGTTATTTGTGGCTAGTAATAAAGAGATTGCACATAAAGCCCACATATACAAAACACTTAGCTGTGATCCATCTTTGGCAATTATTGTAAATATTACAAGAATCACTTTCGGTGTCACACAGAATGCAAGGGGTTAAAATGAAACGGTGAAATCTGACCGATTTACAACTTAAAGCACTCATAAATATTGTGTTTTACATCTGATTGCCTCAAGGCCTTAATACATCCTCCACACGATGCACTTGAACATATAAAAATGATGAGCACCTCTTTCATTGACTTTGGAGTGTTTTATCAACCTTTTTACATCTGTGGTGTTCCTGGTCATAAGTTACCGCCATAGGAAATGAATGGGAATCCACTCAACAACCACAGCCCCCCCTCCAGCCACCCCCCACCGGCCCCTGACCGGCCCACTGAAGGACCAAATGAAAGACCCACTTTACGACCTACTGAACAACCCACTAAGCAACCCATTGATCCACCCACTGAACTGAATTAAGTGGTGAAAAATGTTTGTTGTGCTAATTTATGACCTGTTAAAACAGAATGGTCAATTTTGACCGGAAGACTAAAGTAAGGGGGTGGGGTGCACAGAATTGGAGGGTTAAATATTAAAAAGCTGAAGAACATCATTATTAGTTGACTACTGATAAAAAAAATGCTAGTTTTCATCTTTGCTGTCTCTAGTAAACTTTTTTCTCATAAATTTATGACCTATAAATCCCCCCCAAAAAAATCGCACATAAACAAACTGAAAAAAGCAGACCTACGCTTGAGACAGGTTAAATCCTACCATTAAAACCACCTGTACCATCTGCACTCATTTTGGACCTTAGACAGTACAAAAGTTGGACTCAAAACATAAACAATGCAGCTAAGCTGTCCAAGTTACAGCTGATCTGCAGTTTTATGTGACATTATGAATATTTTTGGTATATTATTTGTATCTACCAGGTATCACAATTAACAGCCAAAGCAACTGTTCCTTAACCACCCAACTAGGGCTGCTCAATTAATCGAATTTTAATCACGATTACGATCTGGGCTTTCAACGATCATTAAAAATGACTGAGCTGATTATTAGCCCCTCCCTCATTTATCCGCGACACCTTAAAGGCCGGTCCGTGAAAATATTGTCGGGCATAAACCGGTCCGTGGCGCAAAAAAGGTTGGAGACCGCTGATTAAGAGGACCTGAGGGAAGCTCGGAAAGCTAAGCAGAAGTTATTTGGAGAGTGACTGCCTTGGTTGAAAAGAGAGTTTAAAAAAAAAAAAAACTTCAGTGGTGTTGCACACTATTTTATATTATTTTTTTAAAGTCATTGTTAACCCTTTAAAGCCGGTCAGAGCAGCACGCTCCGTTTTGCGTAACTATTTTTAAATCCCTGTAGAACCTGAACCGTGTAAGCTAGCGCAATAATTTGTTTTGCATATGAAACCGGAGGAGTTGTACTTACATCTTATGCCATCAGCTTGTCCTCGGTCACGGTTTCGTTCCACATATAGCTTTGCAAAAATTGCATAAAAAGCGCTTGCAGGAACAAAAACATAATATTCCAGAAACACGCTTTGCCGATCTGATCAGCTGTTCGTAACACTTCCCACAGTGAAATGATGCACCTGCTGTTTTCTTTGCAAATTTGCATCATAGGATTGTTTTTTGTTTTTCCTGCAGTATATAAAAATTGGTGTATCTCCAAAATAAAACTATGAAGACACTCAAAATAAATTTCCTGTTGTTGTAAACTATTTTTTGCAACTTTTTTGTATTTAAAGTTTTGAGGGATAAACCTCTTAAATTTCTCCAAGTAGAAATATATGTAAACAAAACAAAAGCGATTTTCAATTTTTTTTGTAGTTTATTGCACTTTTTTGCAATTTATGTAATTACTATGGACTTAATGCATACATATTATTAAAATATGGGCTATAACAGTTGTATTGATGTATAGCAACTTGAAATGCTCCCACAAATGGCACTACAGCATGTAAAAAAAAAAATAATAATAATAATATAAGCTCTGGTGGACTTGGTTCCATAGTAGGTCTTAAAGGGTTAAATAAATATCGTCAAATAATCGTGATCTCAATTTCAGTGAAAATAATCGTGATTATCATTTTTGCCATAATCGAGCAGCCCTACACCCAACTTCCCAAAGTTCAACGTGCTCCTCCTAACTGTAGGGAGTAATTACAGCCAGTCGTCCACCCACTAAACACTGTTCCTACAGTATGTTTAAGGCGCAGGGCGTGCTGCTGCAGAGCTCACAGTTACACAACATGCAGCTCGAGGCTAAACTCTGGAAAGACATAATGAAAATCAGACAGGTTTACTGAAGGAGCTGAAAGTTACATCTGCAGGCCATCATAGAGCACAGAAAACTACAACTGAATACCGTCACACACAATCATCAGGCCCTGAAGGCAAAACTGTTACTTCCAAACACACCGCTAATGACTGTTATCCAACTTTAACCTGACATGGTATAAGATAGTGACACACACTGTCAATCCTGAGATCAAATCCAGAAGTTAGTGAAGAGACTTGATTATAAAAGGACTTAAAGTTTAAGCATTCAATAAAATAAAATGTCAGGAGTTTGTTTTTGTCTTTTATGAGAGAGACTAAATCCCTGCATGGCTTCCAAAAGTCCATTTACTGCTACAAGTATCAATGACAAAAGTTGTATAATTACCTATATTATTCATAACTAAATTTATTTTTTAAAATTAAAACAAAACAAAACATAAATTCAGACTTGTGAAAGCTTTATTCCATTTCTTAAAACTAAAGAGAGAGAGGCGCACGAGGCTAATTTCAGCTTAAAGGAAGCTAGCAAGAGTTAGCCAAACCGCCAAATACGTTAAACAACCGTTTGAATTACGAACTTCCGGTCAGGACTCTATCAGGCAGAAAACACAAAAATCTTCACCTCACCGCCACTGAGGAGCTGTCTCCATATTTAAGGACATACCCATCCTCCATTTAGGCTAACAAATTAGCTAACAGGTGTGGCTAATGTCAGGGAGTCAGGTTCAGCTTGAAACCGACCCTGGTGCGCGGTATCCGGTTGTGTGTGTGTGTGTCCACACTCACCACTGTTTGGAGTTCTTCCTTCAGCCAGGATTCAGGAACACTTGTCCTGCTTCAGCGCTTCATCACAAATCATCCTTCCAAATATATCCATAGGAGACCTACTTTCACCCCTTCACCTGCATGGCGTCTGCACTGTGCGTGCTCGCTCCACAGCGCCCTCTGCAGTCACGCAGCGTGCTGTGCTGAGCTGCATGTTTCAAGTAAAGGAAGAGCCAGGGTACAAACAGCTAAATTCAAATACCATGCACACCGTGCTTACTCATGCTACTCTCCATGAACTGTAGGAGGTATGACACAAAGTGGTTAGCGTACAGTACCACAGACACTGGTTGTATTTATTTTTTATTTGTAGTTTTCTATAAGGGTGTAAGAGGTCAGACTGAATTGGTCTGTTCAGGTCCTCAGGCTATATTTTGTATCTATTTAATGTCAAACAAGCAACAGCAGAAACTTTTCATTTATCAGTTTCATGAACTCGCTCATTGTTAAAGGGGAAAGAGCAACGATTCATTTGGTAAGGCATTACTGTTCATAGACAAGGTGAAGGAGCAGTGCTGATCAGTTCACCTGATATGTCTGAGAAAACACTCATTAATCTCTACCAAAGACAGATTTTCACTTTAAATTGGATGAAACAAGAGGTCATATGTCATATCAAGCTCATGTTAAAATAATAAAGAAAGCCTGCTTTACATGATGAGACTTTTCTGCTTATTTAAAGTAGGGAATAGTTTTGATGGATATAAAAAGTAAGACTGTGTTGAAAAACACAACAATTCTGTTTAAGGCACTGCTTATTTAAATAGTTTTGTGAATTTTGTGAAATCGGCTGATATTTTCTGTTTGACTTTGTAAAAAGTTTGAATTCATTTTTATGTTCGTTCAACTCAAATTCAAATTTGAACTTTTCCTTTTTAGGCTGCAGGACTGAATAAAAACAAGCTGTTCTAACTTTAAATTTCACATTTTTTAATTTCATCTGTTTGTAGTTTTTGCTGCACGTTAAATGACGTCTGCAGAGGTGAACTACAAAGCGAGCTGCATTCAGAGATAATCTGATTATCAGTCTCCTCGTCAAGACCTTGTTTGTGTACATACCAGCAGATCTGGCAGCAAATCAGGAACAACAAAAGTAAAGAGAAATATTTGTACAGTTTCAGCACGGCCAGATGAATGCATGTCGGTTCTTGTTTCAACATGATGCATACAGTACGTGCTGTAAGGCTTTGTTCAGAAGCACTGATACCATACAGCTCAACGGGTTTACATTTACACACAGCCCCTGGCTTGTTACAGCTATAACAAGCCAGGTATTTAACTTGGTAAATACCTGGCTCTGGTATTTAACTCTGACGCTTTTAAATGTTGAAAATACTCCTGAACCTTCTGAAATTAACTAAAGTTGTCGGCCCAATCTGAAGAAACAAAAACTATGAGTTTAACTGCCAAAAATATCTACTGTGTATTGTCCTGAAGAGATACCGACAGAAGCTAAAGAAGGGCTGAACTGTACTATGAGTGTAATACGGGTTTGTACCACAAGATGGTGCTGTGAGTGAACACAGCTTTATTTTAAATGGAAGGTCAGGAGAAGGGTTAAATTGAGCTGAAACAATAATTAAATCTGATTGGAAGTTTCATACAAAGTACGAATGAGTTCATTTTCATGTGCTGCAGTCTAGCACACACTCTGTCTGCCAGCTTAGGGTATGTAGCTGTATTTTCCAGAGAGGGGATGTTTGCCTTCTTTGCATCCATCATAGTAAAAGTCCTGCAAATGAAAAATCCTTCACAAGACCAGAGGTATTCTAAACCTACCGAGCGACATTAATGATGAAAATGTCAGAAGTGAAAAACTTCCCAGAGTATCGAATGTTTTACTGCTGTAACTGAAACCAGCAGAAAGAACATAAAGCACTGAAACTCTGGGGTGGAGCCGACTTTTAGTCCAGTACTGCACCGTTTGAGAACACTTCAAATTATGTTTACTTTACTAACATTTATTTTAGTGATGTCTGATATTCTGAAGGAGAACTGTAAAATAAATGTCAAGTAAAAATATAACATTTCGTCTTAAATGAGATGGAGCAGAAGGATAAAGTAGCATAAATTACTGTGTATTATAGTATTTCTGTGCACTGCTAAGGTACATTACAGTGTACAGGTGTAGTTTAAAAACATCTGTCCACTGATTGGTGGTTGCATTCTGAGGGCGTTTTAGGTTCTGTTACTCTGCACAGGTCTTGAGTAACAGTATCAGACGTAATGAAGCAAGTTTCCCTCAGACATTAAAAGTAAAGCATCAAAAGAGTAAAGCAGGTAGAATAAAGAAGCACGGAGACAGGTGGGCTCATTCAGAAAAACACTCCTCACATTTATTGACTCTTGGATCTCTGGGCCGAAGCCAAAGCTAACACACATTTGGCACAAAGACAGACACGATTCATTGGATTTTTCCAAACAACGGCCCGAATCACAGGCCTAACAGACGAAGACCTGCCGCTGTGCAGAACGTTCCCCTGTCTCAGAGATTCAGGCATCACTGCGGCAATGATCGACTGGACACGGCGAGGTCATCCCCTCGCATCCACCGCATCAGCTCCAGGTTCAAGTATGTTTACAGTGCGAAGACCTCTCTACAAGCAGCGACATGTTTCCTGTTATCACGGCTGCACCACGAGGCGACAGCAGAGACGAAGCAGATCACAGCAGCCTGCTGCAGCCACTCAGCGTGCACTTAATTCAGGTCTTTGCACTTCAGTTATTTACACATGCGCTGCTACTTTGTGTTAGCTTTTTCAAGGGGTAGCTTCAGCCTAACATGCAACGAGGAAGGAAAAAGAACAGAAGAAAGACCAAAATGTCTGGTTTGTGCTTGGGATGCCAACTTTACCTGTGTGAAGTTACAAAAACAGGATGCCACAAAAAATATGTATCGGTCGTTTTAAAGCAAAGCTGATTAATTTTTGAATCAAAATATTACAGGATTCTGAGATGTTCTCAGGCGCTTTGTTTTAAACGAAGGACAAAATAAAAATGTGTCAGTTCAGCGAGCTGGAACAGGCGTTGGCGTGTTTACTGAGGTTGAGATGTTGACATTTCTGTGAGTCAGGTGGCTTTGCAAAGACTTTTATTTACTCTGAATGTCTTAAATCCTGCACTCTAGTAAAATGAAAAACCTAACAGCAGCTATACTGTTAGGCAGGGAGTTTCAACTTAAAGATCAATAAACTGAAAATGAAAATTCTTTGGAAAATAAAGAAACTGTAACCTTCTTCCATCCTGCAGCTTCCTGTGTGACACTCACAGAGTTTTATAATTAGCTCACTCCGGCTGAAATGTTTTGAAGTGCAGGTCAAAGATTGATGTCGCTTCTGGGTCTGAAAAGTGAAGCCAGTGCAGAGCGTATTATTTCTAATGGCCAGCAGGGGGCGTCTCCTCTAATTGTAAAAACAAAACCCTATATTTGGATTTGTATGTATATGATTATTCTATATTTATTTCCTGATGAGTGCATCGTCTAAAACTCTGGTTTCAAGTTTTACTGAATACAACACGATGTTCATTTTGGAAATTATGGTCCCCTTTAAACTAAAACAGAGGATAAAGTCGGCTATGATTTACGGCACAGCTCTCTTGCGACTGTCAGAGCCACCTCAGCCCGAGGCTTCAAACACGATGCTGTCTTTTATATACAGTCTATGGAGCATCAGCACTGTGGAGAACAGTGAGATCTCATGTCAGTTTTTTGTTCTGTGTGCTTTCTGGATCGAGAGGCCGACGGGACTTTGAGGGTGAAGCTGAGCGGCTACAGATGCTGCAGATTTGTGATCGGCTGACAGAGTAAAAGCAGCTCGATGAGACGTTAAGGCAAAAAAACATTCTTTGGCAAAACAAGAGAAAACTAAAGAAACATCACACAAACATGTTTGCCTGCTGGTGGGATAAGAACGTGCGGACGGCCCGGAGACTGTTGTCCACCTCTACACACACACACGCACACACACACGCACACACACACACACGCACACACACACGCACACACACACACAGAGAGAAACACATGCAGTAAGACATGAACACTGAATCAACACACAGCTGAACACAGACACGACAGAGTAAGGCAGTTACAGACGGACGCACGCCATAGATATGTTCATTATGCTTGTTATTACACACTTTGGTCATTTAAAATAAACTATTCTGTAGATTTTATATGTCTGCAGTTTTACAAAATACATTTTCAGATTTTTACGGTTTACGAGCAGCTTTGACAGAATAAATACACACATTCAGATTCGGAGCAAAGCAAAGAACTCTGTCAGAAAAGCTTCTATCAGCTCAGGTTAAAGGGTGGCAGCAGGTGGAGGCCTTAACACTAGCATCCCCTCTGTGCAGCAGCGCCCCCTGCTGCTGTCTGCAGTTGGGTTTTACAATCTGCACCAGAAAATTTGCCTCAACCAGCAACTGATTAAAGGACATTTAAAGGGAAAAACAACCTCTGAATTTGTGAAGGTATTTGATTAGTAACAAATCAACATTAAACAGGTAAAATCAGGCCCAAGTCAGCAGCTGCAGAGAGGGGTTTGAATGCACTTTGCTACAACCAAGGACCAAGGATTATTTTTATTGTTTTATTCATAATCTGTGATTATATTGCACTCACTATGTCACTTATAACTCCTTCACTTTGTAATAAACTACATAAAATATGAAATTGTCCTCCAACTTGTAATCAAATGGACTTTGTTAATGTCCATCTGCAGCAAGAATATGCTGATACGTGATTACGTAGTCATAAATTGCAGATTTGATCAATAACACACAGATTTTCCTACGCAGACCTACAGCAGAGCAGCAGCGAGACTGAGAGCTGATTCTGTCCATGAGGCCACACAGAGATCAGACGGTTCACGTACAGACTCAAACAGACAGTGAAAGGATCAACTAAAGAAGTTTGTCTGCAGGACTTTCTGACAGAAAGACAAAGGCCACTTTGACTTCACGGCCCTGGTCGTGCTTTTAAAGTTACTTATAACTCTCTCCCTGTTTGCCATCCACTCTCAGACATCAGGATAAATAAAGCTGGCAAACATGTTTATGAGAGAGAAGAGCTGACAGGAAGCTGCATATTTAATCTTTACTAGAACGCTGATGTTTAAGGTGCCTCGGTTTTATGCCCACTGTGAGGACATCCATCTGTGGTGCTAGCGGTAGAGCTTTGTCTGATAATCACTGGGTTGGCAGGTTGATTCTAGGCTTGAGTCCCTCCGGATGGTGAACAGATAGTTAGTGTTTTGTGGCCTCTCCACTTTTAAAATGAATCAGAAAGCCTTGAAGGGAAACTTCTCTTGGCTCTGGACTTAGATGTTGATTAGCCTGCCACTAAAAATAGCTCCAAATAAATACACTATGTCCTCCTGTTTATCTGATAAAACTACAGAGAGCTTTCTGAAGGAATTACCAAACCTTTTCAGAAAGCTTTAAGGCTTCAGCACTGGGCTCAGAGCTGAGAGCCGCAGACTGAGAAGAAACGATCCTGATGAAACAGCAGCAGGAACTCAGCTAATTCACTCAATCATGTCCAAAAACTACAACCACGTGGAGCTTTGGAGTACCATCAGTCTGACCCCTTTACCCTGCTTTGAGGTCAAAAGACAAAACTCTGCATTTTTGAGGAAAATGAAAAGGCTAAAGAGGCGGAGACAGGAAGCTGAAAGCCACGAGAGACACATAAACACACAGCTGCTTTGAGTCTGAACATGAGAGCTGATAAAATCTGTAACATCACACCGTTCACCTGCCTAACAGTCACCTGAATCTGAACACCTGTCTGCACCTGTGTCGGCTGGTGACGCGCAGATCAAAAGCAGCAGGTGACCTCTGACCTCTGCAGGTTGGTCACATGGAGCTCAGGCTACAGGAGAGAAGATCGGACCTGCTAAGAGGTGCAGCTGTGGGAGGATGGATGATGAGCTAGTTTCCTATTGGACGGCCTAACAGGAAGCACATCACCTGATGTCTGTGAGTATCCTGAAGCTGCTGATTGGTGGAGTCCAGCCCTGCTCTGCAGGTGGCTGATGTTCCACTGATCTGGCATCTGCTGTTACAGTTGGGTGGGGCCTCTGCTGTGAGGCTCAGGAGGGGGCGATGTCACCAGGCTCCTCAGGTACACACAGGGGGTCCTCCTCCTCCCAGAGCCAGGGGCGGAGCTAGGTGGCGGAGGTGGAGGCGGCAATGGCCCGGGGGGCTTCAGGGAAGACATGAGCGGCTGCATCTCCGCAGCCACTCCCCCTTCCACGTCCTCTTCTTCTTCCTCCTCCTCCTTCTTCTTGTCTGGGAAGAGGAACGAGCCCTGAGACACCTGAGGTCCGATGGAGAAAGTGCTGCCCGCTGCGCTGCCGGGTGGCGTGTAGGAAGCTGGGCGGGGTCCACCCAGCCTGGAGAGGGCGCTCACCCGTGGGTGGATGGGCTCAGCAGGGGCCGGTGGGGAAGAGATGCTCTCCAGAGAGGAGATGCTCTGGTTCCAGGCCTGCTGGAGGTCCACTGGGATGATCTTTGTGGCCTCCAAAGACACGCAGGGGGGAGGCGAGCCCAGACTGCCTTTCCACGGCAAATGACTGTCCTCACTGGTTGGTGAGGAGGGTGCGGGTGGTGGTGAGGGCGGTGCAGGTGGTGGTGGTGGTAGTAGCGGAATTTGACACCCTTCCAGAGCTGCTGGCACTGAAGGATGAGACACAACAGGGGGATAGTTACTGAGCAGCGAGGCTTGAAAGACTTAAAGGTTCACACTCTAAGAAAAGGAGGAGATTCTGATTCTGCTTTTAGTTAGTCATGTGACTTTAATCAGACGTTCACCTCAGGGACTGCAAATCAAAGATGGATGTAGCTTCTGGATCCAATAAGTAAAGCCAAGACTGAAGTGCCCAAAATCTGCAGTCTTCCTAGCAGCCAGCAGGGGGCGACCCCTCTGTTTTCTACAAGAAGTCTGGCTCAGTTAAAGTCTATGAGAACATGTCCCTAAAACTCACTTAATCTGTTAGCTCAGTAAACACTTCCTGATCACTTCACAGCTTTATTTGCCTGTTCAGTTCATTTTGTGAATGCAACATGATTTTAATTTTGTAATTTATGGTCCAAGGGCCGCTGTCCTGCAGGTTTTAGATGTGTCCTTGGTCCAACACAGCTGATTTAAATGTCTAAATGACCTCCTCAACATGTCTTGTAATGTCCTGGTAATGAAATAATCATTTGATTCAGTTGTGTTAACCCAGGGTGAGATCTAAAACCTGCAGGACACCGGCCCTTGAGGCCTGGAGTTGCCCACCCCTGCTTTAAAGCATGTCTTCCTTCGGATTAATAAGTTGCTACATTATGAGCTTACTGTGTCCCTCTGTCTGCCACTCCACTCCTCACTTATTACATCCAGATTCACACACACAAGAGAGTTTGAGGTCCACTGAGTTTTTGAGTGACACAGTGACGTTTTACCCGATTTGGGTCGCTGCTTTGGCGTCTCGGCCTTCCGAGCTATGAAGGTGATCCCGACATCTTCGTCTTTCTCTGGATCTGAATGTTCAGCTTTGTCCTCCGTCTCCACGGGAACAACCACCGGATCTGAACACAAAGACAGAGAATCACGTCTGCTGATAGGTGGAGACATTAAAATCCTCTCTGATGGCAGAGGAATCTTTCCTTAGACGTTCAGAGCAGATGTGTGGATGCGTTGGTAAGTAGAAAGAGCCCGCTGAGGCTGCAGCGCGCTCTCTTTATTTGCGTTACCTTTGTCCTGCCAGCTGACGTTACGTCTGGGTTTATCGCTGCCGTCCTCCTTGACGTCGGATCCTCGCCGCTGTTGAAAGGGGAGAGAGCAAACGTAGTGAGCCACAACAGGAAGCAGCCGGCCTTCAATCAGCAGTCCTTCGTGACAGACAGCGGTAAAAGCCTCTGCGCTGTAATCCACCAACCGTTTCACAGTCTCAAATGTCATGTTACAGTTAAACAGACTGACGCAGGGATCCATGTGCACGTTTAGACATCTTTGTGAGGACAGAAAATTGGATTGCTACTATACTTGTGGGGACAAAGTGCCCGTCCCCACAAGTTTAAGACTCAAAATCTCTTTAAAACCTTTAAACGTTGTCTCTCTCTTTCATCTTCCAGCTGCGTCACTCAGTATGAAACGTTTACAAAAGTCTAAAATATAGATTTCCTTGGACCCGTCCAACGACCGATCCACCACGTGTCCATAGTAATCTGCGGACCGCACCGTGTCATTTAGAGGGCTGTTAGTGGTAAAATGGGATTCTTTGTGAAAACAGGTTCACTCCAGAATGTCTTTTTCTTTCTTTGTTTTTAAGAAATAATCCAGTCATTTTCTGTCCGTCTGGTTCTTTCTGTTTACTGAGCTTTCCGCACAGGTAGTCCGCTGCATCATGCCTGCATAAATAAAGCTGAATGAATAACTCGCACCTCCATAATCAGCTTCGCCCACACGACACAAACAGAGAAATTTCGCCATCCAGCTGATCCGTCAGCCTCTCTGTGATATTATGGACCTGAGCTGGAAACTAGCAGGACTTTACTGAGCTTACAGAAGATATACACCCAATAAAAATGCTCGATTTGGAGCAACGGTGAGAACAGATGCAGGTACTGCATGATGTGCACTTTAAGTCCCAAAACAAGCCCAGTGAGAGCAGAGCAAAGCCAAGCTTTAAACAACTGATGGGGTGATCGTGGCTCAAGAGTTGGGAGTTCGCCTTGTAATCGGAAGGTTATGGTTCTCGGTCGTTGTGTCCTTGGGCAAGACGCTTCACCAGTTGCCTACTGGTGGTGGTCAGAGGGCCCGGTGGTGCCAGTGTTCGGCAGCCTCGCCTCTGTCAGTGCGCCCCAGGGTGGCTGTGGCTACAACGTAGCTGCCATCACCAGTGTGTGAATGTGTGTGTGGATGACTGGATGTGTAAAGCGCTATACAAATACAGGCCATTTACCATAACCGATCAGTGCACAATGAGACTCACTCATTTCACAACACAATGACACTGTTTGTCTTCATAATCTTTACGCATAAAAATTTTGCTGTGACACCAAAGGAAACATTTTCCAGCTACAGTACAGTAGATGTAGAAGTAGAAACACTTTATGAAGTACATCTACTGTACTGTATTTTCCTCCATCATCATCATCATCATCATCAGGAGTCATCTGATCGTTCCAGATCCATTCAGTCCAAACAGAGCAGGTCATGGGTTTTCTCTTGATTTAAAAAAAAATACATTGTTCAGAGCATGCTCAGAAAAGTGATTCTTAATCTCAAGCATTTCACTTCCTGGTTCATTAAAGGTGAAAAAAAAAATCCCAACCAAACTAGACAACCGCAAAAACCAGTCTGTAACGACAGCTGTTATTTCAGCATCACAATCATTCTGTTTAACAAGAAAGACCGAGGACCCTGGGACCGACTAAATCCTGGAACAGTCTAAAAGCTGTTCCTAAAAAACTGGCGTCTGGTGCACTAAGCAGAACTTTATGTTTTCTCTGGACTTTGGTTAAAGCTTGTTTCGGTGACTGATGCGTCTCACCTTTTTCAGGCTGCGTTCCTTCTTGTGGCGTTTGTATCGGGTGGATTTGAAGGTCTCCATGCGGCTCCTCATGTTCCTCTGAAACACCTCCCGGTCCTGGCGCTCCTGCTCCCCCAGCGGCATGAAGTGACGACTGTAGTGGGACTGATACTGAACACAGAGGACACCAGCCTCAGCCTCACGCACTCAAACACATTTCATTTCCCAGTGAGACCTGCTCCCCTGTCCTGATCTTCTTTAAAGATCTCAATAATGACTTTAAAGACCCTGAAACATCTTGAGTGCCCTCCAACACAATCTCCACAACTTTAAGAAACCTTGGGGCTCCAAGAAGGGAAAAACTTACCCGTCTCCTGGGTTTGTACAGGTTTCCAGCGAGGACATGGTGCGTCTCCATGTCCTCCTCCACTTTGGCTCCAGGAATGTTATCGATGACCTGGAGGTCCAGACACACACCGCTGCCGTTCTCACGTCTGGAACAGACAAACATCAGCGAGCATTCAGGCCAGTCAGAACTGAAAAGCTCACAAAGAGTTTGATAATTCACTTATCAAAGGGCACAGGGTGAAACCTGAAACTTTTATGAGTCCGGCAGGGCAGATTTTGCAGTCATGTGACTCACAGATAGTTTGTGACGTTGGTGACTTCGGGGAACGAGGCTCTGCTGGCCATCGAGGGCAGAGACAGTCTGGCTGAGGTCAGGACGTTCCCACCCTACACACACACACACACACACACACACACACACACACACACACACACACACTCTTCAAAACATGTCTTACTGCAGGTGCACTACTTGCAAATCACCTGGTGGTACAGTTTGGTGGTTCAAACGAAGCGGTGACCTCCACAAAATCAAATGAAACCAACAGCGAAGCACCAAAACTTGCAGTTCCTTTAATGACCACCAGAGGCCCCAGCACTCAGTCAGTCATAAACAGTATTCAATCTGAGACCCTCCTCATTTGTTACAACCCACAGTTAATGTTATTGTAAACATTTTTGTGGTTTTCTGACAGGCAAAGGGACATTTCACCCTGAAGTCAAATTAACAGGAGCCACCTGAGGAATTCCAAGCATGTCCCACTGGGAGGAAGCTCCAGGGTAGACCCAGAGTGGATATTCCCACCTGTTGTGCTGTTTATCCATCAAACTAAAAGTCTGTTTCCAGAAATGCTGACCTGGTTTCTAAGAAGTTTTCTGTAGGAAAAATGATAAAGTTACTGAATTTTTAAATGCTGTGTATGGATTTTTAGCGGTGGAGATTTTTGTGCTCTCCTAAAAACATATGATGGATCGTCATATAATAAAAAGGCTGTCTCGATGTGAAGCAGCGTTCTGCTTCATGAAACGTTCCTGTTTTCCTCATAAATCTGGTCCAGGGGTTTTCCTCGTCTCAGCTGGTGGGCTGATAAATAAAACTCACCTCTGCTCTGACTCTAATGTCGGCCTCACGGGGGGACTGAGCGTTAGCCTGGAGGCCCCTCACTGTGTTTCAGGCTGATTTATTAAAACGCTCAGCTTGTGCAGGTGCGGGTCAGAGTGTTTGTGTTTCACTCTGCTGACCAGGAAAGTTCACAGTCGTGAAAGGAGACGCCAACAAGTCCAAAATCAGAGCCAGCTCAGTCTGAGAACACTGAGACAGAATTTAAAGGAAGGACCTTAAAACTGGAAAATTTTCAAAGCCATAAAAGAGACGATTTCATGACTTTTCACAGGCAATTTATCTCCAAAGGTGGGAAACTCTTTTGTCAGAGAGGTCAGTGTAGTTATTCTTCTTCTTCTTTCAGCTGGTTCCTTCAGGGGTCACCACAGCAGATCATCTGCCTCCATGTCACACATTCCCAGCATCCTCTTCTGTCACACCCACGCTCTGCACATCCTCCTCCTCTGAAGTCTTCCTCTTTTCCTCCTGCCTGTTAGCTCCATCTCCATCCTCCTTATATATCGCTCTCCCTGCTCTGCCTCTGTCTCTGATGTACTCATTTATAATCCTGGTCCAGCTCGGCCTCCATCTCCAAACCACACATCACAGCAGGTCTCACTGCCATCCTGTAAACCTTCGCTTTCACACTTGCTGCTGTCTTCTGTCACAACTCAACTCTGACACTCGTCTCCACCCACTCCACCCTGCCTGCACTCTCTTCTTCACCTCTCTCAAGCACCGTCCTCTCTGTTAATCACAGCGTTAAACTAGAACAGGAAAATTTTTTTATAAAAAAGCAAGTAGAGCAGAATGAAATAAAACAGAATAATACAAAATATAGTGTGTCAATAAGTAAAAGCTAAATAAAATAATACAATGAAAGATAACATTCCTGAATGAAATAAAAGTTCATAGAAAAAAAATCATTTTCTAAATATTTTCAAATTATATTTTCAAAGTAAAAACAAATGATGCTGTTTTCTTAATGCGTCTGGATTTGTACGAACTGATGCTCAGGGATCGACGAGTCTCTGTCATATTTTGAATGTTTCTAAAGTGTCGTCTTCCTCCTACACACAGCAAACCTCTGTCAGCTTCACACTGAAGCCTACTGGCTCTAATTCTTGGTTTAGTTCTCCACCTGGTGGCTTTCAGAGGAACTGACAGAGACGGGACGTCATCGCTCATCGGTCCATGAAATATGCAAGTCACTGTCAGCAGAGAGGGATTATACCTCGTCGTTTACGGGCACGTGTGTGGTTCTCTTTATGAATCTGGTCCCTTTCATTTTCATTTTCTGAAAGTTTTCAGTGTTGGCAAAACCAAAAGCCATAACTGACTTTCATACATGTTATTGATATAAAACTACGATAGATGTAAAGCTGACACGCTTTAAAACTCTCTCGATGTGACAGTGAAGGACTTGCTGGCTGCTTTCCTTCTTTACACTTAATGTTAGTAATGCTTGGATGGTTTTTCCGACCTGGTCGATGACGCTGATGGCGTCTCTGATGTTGATCTTCTGATAAGCCTCCCACAGTTCACTCTTCCTGTAGACGGACTTCCTCAGCAGCAGCTTACTCAGGTAGTTCTTGTCAAACTGCTCCCACCTGAGCTCAGACAGGGCGACAGGTATGAAACACTTTGTCTCTGCAGCTTCCTCTGATGTTGCTGTAACATTGCAGTGATGTCGGGGACACTCACTTGTCTCTCCAGTGGTGATATCCCTGCAGTCCTGCAATGTCCTCCACCGCAGTCAGAATGTGGTCGAAGGCCTGGAGACAAAACATTAATGAGAAGGGCGACGGTGAAGAAGGTGAAGAAGAAGAGGAAAGGGGGAAGAAAAAGAAGTCACCCTCTCGTGGATCTCCTCGTTGATGGTAGGCTTCCTGTTGGTGGCACGAGGAACTTTGAGCCACTTCACCAGCGGTTTGATGGTCAGACCCTGATGACGAGAGAAGAGTCTCAGAGAGCTTCTGGTCAAAAGTATGTGGACACCTCCCCCAGGACCTTCTCTATTGCTAAAGTCGTGATGGCACTTCCAGTCTAGCATTTTAATCTCAAAGAGACATTTACCATCGAGGTGGCAGCAAACCCACCAAAACAGAGCCATCTATCTTCGCTGTACACGCGTCTGAATCCATTAAAGGTGGATTTACCAGCACTGGATTCTCCTGTGATGGAAGATTTAGTGGAATTTTCTTTTGCTTTTCTAAATATTCCTGAGCCTTGTAGCAGTGTTTTTGCCTTCTGGTGCTTCTTTTTGTACATATTAGATGAATTTAATGTATACTTTATTGATCCCTGTGGGGAAATTTCTCTCTGGATTTAACCCATTCACTCTATATAAGTATAAGCACTGATTCTACGACATTACAGTGGAGCTAAAACTGGTGCAATGTAGCCCTGCCTCATGTCTCAGCCCCCCAGAAGACTCACAGCCTCTGAAGCAGTGTTCCAGTTTCTTCTACTGTTTCTCTAAAACAGCTCATGAACTTGAGAAGTGATTTGGTCATAATCCAGAGATGAGTCAGCGTTATCCACGTCTAAGTCACGTTTTCGTTATTATCTAAGTGATAAACCATCATCTGTTGCACTCAGACGGTAACTCATTAACAGAAGACATTTGTGGGAATCACCACCGTCTGCTGAGGTCCGTGATTCATGATGGGAATCAAAGGTCCTTCAGCCTCAACGTCAACTCATGACTTACACCAAAGTATACTCTTTCGATTTAGTGTTTAGAATAGAACAGAATAGACTAAACAGACGCTAACTCAGTTGGCTGCTTCTGATTCCAGGGGATCCTTTTAGCTGGAAATGCTTATTCTATCTAAATTAAGATGATATCAAACACATGCATGTGTGATTAACACCTAAGATGATGGAAGGATGAATCTGTGAGTCCTCCTAACAGCCTGAAGCAGACACAGTTAATGCTGGGTCCTCATTTTGATTGGTTGCTTTGCAGTTGACTCCGTTGGGTGACTTATAATGATGGTGAGAAGGCCTTAAATGGGTTTTTTTGGAACCCAAAAACAATTCCTGTTTGTTATCTGCAGAGGCTTCGAAGCACACTGAGTGCAGCATGAAGGACAGGGATGGTTGGACCTGCTGCTAAAGTCTGTTTCACTAAAACTTCCAAAAAATCCACGTAAGAAATAAGGTATCAGCCGAGTCCGACTTTCCTCCAATTTCCTCGATAATTTCACCACTGAATGTGAAATTAAAGGCCACTTTATAACATCGACAAACTCGTTTCTGTTTTTTTAAAACACTTAACTTGTGACAGATTCCAGGTCTGACACAGATCAACAAGCGAGTCAAATTTCAGTCAGTCAGCAGCCAGTTAGTGAGAAAAACAGAAAAATGGCTGAAGCGAACAGACGCTAATCGGTCAAATTTAAGGGGGGAGGGGAGCAGGGCAACCTCAGGTCGCCCTTTAGCCACGCCCCTGCTCCCATCTGTGCAGAATAGTGTAACTCACTGGTGTCAAACTAAATTTAATCTGTGTAAAAGTCACGGCGTGGGTCACCTGACCTCACTGGTTTGCTCGTCTGTCTTTCAGGGAGGGCGCTGAACGCCGTCATTCCTACCTGAAACATGACGGTGAAGAAGACGACCACGATCGTCGTTGCGACGAAGTAATCCTTGGCTTTGACTTGCTCGCCGTCTAGCAGTACCACCAGGGCGAACGCCACTGCTCCTCGAAGGCCGCCATATGACATCACCACCTGGTCAATCTTCTCCAGTGGCACGAGGCGGAAGCGGTTCAGGACCCAGGTCTGACCAACCACACCTGGAGAAGAAAGGACGACAGTTTCACCTTTGTGCTGCATGAAATATCTTAATTTAAGGGTGGAGAAGATTCGACATATTTTCTGGATTCAATTTAAATTCTGCGCGCCTCCTTTCAGCAGGGAGAGGTGGAGCAGGAGGGGGAAAAGCCTTAAAGGTTAAAAAGGAGGTTTTTCTCTGTCTGATACGAGTGTGACATTTGAGCGTGCTCAGTTAAAGATCAGCCATGCAAAAGGTCACCGCAGGAAAAGCAAACAGAAAAGGACAAAGCTGGTTTATTCCATCAGCGATCATCGAGCAGATGCTCCGTATTTTTCTGCTTTTCCGTGAAGCCGCCGTCTCCTCGCACTCTGAAACATATCCTAGTAAGATGCTGAACTATTTTAAGACACGATGGAAACCGACTGACCGACAGCTCTGAAAATTAAGATGAAGACGAGGGTGCAGGACACCAGGCCCGTGTCCCAGGCCCACTTTGACTTGTCCACAGCTGAGATGCCCAGGAAGATGAAGATGATGGTCTCTGCGATGCTGGCCAGAGTCTTCATGGTGTACTTCACCGTGGTTCGAGACTTCTGGGAAATGTTGGCCTCCACATATTTGTTGGCCCCGATGCCACAAAAGGTCATGCTGAGATGTGACAAAAAGACAAAGTGAGACATGCTGTAAAACTTAAAATCAGACCAGAGTTGATACAAAAGATGGATGGAAATGTTTTTGTTTTTGCAACCAGAGAAGTCGCCATCTGCTGATGATCAGAAAGAATGCAGATTTGCGACACCTTAGACCCAGAACCCGCTCCATCTGTTGTACACTGGTAGTTCTGATTTATAGAGGATGGACTTACGACAGGATGGCGGACAGGGAGAAGAGCTCGGCGGTCAGGTAGGCCAAGTAGACCATCAGGAAGACAAGGAGCGGCTCGATGATCCGGACTTTCTTGGTGAAGCGAGTGATGAAGCCCAAGATGACGGCAAAGATCAGACCCACCATAGTCCCCCCGATACTGACGATGAGGAAGGAGGCTGCAGGAGAGGAGGAGGACGTAAGTCACAGGACTCAGGTTTAAGTCAAAGTTTGATCCTTTCTGTGGACTCACCGACTCCTTTGAAGTAATCTGCTGTCTGCACATTCTCTGCTCCCACTTCCACAAAGGAAATGTAGACTTTATATAAAACCTGCAGAACACAGACAGGTTTAGACTGTAGGTGTTTGGAGGTCTGAGCCCACGGACGGTCTAATGTTTAGTGATCTGCGTCTCGGGAAAATCAGTTAAAGTGCAGGTGCTTAATAGCACCACAAGGTGGAGCCTCATTCTTTTTTTGTTATTTGGAGCTGGAGCGCTCACAGGCTAACAGAGGTCATCATGTATGACCAGGCAGCAACCTTTGACCCCGGGGCTGATAAATGAAGCCATCATGAGGTGATAAAAACTGTAGTTCCTTGAGTGGCCACTTGAGGCTGACTTCAAAAAGAGTCATTCCCCCAACAAACGGTTTCCATTTATAGCTAATTATTTTGTTTTGTTGTTTTTTGTATCTCACCTGTATAGATTTTGTTCACATTTAAGGACTGGCAGCCTCAGCCGGCGGTTCTCTGCTCAGCCTCACCTCAACTTAATTAAGTTTTTAATATACTCAGTGTCTCAGCAGTGTGGAGGTTCACACGTATTGCTTCACACGCAAAAGATTCCAGATTTGAAAGCAGGAGGTGACACAGAGCAGCCTCAGGGGTCACAGGCTGCTGCACTCCGAGTGTCAGCCCCGTGGGAAGGTTGTGTCAGGTGGGGCACGTGCTGCAAAAAATCTGCTCCCAATTATTGCAGCTTCATTTTCTGCGGCTTCCCTTTGGGAAACCTCTCAAGAAGTCTGTGCTGCAGTTTCTGTGATTTAAACTCTAATACAATCAAGATGAAGAAACATGTTGTTGCTGTTCTGTTCACTGCCAGGTCACCTCTGTACGGTGCATTTTTGAACGTACTGCCCAACACTAGTGATAACCAGCTGGATATCAGCTCACTTCACTGGGTTATATTGCTTTCTTTTTTATTGTCCTGCAGTGGAAACCCCCTCCCTGCTTTTCAAACACTGATTTCATGTCCTCTGCTCTCTAAGCTGATTCACACAGTATGAATCTCCACTTTATACCCACAAATAATCATTTCACAGCAGGAATTCCAGGCATTCTTACTGTTTACAGGACCTTAATGTGCTGCGTGACAACAGTAAATTATGGCGTGCGGCTTCGGGGAAGCATGCAGCACTCAGCTGAGCCTGAACAGTAATAACTGTGATGTGAAGCGATTGAGCAGCAGTAGTGAGCGGCCAGCCTGAGAAAATGAACTCCTTCCTTCGTCCTGTGCTTGCAGGTCATGGCTGCAGTGCTCCCACACTTTGGATTTTTCCATTTCTTGGTGGGATTAGCTCAGATTCGGAGTGCTGCTGAGGATTAGACAGTTGCAGTGTTAATCTTCTCACAACTGATTAATCTCAGCTTTCTCAAACAGTAAATGTGAGAAAATGTGAAGGTTCTGCTCTTCTGTCCTGGTCCGTGTTCATCACGCAGCTCTGCTGCTCCGATTCACCAGATTCTGTCTCTTCTCTGTCTCTCTTGATGTGGAGTAACATCGTAAATCAGCGGACCTGCTGCCGCTCAGACCGGCACCAGCACCCACACTCGACCTTTCACTGCCACCATCACTTCATACAAATGCAACAAGTGAAGTATGAAGGAAACGATATGTTCGCACAAACACGGCCCACAGTGCGTCCTTGTGTGCTAGTCATTGTTGACCTTGTAAGCCGCTCTGTTGCCACAGCAACACACCTGACATGATGAGGCATGTGTGAGAGCGTATGTGTGTGTGTGTGTGTGTGCAGCTCTGCCTTAACATATCATGTGTTTCTGTGCTGGTTTTACACCTACTGTGGGGACGTACGTCTGTTTGCTCAATTGCTCAATTTTAAGATGTGTTTTGAACAGGAAAATACTGTGTGGAGATGCACGTGTGTGTTGTTTATTTTTTATTGTAATTTAAGTTAGAAAATATGACCTTTGATATCAAGAACTGTTTTGCAAATGTGTCAGCAGAGATTTCACAGACTAAAAAGAAAGAAAAACACATACATACAGAAAATAAGTTTACACATGTATCAGAGTTTCTGGTGATATAATCATGATATAAAAACTTGTATTATTATTGGAGTCTTTCAGGATTGGGTGATAAGTTACAATTTTAACACCATCAGTAACAATAACCAGCTGGTGATTGTTATTGACGCATGTGTGCGTGCCACTTTCCATCCCCCGTCCCTTGTGCCTGACGGACTGTGTGTGGTTCTCACCACGGTGACGGCGTCGTTGACCAGTGACTCTCCAAACACGATGATGAAGAGCGTTTCATTGACGTGAACCTCCTCGAACACGGCCAGCACCGCCACGGGGTCGACGGCTGAGATCAAGGCGCCGAACAGCAGGAAGTCCAACATTTCGGCCTGCACGTGCTCATCTGCAGGGACACGCGGGAAATATGAAGAGACGGGACAACACAACAATAACAGGAAGTTTCCAGTTTTAAACGAAGCAACTTTAACATTTTAAAGGAAATTATTCTGCGCCACTGGTTCTCAGATGGTCGGCGAACTCTGTCAGTACTGTGTTTGCAATGATTACGAAATCTATCACAAACCAGTGAAGACAACAGAGAGTTCAGAAGAGAGTGCAGGTAGGGTGGAGTGGGTGGAGTTGAGTGTCGGGGGTGATTTGTGACAAAAGGATAGCAGCAAGAGTGAAAGAGGAAGACCTCAGAGAGAACATGCAGGGGGCTGGTGTGACAGAGGAGGAGACGGAGGCAGGTGAGCTTCTGTGGGGAAGGAGAGGTGATATGTGTTCGTTTATTCGCTGTCATATATAAATCGTGCTCAAGAGTAGGAAGCATAACCACGACCATGATATACATGACCAAAGTAAGTAATGAGGTCAGCACACGTCTAAAAAAACCTGTGAGAAACGAAGAGTTAAAGGAAGAGGAGGTACAGTGGCTCGTTTCAGACAGAGGATGGACCGGAGGGACACACCGAAGCCCAACATGACAACATAAATAAGGACTATGTTGAAATTTGGATTACGGAAAGCTGCTCTCACTGAGTCCAGAAAATAACAATAAAGGTGGAAATGAGCACCATGAATCTCCTTTAGAGGCACTTAATGTACTGTAAATTTACTGCTGTGTGTTTGTCCTGAACAAATGCTGTTCGCTGGCACATTTAACTCAAATTTATTCACAAGTTATTTCTGTTTCCTGGAAAGAGGCGCTGCCTTAAAGACTAAACTCAGAGAACAACAAACTGATTGCTGTAAAGAGCTCGGATTGAGGGCAGACTATAAATTTACACAGAGGTGGGGCTATGCAGGACTGCAGATGCACACCTGTGACCTATGACCCCTGCACCCACAGCACTGACCTATGAACCCCAGCAGTTTGGCAGCGTACAGGGAGAACCCAGTGCAGAAGGCGTTCCACAGCGTTCCCACCACAGCGTATGTCAGGATGGCTCCCAGGTTGTCGAAGAAGAGCCTGGCCGGCATGAAGTATCCGGCATCACCCACGATGGTCGGCAGCAGGAAGAGGAAGAAGAGGCTGGGCTCTAGCTGGTATAGCTGCTTCTTATTGGCTATGAGGACGACCCCGCCCAGGACCAGACCCAGCAGAATCAGCATGCAGCTCTCTGGGACCACGGTGGTGAAGCGCTGGGAGAAGTGGAACACTGCAGGACAAGATGCACCGATTACAAAACAAGGCATGAAAAAGTTTGCATGACTTCGTTAAGTTTAATTATTTATCTGCTTTTCTTAATTTACCTTCTCTACCTTCTGTTTCCTGCAACAGCTCCTCTTTGTTCCTTCTGCTACTAAATCCTATGTCAGCTCTATTTTTCTCCACCTGCTTGGCTCCACAAACATCTGACTCTGCAGCTCCTGACTCGTGCTTCATTTTAGTCAGGTCTGCAGGTGTGAACACGGACATGTGTCGCACGTGTGCCGAGATGTGAGGAAGCAATTATTTGCTCTCTGAATTGTTGATATTTTTGCATTTGATGAAACACATAAACAAAAATCAGCGCTGCCTTGGACATGCAGTTAGGAATCCATCAAGGCCTGCGGTGAGTCACAACAAGACACACACACACGCTGGTGATGCTCCTCATAAATCAGGACACAGGGAAAAAACATCAAAGCCTGAACGAACATACTGTGTGCGTCTGTTTCCATGATGATTCATTTACACCAATCAGAAGGCTCTGCTCCATCAGCCAGGGCTGGATCACCATGCAGACAAACTGGGAGTCAGAGGAGCCTCTGACTTCCTCGTTATCATTTCAGTCGACATAATTTGATCAGCTGAAGCAGAATGAAGTAGAACTACAACTGATCCTACAAGTCAGACGAACCCAGAACCTTCAACTGCATCATCATCATCATCATCATCATCGTGCTTCCTGAACATTCTGCAGACTTTGATACTGAACTTTTCCAACTGAAATACGTCTTTTTAAACAGGGTAACTCTGCATTTTACTTAAGCTGGTCATCGGGATCAATGCGCCGTGTTCTCCGTGACCATGGATAACAGCGCTGGGTCATCCTCACACTGAATCCTCCACATACACACGTGGAGCATCAGCTGTTTGCAGCTTTTAACTAGAATAAAATAACAAAACATGAACAAAACTTTAAATTTCATGTGTGAATGAGCTTTCTGCCTGACTCACATATATGAACGGATATGTGTGTGACGCTCTTACAGAAAGCAGTTCAGTTACATGGTGTACTCGTACACGACTCTGTGCTCTGGATAACAGATAGCAGAGGAGGCACAACAAGAGGAGCGATACAGTCCTTCAGCTCACTGTAAAGAGCGTTGCAGAACTTTTCTAATTTTTCTAACCAACATCATAAGATAACGTCTGTCGATCTTTGAGCTTCTGGGTTTGTGTCTTAACACTTTAAAACCTGAACCATGAAATAATTACTTAGTTTGTCAAACAGAGTGTTAAATTAAACTTTCTGACAATTTAATTAACTATTTATGGAAGCCCGTTTCCGCCACTAAATAAAAACAAAACAGCTAGTATCCATAACTCAAAATTTCGAGTTACTTTTCTCAAAATTTCGAGTTAGCTCTGCCAATCAAAAATATAAGTGAATGAGGTCGCTTTCTTGTTACCCGGAAGCATATGGCGCAGAGGAACGCGCACTCAAAAACGGATCCCAACAAACTGGCGCTTTGGCGAGTACGTTTGCTGATAGTAACACCATGTGATTCAGCTAATAACACGGGGATTTCATCATTTGTGAAGCCAGGCTGAAAACACTCAGCAATCTGTGCATTCACGACTGGATGTAATACCGGTAGCTTAGCTGTAGCATTTGTAGCTGAGGGCTTCAGCTTCCGGGTAACAAGGAAATGACGTCATTCACGTAGATTACTGATTGGCAGTGCTAACTCGAAATTTCGAGTTACTTTTCTCAAAATTTTGAGTTAATAAATCGAAATTTCGAGTTAATATGTCAAAATTTCGAGAAAGTAACTCGAATTTTGAGAAAATAACTCGAAATTTTGAGTTATGGATCCATTTTTTTTTTTTAGTGGCGGAAACGGGCTTCCATAACTATTTGTTTGCATATACTGTACGAGTTTTAATTTGTACCATTTTTATTGCAATTTATTTTGTTTTTTGGGGGAAAGACACACAAATGATGTAAAAGTATCAAAAACTCAAATTCTCATGATACACTTTACATTAAAGGCTTAAACTTTTTAATAGCCAACAGCAGACGACTTCTCTGGTTGCAAAGAAAGACGTGTGAGTGTGTAGAAGTTTAAGGGAAACGTTATTCTACTGCCTCTGTGAGCTATGACTCCAGCGAGCGCTTTTCTGATTATTATTAGTTAGAAGTATGATTGGATACGAGTGAAGTTACTCTCGATTTCTCAGTCGGATCTGCCCGGGTTTCAAACTCCAATACACCAACTGGGAAAACACTCATTTTGAAGCTTTATATCAGGACTTAACAAACGATGACCGTGGTCATATTTTTTATATGCTATGCTCAATAAACTAACTGCTGTGCATTCAATGAACACATTTAATAAACTATAATTAACAAATAAAATGTAATAAAATAACAATGCAGCCCATAAATGTTGAGTAAAGAAAGAGCTCGTTGTCTGATCAACATCAGTCTGAAATAAAATCCTAGATTTTGGTGCTTGACGCTTCATTGCTTGTTTCAAGAGAAGCATGTTTAATATTTGCTTTGTACAGTAGTACACACACACACACACACACACACACACACACACACACACACACACACACACACACACACACACACACACACACACACACACAGCCGAACCACCTACACACCAGACGCACAGCGAGGACAAAAAACACTGAGAACATTCAGCTGCTCAACATGACGTCCAGACATGGCCATTTATACACCACACATCCAAAGCAGCTCTGAAAACAGAGACTGACAGCGTCTGAGTCTGATTCCTCAGAGCTGCAGAGCTCCACCATTAAAACTCATCCCTGAGGCTTGTCTAAGGAGCTTGGAAAGAAAAGCGTCTGGACTTCTTTAGGTTAGGTCCAGCTTTTCTTTCCAAGCTCCTTAGACTACGATGACCTGGATGACTGAGAACCTTCACAGACATCGCTGAGGCTTCATCACCATCAAGCTACACACATACGGTGGTTTATTCTGACTCACTGCAACATGAATCGCCCCTCTGCCAAATAAAATCTAGAGCAACAAACACTGATTCATCCACTGCAGAAAATAGTCCCCAAAATGGTCTATTAACTCCTAAATGATAGTGAACAGTCTCTTAAAGAAATGACTGAGCCTAAAGTTTATATATCTGTTATGGAGGTTTGACTTTTGAAGATCAAAAGCTTAAAAGTTTTAGCTTTAAGAATGTTAAAAGACACCAGGAAAGAGCACATTTGTCTGAGACCGTCTTCAGTGTCGGATTAACCCACCCGTGGCGCTCTGTGAGCCTGGAAGAATCTCACAGTGACAGGAAACGGGGAATTTAACAGTAGATGCTTGTGTTCGGCTTTAACAACAGGAAGAACACGCAAGAGATCACCAGACCTGCTGATTTATGTCTAAATGATCTGAATGTGTGCAGCCAGCTAGAACAGAGCCACAGTGTGTGTCTGTGTGCACGCATGTGTGTGTCACTAACATTACCACATTAGTAAGCAGTATGTATAGCATGTGCGTATTATTGTCTTGCAGTGCAGTGACTCACCAGCAGCTTGGGAAGTATTTATGTCAACAGGTATTCCTCATGTTGTGGGGACTTAAATGTGCAATCATGCTATGGGGACGAGTCATTTTAACAGGGACGAAAGCGTCAAATTTTTAAGGTGAATGCAGCATTTAATGTTCGAGATTGTCTCCAGGAAGTGAATGAGAGTCATGGAAACATGGCTGTGTGTGTGTGTGTACCTGTTCAGACGTCTTTGTGAGGACCAAAAATTGGAACCTTACTATACTTATGGGGACCAACAGTCTGTCCTCACGAGTTTGAAGGCATTTCTGAGATTCAAAACGTGGTTTTAGTGTCAGGGTTACAATTAGGTTATGCTTAGGTTTAGGCATTCATTTCGAAGGTTAAGGTCAGAGTTATTGTAAGCGGCTAGGGTAAGTGTTATGTCAATTAGATGTCCTCACTAAGATATCAAAACGAGAATGTGTGTGTGTCAGTTAAAGTCCTGCTGCTCTGAAACGTTCTGAAACACTGAAGCTTTCGAGGATCGAGGTTCAAAGGTTTCTTTGTTCTTTTCACATTTTAATACTACATAAAGTTTATTGTTCATTACTATTAATGTTTAGCAGACGTGGCCAGTTCTTGGCTGATGAACAGACTCATCAACCCACTCATCCAAGCACACACGCCACATAAGCGACCTCTTACTCTACCTACAGGGACTCCTTCAGTTGTGTCAAGATGGAGACATCTTGGGGAAACTGGGGTCTCCTCCGGGATATGGACCCGGGACCTCAAGAAACCCAAAGATTAAGGATCATTCCTCTACGCTCTTCTTTCATCTACTCCTGTGCTTGTTGCTCCCTGTCAGTGGGACC
Source organism: Aulonocara stuartgranti (assembly GCF_965226115.1). Classification (NCBI taxonomy): domain Eukaryota; kingdom Metazoa; phylum Chordata; class Actinopteri; order Cichliformes; family Cichlidae; genus Aulonocara; species Aulonocara stuartgranti. Next base: position 3,274,107 of record NC_138939.1, on the reverse strand, counting down.
CTTTCCAGCTGAAAGTGGGCTCTAACAAGATGCTGAGGTGCTGGGGTAGCACCGGTTCAACAGGATGCAGCTGATATTGAGCGGGTAGTAAGCTACTTGCCCCACAGGTTCAGGTTTCGCCAACTAAACTACTCTGTTGTGGAGAAAAGAAGCACTCACTTTAATATTGGGCTTTGAAACTCTTTGAAGTGTATTTAGGCAGCAGTGGGAGTCCTCTTGTGGTATATGCCAACCACAATCCTCTTATTTTTGCACACTGTAGAGAACACAGATCAGCACATGATGAGAAGGTGCTCATTTTAACAGCTCTGCCAGCTGGATGTCCAACATTATGTCTGTTTAGTTTTTTTTTTATTTTGGGAGTTTTCTTCTTCAGTTCTCTTAAAAGTGCTTTTTAGGTACCAAGCTGCTGAGAACAGAATTGGTGAAGGTAATCTTAGTATCTTCATAAATACATTTGTTAGTCTTAATGACTGAAGTAACAGCTGGTGTCACTTTTGCTATCTAATCATAACAAAACAAAACCAGCCATATTTCAGACAGAAAGGGTGCAGGTCGAAGCAACAGCTTCGGTACACCTACCCCTCATATTACACAGTTTAACCAACCGTGAAGTGATTGCTACGAGTCATTACGTAGAAGAGTCAGATAAAAATTTATGTCCAGAAACAGACATCAATAGCTGAAATGTGCTGTCAATGTTAAAAACTGTTAAATTTGAACATTTACAGTGATGCAAAACCAACAAATACCACCAATACTACTGATAATAATAAATGTTATACTTAATATTATGTTGTACAGCACTGATTTATTGTTGTGGCCTCATTTATCTGGAGTCTTAATTTCTTTTTATGAAAACAATATAATGACTGATTCTGTTCATGTTTTATTCACTAAATATGATTTTCTTATTTTGATCTTGGTGATATCTCAGTTTTCTGATCTCGCTTCTTTTTATGACCTCCATTTATCGTCTAATCTAATCCCCAAGAAACTAAATGTGTTTTATTACTTCGACAACTTGTTTATCATGTGAAGATTAGTTTTATTTCTGTCTTCTGTCTGGGTGGCTCATTTTTAAACTAAGCGAATAATCAGAAATAATCAGATAGATATAAATAAAAGTTGTTCAACACTGGATTAATTAACATGAAAAGAAGGCGCTGTATGGAAGGCCTCAGGTTTGACGATTTCCTTTGGGTTTCTGTAATATTACTTAGAAATCCAACCTTTATTAAAAATGTACACAGAAGAAGAACATTTCATATGCAACCAAAATCTTAAAAAGCTCAGTTATTTTAGTTTGTACAGATGCCATTTGATTAAACTTGGTCTTTTATCGAGTTGTTCAGCATGTACAGTGACTGATAAAGATTTCATAGGAGAACTGTGAGGCTAAAACCAGCAGTTAGTTCTTCCTCCTTATCTAAAACTCCAATCATTACTTTCAAACTCAGAAAATATTTTAAACTCTTGTTTTGTCGATTACAAAAGTGTTCATTATCAGAGAAAACTATAAAAGAAGGAAATTATCCCAAGCTGAGTAGGAGACCCCACTGGGGCATACTGCTAAAATAGCGTGGTCCCATATTATTAGTAAAATATTACAATTATTGGCAGTTATAAGTGTCTTCGTTTTAAAAAAGAAAATATTTGTTACTTATTTTTTCAACCATTTAATGAATTAAGCCATCAGCTCAAAGTCACCATCAGTAATGAGTCTAATTCTTCTTTTAAAGTTGTTCTAAAAACCCTGGTAACAATCAAACAAAAAAAAAATCATTTACTTTTGCTTTTCTCTACCATTTTTTAAAATTATTATTATTATTTTGGTAGCTGACAATAATCAGGGTTAGAAACATCACCAATGATTTAGACATCAGTGTTTACTATATCAAAAATGGGGTGGGTTCGGGGGGCCCAGCAGGAACTTTGTGGCCCGTGGCTCCGCAGCAGGTGATTCCGGCAGTGGCTGCAGCCATTCCCTGACTCTCATTAATAAACTTCCAGTCTGGTTCCAGCTGCAGTAAGGAGACCAGTGAAGTTCCAGTCTGTGTACTGGTGCTGGGAAACAAACACACACAAACACACACACACTTACAGATCTTGGCCACGCTGGCCACCAGTAGCCAGATGGCGATGATGTACGGGGTCTGGACGTAGCTCCACTCCCACTGGACCACCCGGTACCCGCCGCCGTGATGATGATCATGCTCCCCTGCGTCTTCCTCCTTTCCGGTGCCGGTCGGCTCCTCTGCAGCGGACCGGGCCAAGGCGACGCCGGGCGCCCCGTATTCCGCCCCGGGCTGCGGGAGGAGGAGCGGCGGGGCGGAGGGAGAGGCGGGGACCGGTGGAGAGAAGCCGAGCCCCGGCCCCCGGAGCGGCGGAGCGCCCGTCCCGGGCAGGTCGGCGGCGGCGGCCGGCAGCAGGAGCAGCATCAGTCCGAGCGGCAGCATCTCGTCCCCGGAGCTCAGCGGGCGGACATCCTCCGAGTCTTTATATACACACCGGGACACGGAGAGGACGCGGAGCGAGGCCGGGAGCCGGTTTACAACATCAACAACACACACGCGCGCGCATGGACCCACGCTCACATACACTCAGACTCCGGTAAGACACGGAGGAGGGGACACCGGAGCCGGCATGTGACCCGCCCAGTCCCCCTTTAAAGAGACGGAGACACTGCAGGTGAAGCTCTCCTGCTGACTGACTCACAGCTGATGCTCGGTACCGATCGGCTATGACGTCACACATCAATACTGCTCGGCGTGACGTCAGATTTTCAGTTCATTGACATGTTTGAACTTTGCAAACATCTGGTGATTGTAACTGCTCCTTCTTTGGGAGGATTACTGAGGAGGAGCCATGTTTCTGGAGAAACATGGTGAAGGGGCAGAGCCAGCTTGGGGGTGGGGGGGGGGGGGGGACCACTGAATGAGAAGACATGAGGTCACATCTGGGTCATTCTCCAGCAGAAGGAAAAACTATATGAAGATTTAATAAATGTATGAACAGCTGTGATCATCTTGTAAAACCAGAACATGAACAAGTTAAACTACAGTCCTCACCCAAAACAGCACAGTGTAAAGCAGGCTCATGATTAAATGACAGCCTCCTGAAACAGACTGTATATAGAAGATGGGAGTGATAATCGTGTCAACTCGCTGGTCAGTAAAGTCCAAGGAGTAGATGCGACTCGGGCACACTGCTATGGAGGACCACAAGAGCCGCACACATGGAAATAAAGAATTCTGTGCTTAAATAAATTGTACAATAAATTATGCATTTGTAAATTCACTATTTACAGAATTCTTTATTTCCATGTGTGTGGCTCTTGTGGTCGTCCATACGCCGCACCCTGCATAGCAGGAGCTTTTTCACAATGAGGCCGCCACAACCTGAGGCACTAATTAAAGCAGAGAACGAGAGTGTTCACCCGAGCCGTAGCTAAAAGCCTGGACCCGAGCTGGAAGGGAAAGACTCTCGCCCCATTTAAAAGAAAACAAAAAGCAGTGGTCAGTCTGAGAAAATAAGTAGAATTTTATCATTTTTCCATTTCACACAATACAATGGAAATACACAAAACCTCCACACAGAGCAGGGATGTCAAACTCGTTTTACATCACGGGCCTGGTTTGGGCTTTAAATGGCCCAGACCAGTGAAGCTTCTCTGTCTGGGAATGCAAAGAAGTTTAACTGCACATTTAATTCCCGCGATATCTTAATATAAGGAAGAAAAAAAAGAAAAGAAATGCATACCACTCAGTTTTGGTACAAGATAAAGAAATCTGTCAGCACGAGTCTTTGGGCTTAAAAGTAAAATTACAGAAAAGTTTCTGGGAGCTCACCGAAACCTGTTAATGATTGTCGATGAAATATTTTGTAGTATTGTAGTAAACCCCCCAAACAAACAGACTGTAAAACCTGCAAAATATAGTTCAAAACCCAAAGTTTATGTCCTTCTTCAGTCTTTGCTGGGCCGATTCTGCCCCCCGGGCTTTATGTTTCACACCACTGAAGTAGAGATTGAAGAGGGGTGGAGATTAAAAAATACTTTGAACTTTCAGACGTTTTCATACCAGGAACAGAAACCAATCAATCGCGGCTGATACAAGAGAAAACATTTTATTCATTACAACCATGAAACTTGGGTTAGACCATACACACATCAGGAAAGTGTTTAATGAGGTTTTAAATCACCAGATTAAAGAATCTGTTTCCCCTCAGGCTTCTTTTTGTAACCTCAGTTTCTTTAACACACAAGCTTTGGCTGTCCATCTTCTATCTACAGTCTTTGGTTTGCAGCTTCATATTGCTGCTGTTAAGGTTCAAAATTGAGGAGGGAGAGTACAAACCACCCTTGGTCCAACAATGATTTTTAATGAATACACACGTGTGGGAAGACAACTCTGTACGCAGACAGCAATTTATCTTCAACTTAATCAAAGCATAAACAGATTTTTATAGCATCAGGGTTTGATTTACTGACGCCCCTTCATACGTCACAGACAGGATATATACATACGTCAAATCAACACCACAATGACTTTTAAGACAGAACATCATCTTCTATTTTCATGGCCGGCACTTCCTTTCTACCTTTCAGTTCCTCTTTCTTGCCGAGACGACAAGGACGGTTCCTCTTTTACCGAGACACTTTCGCAGTTCCAATCCAGACATGACTAATCTCTCTCTCCTCTAAATAAATCTAACTCATGTGTGTGTGTCACGACCTCACATGCTCTCTGTGTCACCTCTTCACCTGTTGCACTTCTGACCTTTCACTAGACCAGAGGCTCACTGAGACTATGTGTATGTCTTCTACTAAATAAATGTTTTAACCAAGAACCTCTACTAAAACCTTAATATGAAATGACCTGATATATAAGTGTTTTGTAAGCATGTATTGCAATTCCTTCTATGTTCTAGTTTTCCCTCAGCATGTATCACCTGAACAGTCACGTCAGTGAAGCTTAAGACCTTTAAAGAACCTGAACATCAACTCAAATAAGCACAGATATGCATTGTGTACACAATAGTTATAACTGCATCTGAAATACAAAATTAACATCATCATAAACATCTTAAGGCCATCTTAAAGCTATCTGTTACATTGTTAAAGCAATGATCATACTGCAGATTATATTATTAATGCAATGGTAATAATGATGATTATTTAACAATAGCAGTAAAATAATTTCCCTGCTCCACACTGCATTGTTGAATGCGTCATTCCAGCGTGCTGAAAACCCACAGAGGCTGCTGTAAGTGTTGGAGAGCAGCTGTTTAGCATGCAGAGTGGAAAAGGAAGGCGTTGCTTTAATCTGTGGGAAATGAAGGGTGTGGAGCCACTGCAGGTGTAGTGGGTGGATGTCCAGTGGAAGAATATAACATGAGGCACGAGGAACGTGACAATATTGTTGTGTGGAGTGAATGAACAGACTGCAAACACGTCTCTCTTCTTAAAAATCTTTATTAATTATACAAGCGACACATTCAACCATCCATTTAATATTTTTATAAAATGTTCGTCTTGCTCTTTAAGTTAAAACAAAGTCGTCATCTGTTTGTGAATGAAAAAAAAAAAAAATGTGAAGAAGCTTTTCACACAAACTGACCTGAAGTCAGCCGCAGAAAGAAACCATAAAAACACCTCAGAGTGCCAAAAACACCAAGACCGACGCACACTGTTAGTCCCTGTAATCACACACACACACACACACACACACACACACACACACACACACACACGTTTGTACCACGTAAGTGATTTTAGGTTTTAATCCAACTTTTTTTTTTAACATGTGTGATTAAAATTTTCCAAACTGAGCATTAATCGGTTTGAAGACCACGCCTCCACGAGGGCCCGAGTCCGTGTGACCACGCCTTCCAGTCCGTGCCATGTGTTTTGACCTGATGAGCCCACGTTCACCTTGAATTTAAATAAAACTATACAACTGTCAAGTTTTTAAACAGACCACCTTTGTGCTGTTTGTGACGCTGCAACAGCAAACTCTGCAAACTCTTCAACTCTGTGCAGGTCGGAGTGCAATTCAGCTTCAGGATGACAAATCTAACAAGAATCTGACCTTTTATTTGCAACGTATTCCTCAGATAATCCTCAGAACAGCCACTAAATGGACCCTGCTGTTTGATAATTATGTCAGCTGAGCTTTCTATGAAGTACATTTGCCTCCAAATCCATCAAACACACTTTCACTTACTTAGGAAAACAGGTTTAAAATTGTAATTTTATTATGATATTTTCTAAAGTCTCACAGTCTCCGGGTTTAAAGTTAAAACAGACCAGTTAATGAGCTAAACGTGAGGATATTTCACACACTTCAATAAGTTAAATATATTCACCAGCCTGTCGTTTCTATTGAATTTTAAAGTTTACCCTCTGAGGGAGGAAACTCGCAGCCATTTCTGCTGAACTCTCAGACTCTTCCTGATCCTTCGCTGACAGTTTTTGGCTGTGAAATAAAGAATTTGAGGCCATCCAGTAACGAACCTTTAACAGAAGAGTCCATCCTGTGGAATACGACAGTAAAAATAAAGCTTAGCTTTGCATAAAAACTGGACATGCAGAGAACTGGAGCCTGGATCACCTGACAGCAGCGGTAAAGCCCACCAATTAAAAATGTTTTATGTGCCGGATGACTTCTTTCCCTCGATTTCATTTTTGAGGACGGGCGTTTGGACGTGGCCAGTAAAACTAACTCGGACTGCTCCCATGCCAGTTTCACTCATGATGTCATGTTCAGACTCAAGCGCATCATCTCACTGTTCTCTCTGGCATTAAATCTGCATCCACCTTTGCAGACGTGCTCCGAAACTACACACTGTTGTGGCTCCCTTATTATATACTTTTTAAACTTAAATTTAGGAAAAGTTCATATTAAGAACAGCTGTGAAATTTTATTCCCAGTTTATAATTTAAGGAGCGAAACTGTTCCTTCACATCGCTGATGGTCTGTTTACACGCGCTCTAAAGATTATGGTAACACTCCAGTCCAGCAGGTGGCGGTAACGCAGAAGACTGAACAACAAAAATGAGCAGGTACAAGCGACGCGTGTCGGAGAGGCCATGCTCGACTTAAAGCAAACACACAGACTATAAACTGGGGACTTCCCAAAGTTATCTTAAAGTCAGTGAAAATGTAACAAAATACCAAAAGTTTCAATTTAAACTAATCACCAAAAAAACCCAGAAACAACTTTCAAAACAACAAACCGCCGGCCTTCTAAAACAGCCGGGGTGGCGTGCCCGAGCGTGCCACGTGTTCAAAACCCAGAAACTGTTTTGAGATCTCGATGAGCTCGAGCCGAGAGTCAGACAGGAAGAGACACACAGACAGTGACACTTCAGAGCCAGCGGCGATTCAAGTTAAAACAAACATGGGAGCAGTTCGAGAGGTCGAAGGCTTTGCTGTGCTTCTGCTCGCATTTCATTTATCCGACTCTCACACTTTCAGTTCTGGACGGACACCTGACAACGACACCTTAAACTCATTTCTCAGTAAGACCGCAGCTCTGTGTCCAGATTTCCTCGTGAGCATCTAAATGTTTCAAAGCTGCAGGAAACCAGTAAAAATCTGTCACGCGGGAAAAATTCTTCTCACAACTATTTCTACAGCAAAGTGTCCGAACAGCTGCGGCAGATGTGCCGGTGGAGGAGTCTCCAAATGCAGAGCGCACGTCTCCCGACGTCTGCTGGAGCCGCTCAGCTGGTCTGGGTTCAGTCTCTGTAATCAATAGTTCGCCGATTTATCGATCAGCTGCAGTCGCAGCTCAGACTCTGTCTCCTGCCGTCTTGTTGTTGAGTCCCAGAGCCTGAACCACGTCCACACTGAGGCCGCTCTTCAGAGTCCTCCTCACTGAAACACACAGAAACAACGTCAGCATTACAGGAAGCTGGGGCTCAACTTTCTTCTTCATTGATTTTGATTCTTTTCACAAAACTCTTCAGAAAATCTTCAGCCCAAAAATAAAAAGTTTAAAATATCTCCTGCCTACGTCTTAGAACAGACCAAAGAGGAGGCTCGGGTGGACCAGCGACTCCCAGCTTCTGCCTGATAACAACTATTTTACTTGGAAGAAGAAAAAAAACCAGCCATTTATCTGCTCCTAGAAGAGAACGCTTCAGGAACTCGTTCCTACAGGTCTTCATAACACGTCTTTCTGTGCTATTCCACACATATTTCTCTATTATACCATCTTTCAGCCTTTTTCTCAGATTTATAGCGTAAATGTACTAATTACTCATGTAATCTGCACTAGTTTCTTGCACAGTGTCAGTTTTAGTCATGCAAATGTAAATAATCATCATCATCATCTCCTCGAATCTGAGAAGCCAGAAGCTGCAGATTTGTGAGTCTTTTGCTTTAAAACACCTCGTGAAGGTCAAACACTCCAAAAATGTTCCAATCAAAGATTGCAGTTTATCGCACTGCCGCCAAGTTACTTAGAAATGAGTCTGCAGCCTGCGAGCAGCAGTTCATCGTGTCCTGCGCTCAGCAGTAGGATGATGATGATTATCTGCTGCTGTGGACAGATTTACTGAGGAAGTGCAAACAGTGATATGAAGCTGCACAGATATCAGCTTGTTTTGGACACACAGCTGCTGTTGTGTCTCCACGCAGTCTGAACCAGACTGAAGCTCAGAGGACTCGACCTTCAGCAGGACGGGTCCCTAAACCTTAAATAACACAGCAGGGGAACGTGAGGGGCAGCCGCTTCCCCTCGCTCAGGTTTCGCTTTTCAGGTCGTCCTTTGGAAAGCAGCGTTGCGTTCGTCAGTTTAAACTGTGAGTGGAAAAAAGTGACTAAAGTAAAACAAAAAGAAGCTTTGAAGAATTCTCAAAAGCAAAAATTTAAACATGAGTGAAACCGTCTTCAGCTGTGTTTGACCAAAATCATAAAATTCACTAAAATTAAATAAACAAATACATAAACGTGAAAGATTTAAAAAAGAAAAAAAAGAAATGTGGTTTTTCTTCCGGGTGCCCCTCAGCAGGCTTCTGAAAGTTAGCCAGTTAGAAGAAAGCACGTATGGAGGGCGGAGCTTAAAGAGACAGGCGCTCATTTCAGACAGATGATGAACTACATGAGACTCATTTAAATGAAAATGCTGATTTTAAGCTAATAGACTGCTTTTGCAGAAATGCACCCTGGGAGTTGAAGTCACATAAAGCCTCGACTACACTCTGTTAGGGACGGCTGGAGACCCGAAGGCTCAGCAAAGCCAACACAGCCTAAATGCTCCGCCCACAAGTCTGCAAGGTCACAAAAAATTAGGCACGTCCTCGCACTCACCATCTGATGACGTCACAGGGAATCAATATTAAGAAGTAAATTCATACTCACGGGACTTCCTATTCAGTCGGGACCGCTTGCGGTTCTTGGGGCTGGACGATCTGCCGGAGGGATTCTGGGTAACAGACTTGACGAGTCGGTCCATGATCTCATCTGTGGCGTCGTCCTGGGAGCTCGTCTCGTCTTCTTTGGCTAAAGACATCTTGGGCGGCTCCACCCGGCCGAGACCTGAGGACCAGAACCGGAACATTAGCCACGAGCAGGAACGCGATAAGGAGCAGGGCGAGGGCGCCTGGGTGTTCCCATCCCCAGCTGCTCGAACTGGTTCAGAGTTTAGTAGTATTTATCCCAATTTTCTAACTTTCGGCTTAATTTCAGTGTGACGCAGCATCTGCCAGACTCACTAGATGTCCGAATATTTAACAGTAAAAACGAAATTAATTCAGAGCGTGCCGAAACAATCGCTCATTACGTTATTTATAAATGGAGTCATTATGTTGATGGAAATGTTCGGAAAAGAAAACTTTTTTTCATTTTAACCAACCAGAGTAACTCTGAATGAGCCCTGAAGGACGTTTCTACAGCGTCCGGTGGAGCGGCGCCGGCCGCTGATGGCTCTACTCAGATTTAAGCAAAAGAAAATGATTTCACTTTTTTCTCTGCAGCTCCAGCAGAGGTGAAAATATTCAATTTTTCATGCTTTCCAATAAAAAAGAAAAAGCTGATTTAGCGTGTCTGAGTTCAAATCACGACGCAGTCACATTTTTCTGCGTCCTCACTCCGATGACATCAAAATGTGGGGAATGTCGTGCTGCAGACCGGATCTCTATGTCTGATTTTACTGGTTGAACGCTCATTTCTAGCAAAAGCAGCACGAGCCTGACGGCCTTAAAGTTAAACTGATGCCGGAGGTGAACGTGGCGCTGACAGTCAGTTATTGTGGGAGTCGTGTGGAGGTGAAGAAAGCTGCTGGTCTTACTGCGGACGGCTCGGGAGCGCCTCAGGCCTCTCTGATCACAGTTCAGGGTGCTGCTGCGACTGATCAGCAGGTTCTTCATGTTCTCATGCTCCTCCTCCTGATCTTGGTCTGCCTCCGCTGCCATAGAAACGGGGGACGGGCTGTCCGGACGTGACACCGCCCCTGAAAACTTCTCCGTCTGAGGACGGGAGAAAGAGGATAAGCCCACTTTAGAATATAATATCTGTAAACAGTGATTTAATCTCTAGATTGTAAATGTTTTCTTTTATTCCTCTCTGTTCAACAGTGAATTCTGGTGGCATCCTCTAAGGATCGAAGAAGCGTCACAAACTGCAGTTCCTCGAGTGGCCACTGGAGGCATACTCCAAAAGTGAGTCACTCCCCATAGACTTCCATGTTAAAATATCCAACTTTACAGCAGAGTTAAACGCATTTACAGCCTGCTGCAGAAAAATGTTTTGGTCTGTGAAGCTGATTTCCTCCTTTGCAATAATCACACAGGCAGTAAACTGATTTATACCTCGTCCATTTGAATTTAATTAAAGCCTGAAGATGGAGGCGTGGCGGCTCTGATTGAGAGGTGTGTTTGCAGTGGTTTAAATTGTACTGAAAGATCATCCGAGAAGTTCAGTGAGATTCAACCATTATGTGAATCTGCTATTTAAAAACTACAAACCTGGGAAGCTAGAAGTCTGTGGGCTTTGGTGCCGTTCTCTAATTAATACAAATATTTGATATTCTATGTAGATAACGGTGTTAACTGATTGGCACTGGCTTAAATCAAGTAACTCAGATTTTGTGATTCTGTTGCCGCTGACCTCTGACATGCAGGGGAGAGTCTTACCTCGGTGATCATCTTTCCTCGCGTCTTGGTGCGCTCTCGGTGAACTGCGCGTTTCCGTTTGATGGTGAGCACTCGCTCTCTGGTGGTGCGATATTCCAGAGCGAACTCGCTGATGATCCGACAGAAATTTGTCACCTTGACGTCTCTGACCGAAGACGACGGCTGACCCAGGAACAGCAGGAAGGAGTGGAACCTGGAGGAGGAGGAGGTCAGTGCATCATCGTGCCGAGGACAGTGTGTGTGTGTGTGTGTGTGTGTGTGTGTGTGTGTGTGCGCGCATGCTGATGTGTCACCTGTTGATGACTCTCCTGTGGACGACCTTCAGGATGATGATCCTCTGCGTGCAGTCCTTCAGGAAGTCCGTTAGTTTGTTCTTCAGCGCCGCTTTGGTTTCATGTTTGGCCACCACCTTCAGGTTGTCCCATGATGCTTTGCAGCGTCTCTCAAGCTGGACCAGGTTCTCCGATAGCAGCTCAAAGTCCACCTGGAGAAAAAAGTAAACTAGTCAGCACCAGGCGATTTTACATCGGGGCGGCGTGAAGGTGAGAAGGACTGAACTGTACTTTGGCCGAGCGGGTGATGGCGGGGATCTCAGAGTAGACGTCAGAGGATTCTGGGTAATTTTCCACCACCAGGTTACAGGTGTGATGAAGCAGAGACTGACGGTGAACCGTGTCCTTCACCTCCACCACTTTCTCCAGGTAACTCAGCTCAAAGCCTTTAGCCTGCGCACACACATGCACACACGCACACACAGATTCAGAGGACGACGTTTGATCTCCGCCTGAAATCTCCAATCTTGACTCTTTGTTTAGAGGAATAACAAACTGGCCCTCGCTGTCAGAGATACGTTTGGATGTAAACAAAGCACCGTGCACGTGTTTGAGATTCTTACCCATCACAGAGGCGTCTCATTGGCCAGATCTAAGATCCCAGACGAACTACCGCTTGAAGACACGCAACCATGGTAACCAAACCCCACCCATGACATGATCCAAGTAATGATTAGCACATGTGAAAAGTACACTACACCCAGTAAAGTAAAGATACTTGAACTAATAGATCATCACCATCCAGCAGTGTCTGTTGTGACACAGGTCACTACTGCATTGCATTGTGGGATATTATATTACAACATTCCCACAGAAATAGCTTGGACGTGGTGTAGTGTCCAGCAAAACAGCCCTGCAGCGCTCTAACTGTTCTTTGTGACTTCAGCGAGGTCAAACAGCTGGGATCACTTCCTGGGATCTGTTTTTCTGACTCCACTGATTTATCAATGATAAATTAGTACATCAGAGGATTTGAATAAATACATATGTGCAGGCTTTTTAAAGGCCTGATTCAGAGTGCCAGCACGGGGAAATAAAGCTTAAATCAAGCTCTTTCAACCTGATTTTATCTCACTTTTAATAACGTGCAAATATATAAACACAAATGAAAGCTTCAGCCGAAAGTCCGTTTGAGAGCACAAACCTCCCTCTTGACACAGTACCGCAAAATCTGAGCTTTCCCTTTAGAAATGTAAAATGCTGCTGTGTATTTATTCTAGCTTGGTTTGCTAGTCTGTAACCTTTACAGTTTAAACTGTGCTGTCATGATGATGAGGAAGATGGCAACGACATCCTAACAGCGCCTTCAATCCCCTTCTGTTAGGGCAGCAAACACGATGCACAGCCTCTGGAACAGCCCTGCTATGGTTTATGTTCAGTTCTCTTTGATGTGATAAAGTGAGGAGGACAGCAGCTGTTAGCAGACCTGCTGCTACATCCTTTTTAATCAGCCATTCAATATTTTAAGCCCTGGTTCATTTACTGTCACAGATCATAAAACTCTTCCTAAACACCGATGTATTCAGTTTTTATAAAGAAGTCGGGGAATAAACATCTGCTTCCATCTTCCTGTGAGTAACCGTGCATACAGCCTGTCTGTGAACAGCAGGGTGCAGTGAAGGAAACGTGAGGCTGAGGCTCTCGTGTTGTGTAGCAGATTGAAGCACCGCTGACCTCCCTGCTGCTGACTGGCTGCAGTCAGAGTGCTGTCACATGTCGCTGAACCACCAGGGAAAAGTGTTTTTAACCTGACAACCACACTACTCTGTGCAGCAGCTGTTCAGTTTATTTGGATACGTCTGGAATATGTTATCACTGCCTGCTGCAGCAGTAAAATCCCTCATATGCAAGTATGTTTACTTTAATGACGTGTACAAACTGCACGTGAGTTTTTCTAACCATGGAGAGATTCACATTTCCTGCTGCGAGAGTTGAGTTTCTACACCTCTTGTCATGTGTGTGTTTGTCTATTTAGACAGCTTTGTGGGTACAGTTAGGATTGTGTTAGGGTGAGGCTGAGGGTTAGGCTGAGCGGCTAGGGAAAGCATTATGTCCTCACTAGGATATCAAACTAGAATGTGCGTGCGTGCGTGGGGTTGGGTCCCTCCTCACGTTGGAGCTGTTGAGGAAGTTTCCGATGGCGAGCAGCGTCGCCAGGATTCTCCTGAAGGTCTGATTGGAGGCGAGCTGCTCCATGCCGAGCTTCAGGTCAAACAGCGGTTCGGCTATCTCCTGCAGGGGCGACACAGTCACAGGCTCAGCATTGCAGTATAACAGCCTAACTATAATCAGATCCAGTTTTTCTGTAATCTTGCTGAGCTGAACTCAGGTGACTTTCAGGTGTAAATCTTCTAATGATCTGCAATCAGCTCGCTTACCTTCTCCAGAGCCTCGTAGTTCAGTTTGAAGGCCCAGAGCTGAAGGCGGGGGGTCAGGCCATTGATGGAGGCCAGGGTGAGCAGGAACTGCTCTGCTGTGCCCAGAGGGAGGTCGGGATTGGCGAGCTGAGCCTCCTGGATCTTCTGCTTCTCCTCCTCTGTGGGGGTCATGGTCAGGATCTTCTGCTCAGGACAGAGAGAGGGCCCATAGCGTTAAAGTTGAAGATGAAACAGCAGATGGATCAGACTGTGATCCGTCCGCACACAGGAAGTCACCCCTACCTCGATGCCCTCTTTGCTAATGGCGAACTCGTCGAAGCTGAGAATGGCCGACTTGATGACGTGGATCGCTGGCAGGACGGTCATACCGATGTTGATGGCGTTACTCCTCTTTGAGTCCAGAACCAGAATCTCAGTCTTCTTGGTCTCCGGTCCTTTCTGCACACAAGCGACATGTTAGAAACGCGACGAGTGCGACAGTTTTCCCGCTCAATAATTCCTCCTCCAGCTTTGGAAGAGAGCCGCTCGAGCGCGACTAGCAGTGTCAGCGCTTCCTGTGATGTCATAAAGTTACACAGTAACACTTCTTAACAATCATCACTTAATGGTAAACTGATAATTGGTTAAACTAAACACACTGATCATGTTCATTTTCTGTTTAGTATTCACTGCTTGTTTAATTTGTGGTTTGAGTTGAAACATTAAGTGTAAAAGTGAAGGGATTTTACAGCCCGCTGGAGCCCCCTGGTGGTCAAACTGTGGCAGACCGCTTTAAATGAGCTCGTATGTGTTTGACATTGGATACTCTTTCTGCAGCCCGCCTTTTTACAGCCTCTCGAGTGCATCTCATTTTGCTCTCTGTGGGTCTCAGGCAGGGTTTTAAGTTTTTTTTTAAGAGAATCTATCATCCACCCACCTTGGTTACAGGGAGCTCCTTGCCTTTGGACTCAAACAGATGCTCGAGGCGGGCGGTGTCCACCGCCACCTTATCCAGAGACGCCCAGACCGTCCCCCGACCGAAGCGACACTTCTTCGGTCCGTCTGCCTGCTTCAGCTCCTTCCAGAACAGCTTCACCGTCTTCTTCTTCTTCTGAGAGGCCTCAAGAAGAGGAGGAGGGGGGACACCTGGTGGAGGTGGAGGAGGAGGGGGTGCGAGGCCTCCTGGTGGAGGAGGTGGAGGAGGAGGGGGTGCAAGACCTCCCGGTAGAGGAGGTGGAGGAGGAGGGGGAGGAGCCCCCGGCATGCCAGGAGGGGGAGGAGGAGGGGGAGGGATTCCAGAGAGGGTGAAGGATGAAGCGGAGCTGTCGAAGGTGTCTATGTCCAGGACGTCGATGTCCTCCTCGTCCAGCAGGTCAGAAAAGTCCAGGTCCTTGATGCGTAGGGCGGCGGCGCTCGGCTGCAGCTGGTCCCAGGCGTCGTTGGAGCTGCCGGGGCCTAGCGGGGTCATCTGGGTGGTGTCCAGACTGGCGGCGTGCGCCTCGGTGTCGATGCTGCTCTGGTGCCGGATGTAACGCTTCTGATGGTGGATGGAGACACATTTATCAGCTTTACGTTCAACCTTCAAACTGCACACATGAGCCAAAACATGATGCGGCCCCGCAACTCCACCTGCTCTTTAGCACCAACGTGAAGCCAGCGGGCCTCAAACTGGAGCCACTGATGCAGGCGGGTGTGGGAGGGGCTACAACAAGAAAGCAGCACCACTTTAATAAAACAGAGGAGCTGCAGAAGCATGCTCTCTGTTATTATTGCATGTCATGACTTGTAGAATAAATTTCATGAACAGCAAACGCTGATTTGTTCTGCTCGCCATGAACGTCGTGTCTCAGAAATGACCTCAGCACTCGTTACAGGAACTCTGCTGAGCTCCTCACGACATTTCAGAGAATCTCTAGAGTCCTGTTGGAGAAGTTCAGCTCCTCACCTGAATGTTCTCATAGACCCAAGAAACTCTACTTATCCAGACCATCAGGTTTTGGCTCATGCCTGTACAGTAACTCGGTGCATCAACTAAAACCCGATTCACTTTAAAGATAGATGCAGATAAGTGACTAAAGAACGAAGGATAAACCGAGTACAGAAACACTGCTTTTAAAAACCTGCGGATCCGCAGAGAAGAAGAAGAAAAACATCTGCAGACAGAATAACGTCCTTCATGTTCTGACCTGTTCTTCAGCCAGTCGGGCTCGTGCCGCCTGCGTTGAGCCTTCCAGACTCTCCAGCTCTGCCCTGCGGGAGGCGCTGCTCTCGTTGGAGGTGGAGGACTCTGCCGAGCGCGCTTTGAAGCTGGACAGACGCTCAGTCACACGACCCCGAGCAGCCACATCGTCACCTGATGGGAAAGGGAACGAAATCACAAAAGAACAGAAGAACGTTTTTGCAACTTTATTTATTGTCATAATATTAATAAAGTCTGGGATGTGCAGCGAGCTGCAGAAAAGCGGCTCTCTCACCAGGCACGAAGCTCCTCTCTTCTTCATTGGTGTCTGCAGCTGCAGAGGGGCTCATGGGTCCCGTCTTTGAGTAGAGCATGTCGAGCATGAACTTTGTGTCGTTGGATAACGTGCTGCCCTGTCGCTGCACAAGCGGTGCTGCAGACAAAAACACTGGTTTTTAAGTTTATGCCAACAGACTGATTCAGGAGAAGATGTCCTGCAGTTCCTGTCTCTGCCTGTAGAGGGCAGCTGTAGGCTCTCACCTGGGTCATCCTGGGAGTCTGAATGTCCGTTTGTTTCCAAACTGCTTGATGTTGAGTCTGAACACACACACACGAAGCAGAAGAGTGGCTGTCAGCTCACACATTCACTTAATCTGGAGTCACAGGAGCAGCATTAACACCATCACACAGTAACAGAACCACGTGTACATCAGGAGGCTGTGTGCAGCTCTCTGACTGTAATGTGAAGCTTTACCGTGACGTGACGGCACTTCGGCTGCGCCCTCGTCCGCTGTCCCCTCCAAAGTTGACGTTACGGCATCATCAAGTGAGGGCAACTTAATCTCGCTCAAGTCTTTAGTTTTTCGCTTCCTCTGCCACTGTTGGGCAGCCAGGATGCGCAGGAAGGAGTCTCTGAGAAAAGAGAGAGAGGAGAGGGGGGAAGGGATTAGACCTGATCCCAGACTTCGAGGCTGCTTTGAGGAGCCGGGAGGCAAACTCTGGACTTCTCGCGTCAAGTTAAAGAGGACCTTTTCAGTCTCTTCTCTTATTTCCCCGTCTTCTTCTGATCGTTGCACTTTTGGACGATCATATTAAACAAAGGTTTGGCCAAAGTTTCAAATAAATAGGTCAACATATTTAAAAGCTCAGGTGCTACTTATGGAGGTTTGCCAATCAGGAGGCAAATTTAAGTGGAAAAGGTCCCCCTTAAGTTACTTTAATACCGAATCATCGCAGTCAAACTGATCTCAGATTCATTTTTATTCTCAACTGCAAACCAAACCAGATTAAACACCAGCAATTAGACTCCACCCAGAGTTACAAAAGACAAAACCAAACCAAACTCAGGACCGGAGGACGCGGTCAGCCCCACCACCAGCAACACACCCCTCCCCCCACATCCGCAGCACTGAAACATCCCACCGGTGCAGATTTATGACTTTAATATGTCAGGATTTGGACGGACCGCTGAGCCGCGGAGCCAACAAACACACACAAACCCAAACACATAATTTTTATATGGTGTTTTTATTATTCAGTTGTTCTTGGCCACCAAAGAATCTCTTCTCATTTCAGCGTTCAGAGGTCCGCGCTAATTTAACATTTTCTAGTTAATTTTATGAAATGAGACGCTCTTTGGTCACATGAGGGGGTCAGTGTGGATGCATGGTAATCATAATGTGTCTGTTTGTGACAGCGTGCAGTTTCCTCATCGATGACTGGTTCTACAAAAAAAAAAAAAAAAAAAAAAAAAAAAAAGCTGTGAGTAGGAGAGACTCACAAAACGATTGGTCCCAAAGTTGGAGCCGGCGATGGGCTCCTCTAAGAAAAGTCATATTTAGATAAAAGTGGAGCAGAAGCAGGAGACGCTTCTGAAAAGTCCAAACCACCTTCCAAACATAACCGACTGTGTTACTGCTGAAAACAGGGCCGTGTGGGCTGTTTTCTCACTCTTTGTGGTTGTTTTGCATCTTTTATCTGAGGTCACTTCGTACAGAGACACGGGGGTCCTTGGTTATCGCTGCCCATCCACGCCTGTAGTCACTTTGAAAGCATAAAGAGTATTTTGTAACGTTTCCGTAAAATGTGCAGAAACTTTGCATTAGTTACATATTCAGACAGAAATATTATTATATCATCTTTGATTAGTTTAAAGTCTTTAATAGTGGCAGAGATTTGGAGGCGTCTTAAGAGGTTTCTCTCAGCCAAGTGGAGAGAAACACTTCTTACGTGAGAAATTGTTTTTACACAAGTTTTAGCTGCAAGCATACTGAAAAGTATGCTATACCATGTATATCAATACACATGTAGTTAGCTTATTTGTACCAGTACAGTGCAGTACAGTGGAGTGGAGAGCGGTACTTTTGGAGATGGAGCGGGTCCAGGTCCGGGGGACCGCAGAGCTGCCGGGTTCGGCTCTGCGATCGACGATCTGGGCTTCACGTCTGTGTTTAGTGGCTGCAGCTGCCTCCCAAAAATCACACAGCTACATTTTTGCTTCACTTTATGAGTTTCTATTGTTCTGGTCTGAACCACAGGAGGACAACAGATCCAGACCAGGACCAGGACCAAGAGAAAACTACAGCAGGGTTTGTGTGCTGGGAAATAGATAATCTACATTTAGCACAGAGATACTGGAGGCTTTGCTTGTGCTTCTCATTTGTGTGAGACTTGAGCTGAGAACATTAGAGACGGCGTCACTTTGAGCTTCTTTGATCCGTTGCTGCACATCCTGCTGCAAAATGTGACCCCGCAGCAGCTAAAGACCCTGACATGCACACAGACTGCATGTAACATGTGACAATGCATGAATGCATCCAACGCATGTTTCCATGCTACATCCCGCTGCTACAAACAAGCTTCAGCTTTCTTTGAAGGAATCCATGTCCATCTACTCTGAGCGTTTCCTTTTACAGTGCTGCTTTCTCTCTTTGGGCTGCCGTTCTGTGTCGACTGACATCGTTGGCTGAAAGATCACGACGAGACCGTGCACGGCATCATTACACCGAACGACATCGGCACGATTCTTTCACGCCGGTCGCCTCGTTTGAAAACCCAAAATGACATAAAAGCAGCAGCCTTAAATCTGCATTAAGGGAGTTTAAATGTCACTCGGACAGCGTCATAACACACAACCCAACCCACTGAGGTGATGCAGTCCAACACACACACACACACACACACACACACACACACACACGAGTTACCGTCACTTTGAATCACATGAATTAATCACTTCCCGTTGACTCACCTTTACTCCAAACTACAAAGAGTCCTAAAGTTGATTTCAGTGATGACACACACAACCCAAACACAATCACCAGAGCCCGACAACCATCCCTGCAACTCCCAGCATGCAGTGGGGCTGCACCAGTACTTACTCAAACTTCCTCAGCACCGGCTTGTCCTGATTTACATTACAGTCAATTGGGCTGTAGAGACACAATACACATCTGAGCATGACACACGCACACACGCACACGCACACCAGCAGGCTTTCATCATCCTGTTCAGGCAGCAGTTGCATGCTGGTAACCGGCTACTTTAACGTAAAACCTGCTGACAGGTGCTCAGCTGCATAAAAACCCTTAAAGGAGCCCCTTCAAAGTCAGACCTCTGTATCTGTGGCCCAGCTTCTAACAATGAGACAATCCAGAGAATCACGTAAAAAAGCAGAAACCGAAACCAAACAAATAGAGCCTGAAAAGAAAAGTGTTCAGCACTGAGAGATGAATGAGGTCAGTTAAAGGTTCCCCTCCCTTATCGAAGCACCTGAATCCAGCCTGATGTACAAAAGTGTTACTAGTCAAAGACTCATTTTATGCAGCTGAACACCAGACTGACGACTACAGACACACAGGACGATGAGGAGGAGCAGGAGGAGACGTGTACTTACCAGAGGAGCTCCTCATCCTCCCCAGAGCTGGGAGAGGAATAAAAGGAGACGGGAAAAAAAAAAAAAAGGAGCAGGAATTTTGGAGGAGAGACAAACAGACAACACATTATAATGTTATAACTGAAAGAGGAAGTGCGCCGAGAGTAAAGAGTAATAACGGCGAGAGCGAAGACGCTGCGGCTGAACTTTTTACCGTCTGCAGCCCTTCTTACTGCATCGTCACAGTTTTTATCAAACTGAAAATCAGAGCCAAAAATCATCTTTGACAAAAAAAAAACTAAAAGAAAAGGTAACGAGACAACAACAACTTAAACATGGAAGAAAAAGTTCAACTAAAATGATCCAAAAAGATAAAAACGTCAGATTTTAAAAGATCGCAATAAAGATGATAACAGATAAGATAAAGAAACAGTCCTAAAAAAGTATCGTTTTAGAAAGAAATAAAAACAACGTCAGGAAATTATCCAGGAAAACTGACATAATCCATCTCAAAATAATAATTACATTTTCCATAAAATTATCTGGATGCTCTATACACGGGATTGAACGGGAAAACATCAGCCAGGAATTTAAACACAGAATATAATCAAGTTTTTATAAAAGAAAAATAATGAAGGTCACAGATTAAAATAACCCACAAAGTTCCAGAACAACGCTGGACCATTTAAAAGGCTAAACCTGATCCCTCCTGCAGTGATGACCCTGCACAGCGATGCCAGAGACGCGTGGTTTAACCGTCCGTTAAACAAACAAACAGAAAAAAACAGAGCGCCCCCCCCAAAAATCAACTGATTCACTTACTTCGCTTTAGTTTTGGGCTCCGTCTTGTTGTCGAGCTGCTGCAGATTCGACTGGGAATTCTCGCGCAGAGAGAGATCTGGCGAGGATGGACTGTAACACACACACACACACAGAAGAGAGTGAGACTGCTTTAAAAACATTGCTCTCTGCCAGTTCATTCCACCACTGCTGTGTGTGTGTGTGTGTGTGTGGCTCCACGTCTGCAGCGACCATCAAGAAAATCAGTGCTACTGTCAGCGTCTGGCTGGTCAGTGAGGAACATGTGACCAGATGTTAGATGAACCCTTAATGAGTTCCTGTTACAGCAGGTTTTTCACAGAGCTGTGTGGACAGCAGAGTGGATGTGAGTAAGACTGAAAGCTAAAAGTTCAGCTACACCAGTTTACACAATAGTTGCCTTAAGCTTGTGTGGTATGAGAAATATACATGATAGTGAGAAACGCATGTTATTGGTCTGTGATTTTGCAACAAAACGTAAAATAAATAATGACAGTGATTGTGAATCCTAAAGGGACTGAAGGCATGGCAGCGGACAGAGTGCTGCAGGCAACACTAGCATGACTGCAGAGTGTTTGTTAGTCGACAGCAGACAGGCAGGAGTCCTGGTTGCAGGTTTGAGGTCGGTCTCAGTGCTACAGACCTGCAGTCGGCCCGATGCTCCTCAGAGATGGAGCTGGTTTTGGAGAAGAACCTGGACTTCCTGCTTAGACCCAGAGACGACATGTGGTGGCTGAGGAAAGAGCGACTCCTAGTGGTCAAGATGCAGGACAGCACAGCGAGGGAGAGAGAGAGAGGGGAGGGAATCAGTGGTTAAATCAGAGACAGAACCGACACCAAGACACCCAGATGAGGGGGGAAAAAAAAAAAACAAAAAACCCCAAACAGAAAAAGAGCCCGAGATAAGAGGAAGAAAAAACATAACCAGAGGTGAGAGAAGGCGTCCACGGTGGTGTGATTTGTTGAAAATCACCACAACTGGAAAATCCTCCTGATTATTCTGCCATCATGACAATAATCACCTTTAAAAATATTTACACCCGTTTTTAAAATCAAACCAGTCACTTAACTAAAACAAGAAAACTTAGAATGTTTAGGCCAGCGGTGGGGATCTCCAGGCCTCGAGGGCCGGTGTCCTGCAGGTTTTAGATCTCACCCTGGGTCAGCACACCTCAATCACATGATTAGGCCTCTGGAGAACTTCAAGACATGTTGAGGAAGTCATTTAGACATTTAAATCAGCTGTGTTGGATCAAGGACACATCTAAAACCTGCAGGACACCGGCCCTCGAGGCCTGCAGTTTCTCCAGGCGGTGGTACATGTTCAAATAAGGACCACATGAAGAACAGGATGCAACGTTTCCCAGCAAAACATTCCTCTGCAGTGACAGGATCGCTGCTCCTCACGTCAGCTGTTTTCAGTGTTTCTGTTGTTATGGCTGATTGGTGTTTAGATTATAATATAGATCATGACGGTTTCACGAACTCGAACAAGTCTTGGTTGTGAACCCAGAATGACTGAAACCAGTTTCCCCTCTGGCTCTGCAATGACTAAAACACGACTAACATTCAACCTGCCGGCGTCCCTTTAAACGCCCGTTTCTGCAGAGGCCAAACACGAGCAGAAAGGTTTACCCGCTGAGGACAAACATTCCTGCTGATTGAACTCACAGAAAAGCTGCTTCCAAACAAAACACGCCCCCCGTCTCCCCCCCTCCTCGCTCCGTCTGTCGGGCTAAACTTGGTAAACTGAGCAGCGGGAGAAGGCGACGGCGCAGACCACAACACCCGAGGGAGACGCAGTCTGACCGCTGCCTCCGATTAACAGCCGACACGGCGTTTGACCTGCAGGAGAGTCACGATTGCAGGAAGGACTTCAGGTCGTTTCCTCCCACAAACCTGCAGAAAAGCACGCTTGCACATCTGAACCTTCGCTACTGCCTCGATTTCAGGTTTCTACTTGGGCTCCGTTTAGCGAAACGTCTGGAGCTGTTGAATGTTATACTAGCTCTCATTGATTAGTCTAATTGATTATTAATGATCAGAATCAGGAGGTAAAGGTCACGAGCAGAGTGAACTCACGGGCTTGGCGGCGTTTTTGTTCCCTGCTCCGTGTCCACGGTGCCGTTGGGGGACATGTGGGGCGGCAGCGGAGATTCTGTCCGGGATCCGGACGGACTGGAGGAGGAGCTGCTGTGCTCGGAGGCCAGCGGGGACGAGGCCCTGCTGCCGAGACCTGCCGTGGGGCTCGGGGAGGAGATGACCGGGGAGACGGTGGGAGACGCAGCGGGGGAGACTGTGGGAGACGCAGCGGGGGAGGTGGCTGGTGACACTGAGGAGTTGACAGAAGATGACAAGAAGAGGGTAGGAGTGGTTGGGGTGGTGGAGGGAGATGAGGACGTGGGCGAGGTGCGGGCGTTGAGAAGATTCTGACTGGACAAGTGGCGGCGGCCCCTCGATCCGTCCTGCTCGCCGGTCGCCAACTTTCGTCTCTCTTTACGTAGGAGGGGGGAGGAGTCATCCACCTCACCGTCTTCGTACTTCAGAGTATTCTGCACACACGCACACACACACACAGAAAGACTGAGCATGCTCTAAGATCCCTCATATAAGGGGTAACAGAAGTCACATGACTGAATGATGATGTGCTGGTTACAGATGTGCGGCTCATAAATCCAATGCTTCTCATATTAGCGCCATAAATCCTGCGATTGCTGCTCGTTACACACTGAAGCGGCATCACTGTGCACACACATCCTAAATCTCGCCGTATCAGCACTCAATGTTGGGATGTTGTGCAAAATGCAAATAAAGCCGAGATGGAGCCACGATTTTTTATTGATAACAGTAAATGTTTTTAAAGGTTGAACTACAGCAGGGCAGCTGTAGCACTCAGGACCTGCTGGCAGGGCGCTTTCACCGAGAGACTTTCACTGAAAAAGACGTCTGTTTGGAGGCAGCACGTGTTCCTCAAAAATGGAAATGTATTTAAATCCCCGTTTCTCGTCGTTACCTCGTATATGGTGAACTGCGTCCGCAGGTCTGGCTCCGTCCCCTTGTTGTTCATGTGTTTGCGGATGACGGCCTCCATCCCCAGCAGCTCCAGCTTGTCCGTCACATCGTAGAACGAGTCCTGGTCCGGGAGCGCCACCAGAGTCTGAGAAGCACACGGAGGAGTGAGTTTGTACTTCCCAACTTCTGACCTTCTCGCTTACATTTGGAAATTTTGCTTACCTTGTTGATGAGTGTCATGGCAAACACGAGCAGCTCCGTGTCGGCGCCGTTCCTCTCCTCCAGGACCTCCATCATATAACTCCATGGCTTCGCAGCTGCCAGACACACACAAAAACACGTGATCATCATACGGCTGAGCACCTGGTGAAGCTACCCACGTCACATTCAGGGCATCCGTCTAGGAAGAGGTGATAGGTCACATGGAGCAGCTAATGAGAGTAAACATTACAGACACGTTATATGTGATCTTACATAAAACCATCATCTGCGTTTTTGTGCGCACCTCTCTGTCCAGCCACGGTGTTGACGGCTCTGATGAGCAGAGGACTGTTGGACTCCGAGTACTCCACGAAGACGATGAGCAGCTTCAGGGCAGTTTTCACCACCAGGCGAGACTAAAACAGAAAAACGTGTTGAGTGTTTGACCAGCAGGTGGCATCGCACCACTGCTCTGAGGTCCGAGGACTCACCGAACTTCCCGTCAGCGTGTACAGCCACTGCACCGTCTCGTTGTGGTTGATCACTCCGTTCATGCCGTCCACAAACAGCATGATCTGACTGAGAGCTGAGGACACACAGACAGATGGATGAGCGCTGGCGTTTCCACAGGAGGCTCCAGCAGCTGCAGACTATAATCTGTAGCGCTGACTCAGCTTTCTGTGGGTTTGCTGGACTTGTGAAGCCGAAGCTCCATTTGCATTCTGACCGAACACGAGAGCATGCGCCGATCTGAGCACGCGGCCCCAGGTCTGCGCTTCTGCGCTGGCGCCGTCGGCACGTTCCTAGCGAAAGCGCCAAGTTTCACTGCTGCCACTGTTTGCGTTCCTGTCATTTGGGTGAAATTGTGCCTGCCGGGCAGAAAGTGCTGCAGCTGACACAATAATTTACACATTTGTGCTTCTGGGCTTGTTTTTCCTTTTCCAGTTATACTAAAAGCTTCCAGCTGATCCAAAATGCTGTAATTCAAAGTAACCTCAGTAAGCTTTACAGCAAATCTCACCATTAAAAAACACAACACACATCTAAACTTTGCATCAACTGAACCAATATTCGAGTTCGTCTACTATAACCTTCTGATATTAAATTAAACTAAATCAATTTTCCTGTTAAACTGAAGCTGGTGTTAATGTTCGTGTGTCACTGTAGATCTAAACGCCCGAGCAGGTGGATTACCTGCAGGATTATGAGCTGCGTTAACTAAATAGTCCTACAGTTAAACACAAACCTTCACATCAGGCACGTTCACTGAGTGAATATCTGCTTCAGACAGGCTTCTCACAGATCTGTGTTCAGCCGTGTGACAGCTCAGGCACGATGAAGTTAGAGGAGCGTTTTTGGGATTTACAAATGCTTTTTCGCCTTATGTGATTGACCTCTGTGCTCTGAGCATCTCTGCGCACACGCAAACATTCAAAGGTTTCACAGCCTCCCTTTAATCCTCAGTCAGAGTCGGTGGAGTCTCACCTCTCAGGATGTAGTTCTGGTAGTTGTGGTCGGCCTCCGCCCCGACTTTAATGAAACACGTCAGCCCGTCAGAGGCCACGAACTCTGGAACCAGGTCTTTATCATCCTACAGACAGAAAAGACTCGTTTAGGAGACCGTTCCAGCCGGTGTTACAGAGACAGAGCTCCTGCTGCAGAGGCAGTCACACTGCAGCTTGTTTTTAATACTGAAGTGAAGTCAGACCTTTGTTCCCTGAGGTTAGCCTGCAAGGCAGCAGCTCCTCACAGGTAACAACAGCTCGCACAGACAGAAGCATGAAGCAACACATTAATATGTCAACAGTTAATCTCAAGAACTTCAGGCCAGTTTATGTGCTGACCTTCAGAGTCTGTCGTTTCACAGATATGGCTCATGTGACTTTTGTGCTGTATGTGTTTATATTATCTTTGCTGATGGATTAATATAGAAACAGGATGTCCCTGCAGCTGCTTCTCAGGGTGAAGCCAGTTTCTCATATAATCAAACTCATATAATAATCAAATATTTCCTCATATTTTGCCTTTGAAATGCCAGTGCTGCAGCGTGGGGAAGGCAAGTGTGGGAACGTGGTGTTGAAGTGTATTGTTATGCCTCGAAGTGGCCTCGAGCAGTAAGAAGCCACTCGCTGATGAACTTTGATCAGGAACACCAAACTCGGCTCCTGCAGTCACTTGTTTTCCTAACGTGTGCGTTCTTGTGAGTCTGACTTTGTGTCAGAGTCAGCTGCAGTTACAACATTCATGCCAACGGCCACTGAAGAAATCTGAAGACTGTCTCATAATTACCAGATATTACAGGAACCAGCAGCAGTGTGACCTGTGTGACCCATTTCCTTTAATCATGCAGGATAAACAGATCCGAGAGGGTTGTTCGAATTTTTGTTTGAAGCTTTAAACAGCTGGTTTGCATTTAAGACGTTTTTACATCATCGTTAGCCAAAGACACTACATCAGGTGGCTGCCATTAATTATTTCCACTTTTAGAGGAGATTCTTTTTTCTAATGTTAATCAGAATAAACCTAAAAAAAAATCTACGTAGCAACCAGAGAAACTAAAACTACAGCCACAGAGCAAACAACAGGTGCAGGCGTCTCCCAGGCTCTGGCTCAGACTACTAGACTAGTCTCCAACCTTTTTTGTGCCACGGACCGGTTTATGCCCGACAATATTTTCATGGACCGGCCTTTAAGGTGTCACGGATAAATACAACAAAATAAAACTAGTACCGGTACCGAAAAAAATAAGATTTATTTATAACACACGTAAAAAGACCCAGGAAAACCGAGTTAACGATAAAAACGATGACAAAAATAACGCTGAAAACCGATAAAAACCATACATTTCAGACCTGAGCCTCAACTCTCGCGGCCCGGTACCAAAGACTCATGGACCAGTACCGGGCCGAGGCCCGGGGGTTGGGGACCGCTGTACTAGACGAATGCAATCAAGACCTCAGCTGAAAAGAAGTACAGTATTTTTTGGACTATAAGGCACATTAAGCGAAACAAAACAGTCAGTCAACTTTACTCAACTTGTTCTTTTTGCTTCCTCCACTTCTGTACCATTGATTCATTAATGTTGAATTCTCTGGCAGCTGCTCTGTTCCCATGTTGTTGCAGTATATGAATGACTAACCTCGTATTGTGGATGGATTATCTCAGTTGTTCTCCTGACTGAAGTCTGGTCCGTTTAAAGCATCCTGCCATGCGATTGCATTTGTCTCTAACCATCGGGAACCCTCGAGTTCACTTTTATCCAGTGGAAAAGGTTAGTTCGTCCTCCAGCTTCACTGCGTTTATGTTATGCTAACATAGCTGTGTTGCTAGCACATCATTATATACCAGCTAGCCCAACTTCAGTAACCCTACAAACGTCACTGCTGTTTAGTTTTCTGTCTTCATTTATGTTGGAAGTGATAACAGAGCTGTACGTTTGAATTTTTTCAGAAATCTCTCAGTCAGAACATGCTATATCATGCTTAGGTAACTAGCGAGCTAACTTCCTGCTAACATCTAACTCCGTTAAATTGAATAAATTCTGTTTTCATGGATGCCTGGATGTTAAACTTAATTGTTACACCTGGTAGAGCAGAACGCTGATCATTTTATTAAAGACAAAAGAAATTGCACAGGTTTTACCTTTCAGTGATGCTGCAGTGTTTTGGACTTGAAAGGACGGAGTTTAGGACCCAGATTACTCTGGGAGACTCCTGACTATGGTAGCTGTAGTGCTCTGACAATCCATCAAGCAGTGCAGCTTCGTAGCTTACCAAAGACTTACCAAAATTTTTTTGACAGATTGTTAAGCACCGTGTAGCACATAAAATCGGTTCTAGGTCAGTGAGCACAACCAGAATTCATACATAAGGCGCACTGTCGATTTTTGAGAAAATGAAAGGATTTTAAGTGCGCCTTATAGTGCGGAAAACACGGTAAAATCATTTCACGTGAGTGTAAGCTGAGCTGTGCTTAAACGAGAAGTAAAGTTCTGACAGGTGAGCGTGTTACCTGGAAGAGCTGTTTGAGAGAGAAGAGGGACCGCCGGAGTTCTGGACCCTGGGAGTTGTAAAGTTTCTCTGAAACACAAGGACAGATGCAGGAAGTCACTTCATAACCAGTGGTGACATAAAAACGTCAATACTGTGGAAGTACCACAAGCCTGACTTCAAGTTTTAAGCACAGCACTTAGTACTTAACCTAACTTAACCTACAAAGCTTCCCTTAAACAGAGGATGGAGATGGGGGGGGGGGGGGGCTAAAAACAACAATTTCCAGTTTTTTTACGCCCTACCACAGCCTCTGATTTTCTCAGTATCAATGGTATGTTTGAAATGTAGCCGTTCAGAAGAAAAGGCTCATTTCTGATGACACAACAGTTTAAGTGAATCTAAACCAAAATATCGTTCAAATATCATCAATTGCACAAAATCCTCAAACACTCCTTTTACTTTCATTTAAACACAGTGAATCTCTGCAGAGAGCTGAGCAGGAATGACTGATTTCCACTTAGATGAACATTAAGCGTCTTTACTGCTCTTAAACACAGACTACACCTGTGCAGGTGATGTGCACGTACAGATCTCTTTAATCCAGGAGGAGTGGTGCAGGTTTCTGAAATTTGAGTCAGGTCAGATCAGGACTCTCAGGTCCACGACAACACAAACACGAGCAATCAGAAAACAAACAAACCTGCAGTTCATCAAACAAACAGCAGGTGGTGCAAAGAAGCTACAGCAGAGGAGACCACACTCATTAAAAAGCTCAATTAAAATGTGCGTTTTCTGACTCCATTTCCACTGCTCAGTGCACCAACCACAAGCATCTTACAACCAGAATGAATGAGTGAGCCCCTGCAGTTTCAGTTGCATGCTCTGCCTTTAAGCACACTTTGGAATTTCTGTGTGAAACTTGACATTCTGCCCGTGTTGGCCAGTAACTGCTGTTTCAGTTGTAAACAGCACTCAGTCTATAGGAGTGAGCTTGCACTAGTCTCTGCTCAGTTTCATGGTCATGGTCGGTCAGCGACACTGTCATCCACCTGTATGCAAAGCTCCACCAAGGCTCAAATTTTCCTCCACGACAGATGCAAATGGCGTCAAAAAGCATCAAACTGATGTCTCACAATTTTTCGTTACCTTCTTCTGTGAATTTATGAAACTGTAACACAAAAATTAAAGATCAAAGTCAATATCTGGCTCTGAATCAGCTACAATGTAACCAAGACAGACTTCTCAGAAAATTTCATGCAAATCGCTTCATAATCCTAATTACAAACAAGCTGAACCAATCCCGTGTCCTCTTTGGTGACACCAATGACCCCATAAATCTGTGTTCTGACCTTGTTTTGGGGAGCCGGGAGAGGACTTCCTTTCTACTTTTTATTTATTTTTTTAATCTCCCATTAGATGGAGCCTTAGCTTTTTTCTTACAGCAGAACCATAATTAATATGTTCAGGTTTTACTGGTTTCCAGAGTCTGACTGGACCACTGCAGGTTGTGGAAACACTGCCCCCTGTCCTGCAGGCGGCCTCGTAACCACGTGTGAGCCTTCAGGCTCAGGCCTCTTGAGACTGGCACCAAAAATGAGTCAATCCCCACAGACTCCCAAAAAAATCCAACTTCAGCATTAAAAGGCATATTTATAGCCTGGTACAAAATAAATGCATAGTTTCCACTTTAATCACAACAGGACCTTTTTAAAAACACCGGTTTTGGTCAAATCTTAAATTTAAGGGCTTGGCTGCTTTGATTGTGCCGCCGTGATGATACAGGGAGCTGTAACTGCTACACCTCTGAACCGGGCCTCCACACCATGTTTTAGGAACAATTATCTGACAATAACTCTGCTTTCTGTTACAGCTCGTCTAAGAAGTTTGTGCTTCGGTCTCGCATGCACCTGAGAGCTGCGTGCATCTGTTATATACCAGTCAGACACTTTTGGTTGCAATGCGATTTGTGTGTCCACTCAGAGTACTGACCTTAAAGGTCAACACTGTCTGGGACATTAGAAACGTATCAGCATCGTGCTCAGAGACGTCTCCTCTATTCCTCAAGAGCTCTGGGAAATAATCTCAATCTGATGCTGAAGCTAAATAAACTGGAGACAGTTTGAGTGAAAGTAGAGAAACAGAACTGATTATAAGAGTTCATGAGAAACTGACTCTGGAACACAAATCAAAGCAAGGAAAAAAAAAAAAAAGAGGGATATGAAACAGAAATAAATAGAAGCACGCAGTAACCAGGGCCTATCGCAGAGGGAGGAAGTCACGGGAGGTGTACGTCGCTACAGCCACATAAACATAAATCACTCCTGAATGGCCCGCGATCACCAGCAGCCGCTCGTACACAAATACTGACTGATCGATTTTATACAAGTGTGATTGGCTGGCAGCTATGACATCTAACCAAAACAAGGAAGTTCAGTGTTTACACGTCAGACAGTTAAGAGCCTCTTTAATGATGAGGGATGTTTGCATGTTATCAAAACACAATCGTGCACAGAGTTCTCTTCAGACGGAGACGGATGTCAGGTGGACGAGCGTGGAGAGACACATTTCCTCCATCGCCCTCGGCGCTACAGTGACGCCAGCCCTGCAGAAATAACAGGGGCTTAATAGAAACTTGTGACGAACAGCTTTGCAGCCTGATGTTAAACGGCTGGAGAAATATTTCAGCGGACGGCGTGACATTTCTAAATCTGACAGAGCCATCCAGAAAAGCTGCTCGTCAGCACGATCAGAAGAAAGCGTCGCAGGAGCGATTCCCGACACCTGCAGGGAAAGTGAGGACACACACCTGCAACGGCCACTTTCATCGGTTTGCATCTGCACTGAGTTTGTACGATGTAATAGCCAGCCTGCAGTTGGCATGGCAACAATCACAACAACAAGACAGAGGATGTTGTGTGTTTGTTGCGAGTCCTGGTTTTAAGATGGTGACAGAGTTGACAGTGGGGTTTCCACCAGAAATATTATGAAGCTTTGAAAGCTTCTACCAGCTACCAGCACTACTTCGACTAAACTGCTTAATTTAAAGGTGAAAATCTGCTTTCAGTCACATCTTAATTGATTTAAAAAAATAAATAAATAAATAAATAAAAAAATCCACTATGCAGGTGTCCAAAAGGCAAAAATGGCCACAAAATCTTGGACATGACTGTAATTCGGGCCTATTTTCTGTTGCGGATGCGTACAGATATAGAAGATAAACCTGAATGGTCACGCTCAGGGGGCATCTCTTATCTTAGCTCCTGTCTCTTTAAGGCGACACATGAAAAGCTCCAGCTGTTCTGATTGGTCAGCTGGTTACAGCATACTGTGACCCTGATTTCTTTAGGAGCTGCTGGTTGGTAACCAACGTGCACGATGATAGGAGAATCAGAGCCAGGACAAGTAACACCTCCTGTAGAAGTCCCTCTGTTACTCGGTCACCGATCTCTGATGGTTTGCAGTGGGATGATTTGTTCTTCCCCAAACTTTGCTCCTGTGTCTCACATTAAAGCTGCAGCTGGTGTGTTCGTCTTTCAGAGGCTCAACTGAAACTCCTCAGTGGGCAGAGGCGACTTATCATTTCAAACTAAATTACAGCTGACAGATGAATAGTTGGTGATATTTCAGACAAACAGAGTGAGGGAGATTACAGAGGTGCAGACACAGGCAGGCGGGGGGAGGGGGCCGCTGCTGAGTTCCTGTCAGCGGACACGAACACAAATAAAGCTCAATCTGAGGAGCTTTACCAACGTCCGCCCCGACGGCCTCCTGCAGCTCTGAGGCTTAAAACAAAGGCTCCAATCAGCCCAGAGTCAGTCTGCACATCTGGGATGACAAAGATGGAGCTGAATGGAAACAAGTCCTAAAATATTTCACAACCGCTCCAGTGTTTCACCACAGAGCCAAAAATAAAAAAGATGACGTCAGAGGGGTGAGTGTTCGCTTCACCACAGAGTCACAGGAGCCACTCTAGCTCCAGTTTGCTGAGGGAACCAATACTGGTCTAGCTCTCGAAGACTGGAGTTGGACACCCCTGCCCATCAATAATACAAAGAATAACCCAACAATCAAATAACCCCCTATGAGCAAAGACTCTGGTGACAGTGGGAATGAAAAACTCCCTTTTAACAGGAAGAAACCTCCAGCAGAACCAGGCTCAGGGAGGGGCGGGGCCATCTGAAGTGACTGGTTGGGGTGAGAGAAGGAAGACATGCTGTGGAACAGAGGCAGAGATGAATAATAACTGATGATTACATGTAGAGTGGTGTGTAAGCTCATAGAGTGAAAAAGAAACAGTGCATCATGGGAAGCCGCCAGCAGCCTACACATATTGCAGCATAAGTAAGGGAGGATTCAGGGTCACGTGATCCAGGCTGTGCTCTCACCTATGTGTGCGTTCAATACTTTTAATTATGTACTACAAATATTAGAAGATGTGTCATATTTTTAATGACTGGCTGAGGAAGACCATGAAAATCAGACGCCGCCCTGTGTCACAGCTCAGGCCCAACATGCTCCTGTACTTGATCCCACCAACAATATGTTAGCCTAATGCTGAAGAGGCAGAGTGGGGAGCAGCAGGCTGGAGGCGTACTAAGAGCATGAATCCTGAACTCAGAGAGTCAGCAGAGAAAGCCAGGCTTGTTTACTGACACAGCGAGCTGCAGTTCTGTAGCTCACATTAAGACTCAGGTAATATTCTGACCCGGGTCAGACTGGGCTGTCCGCCCTCTGGAAGCACTGCACTTCACCGCTGCAGACCATTAACATTAGCATCCTGGCGGGAAACATCTTAACCTGGTTCGGGAACAGCAC
The DNA here is from genome assembly GCF_965226115.1 of Aulonocara stuartgranti. Classification (NCBI taxonomy): domain Eukaryota; kingdom Metazoa; phylum Chordata; class Actinopteri; order Cichliformes; family Cichlidae; genus Aulonocara; species Aulonocara stuartgranti. The sequence continues at coordinate 3,241,383 of NC_138939.1, read as the reverse complement.
CATGCAGGACAGACGAGCTCTACAGAGGGTTGTGCGGTCAGCTGAGCGCACCATCCGCTCCGAGCTCCCTGACCTGCACTCAATCTACAGCAGGCGGTGCTGGACCAAGGCCAGGAAGATGGTGAAGGACCTCAGCCATCCCAACAACAGACTGTTCTCTCTGTTGAGGTCAGGAAAGCGATTCCGCTCCCTGAAGACCAACACAGAGAGACTGAGGAGGAGCTTATTCATAGCCTTTCCTTTTTTTGTTTTTAGGTCACGAGCAGTTGTCCAAGCATTTCACTACATATCGTACTGTGTATGACTGTGTACGTGACAAATAAAATTTGAATTTGAAATTTGAAGATAACCATCAGGCGGCTGCCTGCACAGTTACATGGAAACCCAAAATCAAACACGCGCAGTAAGAAAAATGTGGAAGACTCCGGCAACTTGAGTCAAATACAGTCCAACCGCCTCTCCCACAAAGCTGCAGTCACACCTGAGTGCAGTCACACCTGCAAGCCTCTACAGACTCGCTTACCCTGTCAGTGACCTTGAAACCTGCCCGGCGACACGAACAGGATCAACGGGAAGTCACAGCCCCTGGTCATTTTTCGCATTAGTATTCCCCCCCCCCCCCCCCCAACAACAACAACCAAGTAACTTAAGCCACACAACTTCCACCCAGAAAACACTTGACCTGTAATGTGCTGATCTCCGTTCCTGGCAGTAATAAATAACACTTTTAAGCAACGTTACTGTGGATCTACCCGACACGCAGCTGGTAGATCCACAGTCAGATATTTAAGGATGGGAAAAAAAGAAAGAAAAAAAAAGCAAAGCAGGCTGCAGGTTTTAATTATCTGTTCATTTAAAAAGCTGGTCAGCTTTAGCTCCCAACAAACAACAAATACTTCCTGCAAATACTAACAGAAGAATACAACCCCGCCAAAATAAAGCCAACAATCAATGCCTTGCGATGATTGATGGGATGCATTTAATCCTGCTTATTTTCTCTACATTTCTATTTTTGGCACTCTGCTAGAATAACTTCATGACTGAGTTACAGCTAAAAATCCCAAAATATCATGGAGCCCGTTTGAGTAACCAGCAGTTTCTTTCTCTCACGTTTGCTCTGTTTACTATCCAGAATCAGTACTTAATATTTCCTTCTATTATGGAGCAAAAGTATTGATCTGTTATAGCAACAAGGAAGTGGTTCCACCTCTAATTATATCTTTCTACTTCCTGTCTGCACAGGAAATGAGGTTGTGTCCCGCTATATAGAGAGACATTTCCTGCCTGCACCTGTAGTTTATCACACATATAAACAGCTTTCCATCACATTTCTAACGTGATGAAGAGATGAAGGAGCGAACTGGAACAGTTCTCCTGCACTGACCTCAGATCAGCCCTTTAAACCTGCTGAGCTAACAAACAGCTACGACTTGTGAGCCATTTAATGCTGCATGCCATTTAGCTCCAAAGACTTTTGAAGCCGTTTTTAATCTGATGTGTGCAGTGGACACGGTCCTGCTTTGGACCTGAGTTTAAAGAACCGTTCAGTCTGCTGTATTCAGCTTTCGTGTGTATCTGCAACTGTTGCAGCGCTTCGATGTAACGAAGCACACGACATGCTGTGTATCAGGTGAAAACGTGTGAGCTCCTCGTTGCTTATCCAAGATTATTTGTTGTCACTGAGAACGTCAGCACCTGTTGACAGCAGCTCAAGATAAAACGCTTAAAGTTACTTCTGTCTCTCAGAGGACCGCGAGTCACTCAGACACCCATCTTTGACCCAAGATGGCCACCAGACAGCCACAGTTTCACTGCCGCGGCCGAGCACCGAGGAGGGAACGTGCCGGGATTATAGAGAGCTATAACTGCTCTATGATGCAGCGCAGACGCAGCTGCTGAAATTCCTCCGTCCTGACTGAACTCCCACACTTAGACTGCGTGAAGGGCAAAGGATTCATGTTGCTTTTCCACCAAGATCAGACCAACTCGTTCTGACAAACAGAAAATCATTTCAAGTCTGTTTCACCCTCACGCTGGCAGCAGGGAAATAAATAAACAGGTGAAATACAAAAAAAACAAAACAAAAAATAAATTAAAATCAGCTGACCCACTGGTTTGCTTACATCCGTCTGACCTGATGTGAAACTTACTGAGAACCTCAGACACATTTCAGCTCTTATTTTGTTGGATTTTATTTACAAAAAAAAAAAAAAAAAAAAAAAAAAAGCATTTTAAGAGTTGAATGTAAGAACTACAGAACCGTCTCACTGGATGTCTGTTGGTTTTTAGCTACAAACTATTCACATTGTTTTATATGATCGTGAGGTTTAGACTGAAACAGCAGACTGGAAACATTATTTACAACTTTATGAATCAAATTTAAGGTTTAATATTCTTGAAGTCTTTAAGAAGTCAGACATGTTAATATGAGGCCAAATCTGAAGCTTGATTTATAGCACTGCTTTAAATCTACAGTCCAGCCTGATGTGCAGATTCACAGAGACATCAGTGCAATGCAGACTGTAACTGTGGGTCTGTCTAGTAGTAATATGAACACGGTATAATGATAATGTAAAATGACTAAGTCTCTGTGGAACAAGCTGTAACTGACAGGCTTGCTGTCTGGTCTGTCCTGAAGTCCCGAATTTTACAAAACATATTCTATCATTTGGAAAAGTTCTTTTCATGTATTTGTGTGATTACGGCACTTTGGAGCAGAGGCAGTGTTGCAGTCTCCGGTTCACATCCCGTGCTCTTTCACATTAGCATGCTGGATTCCCTGCTGAGGCTCCAATTTGCTGTGCACCACGTCGGCTTTAGTAACTTCTCAAAAATGGCACATTTGGTTTGACGGTCATTCAGCAGTCCAGCTGAAGCAGTGAGTCGGGTCCCTTTCACAGAAGTTTCTTGTTTTTGTTTCCTTCAGCTGCTTTTGTTTGATTTTCTCTGTTTATTCCCTGGTAAATGTCACCTTCCTCCCTGTGAATCAGGCCCACTGAAGTGTTAATCAGTGCATCTGCATGAATGCGGATACAGCAGGCCGGAACCACGGATCTGAAGAACTGCATTCACTAACGACCATCAGAGTCTTCTTTGAGTCGAAGGAAACGTCAGACAGGCAGAGGGACACAATGGGAAGAGGTCAAACGGTGCTTTCGGTGTGTTGACGTTTTTCTCCGGCAGCAGCGAGCAGATGCAGCAGAGCATGAGCGATTCTTGTTCTGTGTAAATAAAGCTTGTTTACATCCGTCTGTCGGAGACAAAAACACATTTCTAGAGATTTATTTTTCAAGCGTTCCTCATAAATAAAGCCCATCAGACTGCAACAGCAGGGCCCTCGTTGAGCTGATTAACGAGCATGATAGCGATGACTGAAACAGAGGGACACTGGGAAGGATTCCTGTGTTTGTCCTGTGGAGACAGGAAGTGAGCTACATTATCTCAGCGTGGTATTTCCTGTTAGTGTGAGCGTTGCTAATTGAGTCCAAGCCCAAAAGGGAAGAAGCTAACTAAAATCTTCAAAAGCATAATTTACTATAAAAAGTATCAATATAAGCAAAGGCATGTGATCTCAGAGAAGCCATGATTGTAGTTTTCTCCTGACTGCATGGCGTGGAGCTCACGCTGAACACGATTCAAATAACTTTGCTTAAACTAGAAGAAAAGGATTTCCCCGAGAGACAATCAGCTCGTCAATCAGCTGGAAGGAGTCAAATAATTGTGTTTAGCTTCTTGAAAATAAGATTTAATGCTTTTTTGGTCCCACGTGACAGGTAACTGAACATTTTTGGGTTTTGGAAACAGGGACACGTTCCTAATTTTTTAACTTACCGGTAGTATAGACAAAAGATCCAACAAGGAAGTAAAGACGGGAGTTTAATGAATTTAATGGGCAAACTGAGATGATATCAGGCTAACATTCACTTCTGGGATGTTTTTAGCTTTGCAGATGTGAAGATTTGATGTTTTTCATTTGCCATTGTTTTTTCTGATGACTGGGTGGACTGAGTGGCACTTTATTCTATTTCTGACATCGACAAAGACTCTTTGCAAGAAGGAAACAATGGCTGGTTGCAAACCTCAGAGTATATTTAGAGCTGACACAGCCCAGACTCTGAAATGTACAATTATTATGAAATAAACATTTTATTTTTAAGTGACATATCTGCTGATTTTTTTCCCCCTCTGAATCTTTGATGCTTTTTCATTTTCCTCTCACAAAGTCAAAGACGTCATCTTGGACTTTACAGAGAAGCAGTTTTAGAAGATTTGGTAATAAACAAAATGTGATCTGAACTCATGATCAGGAACGCCAAGTAAGTGTGTCAACATCCAAGCAGCCGCCACAAAGCAGGGAAGGAAGCACAGTCAGTGCATTATTGATGACATCATCACGCCGCGAGCCAACAGGACACACAGACAGACACACAGCATTGCTGGAAAAATGGCACTATGAGCTTCATGTAGAGTCTTGTCAGGATGTGACTTTAAGGTTCAGGTTGAGACAGGTGACCAAAAAGAAACACATACATGTTTTTACCTGCAAGTTTTACAGTAGTTGGCAAACTTAAACCTGAATCTGTGTCTAACCTAAACCCTGAAACCAGGTCTGAACCCTCCGAGGGTCCCAGTGGAAGGACGTGGCATCCTCGTAATGTGTTAATCTCCTCCTGTGGGCTTCAAACTGATCCCAGAACAGTCGTGTTGCAGTGCTATTTTACTTCATAAAGAAGCAGATAAAGAAATGGATCATTCTCAGTCTAATAAGACTGGTTCTACAGAGAGAAACAAAAGGTAAGCTCTGTGAGCTATCCGTCCTCGCTGGAGTGACAATCACAAACAAATCACAGCGAGGGTTCCAAGGAGTACACATTCTGGGAAATCCCCTCCGGAGCAGGAAGGGTGGGGTCATGCCAGGCAGCACGGGAAGGAGGAAGGGAATAAGTGGCTGACAGCGGGAACTCTGGGAAAGTTCAGCATTTCCCAGGAGAGGAGATTCTGACCAACTGAAGTCAGACCTCAGCAGCTACCAGAGAAACGGACACTGATCTCAACAAACACATGGAAACCTCCAACAACCCAAGTCTGAAGCTGTTCACAGGATCCTGAGATTCAAAGACACACAATAACAAAGAGATGCATAACAATTAAAGAGACACAAACGGAAAAAGCTAAGTGTAGTTGATGAATCTCAGGGCTCCTCTGTGTCATTTAACAGCCACTGGATCCTCTGAGATCGTTTCACACTCGGCCTGCAGAACCTGATTGTTTCAAAAACGCCTTAAAGGAAATGAAAATGACAAATTTGGAGTCAGAATAATGCAAAACAAAGACGACAGAGAGACGCACTGGTCTTCTGAACAGAACTACTCCATCTACAGGTGGAAGCTTTTTGAAGAATGCATTTTAATGATGAGTTTATGGCAAAACACAGTGCCACTAAACACAGTTATGTGTAGTTTATGAGTGCGATTGTCTCAGGATGTCCTCTGGGTCATTTGACTGGAACACAGTCTCTCCCGTTTCTCACTCTGCCTGCAGAACTTTCCAGCATTGTTTCAAAACTCTTAAAGAAAATGAAAGCGAAGGCTTTCTACCTCCGGCTCCGTCCTTTCTGACGCTGGCGTGTCCAGCTGCTGCGAGCAGCAACACCACAGGCGCAGATAAGGGCAGAAAAGGGCTAAAAATAAAAACCCCAAAACCAGAGTGGAGCTTTGGTCTGCTGGGATGAAAACAGCTACAAACACAGAAGTGTTCAGTGAACCGCCGAGAGGCTCGGAAGACCATTTTAAACAACCATCGTGCCCAAAGCCAAGACACAGTCAGCAACAATAAATAATCAGCCACACGCAGAGCAAGAGTGCAGATGAGGTGAATCCGCTCAGTTTGAGCTGCTTCACGTTGTCTGTATTCACTGGTGTACACCACTCTGGAAAGGTTTTAAGTAACAACCACAGGGAGGCTTTTAGACCGCGACGTGAACGCAAACACGCAACTAAATTTCCATTTACACCACATCAGGATCGAACTGTAGAAATAAATAATAATAATAATAATAATAATAATAAATTGCATTGATATAGCGCTTTTCGGGGCCCTCAAAGCACTTTACAACACCACTATTCATTCACTCTCACATTCACACACTGGTGGAGGCAGCTACAGTTGTAGCTGCCTCCTGCCCTGGGGCAGACTGACAGAAGCGAGGCTGCCATATTGCACCATCGGCCCCTCTGACCATCACCAGTAGGCAACAGGTGAAGTGTCTTGCCAAAGGACACAACGACCGAGCCGGGGATCGAACCGGCAACCTTCCGATTACAAGACGAGCGCCCAACTCTTTGACGATACCCACAGATTTATTTTACACAAACTGCTCTGGTGTATAAACAGACACTGTCCTCATTTTAACATGGACAACCCCCGCCTAATATGCATTTACTTCTTTGCATATACGTCATTCTCATATTGAAATATTGACGTCCGTAATATCGTCCTCAGGAAGTTCTCTTAAAGACAGTGGAGCCAAAACTGCTTATTTCAGACAGAATGAACTGATAGGTTCAGTATAAAATAAAGTTTTATTTTATTTTATTTATGAGTAGCAAAGTATGCAAAGCTACTATATACTAGTCAGCGACTAAAAATATAAAGCTGGAAACCGGGACAACGGGTCCCCAAATGTGTTCCTGACAGACAGACAGCAAATACAACAAAGTGACCACCAATAAAAGCAGGTGGTGCAGATCTCTTATACATGTCCTTATATGCCCTCATTTAATGTTCATGTTTCTTTTTTCCACTTGAAAACCAGAAAGTGAGAGCCAATCAGAAAGTTAATTTAAAGTGGGCGGGGCTAAACTGGCTCATTTCAGACAAAGGATGAACTCAGAGCAAGGCCCAATGTAAGATGATTAAGGAGGATTATGATCTGCGACTCATGCAGAGCTATTCTAGTAGGGCCCTCTAATAGCGTTACATAAATGACTTCCTGTTTGACTCACAATTAAACAACATGACTAAGAAGAAAAAGCCAGCTGGTGTCCAGAGATGAGACTCATTAACCTGCAGAACCCAGAGAGCCGGTCTTTAAACGATCAGCAGCAGGCTGAAGCACTTTAAACCGCGCTCTCCGTTTATAAACAACAACAAACAATAGAGTATAAATAGATCACTCAGCCTCTTTGTTTACAAACAATAAAAAGTTAAATATTTGCAGGCTCTGCCCCTCGCTGAGCTCCTCGGGGATTTCTGATGATTACCAGTCATGAGCCGGTCTATGAGCCGTTCAGCACGCAGCCACACCCAGCATGCACCTGCTGCAGCCCGGTGGCTGTGTTTGATTTGGATCCATCAGTGTGTGCACCGGATGGTGCGCTGGCAGCGATTAATTAGAGGAAGGCACAACAGTTTCTTTAAACTTATGCCAAGCTAATGCCTCAAAATGTGCCTTCCTTTACTCTGTGCTTGCCCCCCCACCACATCCTGATAGTCCGCGCCAGGTCGTCTTTAAGTCTGCGAGTAGGTGTGTCACTTCCATCACGGTGCTGACAGATGAGAAACCTTAAAGTTTAAAACTTATAATATCTGATAGCTTTGAGGAAAATAAAACAAACAGGTTTGATCATGCTGACCACCAACAGGAACAGCAGGCTTCATATTACAGGTCTCATGCTTAGGTCTGCTCCACGTGACTGTGGAGGTTTAAAACTGGTACAACAACACCCCTGACAGAGGTCAGAGGTCACAGAAGGAATATAACCAGACACGCAGTGAGTAGAGGAAACGAGAGCAAAGGGAAGCTTTTAGAGATGGCATGAAAAGGTAAATCAAAGCACAGGATGTACAGAAAGTGCTAATACTGCCGTGACTGATAACTGATTCGCTTCACCTCGTGCTTTCCCAGTGAGCTCAGATGTAAACTGGTTTATGTGAAAACATTTAAATAAATCAGAGGGGTAGACTGATGTTCAACACAGCCAGGCTCTCCTTGTGTTAGCTGGCTCGACAAAACCTAAAATCATATTTGAGATAACGGTGCGATGATAGTGGTTATCATCTTTCTCTGCTAATCCCTGCATCCTGGGTGGCTGTAGCCCAGGAGGTGGAGCAGGTCATCTGCTAATCAGAAGGTTGGTGGGTTGATTTGATCCAGTCTGCGTGCCAAATATCCTTGGACAAGATACTAACCCAGAGTTACTACAAATGTGTGAATGTTAGATAGAAAGCACTGGCATAGAAAAAGTCTATAAAGAACATAAAAATAAAAATGTAACACTGCTGCAAATAAGACGAGAGGTTCATACTGCAGAAAATCATCAATCTGGTGATTACAGAGTTGCACAGAGCAGATAAAAAAAACCTTTTAATTCGAGGCAAACACTCCCACTGGTGACGGCTAAAACTTAATATTTAAATGGATCCAGTTTAAACTTGCTGTCCTGCAGCCTAATAAAGGAGATGACTGCACAGGTGTTCCTGATGGTTTCTGTGATTTCAGCAGCGTGAAAGCGATGAAGAGTTTAATTTTATGCACAGAATAAGTATCAGAACATTTAAATACTTCCTGCATCACCAACTCCGTACATGCACAGCTCACTGACAAGTTTGCAGTCTAAGTTTATAGCTGGTGCCATGTTAGTAAGGTACAGGTGAAATGGAAAGCCTGAAGATAACCTGATCCCAACCAGCTCCTGCATTCAGCGCGAGTTACCACAGGGATCTAAGACGGTAAAAACCACAGAAAGCTCCGACTTTAACCTCGACATGACTCGCGATAGCATTACTCTCGCTTGTCAAATACACTCCTCGGGACTGAAACGAGACAAGCAGGAGCCACGACTTCATTCAGTTTCTGAAGATGAAATCGGCGATAAACGAGGCTGCTGTGAGGAAACCGCTGGATGAAATGAGTGATATCATCAGGAGATCCACAATATTTCCTAACATAGTCCTGACACTCTTCAACATGCCAGCGCTCCTCCTCCTGTTGTAAACGTAACCAGGACGAGTCCGGACAGGAGCTCGTCTTCTCAAGCCGATCCGTTTCCATGGAAACCTCAATGGGAGATTTTTTTCTGGTCTTAAAAATTCTGCAGTGTCAGACTTTAGTTGGAGCTCGCCTGAAGTGAGAAGAGTCATGCTAATCCTGTCTTACTCACATTCACAGCAGTGAGCTCCCTGTGGGGTCAGTCTGCAGGAAACTACATTTCCCAAAATGCACTTAAAACCATGAAGCTTTTAAAGACTTTCAGCCTTCCAGCAGCCTGCTCAGAGGACACCTCTGATCCCTGTAAACAAGCTTCAGAGGAGCTACTGCTAACCTTTCCCGATGTTCAGCACCTTCAACAAATAAAACAACAGCCGAGTAAAACTCTAAACCTGAGCTCCACTTCATGTGGAGAAAGTAACCGCTGTATTTTCTAAGCTGCAGACTCAGAGGGAGGAAATCCTCCCAGCTGAGTGCAACACGTCACCGTGGTGGAAGATGGCGAGAGTTTCCCCTGAGTCATCACTCCTGTGCTGCAGGAGAGGACGGAGGGAAAAAGTAAAGCAGAAGACTGAGGACATAATTACCCAGGATGGAGTGAACACGAACAGAGAGCTGAGTCCTCAGAATCAGGATGGGCTTCCTTCCTTTCCTGTAGAAAAATAAGAAACCGTTTGAGTTCAGAACAAAAAACAGTCACGACTCAGAGTTCAGGTTCAGTCAGAGCAGCCAGCTCCGTGACAGACATCTAACCAGATTAACTTTTGTGTAATCGAATCATCGTACGAGAGGGACATGGCACTCAAAGAGTCCCGAGTTGGCATATTTGAGAGAACACAGAGTCAGTAAAGACGATGGAAGAAGAACCTCCAAAGTGGGTTTTATCAGTTCTGAGTGCAGTTTTCACAAAGACTTGCTTCTACAAGGAGTCCTGATCCACTGTCAGTGTGATCAGTGTGTGCAGACAGCTGGTCTGAGGTGATCCCAGAACAGCTAAGTTTCCACATACAGTCAGACTGCGGCATGCTGGGATTAGAGTATGGAAAGAACGACAGCATGAAGGTATGGAAAGAATGAGAGCGAGAAAGAAGGAGAAACGGGAGAAGGGAAGATGTAAAGGTGGGCGTGTTTGTCTGGAGGCTAAAAGAGGAATACGTTTTTCAGACGCTCTTACAGCATCGCACAGAGTTTACACTGCTGGACACACACAGTCACCAAGCAGCTATAATGTGTTTCAGTTCCACATCACTGAAATGAATGTGATTCTTCACAGAAAGAAGATCCAGTCTGAGGCCTGGATTTGAACCCAGATACTCCAGCTTCCTCCCACAGTCCAAAGACCTGCATCAGGCTAGGAAGACCAACCATAGGTGTGCAGGGTTATCTGTGCACTTTAGTCCTGTGACAGACTGACCTGTCCAGGGTGTCCCGGGCCTCCTGCCCTGTGACAGCTATGATAGGCTCAACCGCCTCCTAACCCTGAATGGGATAAGTGGAAGAAAACTTATCCCACTAATTCTACTTCTTTTATGCATTATTTTGATTATTCATATTTCTATTACCTCTACCAAGGAAGTTGTGTTTTTGGTGCTCCTGTCTGTAGACACGAAGTTTTGATCGGTGATGAGCGGGGTCATGTTAACAACTGATTAAAAAAATGGCTTCCATCCCCCGAGGTCTTTGTGGTTAACTCCATGATTTATTGGCTGAAAATTGACGACAACTTACAAGCGTGCTGTCTGTTGGCAACATGTGAAAAGTATAAATTTAAAATATCACCTTCAAGGTCAACAGATGGATCCGAAGGTCAAAGCGATGATGCCATACAGAGTGATTTAAACCCATGTTTCTGACTCAGACAACGTTTACATGCACAGGGATTCTAAATATCACTCTGGACCTCTGAGCTTCAGATGTATATTTTAAAATTGTTATTATTTTTATATAAAATAAAATAGCAATCATCTTTAATAATTAAATTTAAAATGGTACTTCCTGTGATCTCACTTTCACATTTCACACCTGCCTTTTTTAACCCCCCAGAATGTTTTACACCTTTAAAGACAGTGTTGGCAAGAGTGTATAGTATATACAGCATAAGCTCAAATTATTCCAGTGCATCTTAGCTGATGTCACAATTGGGCATCATCGTTATACTCTGAGGCACGTACGTTTTCGGGCAGCCGGTCAGTATGAAGCCGCCGCCTGCAGCGAGCAAAGCGTTTAAAGCGCCCGACGACAAAAACTGTTTTCACTTATTTATCACTAAACGTTGTGGAGATACAGAAATTCTTTTATTGCTGCCATATAATCTGCATCATTATAACTGCATTGATAACATTCTTTACAGCATTATTTCATGTAATAATATTTCTCACAGTATTGATACTGCATTACAGTTGTTTATTGAAGATGTTCATATGAGGATCCTTCCATTATGTTAACTTTTATTACAAGTACGGTTGGAAGTATTTTATACACATTGCATATCTGTGCTTACTTTGAGTTGATGATCGGTTCATTAAGGGTTTTAAGCTTCACTGGCGTGACTTTCCAGGTGATACATGCTGAGGGAAACTAGAACATAGAAGGATAACTGCAATGCATGCTTACAGTACATGTATATAATTTAGGAATGTGTCAGGCCTGAGGCCTTAACCCATTTGGAGTCTTACTATATTTTACTTTACTTGGCAACAGATGATCAGAGTCAATAATCAGCCTCAGAGACCCTGAGGGCTTGAAGTTTTATTACCTTGTATGGAAGGTGTTACAGAAAAGAGAAGTTCTATGTCTGCTTATAGCTATTAAAGACGTACAAGATGTACGATTAACTGTGACTAATGTCGCGTGTACCCCACTGCTTTATAAGTGTCCACCACATGCATTTTGGTCAGAAGACATATGTTGATGTTTTCTCCGGGCTGTTTGATTGCACTTTTCTGGGGCCTCCGTGGTTTGTGACACTGCTCTGCATTGATCGATTTCGCGACAACGTGTAAACAACTTTTACTAAACAATCAATGTTACACATGTACTATATGAACATAATTAAAATGAATAATAACAATAGTACTTTAAATTACATAAAGTGTATTATAATGAGTAATGGTAAACTACTATTGTTTTATAATAAGGATAAAAATGTGCTTTGTCTTTATTTTAACTTGGCTATTTTTCCCCATATAATTTTTTATTTTATTTTAATACTTGAGTATGTTGTTGACAGCGTTCGTCTTGGTCTGTGTGGGTCCAGTGCTTCTTTTTTCTGTTTGTGGGGTTACAAGGACGGCATGTCTCTGCATGACATGTTTGGCTGCAGTCATGTTCCCAATAAACACACACACACACACACTAAAGCTTTTCTTACGCCACATCTTCGTAGAAGCTCTCCAGCTCGTCTCGCTGCTCAGCCAGAGAAGAGTCCAGGTCCAGATAGTTTCCACTGGGAGACAGCTGGAGGGTGCAGTCTTCCAGCTGATGGACACACAGACAGAGACATATGTGAAGATCAAGTTTAACCAATGCTGAATCACGACAGAGCTCAGCTGTGAACAGATTTGTTTGTGTGTGAAAAGCCGAGGCAGAGCGAGGGACACCGATCTCTGGTGTCAGTAGAAACCGATCCTGCAGCCGCTGCTGCAAACAAACAAAACTGACTCGACCGGTTTAGCCGATGAGGTCTGTGGATCTTTGCCTCTATATTCATGTGGGAGAAAGTAATCTGCCCGGATACTGGCTAATCTGGATGAGTCTCACACTAAAGCTGCACCCAGATTTCTAAAGGATCATCCAGCCTCATAAAGCTGAAGACATTTTGAGATTTGGTAACTAATGCGAGGACACCTGCTGTCCGAATAAATCACAGACTGAAAACAGTCACATTTATGGCAAATACAACAAGATGCAACAATCCTCCAATATCAGGAGTCACACTTTATGCAAAAACTCACCAAAATTTAAGCCACCAACTTCAATTAGCTGATCAATAACAGCTTTTCTGGACGATTGATTCATGCATTTATTTACAGCACAGTGTAGGACAGCTGTAGATCCGATGCTTGGCTGCAACTTCTATTTTGTGTCAACTCTAAAGCCACAGGACAAGAAAAACTCCTGACGTTGATTTACTCCAGGATCACATCGATCCATGTTGTCCTGCGTCAGAGAGAAATGCCATTTATACTTCAATATATTTATTATATTCTTGTTAAAAACAATGGAGTCCCGGTGTATCAATGTAATGTAATGAGACACAATGCTGTCAGATTCAACAGCGGCAGAAAACACTCGACTGTTGTGCCGATGCTTTAGCTCAAACAAATGCGATTCCTCCACCGTCGTTTCTGCACAACGCCCGATTTTACTGAATTTACATGACATGTAAATCTTCTGGCTGACTGGAAAAATAAAGACAAAGCGAATTATCAAGAATTAACCACGACCATTATAAAGCAGGACCGTATAACAACTCTATTGTACTTGTATATAAATAATTCATAACAATGGGCATCTCAGGACACTTTATATTATAGGAAGGTACCGATCCAACATCGTTCAACAGACGTAGTGGTTCAGTGGGAGAAACGTTTCATCACTGATCCGAGTGCTTTGTTCAGTCTCAGCTGACTGCAGGTTTCCAACCTTATAAACAGGACATTCGCACAATGACTGAAACCAGCCCCTCACTTGGCTCAGTGACGAAACGTTTCTCCCACTGAAAACGTTACGTCTGGATGAACAGAATCAACTTTTTGGGATTTATTTACCTGGATGATTGAGTACGCTTCAAGACATTATTCAACACAACTCCTTTACTTACGCGCCTAGAGGAGCGTAAGTAAAGGAGAGTTTAGGGCAGGGGTGGGCAATCTCAGTCCACGAGGGCCAGTGTCCCTGCAGGTTTTAGATGTGTCCTCGAACCAACACAGCAGATTTAAATGGCTAAATTAGCTCCTCAACATGTCCTGAAGTTCTCCAGAGGCCTGGTAACAAACTAATCCTGTGATTCAGGTGTGTTGACCCAAGGTGAGATCTAAAACCTGCAGGGACACCGGCCCTCGTGGACTGATATTGCCCACCCCTGGTTTAGCTTCCTATTCTACTTTTCATCACTAAGAACCACAAGAAAGCCCACAGTCTGAAACTGAACAGCCATGTAGGGAAATGTAGGAATAATATGACGCTAATAGGTCTTTAATATTACCGTTTCATAACTCACGAGTAGTTTTCCAGAATGTAAATGATAACATTAGAGACACGGGAGGTTTCTAATTTTTTATAGTAAGCAGTCATGCATATTTGTTTAATGTGTTTGTTGAAGGAGACACTGATTAAAGTGACTCAAAGGTTCCTTGCAGTGTTAACAGAGGCCAGTGTAATGCCATCAGATTAGTCAATGTGTTTCTGAGGTTAAATACAGTAACTTCAATTTAATCTGAGTTTAGCAGCAGGAAACAGGAGTCATCTCGCCCTTTGTCTTTAAAACATGACTGCAATTTAACTGACTCGTGTATCTGGTTGTATTGCTAAATATAACTAGGCATTACCTGCAGAACAATGGAAATGCACGCAGTGCTTTCATGTTATACATTCTTCCCTTTGGCAGTGAAAATAATTGGTCCCAGCACAGAACCCTGGGGAACTCCATGACTAACCTCTGAGTGAAGAAGGCGCGCCATCCAAATAACTTGGATTTTTATTATTGAAACTGGAACACATTCAGAAAAATCCATGTAATCTGTAATAAAACCGACTGCTTCATGCAAACAAAGTTGGTTTAGGCTGAGAGAAGCTAATTAGTAACCTTCGCTGCTGTAAATGTTTTACAGTCATTTCTAAAGCTGGAGCTGGTGTGTGACATTTGTGCTGTTGGATAATCGTACAGTTATTCAGCCGTCATACCGTCAGCTGTAAAACATGAATGCTGCTCGCGTCAGACGTTATTCTTTTTATTTTAGAAATGGCTGTTTAACCCCTCCCTCCTTTTGTATCTGTGGTTTCTATACTTTCACTGATTTTATTTACATGTGACAGAAAGTTGCTTTAAAAAAACCGATCCAACAGGTCACACACGCTCTGGGTTTTCTGGGGCAGTATGCAACAGGAATGTGTTTTTTACTCTCTCAAACAGTAAACAGGGTCTGATCCACATCAGCTTCATGTCTATTTATAGCCGCCCTGCTCGGCCTGGCAGCATGTTTGTAGCAGAGCCATGGCCAGGTACAATAATCAGTTATCAAACACATCAGGTCTGCTTTTGAGTGTCAGACTCTAGACCTGCAGGTCCACATTCTTCCTCTCCAACAACACAGATCCTTCCCGTCAGCCTGGAGCTGCACGGAGGAGGCGGAGGAGGCTCACCTCCACATTTTTAACTGATGGTGTAACTGCAGGTCACGTGGTTGTTCGTGGATTTACATTTTCTTCGCTATAATTTTCAGTAAGGATTTAAAGAAGACAGTGACCATAAAAGCAGCTCCAAACATCCCTCTGACTCAATCTGCACATTTTCAGGTTTAACTAATCTTACATCTGAGTCTACAAAAACCTTCCTTTTCTGTGAAAAGTTTGTTGAGTTTGCACTCACATTTTATACCGAGTAGTCTAAGGAGCTGGGGAAAAAAGCATCTGGACTGCTTTAAGTTTCTTGAAGACGTTTCATCCAAGAAGCTTCTTTAGTTCTAAAACCAATTGGTTGCAAATCCCAGATTATTAAGGCCTACTGGGAGTGTCCCTAAGAGGGTTGTTGACCGACTATTGATCATCTGAGTCAGGTGTGGAAATGGGTGTAGGTCATTATCAGCCAAGGTTTCAGGCTAACCCATAGTGAGACCACGCCCCACCCTGTCATGTGATCTATTGAGATCAAATGGCCCAGGATGCGAGTGGGCGTTAAGGCGTCTGGGAAGGATCTCAAAACTGGATTATAGATGGCACAGTGGGTGTCATAAGCCCCGCCCTCTGTTCAAAGATGGTTGTTCACAGTGGACATAGATGCTTCTTTCACTCCTCTTTCAAACCATCTGTCTTCTCTGTCCAAAATGTAAACATTGGTATCCTCAAAAGAGGGACCTTTGACCTTTATGTGCAAACTGAAGAAGCTGCTTCTCGCATGAGAGGTGAAATGTCTTCAAGAAACTTCAGTCCAGTCGCTTTTCTTTCCAAGCTCCTTAGATCACCAAGACCTGGATACTAAGAACCTTCAGACTGAGAGCTTTTCTAGTCTTACCGACCACTCAAGGCGCTTTAACACCAAGTCACATTTGAACCACAGAGCACATCTACCTCACATGGTAATCTAGAATCTCCAGTTAAGCTAACAAGTGTTTGGACCGTAGGAGGAAGCTGGAGTACAGACACAGGAAGCACACACCGACTCTCCATCTCACCAGGATTCTGCCCAAATAAAGGAGTTCGGCTGTGAGTGTTAGTATTTTACGGTGATCTCCATGAAGTGGGGACAAAATGGTTAAAAATGTTTTTTAACCTAACATCTTAGAGTGGACAGGAATGGCTTAAACACATACGCACGTTGTGGCGCCTTCCTCCTCCAACTTCCCCCCCCTCTTGGTCCTCATTGATTAGCATCCTATTGACCCACTGGGTCAAAATGTAGATGCTTCCGTTATGCAGAACTGTGTCATCACTGTATTTATTATTTTGCAAAACCAAACAGGAAAGGTTGAAGAACACTCCACCTTTTCTAATTTGAATCAGCTGGATTAGATGCCCTGCTACAAACTGAGGACAGAGACGGTAACCGTGCAAATGATTCACTCCGAGCACGAGTGTGTGTTCTTGGGCTGCACAATTAGTCAAATCTAAATCTCAATCACAATTTTGGCTTCCCACAATTAAACTAAATACTAAAAAGCGTGCTCTGACAGCTGTTCCCTTTTCCAGTCTGTATGAGTAACAAATGTTAAAAGACAGATTTACAACATCCTGTCAAAACAAACATCAAATGTCTGACACAGCAGGAAGTGAAGAGCTTGCCTCCTGAAGGGGATCATCATCCATTGTTTGGAATTACTTCAGATTTGGGGCAAGTGACGTTAACCTGGAAAGAATCACATACAAAGAGTGCTGCAGAGTTGTAACACAAATAACACACAACTGCCTGAAAACACAATGCAGTGGTTGCAAATGCGCCTCGTCCAACATCAGCTCAGACGAGTCTGTACAGCGCATCGGCCTATCAGCGCATCCATCCAGCTCCCACCAGCCAATCACATTTGACTTGATTCTAGATAAGAGTCCAGTAAACACGGGGAGTAACGAAGGCTTTGGGAAGATGTTGAGCTGATTGGACGCCTGATACGTTATCCTCTCTCTGTTCATTTGTGGCAACAGCTGACAGGGGAAATTAGAAGAGGCCCCTCAGCTGTTTTGTTCACATTCATCGTGCAGGTACAACAAATGGAGTGAAACCTTTACCAGGACACGCTCTCATGCCAGGTCAATAAACACCTCGTCTGTCTGCAAAGAAGTTCTAATTGACAGGAACGTACCATGACAGAAAAGTGAAAGTGGTGCCCGGATGACTTTGTGTTTTATTTAATTTATGAATTGTATTAGAGAAGTCGTCTGTCTGAACTGGTTTGGTTGAGGAGAAAGAGGAGAAGGCGAGACGTCACGCACTGCCTAAACTAAATGAAGTATTTCCAGTAATGACAAAACATATGTGGAGAATCTTGTGCCGTGTGTGCTGAATGCAAGACGGGACAAACTCAGACGGTTTCCCGCGACACTGTCCGGAGATCATGTGCAAACAGCTTTACACTCGATTTAAATAAACACTGCTGCTAATTTACTTTGATCCTCTTTAAAGCCGACACTGAGCGTATGAAACAAAACTCATCAACAGACTGTTTGTGCAACTGCTGCCTACAAATTTTAGGAAGGAAAAGCCTGTTCAGCTCTTATCAACACATTGCTCTTAGTATTACATCCGTCCATGCATCCATCCGAGCTTATCTGCTGTTTACAGGTCCCACCCTTTTCCTCCAAAAACCAGGCAGTGAAGCAGGAGGACGACGATGAAATAGAACCAGCTTCGTGCAGCACAGCAGATGTAATGGCTGTGTACCATTCTCACTATCTCACTGAATCTATCAAGGAGGCGGGGAGCTGCCTCAGGTCGAGCCCTGGGGCAAGATGGGAACAATTAGGGGGTCAGTGGAGGAATGTAATCTATAGGGACCAGCGTTCTCTGGTGCTTATCTGATGCTCGAAATTCCAGCCGGGCTCCGGCCGCCTCGCGGCAGGCTGGTGTCGGGCTCACATGATGGCTATGAATCTTTGAAACAGAACTTCCTTTTTTAGAAAGTGAGAAATCAGCACTAGTGTTTCACAGAAACAGTGCAGAACATGTTCAAACAAAGACTGCTGAGCAATGATTGCTTCATCCTTCTTTTAATAACTGCAGAGGGAAAAAGAGCAAAATGTGACGTCAATAAGATGGATGAAGGCAAAACTTTAAATCATACCGCTGTAACTTTTCAACTATTAGCAATAATACATATCTGAAAGTCTGTACCTGGCAGCTCACACGGATATTTCTATTGTTTTTGTGCGCAGCGCTGTAACGTCTCACCTTCCAAACCCAAATCACTATTGAATGCTCGTAGTTACTGTAGTCTGATTACTGTCTAAAGCGGCACAGTTACATTTCTTCTACATTCTTTTGAGCATTAACGGAAACATGAGGAGTTTCTCAGTTTGAACAAGTGTGGCTCTAAAGCCTCCATCAGCTCCTAGAAGTTACGGGTCCTGTTTCCTTGTCTGCAGCTATGACCACGGTAGCTCGAGGCTGAAGCTTGTGAGAGCTTTTGATCGCTTGAGAGCTGGAAATTTTTCCTGGAAAACTACTTGTGCATTTATGGCAGTCGGGTTAAGACAGATGAGGGAACCATCAGTAAATTGCTCTTGTGACGCTGACTGGATGGACTAACCATTAAAACACATCTTCAGATATGTCATCGTCATGCTTCGGTTTCACTGTTAAAGCTGTGTTTGCACTGCAGGGACTAGGAGGCTTTGGAAGAGCTCAGTGTGTTTCCACTGCCGGGACTCTGTTCTTCACTGGCAAAGAAACCGCTTTACAAAATAAATGTCTGAAGGAATTATTATCTTAAGGTTCTGGAACTTTTTGGGTCAGCCTTGCAGCTCGAAACGCTCCTGATTGGTGCTCACCACTATTATTAAAAATAAAAAATATGTAGTTGTTGCTAATGCGTTTGTTTACTATGCTGTGGCCTTAGAGCAGCATGCCAAACATGGACTGAAAATAAGGTGTAGTAGAGTCGTGCACAAAAATGACATGTGTGACTCATCTGGAGCACAAATGCAGAGAACTAAAGGCCAAAGGTGAACAAGGCTCCTGGGACTAAAGGTTGTGAGTACACTGGGTTTCATGGCAACTTCCATTCTTTTGTGTTAACACCAGATGAAACAAGGTCTAAATTAAGCGCCAAGTTTTACCTCCAAATAATTCCTGATCCAACTTTCTTTCATAAGTACGTGCAGCTTCCTGCCAGGGCTTGCAGCTCTGAACATTTCTGACTGGTTCAGTTATTTGGAGTTTTTTCAACTATTTTTTCAAAGACCATTAAAAAAAAAAAAAAAAAAAAAAAATGCTAAAACTACAACATGGAGTTACAAAAGACAGATGGAAATGACCACACAGTCCAAGCTTCATTAGGCTGTAACAGTGAAGAAGAAATGCACGGGTACAGACAGTTGTGAGCAGCTCTTGGTGTGTGAAAATAATGCAACTTTAATTCAATTCCAATTAAATGCAGTGGAACTTTATATAGCATCAAACAACACCTCAAGGTGCTTTATTTTTAAAAGGTAAAGACCCTAAAACAATAGAGAGAAAACTGGCAACCCATTATGAGCACGCATTTGGCGACTGTGGGAAGGAAAAACTCCCTTTTAACAGGAAGAAACCATCAGCAGAACCGGGCTCAGGGTTCTGCTGCGAATAAAATACTTATTATAAATACCTGTGAAAAAAAAACCCTTTAAAAATTAAATAAAGACAGAATGTGAAGGAAAAAGATGCTTGTTTATGTACAAGGCTGCACTTTAGTGTAATACCACTTTTCACCACAGTAAAACGAGTGTATCTCTTTTAACCAAACACGTAACTAAGAAGACATAAGGGTCTGGAAAAAAGGCTGCGCTAAAATAAATAAATACATATTTGACTTGTAATAAACTCCTCCTGACAGTGGACTAATTAAAACGTGCAGAGTGTCATTACAAAAGGCAGCTTTAAAAACAGCCCTTGCTTTTCTTGATAAGTCAGGTAAATAATAACGTTCTCAAGGAGCTTTAGTACGAGTGAAATCAAAGATGGCAACTTTAGCTTCTTGGAAATTTTGTGGAAATTAGGTTCGTGTACAGCGGTTGTCACGAAAACCATCCAGCCTCAGAAATCGCTGCTCTGAAGTTAGCCTGTAAGTTTCCACAGCTTCATAATGCTACCTAATGTCAGACAGTCCCACAACACTGGCACCATCAGGGCTCACTGAATTATAACACTGCTGCTAATCTTCATTTAACAGGCTGCAATTAAAAGCTTCTTGTATTACAGCCCATCGTAAACTCTGTAGCCAAAAGTCATTTAGATGTTTCTGACAGTCGCCCATTAAAATTAACCTCATTTCATTTTGACGCTTAAACCAGACGCCGCTTTTGTCAGCAATGTTATGCAATCACTTTATTGTGCCGTGTACTTCAGACCATCAGAACTGTGGAATGTGTGCTTACATGTAACATGACTAACTGCAGTGTAACAGCATGCTGACATAATGCTGAGTGAGCCTGAGTGACATGACGCTGCAGTCACTTCCTGTTTGGAAAAACAGACTCCTTAGCACAAAGAAGCATCATTAGTCACCCAAGCAACAGGAAACAGGACCACGAAGCTTATTCCGCTTTTCCAAACAACGACGCATTAAATTCATCATTTTCAGCCACATTTTCAGCTCCCTGACAGAATGGACCATTGAGAAGCGGAGCAACACGACTTCTCACAATAATTTCATGAGGCAAAACTGCACATACATAGCTTCAAAGGGCAGGAAGACTACTTCTTCATTTTGAATCAATCCAGTTTTATTTATACAGTCCCTGTTCACAACAATCACCTGCAGACACTTCCCAGTGATACAAATGTTCAGAAGATCCAGTATGAGCAGCACTTTGTGACAGTGGGGAGGAAGAACTTCCTTTAAACAGGAAGAGACCCTTAAGGTCTGCCTCCCATTCTACTTTCAGAAAAGCAGGAACCACAAGTAAGCCTGCAGGCTGAATAATATTATTCTATGAGGTCTTTACAATATGACACGGCCTGATCATTCGGTTTGAGAGGGAAATAATAGGACACAAGTCCCCCCACAGCTTTCAGGCATTAAATGAAGATGACATAAAATGGTCTTTTTGATGAAAGACAAACGATTTGGTCTTAAACCCGTGATGAACACAG
Source organism: Aulonocara stuartgranti (assembly GCF_965226115.1). Lineage (NCBI taxonomy): Eukaryota > Metazoa > Chordata > Actinopteri > Cichliformes > Cichlidae > Aulonocara > Aulonocara stuartgranti. The sequence continues at coordinate 3,219,895 of NC_138939.1, read as the reverse complement.
AGTCAGCAGGGTTCACCCTTTAGGGAAGATAACCAAGTGTACAAAATGTTGTTGACATTTCAGTCTGAGCGCACAGGGTGCTGAGTGTTTTGGTTTTTTCCTTTGAGACTTCCCGGTGGGGTCATTCAGGTCTACCTTCTGTCCCCGAAATAAACCTGGAGTTACAGTTCGTTAATTTAACCTTTTCCACTTAGCTTACCTTCACTGCACCTGCACTTATTCAGTTCCTAACCTTTCATCTTTCTGAAGGCACATTATGCAGTTTTATATTGCCTTCTGCCCCTTTTCCATCTCGATTAAACAGACGGCTTTATTTTGTCTCAGGGTGCTGCTGAATGCCTCTGCTGTGAAAATAACCCTGCAGTGACGTTAAGCCTTATTGATTATGTTCTGATCGATTCTGAATCCCTGACAGAGAAAGGGGGCTTGGGACTAAGGAAAAAGCTCTCACGTGGAAAATCAGACTGAAAAAAGAGAAACGGATATAAGTCTAATTAAAACGTTTTCTACTTTAATGAGGAGCAGGTCGATAAAGTCCTGTTTCTCTTACACTTGTATTGATTTCAGTATTAAATGTGTAAAAGGAATAACAGCTGCTATCCTGTTGAACGACTCGCGTTTCGGCTCCAACTCGGACGCACCAGGCTGTATGATTTTAAAGTCCGGTGTGTGTTTTTGGACTGCAGCAAACATCATAAACGCCTCTTTGACACCTGAAAACTGTCGCCTGCCTCGGATAATTCGAGGCATTTAAAACTTATTCCCACCCCAGCCTCTCTGTCCGGTCCGGTTTCGCAGGTTTCCCCGTAAAGGTTTAAGCTCCCCGGCAGGACTGGCGTTAACCAGGTAGTCCCGTCAGTGACCCACCTTCAGCGGCGGCTCCAGCAGCTTGTGGATCCCGGCGATCTGCTCGCTGAGCGGCAGGTTCTCTTCCAGGTTCACCGTCGGAGGTCTCCGAGGTTCGGGGAAGTTTGTGCAGATAAACGGATCCGAGTCCTCCAAGTACTGGACCCGGCAGACGATGGAGGCCATGGCCATGCGCCCGTGACCCGACTGCGGCTGTAAAAGTGCGAGCTGTCGGCGAAGGTCCGTCCTCCGCTGGAAGCAACTTTAAATGAGAGGAGAAAGTTTCAGCTCCAGATATAAAGCCGCCACACTCACTTCCGGCGCCTTCAAAGTAAAACTAAAGTGTAAAAGAAAAAGACATGATTCAAAAGAACACTTTATTGATGATGAGATTATTTCTTATTTATTTCTTATTTTCATCAGATCTGGATTAGGTTATAGGTCATATTTCTTAGTGCATATCAGTGAACTCACCCTCCAATCTGCTCAGATCACCCAAAGTTACCCTTATGAGACCACACTAAAAGACCACGTTTTTTTTTACTTAGATTGAGGCATTTGAATGGCACTTTTATTCTAATTAAAATTATACACAAAGGTCTGACAAAGTATACTTCAAGATAATCAGATAGCAATACAATACCCACTTCAGGAAAATCCTAATCTCAGTATTCACTGACCGTTAGTTGGACTAGTCACTGATAACTTGTGTTCTTGTTTGCAGCAAATGCTGCATTTTTTATGCAGACTGGTGGTTTTTGGTGTCAACCAGAAAATAGTCCACCAGGCTGTGCCAGAGACCATCATAAGGTTTAGGATGTCACTGCGGGGTGGCACGCTCTCTGTGCGATTGGCTCAGTCTGTCATGAAAGTGATGGCGAGGACTGAACGTCTATGATCGGTCGGTATTTAGACAAGCACAGAGGTTCTGTCAGATTGATCACATGTCCTCTATGCTGAGTATGAGCCGAGTATTGGCTTCTGTATGTGGCAGAACATACGGTGAACTGCTTTTAAACTTCATTCATGTTAGTCAAGCTTTTCAGCAAGTTTTTAAAAGTTATCTGCACATTAAAAAATGTTTATTGATTCTTTGTGAAGGCCGGTTATGTGACAGAAGCTGAGCACATGTGGTATTGTAGTTTATGTTGGTTGCATATAAGAAAACATATGTAACCAATCAAACTGTCACGGGCAGAGCTGATGGATGAGCATGCAGCTCCTGGAGCCTCGGGGTGCAGTGTGTTAGGCTGCTAATCCAGATTTTGCGGCGAACTTTTATTTACTAACCGCTCCATCCTCACGAGGCCCGTCAGCAGAGCCGTTTGTTGATCAGCAGCGTCCTCTGGTGGATGACTGACTGTAGTACAAAGATTTTCAATGACACATTAATGCTTGTTGTTCTTCTAGCCAGCTTAAAGAGTGATGCCGAAAAGTGTCATTAGGAAATTAAAAAAATATACACCTGCAAACACCTGCGCTTTTTCTCTGTCATAAAAACTGCTTAAATCCCCACAAAGAACTTGGACTCACTTTCTTAACCCCTAGGGATACAGATGTATAAATGTTCAAATATCAAATACTTCAGCAAAAAAAAAAACAAACAAAAAAAAAAACATGACAGAAAAAATAAAAATAAAAGAAATATCCTTTCAGAATATTTCTTTTTACATTTCATGTGGCTGAAGTTAATGCAAAAAAAAAAAAAAAATCAAAAAAAAAAATCAGAATACTTTATTAATCCCTAAGGAAATGATGTAAAGCTACACACAACCTACATATGCACACTGTCATAGTCAATCTGACATCCCAGGTATAATCTTACCATAATCATTGTAGCATAAATATGTATGTCTGTTCCCTAACTCCTGCTAGAGGCATCAATCAAGCTGGATTAAACTTTATCAACATCTATGAAGCTTTTAGGAATTATTTTTATGTCACTCACATGCTTACAAGTTATATAAATTATGTGCAGTAGCTGATCTTAAAACAAATGGCAACATTACATCTATGTTAAGCAGTTTTTAGCGCAATGGGACTTTGAGACAATTGTGACTAAATGTCAGACAGTGATGCTAACAGTGCCTGTAACCCATCACTTTGTCTTATACAGTGAGTATGTAGATGAAGAGAAGAAGAACAATAAATACATGTTTATTATTCATTTATTTGCTGTTTATGAACAGAAATTTTCATCACCTGATCATATACAGTATTATAATGAAAATAAAAGAAATAAATTATAAATGATCATACATGTCCATCTTTTTATACATGAGCAAAGCAAAGAAGCACTGCTGGCCTGGCAAACACACAGGGTGCTTCTTGTATGATACAATGATATCATGGGTATAATTACAGTTTATCCTTCCATGGTGGAGTTCACATGGTTGGCTCTACATTGTCTACATTTTGCACTGCAGCACTCATAGTTTTATGCGTTTCTTCCGATTCTTATATCAGTGACTGATGGGTGGAGCTCTACTTGACACACCACATCCCAGTAACATGGAACAGTGAGAGACTCTATGCACAAACTGCTGCTGCTTCGACCTCTGTGGATCTGTGGACTCAGTTCATCTTCTCTCAGCACATGCATTACCCCATTTACCAAAATGGCAGCCATCTGTGGAGAGAAAAAGAAACACTGAATAAGTGTTTATGTGCAGCACATCCAGTATAAAATACAGCAGAGGTTCAGATCTCTTCAGAGCAGCAGTGGAGAGGCTGTGCAGTGTAGCTAGCGCTCTCTTAGTTCTTCATGTTAACATGTTGGTGTGAACATGCTGAGCTTGAGGCTCACAGACCTGCAGATGCTTTTAGCATCAAGTCTAATCAACTGAGCACCCCACAGGCTTCATTACTGCAGAAATTTGTTAGGGCCAGCAGCCCCCGGTGGCACCTCCTCTCTCCATGCTGGTCCTCGGGGATTCCATTGTCAGGAACGTGCGGATGAGGGGGGCGCTCACGCTGTCGTTCCCGGGAGCCACCGTTGTTGACATAGTGGACAGAATTCACAACATCCTGGCGTCCCACCCACAGGCCAACCGGCTCATCATCCACATCGGCACCAATGACATCCCCAAACAGCAATCTGAGCTGCTGAAGTTGGACTTCCTCCAACTCTTCAGCCTCCTTGGTCAGTTGCAGGTGAGTGCTTTTATCTCCGGGCCCACCCCCACAGAGGGATAGGCAGTTTCAGCCGGCTGCTCAGCCTTAACACCTGGCTTTCCTCTGCCTGTGTCTCCCACGGTGTGGGTTTTATTAACAATTTTGATACCTTCTGGGAGAGGAGGCATCTTTTTGGGGCAGACGGGCTCCACCTCAACGCCTGGGGACGCTGTTTGCTGTCCGCCAATTTGGCATTTGGCGTACAGCACTCCCGCACACGGCCCTGTCATTACCCCAAACTGACATTTCCTGCTGATCTGTCCACCACTGACTGATGTCCCCTGGTCCCAGTCCTATATTTGTTCCGCTTTTAACAGTAATACACAAAACTCTGGACTTGGACCTCTCTCGGACACAACAAAAGCAACTGTCTGGTTATCAACTTAAACACAAGACCACAGCAAGCTTCTGGTTGAATGTGACTGCTTGACATAAGTTATTATCACTGTTCTCCTCTCAGTTGTACTCATGAAAGCCTGCAGGTTTACAGGAAATGCCGAAGGGTTGATACTAACTTCAGTTCAGTGTTCCTGAAAACCGCGTGGACCGACTACCATCGTTTACTGACCTCAGAATCTCCAGTAAACAATGCAGACTCTTCATGAGATTAGACAGCTGCTTAACGCCTGAATCCTCCAGGATGTTGTGACCCAGGTCCAGATGTCTCAGATGGGAGGGGTTGGACTTCAAAGATGAGCCCAGATAAGAACAACTGGTTTCCGACAATTCACAGCCCCTTAATCTGAGTAAAGAATAAAATGTGGAGATAAAATAATTGATAATCCAACCAGATGTGTTCAGGTTCTAAATGTGCAGCTCAAGAATAATTATTCCTAACCAATAAGCTTTTTTTTCTAGCTTTCTGTAATTATGGACTGTTATCTTATCAGCTTCTATCCACTTAATCCAGATGTCCTTACATAAGGATAATGGATGCAACAGATAAAAAAGTAAACTGACCTCAGAGTTTCAAGCCTACAGTGTGAACTCTCCACAAGGCTAGCAAGCTGTTTCACTCCTGAATCCTGCAGCTTGTTGTCACTCGTGTCCAGATGTTTCAGATGGGAGGTGTTGGACTTCAGAGCTGAGACTTCATATCATATTCATCCTAGTGTACAACTAAAACATGGTGTCTAACCTCAGAGTCTCCAGTCTGCATTGTGGACTCTTGAGAAAACCACACAGGTGCTTCACTCCCGTCCAGAAGCTTCAGATAGGAGTGGATTGCATTCAGAGCTTCAGCCAGGGAAGAACAGCTGGTCCTTGACAAATTGCACCGAATCAGTCTGAATAAGAAAAAAAATTATATACATTAAAATCACAGATAATTTGATCCAGGGTTTTCAGGTTTTACATGTGCATATTTACAGCATTACTGTAGTGACCCAAATCAAACTCTTCATCAAATGGCCACTGAACCTTTATTATGCCAAGTACATTTTCCAAACTAAATTTGGAAGGAAGTGTATGAACAAACAAATAAAAGCTGGCTCTGGGTCAGTTCCATTCAAAGAAAATAAACAACATAGGCCCATAGGTCCCCAACTGGTTGTGGCAGATGGCCGCCCCTCCCTGAGCCTGGTTTCTTCCTGTTAAAAGGGAGTTCTTCCTTCCCACTCTTGCCAAAGAGCTTGCACAAAGGAGGTCATATGATTGTTGGGGTTTTCTCTGTTTTCTTTGTATTATTGTAGCGTCTTTACCTTACAATATAAAATTCTGCAAGGCAACTGTTGTTGTGATTTGCCTCTATATAAACAAACAAAATGGAACTGAATTGAACTGAATCAATTATGACTTAAAATTAGGGCATCCACTGTGTAAGACATTTTTTGCATTGCTCTTCTGAGTATTATTTGAAGTATCACAATAATAGTATACTGGGATGCCAACCTTGCAAGAGTATGGAAAAAAAGGAAAACAATAAAACAGTCGAGGTGACAAAGCTCAGTGTGTAAAGCAGTAGTATGAAAGGTCGTGAAAACAGACACTATACTGGCTGCAATGAACATCTTAAAGGAGTTTTTCATTAAAAAAAATATCAGGATTATGGCACCATAGCAGAAATGAAAAAGGAGATAAGGGATTATTCTGAAAGGGTGAATAAGCCAACCTGCAAATGTATTCAGCAGAAGATGAAATTACTTGTTGTTACCAAACAAAACTTATTATTTAATAACGTAATAATGTGTTTAACTTGTAGAGAAGATAACAAGTGTATAACATTGGGCTAGTAAAGCGAATACCCCTCAGAGAACACTAACAATAAATTTCTCAACCGCAGAGATAAGCTTGTAACAGTCACAATGGTGTGGTGTCTCTTTAAGACAATTTAAGGTCAGAAATATGCGCCACTGCCCTCTGTGGAGTATGAGAGCAATGTGCTAGCACGTGAGAGTGTGGACAGACACGGACTTTATATGTTTTACCCCTCTAACAATTTGCAACGTTACGGGTTGTAGAAACACTGTGCTTCATGTATGATAAACAGTAGCCGTTAGACTGGGCCTTGTAAGGTTGATTAAGAGAGTGTGCATTAAAGGACAAGCACTGTGGAATTCCCAGTACCAGTGTGGTCGTGAGTTTTTCTGACTGTCCTGCTAAGTGTTTCTACCTCTCCTCTCAACCACTGAGTACAACCCATGTTAGGCACAGTAATTAATTTAATTTGTACAGTGTGCTAATGAATGTTATAAACCTTCTTTATAAGCTCCTCTTTGAGGAGCAGACAGTCATTTGGACTTCAATACAAATAAAATGAAAATTAGTTTTTAGACAAAACTTTGAACAAATTCTGCAGACAGACCAAGATTTTGAATTTTACCTCAGAGTCTCCAGTCTACACTCCGGGCTTTCTAGAAAACCACACAGCTGCTTCACTCCTGAGTCCTGCAGCATGTTGTCACTCAGATCCAGATGTTTCAGATGTGATGGGTTGAACTTCAGAGCTGAGCCAAGAGATGCACAACTGAACTCTGACAACCTGCAGCCCTTCAATCTAAAGTAAGAATAACAAGAATCAAGAATCCAGTTATTGCACAAACATTTACATTTTTAATTGTGCAGTTCAGTATTACTATAAATAACCAGTAAGATTTCCATAAATGAGTAGAGTGACCTTGTCCTTTTGCAATTGTGGTTCAAACTCCTGAACAATAACTCATGTCAACACAGATCAACAAACATGCTGCTGTCCTCAGTCAAGTCTCATAGCAAAATTAGTATCAGCTCACACATAAAAGCTGTATATATTACATATGATATATGTAGGCATTTGTCAGGCTAAAAAAATCTATCAGAAAAATAGTAGAACCTTTAGGTGTGGCCACATTAACAATCTGATATATTGTTAAAAATGACATGATGCAATTTTCAGCTCAGCAATAGCAAAAATTCCTGGAAAACCACAGAAGAGTGGATACTGATAGAATTCTTTCCCTGGTGAAGAAGATATGACTCACAACATTTACCCAAGTCAAGAACATCCTCAAAGCGTATCTTTGTCAAAGTCTACACTCAAGAGATGCCTTCTATGTACAATGTACAAATAAAATTTACAACAGGGTGCAAACCACTGGTTATATTTAAGAACAGGAAGACCAGATTAGACTGCCATAACACACAAAACTTGGCCATTGGCCCAAATCTTATTAAACTAAAGTCTGTGACCTGACCTCAGGTGCTCCAGTCTACAGTTTGGATTCTCCAATGCAGCAGACAGATGCTTCACTCCGGAATCTTGCAGTTCATTGTAACTCAGGTCCAGCTGTGTGAGATGGGATGGGCTGGACTTCAGAGCTGAGGCCACAACTTCACAGTGAGTCTCTGAGAGTCTGCAGCCACAAAGTCTGTAAGGACAAACATTACCCTTTAGATCTACTTTACACATTTGATGACAGTTGAACATATCCCACTAACATGTCAGCTTATCTTCTTTCTTTTAATTATTTTAATAATTGTTTAGCTTTAATCTGCAGAAGGGACTTAAGTTGCATTCAGGCTGTGCACAGTTTGTTTACATGACCTGATTCTGCAATTGGCTCCAAAAAGTTATCATCTGGATCCAAATAACATTTTTACTGGCCACTGTGTTAATGTGATTTTTGTACTGGGTTACTCATTAAACAATTCCAGTTGTGAACGATTATCTTTGTTTGCTGCAAGAGTCATGTATAAATTTAGGATGGAATTTAAATGTTTTTCAGACCTTTGGTTAATGGTGTTCTCTGTGACAGACTTGTGCTTAGCATACACATGGGTTCTTTCTTTTTAAACCACAGAAGTCATTTAGAGACTGGTGATGTAAACAAAGCATGTGAAATTGATAGTTAATATTAGATACTTACGTTCAAAGAGGGGAAATGGGTTACCATATGTTTTGTAGATAATCAAAATCTGATGATTTTTAAATACTTGTAGGATGCTGAAATAGACTAAGCTGATAGATGTTAATCTGTCTGTGAATGGCGCTGGAGGCCATTGATCAATGGTCATGACAATTAATGATCATGAAACTGACCTCATTGTTAGTCAGTGGTGTTATTTTGCTCATTGTGCAAATGTACTGTTTAGTACACTACGTCCAGATGGAATTCCCTTACCTGGATGATTATATCATCAGGACGATATAAAAAAAATGAACCTACTTTGAATTATACTGTCTGAATTGTTAATGTTAATCACATTTGGACTCACCCAGCCCTTTTACAGTTCCTCACAGCTGGGCTCAGTCTCCGTTTTCCTTTCTCTGATGCATTGTATTTCCTCAGATCCAACTCATCCCGAACCTCCTCTGACATCTGCAGCATGTAGGCCAAAGCTGAACAGTGGATGTCAGAGAGTTTCTTATCTGATCTGTTCTTTGACTTGAGGAACTCTTGGATCTCCTAATGGACAGAGATTTTTCATCTCCATCAAACAGTGAAAGATGTTAATGCTTCTGTCAGGAGACATTTCATCACTGTTCATCTCATTCAGATTGTTCATGACTATTTGAACATTTTTTAGACTGTTCTCCGTCCGACCCAGCAGACCTCCTAAGAGTCTCTGGTTGGACTCCAGAGAGAAGCCATGAAGGAAGCTAACAAACATGTCCAGGTGGCCATTTTTACTTTGAAGGGATTTTTTCATGACTCTCTGTAGAAAGACATCCATAGATGGGGAGCTGTTTTTGTATTCGCAATCTCTCTCCAGGAAGTCCTGGAGCACTTCTGTCTTTCTGTGGGTGAAACTGTAGAACAGATAGACTGCAGCCAGGAAGTCTTGAATGCTCAGATGAACAAAGCAGTAGGCTGCTTTCTTGAAGATCTCACACTCTCGTTTGAAGATCTCTGTACAAACTCCAGAGTACACCGAGGCTTCTGTGACATCCAGCCCACACTGCTCCAGGTGTTCTTGGTAGAAAAGGATATTTCCTTTCTCCAGATGTTGAAACGCCAGCTTTCCCAGCTTCAGGAGAACTTCCTTGTCAGCCTCTGTCTGCTCCTGTGGACCCGTCTTATGTCCCTCGTGGTACTTGTTCTTCTTCCTTTTTGTCTGAACCAGCAGGAAGTATGAGTACATGTCAGTCAGGGTCTTGGGCAGCTCTCCTCTCTGCTCTGTAGTCAACATGTGCTCCAGAACTGTAGCAGGGATCCAGCACACATGATGTGGAGGCTCCTGGATGTCTTCATGTGGGAGATGATTCTGGACAGCTCTTCATCACTGAATCTCCTCCTGAAGTACTCCTCCTTCTGGGCATCAGTGAAGCCTCGTACTTCTGTTACCCTGTCAACACATGTAGGAGGGATCTGATTGGCTGCTGCAGGTCGGGAAGTTATCCAGACAAGAGCCGAGGGAAGCAGATTCCCCTGGATGAGGTTTGTCAGCAGCTGGCTGACTGATGACTTCTCTGTGACATCAGACAGCAGCTTCCTGTTGGTGAAATCCAATGAAAGTCTGCTTTCATCCAGGCCGTCAAAGATGAACAAAAGTTTACAGACAGCGAGCTTCTCTGCTGTGACCTTCTGTAATGTTGGATGGAAAACATGGAGCAGCTCCAGAAGACTGTACTGCTCATCTCTGATCAGGTTCAGCTCCCTGAATGAAAGCAGAACCACAACACTGACATGTTGGTTCTCCAAGCCCTCTGCCCAGTCCAGAGTGAACTTCTGCACTGAGAAGGTTTTTCCAACACCAGCGACGCCGTTCATCAGAACCCCTCTGATGGGTCTCTGTTGGTCAGGTAAGGCTTTAAAGATGTCGTGACACCTGACTGGAGTGTCATCAAGAGCCTCCATCTTGGAAGCTGTCTCCAGCTGCATCACCTCATGTTGGGTATGAACCTCTTCACTCTGTCCCTCTGTGATGTAGAGCTCAGTGTAGCTCCTGCTGAGGAGGGTTCTACTTCCTGTTTCATAACTTCCTTCAGTCACACGTTCGCATCTCCTCCTCAGACTGATCTTATGTTCATCTAAAACCTCCTGCAGACCAACATCTGCTGAAAGACAGAAAATCAATGAGACTAAAGAGAAAAAAAACTCCTACATAACACAAGAAGTCGAGTTTTCAGAAATGAGTCTATCAGCAGACAGATGTTCAATCGTACTTTGCACTTTGGGTTCACTGGCTGTCTGCCGTTTAGCTTCTGTTGTGGGGATTTTTCCACACTGGGGACAGAAGAAGTCTCCTGATGAAGCACACTGGTCCCAGTATGAACAGACACACTGTTTGCAGAACCAGTGTCCACAGCTGGTGAAGACCGGATCCTTCAGGACGTCCTGACACAAAGCACAGCAGGACAGCTGCTCCTCGAACATTGCTTGTCTTCTTCGCTCTGGACACAAACGAAAAATTATTCCATTTACTGATAAAATACATAGTCAAAAACAAAAGTTTAATACCAGCGCTGGCTTACAGGGAAAATATTGTTTTTTAAATAAAAACATAAAATGAAATTATAACAATAATAGTAACGTATAGACAGAGGGCTGGATCCTGTATCCTGGGTTTTGCTCTGTGCCTGGCACGTGTTCCTGTTACTGGACACTGGGGACAATTTTCAATGAGCAGATTTCATGTGCAGATAGATTCCTTCACTCTGAACAGAGCTGTACAGTAAAAGCTTTAAAAAGTGTTCATTCAGTCTGTAACCCAATCTCAGCATCACAGGAGCATGTGTTGTATTAATGATCCATCCAATCATCAAACACAGACACATGTTATAAAGAAGCTGAACGGACAAGGTAAGCGACTCATGTTGTAACTGACGTCAGACGCCGGAGATTTTGGCGGAAAATTAAAGCAAATGGTAGTTTAGATCTGAACAAATTCATTTAAGCTTCAGTATTACCAAATACACTTATCAATTGTCTTATAACTAACACTATTTGTCTAAATAATCTCCAACACCCTGGAGAACAACGAGGAGAGTTTAGAGACTCTCCAAGATTATATTGATCAGTGCTTTCAGGATCTCGTGATGAAGAAGACCCAGTGTGCAGCTTCCCCGGCCAAACCTGAGACGCCGTCGTCGAAAAGACAACGCCCGGCAGATTCCCCCGGCTCAACATCGCCAGCCGGCAAAGATATTGCCGACATACTGGAGTCAATCGACAAGCGATTGTCCAGTTTCGACGCAAGGCTGTCCTTGGTGGAGATTCTTCACCGAGAATTTAAATGCTTGCGAGAATCCCTGGAGTACAGCCAGCAGCAGGTGGAAACGCTTGCTGCTGAAAATGCCACGCTAAGGGAGTCGGTGAAATGTCTCACAGATAATGTTACCCAGCTCAATAGAGAAAATAAAAAAATAAAAGAAACAGTTATTGATCTACAAGCTCGTAGCATGCGTGATAATCTGGTATTTTCTGGTATTCCAGAAGCCGCTGGAGAGGACGCGGAGACCACGGTAAAAAGCTTCATCAAAATCCACCTGAAGCTGCCGGAGGACACTGTGAAGAACATCGTCTTCGATCGGGTACATCGCCTCGGCCCCATTCGGGCTACGGCCGGGAGACCACGTCCTATCGTGGCCAAATTCGGCCACTTCAAACAAAAGCATCATGTGAAAAGCCGCGGCAGGGAATTAAAAGGAACGGACTTCAGCGTGAACGACCAGTTCCCCAAAGAGATCTTGGAACGACGCAGGGTCCTCTTCCCAATCCGACGGGGCTTCATCCAGAAGGGCTCCCGCGCTGTCATCGCTGTGGACCGGCTGTACGTGGACGGACAGCTCCACCGCGACCCCAACATCACTCCGTGGCTGTATTAACCTCACACCAGATAAGAATCAGCTACACCCTTTCCCTATCCACTCACACTAACTTGCATTAACATCTGTTTAACTTACCAGCATCAAATCGCATCTTAAAGTGTGATTTCATAGCAGAATTAACACCGTCACTCTCCGTCAGTGATTTAATTGGAATGTTTACGTTTTGTTTTGTTTTTTTTTCTTCTCGTTTTTTTCCTCCTCTCTTTTCCCCCTCTTGGTTTTATGCTGCTCACCCCTGTCCTTGGTTTCTTTCTTTATTCCTTTCACTGCCTCGATCACCTGCTTCGACACTCATCCGCAAACATCCTTTATTTCGACACATACACACCATGCGCTCAACGGCAGCACATTTTACTTCAGTCAGAAGTAAAATGTCGTTTAGGATACACACACTTAAGCCAAGCCTACTCATATTAGTAATTATGCATACACAAAGTCAGACTCAGGGAGCATCTCGCCACACATTTTTTCTCTCTCTCCTTCTCTTTATTTATGAACAAGTGACGTATTCTCTCCACCTGTCTAAGCGACGCACACAGCATACATCCCTAGTTATACACAAACATCTATGGGTACACTGAGGTTCATTACATGGAATATAAATGGAGCTGGCTCCAGAGTAAAGAGGTTAAAAATATTTAACCAACTCAAAAAACTACAGGCAGATGTTGTCCTTTTACAAGAGACCCACAGACCTCTTAGAGGTTCGAATGAACTTAAAACACCTGAGTTTCCCAATGTGTTCTCAGCTTGTTATAATTCTAGACAAAGGGGAGTAGCAATTTTAATACATAAAAATATTAATTTCACAGTACTCGATACAGTTATAGATCCAGAGGGCAGATTCTTAATCATTAAACTATCTATACTTGATAAAAAGCTATGCATTGCAAGTGTATATGGTCCAAATGTTGACGATCCCTCATTCTTTCACGGTTTTTTCAGTGCACTCTCTGAACACTTAGATGGCACACTTGTTCTTGGAGGTGACCTCAACCTTGGACTAAATGAAGACATGGATAGGCTCAATACAGCGGGAACTCAGCGTAATTGGCAGTCCATAAATATAATCAAACAGTATATGAGCGACTTTGGTCTTTGCGATGCATGGCGCTCCCTTCACCCCACCAGTAAGGAATATACTTTTTTCTCGCATGTCCATCACTCCTACTCTCGTCTGGATTATTTTTTGGTCAGCAGCTCACTGCTGAACGACATTTCAGACACTGAGATTCATCCTATAGCTGTCAGCGATCATGGTCCTGTATCTTTAACACTAATGCACAAGAATAATACTACGCCAAGAAAAAACTGGAGATTTAATATATCACTACTTAAAGATGAAGACTTTATTAAATATTTTAAAAAAGAGTGGACTTCATATTTGGACTATAATGACACTCCCGAAACATCAGCTTCTGTTCTATGGGAAGCAGGGAAAGCTGTGATGAGAGGTAAAATAATTTCTTTCTCATCACATAAAAAGAAAAAAGAAAACAAAAATATTCAGGAATTAGAAAAAAACATCAAATCACTAGAAGAAGCCTACGCGTCCCACCAAGATCAGGAAACATTGAACAAAATACGCAAAACAAAACTAGAATTAAATGAGATAATTGATAAAAAAAACAAAATTCTTAGTACAAAGACTACGCCTACAAAATTATGAACATGGTAATAAATCCGGTCAATTTCTAGCAAACCAGCTAAAAATAAATAAAGAAAAAACAACTATATGTGCTGTTCAAGATTCATCTGGGAACACAATATATGATCCGATACAAATAAACAACATTTTCAGGGATTTCTATAAAACGTTGTATTCACCACAAATAAACCATCTAAAAAAGAAATTGATCAGTTTTTGGACAACATAACTCTTCCAAAATTATTGGACACTCAAGCAATGGCACTGGATTCACCACTGACACCAGGTGAACTCCAGGAAGCCCTGATAAGTATGCCCAATAATAAGGCTCCAGGTCCAGATGGCTTTCCTGCAGAATTCTACAAAGAATTCTGGTCGATTCTAGCACCAGTTTTCTACAGAACGTTGTTGGAAATTAAAGAAAAGGGCAGACTTCCATCAAATATGAATTCTGCAAACATTAATCTCCTGCTAAAACCAGGCAAAGACCCTGTATATCCCTCAAGCTATCGTCCAATATCCCTTATAAATGTAGACCTTAAAATAATCTGCAAAGCTCTCTCAAAGAGACTGGAGAAAATAACCCCCCTCTTAATTCATCCTGACCAAACTGGTTTCATAAAAGGTAGGCACTCATCAACAAATACACGTAGATTACTTAATTTGATAGACTACTCATACAGTAAAAACCTAGAAACTACAATATTCTCTTTAGACGCAGAAAAAGCATTTGACAGAGTTAACTGGAAATTTCTATTTGCAACTTTACACAAATTTGGTTTTGGATCCTCTTTCATAAACTGGTTAAAAATATTATATAATTCCCCAACAGCTTGTGTTAGAACAAATGACCAGACATCCTCCAGCTTCTGTCTCTTGAGGGGCACCAGACAGGGATGCCCACTCTCCCCTTCACTGTTTGCAATTTTTATTGAACCACTAGCAGCAGCATTTAGACAGGCTACAACAATTAAGGGCATAAAATGCAAGAACGTGGAACATAAAATCAGTCTCTATGCGGATGATGTGTTACTCTTTCTCCAAAATTCACAAACCAATATCTCTGGGGTGATTGAATTGATAAACTCTTTTGCAAGAATATCAGATTACTCAATTAACTGGTCAAAATCTACAGTCCTACCGATTAATTGCTCCCTCCATAATTCCTCTTCTACACCACTGCAATCGGGAAATATAAAATATTTAGGTATTAATGTTTCTCCCAAGCTTGCAGATCTAACTAAATTAAACCATATCCCACTTTTAAAGAAGGTAGAAGATGATCTGGCTAGATGGAAATGTCTACCCATATCACTCATGGGAAGGGTTGCCGCTATAAAAATGATGGTCTTACCAAAAATAAATTATTTATTCTCAATGATCCCAACTAAACCGCCACAAGATTGGTTCAGATCTCTAGATTCATGTATGTCCAAATTCCTTTGGAAAAATAAACCCCCTCGTATAAGCTTAAAAACACTACAAAAGACCAAGGATAAAGGAGGACTAGAACTGCCTAACTTTCAGCACTACTTCTTAGCCAACAGGCTTCAGTTTATCTCAGGATGGCTAAAACACACCCTCTTAGATGAACCTTGGCTAGATGTAGAACAAGCACTCTGCAATAATCTAGAGATCTCAGACCTACCATTTATCAGCTCAAACATCAAAAGACATGAATGCTTTAAAAGCATCAACATCAGCTCTTCTCTGACAGCATGGTGGGAGTTTCTAAAATTGACGGCGTCTTCATTAATCCCATGCAAACGTACACCTATCTGGAACAACCCTGACATATTACAAAACAATAATATGATAAACTTTTCAGATTGGAGTGGTAAAGGAATCAAATATTTAGAACATATACTAGAAGGAACAGAATTTATTTCATTTGACGGACTAGTTACACAATATGGGATCAACAAGAAAAGATTTTTAGAATAT
The DNA here is from genome assembly GCF_965226115.1 of Aulonocara stuartgranti. Taxonomy (NCBI): domain Eukaryota; kingdom Metazoa; phylum Chordata; class Actinopteri; order Cichliformes; family Cichlidae; genus Aulonocara; species Aulonocara stuartgranti. The sequence continues at coordinate 3,204,035 of NC_138939.1, read as the reverse complement.
CAACAAATTAAATCCATAGTAAAAAAGAAATTTAAACCGGGTCAAGTTGAACTACAAACACCACCAAGTGTGGTTCAATTTCTTACTCTTAAAACCCCCAAATTACTATCCAAAATATACAGAATGCTTTCTAAAACAGATGAATCAATATCACTTCCTATTGCAAAATGGGAAGCGGATTTATCAGTTAACTTAGACCTAAACTTCTGGTCTCAGATTTGCTTAAAAACCTTTCATCTAATTAGAAATCCCAGTCTTCAATTAATTCAATACAAAATATTACATAGAGTGCACTATACAGGTCATCGGATGTTCAAGATGGGCTTTACGTCTACCAACAACTGCTCACACTGCCAAACCAATTCACCGGACAATTATATCCACGCTCTTTGGTTCTGTCCACCAGTTCAGAAGTTTTGGCGCGAGATATGTGAAGACTTATCGAAGTGTCTGAAATGTAACATTCCAACTTCCCCCTTAGTGTGTTTGTTGGGCAGCTTAGATAATGCCACTTCAGAAAAGAATATAGCCCATATGGTTTTCACTGCCCTATGCATAGCCAAGAAAACAGTCCTCATGAACTGGAAAAATAAAAATAATCTTAATTCTAACCAATATAGAAATTATCTATTAGATTACATTAGTCTTGACACAGCCTCTGCCACCACATCAGATCAATTGCTCTGGGCTCCTTTGATCAGCTCCATCACCTAGTGGGGGTGGGGGGTCATAGTTTGGTCCCGCCTTCACTGTTGTGATTGGTGTGGGGGTAGGGACAGGCTTAGGGCGTCGGGGGGTTCCCCGGAGGCATCTTCCTTGGGGGGCTCAACCCGGGGTAGCGGTCATGTCCGGTTAGGGGCTCTGTTGGCTCTCCGGTGACTGTTTCCTCGCGGCTGCGTGCAGCGGGGCTAGGGGAGGGTCTGTGCTGACGGACGTGGGTTACTGACCTGGTAGCCTGGCTGCCCCTGGGTGGGTCCGGGATGGGCGTGAGGTTCTGGGGGCGCTCCGTCTCTGGGCTGGGGCCCGGGCCGGGCCTCGGGGGCTTGGGTCCTGGTTGGTGTGTTGCCGGGGTTGTGGGCGGGTGGGTGCATGGGGGCCCAGCCCTGGAGCAGGGTGCCGCCGGTGCATCGAGCCACCTGTGGGGCTCTTCAACTGGTGGGGAAGATTGTCACATCTTGCAGGAGCTTTCCTCTCCTCAGGGGCTCTCTCTGCAGGAGGGGGAGATACAGGAGAGGTGGAGGAAGATCTCAGCCTGGGTGTTTATTGTCTTATGTAGTCTGGAAGAAGAGTGGATGGTGGGGTGGGTGCAGTTTTCTCTGTGGTGGGGTTGGGTGGACTGTCCCGGGCTCTGTGGGGCCGGGAGGCGCTGCTGTGCTGGGGCCCCGGTCTGGATGGGCCTGGGCCCCCTTTCCCTGGTGGGTCGCGGAGTATGGGGGTGCCTACTGGGGTCAGCGGGGGAGCTGGCCCCAGGGAGGGGTCACTTGCCCCTCCCCTCCTTCCCTCCCCATCTCCAGCTGCCTCCCTCTTCCCACTCCACCACAACCACCCACACATGCAGGACCTTGGAGTAGGGGTATGTCACCAGGGTGCAGAGGAGGCTACCCCCCCCCCCCCCCCCCCGGTCCCCTTCTGGCTGCCTCTGCCTCAATTTTATCCCACAACTTAGACATTCACATTACTCACACTCGCATTACACATACATATAGGATCTTGGGGGTGGGCACGATACACGGAATCCAAAGTACCATCAGGGTGTATACCCCACCCCTGACGTCGTTGCCCACCTCTCAATGTTAAATACACGTAGACATTGAGGGCTAGCAGGAGGGACTATGCGCTTACCTGCTGCTCCTTGGCAGGTAGCTCCATGCCCTCCTGGGTTTTAAATGCACCTTAGAACACACATGCATCAACACTACAATGAGCGGGTGGAGGGAGGTTTGGAGTCTTCTCTCACCCCCATTCTCTGCGACCTGCTGGAGCGGGGGGGCTAGGAGGAGGAGTTGGCCGTCCGACTGCGGTCTGGAGTGTGGGGCCTCCCTGCTGCTGTGGAGTCGGGGCGGTCTGCTTCTCCCCACCGCAGGGAAAAGGGTAACACCACCTGGGTCTGGGTGCAGTTCCCCCCTCCAGGGGCAAGGGCACCTAGACCCGGTTCGTAGAGTACGCTTGGGGAGTGTGATCGTGTGTACAGCGTCTCTTTATGTCTGTCTCCACGTTGGTTGAGTGTGGAGTAAGAGCATATGAGAGCATGAGGGTGGGAATGGATGTTTGTATCTGTGTGTGCCTGTATGTCTGTGTCTATATGTCAGGTTGGGTGTCAGGCGCCACCTCTCTGGGGACATCTTAGGCCCTCCAAGGTATGGAGGCCTATCTCCCCCTACCACCACTTCCCCTGCCAGTGGCGGACTCCCTCAGACATCGGTGTGTTGGTGGTTCTTTGTGTCCGGGGATGGGCGTCCAGGTACACACCGGCTCACTCCTTGGCGGCCGCTTATCGGGGCCTGGAGCCTGGGGCTCGCTCGGGCCACTTCGGAGGTGGGTTGCCCCCGGCCTCTCGGCCTGGGGCTCGGTCACTCAGGCACAGCTGGGGGCCGGCGGAGCTCACGGGCGCATCACTGCAACCCCCCCTGGCTTCTGCTCCGCGGCTGCTGAGTGAGCCCTCATCTGGGACTCTCCTCAGCTCTTTCTGGGACAGTGGCGCGGCTGCCCCTCTGTGGGTCTTCCTTGGTCTCTTGTGTTCTGGGGGCCTCTGGATGTCTGGAGTTTTGATCTCCTCCATACCTGCTTCATGCCCTGGAGGACGGGGCTGTGGCCCCCCCACACCCTCTAGCAGATCATTACATGAAGGAACCTTTAAAAAAAAACAAAAAAAACAAGCGCGTCCATGCTCACAGGTGTACACACGGGTGATCACACCCACAAACTACACTCTTTTTGGCTCCTACCTCAAAGCACACTGTGTTCTGTTGATCTTATGTGCTGCACAATAATGTTTAACATTTAGTATTTACTGTCATATTCCCATATATCATTGTGATGTTGTTTATTCTATTACTCTTGTTCTCTTCTGCTTGTTTTCTTTTTTCTTTCTCAGCAGGTGACCCAGGTGATTGATATATGCATTTTTTTCTTCTTTTTTTTCCTGCTCATTCTGTTGGTTTTTGTCTTTTGCCCTTCTCCCCCGTCCCTCTTCTCAGCTGTTTCTCTTTCCCTCTTTCTTTCTCCCCTTCTTTCCCCCAGTCAAGTCTGTCCCGTATTCAGTAAGTGAAAATAAAATGAACAATAAAAGGTGAATCAAATGGACCATTACGGCAAAGCTGGGATGGTCAATTTGGTAAAGTAAATCCGTTGGGCATCTTTATTTGCCTTTAGACAATAATTCTGATGGCAAAAGAGCCAAACGGGACAGGCAAAAAAAAAAAAAAAAAAAAAAGAAGCTGAACATTCAGATGTCTCTGAAATCTGAGCAAATCAGGTGGCTGCATCCCAATTTTTTTCTTTAAAGTGAAAATTTTAATGCTAAAATGTATGTAAGAGACTAGATTTGAAAGAAAACATCTTCTATCCATCCATCCATCCATCCATCCATCTTCTTCCGCTTATCCAGGGCCGGGTTGTGGGGGCAGCAGCCTAAGCAGAGAAGCCCAGACCTCCCTCTCCCCAGCCACCTCCTCCAGCTTATCCGGGGGAACACCAAGGCGTTCCCAGGCCAGCTGAGAGATATAATCTCTCCAGCGTGTCCTGGGTCTGCCCCGGGGCCTCCTCCTTGTGGGACATGCCTGGAACACCTCACCCAGGAGGCGCCCAGGAGGCATCCTTGTCAGATGCCCGAACCACCTCAGCTGGCTCCTTTCGATGTGGAGGAGCAGCTGCTCTACTCTGAGCCCCTCCCGGATGGCTAAGCTCCTCACCCTATCTCTAAGGGAGAGGCCAGCCACCCTTCGGAGGAAGCTCATTTCCACCGCTTGTATCCACAATCTCGTTCTTTCAGTCACTACCCACAGCTCATGACCATAGGTGAGGGTAGGGACGTAGATCGACCGGTAAATTGAGAGCTTTGTTTTTACGCTTGGCTGTCTCTTCACCACGACGGACCGGTACAGCGTCCACATCACTGCAGCCGCAGCACCGGCCCATCTGTTGATCTCTGGCTCCCTTCTCCCGTCACTCGTGAACAAGACCCTGAGATACTTAAACTCCTCCACTTGGGGCAGGAATTCATCTCTGACCCGGAGTGGGCACTCCACCCTTTTTCGGTTGAGGACAAGAAAACATCTTCAAGTTCCTGCTCTCTTTTCTTATGTGGCTAAAATGCAACCTAATTCAGACTTTACAGCTAAGACGTCAGCTGGTGACCTGGTGGCTGGTAAATGCATCAAAGGATGGTGTTGTTTAAGAGCCACTGATGGCTCACATTTATGTACCTTGTAAAAGTAGCCTTAATAAGATGTTGTTGTCAATAAGGACCACCATCGCTGTGAAATGCTCCCAGTTTTAATTCAGGATTATTTAAGTGTCACTGATCTAATATATCACTCAGGCAATCTTCCTCATAGATACATGCAGAACAAGTTGGTTTAAAGGAGAGACAGTCACTTACTTTATGTCTGATAGAGGTTCATTACTGAAGTTTAAAGGCACTCCTTTGGACCTATTACTCTTCATAGATAAACACTTGTACTGCTTACTGGAGACTCTGGTGGAGCCTCATCTTCCCCCAGATCACTCATCTCCAGTCAGTCTGAGAGGAAAACCAGCAAAGGTTCATTTTACAGAGACAGAAATGAAAAACACCAGAAAACCACGAGAAAAGTCGTGCATATTAATCTTTCATTGGTTTTATTTAATATTCACGTGTCCTAATTTGTCGTTGGAGAAATTGCAAATTTTTTCTTTTAGCTGAACGTTTAGTGGGTGGTGACGTCACTGCTGTTCGTAAAGGCCCTGCAGTATCAAAGATGAAATAAGGAAACTATATACCGTATATATATATATATATATATATTTCATGTCACTTTATTATTTCTCAGATTATTCTATTATTCTATTCTAACACGGCATAAATAAATACACAATAACACTCACCTCGTTGTCCTTCTGTTGTGTAGACTGTAAAATAGAGTCTGAGCTCATAAACCCTTCACTTTCACTTTCAACCTAACATTACCCCGCCCCGAGACAACGTCACAGATGTGTGACATCAGCTTCTTACAGAGAGATGAGCGCCTGTATTCGACTGAATACTACAAAAATGAATCTAAATAAATAAGCGTGAAAGGATGATACTTGGCATCACACACAGACCTCAGACCTCCGTGATTCTACACACATAACCACAGCTGCTGATGCTGGATATAAAGTGTCACGGTGGTTAGCTGTGGTTTGCAGTAATGACCAACAGAATGTGAAGAATACGTGGAAATATGAGGATGAGCTGTTGCTGATGTGACAGGAAGCCAAGAAATGGGGAAACGTTTGTAACTCAGTCCAACAAACTCATTTATGAAGTGAAATATGCTGCAGCTGCTGTTTGCTGTAATAGTAGAGTAAAGTAAAGCTTTTGTGGATCTGAACATCGCCTACAATTCCAGGTGCTGCCATTTGGCCTGTCACTTGGACCAAGACTCAGGTGGTCTCATCAGGTGTAGGCTCCTCCCCCTTTACATCCTTCTGTTTTGAAAACAGTTACAAGCTGCTGTGGAATGTCAAAGCTAAAAATAAAAATTAAAAAACACTGGATACTGGCATATAAACTATATTAAATAAATTTCAAACAGAAAGAAGCACAAACGAGTGCAAACTACGCAGAGAACAGTATCTGTGCTCACTTTGCTGTTCTTTGTTTCTGTTGAACATCTGTCGATGGATTAGGCCTTCCACGGCTGGATGATCTCAGCCCAGTGAGTGTTGATCTAAAGATCACTCCCCCAGGAGCCACTTAATTAAAAAAAATATGTAATCAGTGAGTGAGAAGAGTCAGCTGATCCAGATTCGTCCCATTCATTCTGGAATTCTTCTGACTTTTCAGTCTATGTCTGAACCCTAACTTTATTACAGGCGTGTATGTATTTATAACCTGTTTATTATCACTGTAATCCATTGCACTGTGCATGTCTTTTATTGGTGTTTAATTCAAAAATGCTGTATTGTTTTTGTGTAACTGGGTGAAGCTTCTTTTGACGGCTTCCTTATTCACAAAGGGTCACCACAGTGTGCAGTTCCATATGTTTAAGCTGGATGACGCTGAGTTTGGGATCTTTCACTTTATAGGTGAACGTGTGAATCACTACAAATGACAAAGTTTAATCTTGTTTCTCTGTTTTTTAAAATTTTTATTATTCTGAGGATGCTGCTTTCTGATACCTTCTACAACATGTCTCAGTGCTCCAAAAGCAGCAAAATCTAAATAAATACAAAAATGTGAAAAAGTGGAGTTTGTGTTTGTTCCAGCAGGTGGCAGTGTTTCTGCACATTTCAGTGGTTGACAGCTTGCAGCGTGATTGCATAAGAAAAGTGATGAAACTGGTTGAAACACACACACACACACACACACACACACACACACACACACACACACACACACACACACACACACAAGGACTTTGGTTATTTTAACTCGACTGTCAGTCAGTCAGTCACAGCAAGCAGTGACCCATGAAGGGACACTCACCTGGGTCTGAAAAACGTCCCCAGTGAAACTTGTTTCCAGACAACCTCTGCTCACATCTGTCCAGTCAGTGAAAACATCATTTGATCATATCATGGAGTGACTAGTTAGGAGGAGGACAGATGAGGAAATAAATAAGAATGAGAAATACTGTAAGTAGGAAGGGAAGCAAAAGACCAGAGTAAGGAAGGAATGAAGAGGTATGAAGGATGCAGTGAAGAGTATGAGGAGGTAAGGGAAGAAAATAATCAGAAAGGGGAAAGACGTATAAGAAATGGAAGGAAAGTAATGAGGACGAGGAGTTATTATGGTCTATAAATAGTTGTGCTTTTTACCCTCCCCTGTTTCCTCTTCTCTCTCTCACTTAACTAACCTTTGACCTCTGAAACTAAAAAAGACAAACTGGCCCTGACAAATTGGCCTGTTGTGGTTTTGGCTCTGCGGTGCTGGTTACTAGCTCTGACTCCATCAGCACAGCTGTTTCTCATTGGCTGCTTCTTGCTGAATTTCTCTGAGCTCCTTCCAGCTACACTGCAACACACAGTCACACTGGGAATACACCAGTTCAGCCGCAGACCGGTGTACTGGTAATGCAGCACTCCCAGAGGATCAGGTTTCTCTGTCTCTTTGGGATATGCTTGTTTGTCTGTTCTGGTTCCCATTCTCTTTGTTTTCTGTGCTAAAATCAGCCAGGTGTGTTCAGGTGTGTTTCTGTCCAGTGTGGTGCACTGACAGAGGAGAGCTAACTGAGCTGCTCAGCTCACTGAACCTTCTACATCCAACATTTGGCTCCATTTTTTAGGAGGCAACAGTTAGATGTGAGAGAAATTTTTGTCTTTTATTAGTCAGTTACTCATTATTGATTTTGGGTAACCGAGCCTGTGGAGTGCACTCAGGGACAGGATGCAGCTTGCTACATAGAGAGAGCTGAGTGTAAAAGCAAAGCTCTCAATTTACCAGTCGATCTACGTCCCTACCCTCACCTATGGCCACGAGCTGTGGGTAGTGACCGAAAGAACGATATTGTGGATACAAGGAAATGAGCTTCCTCCGAAGGGTGGCTGGCCTCTCACTTAGAGATAGGGTGAGGAGTTCAGCCATCCGGGAGGGGCTCAGAGTAGAGCCGCTGCTCCTCCACATCGAAAGGAGCCAGCTGAGGTGGTTTGGACATCTGACAAGGATGCCTCCTGGGTGCCTCCTGGGTGAGGTGTTCCAGGCATGTCCCACAAGGAGGAGGCCCCGGGGCAGACCCAGGACACGCTGGAGGGGTTATATCTCCCGGATAAGCTAGAGGAGGGAGGTCTGGGCTTCTCTGCTTAGGCTTCTGCCTCCGCGACCCAGCCCCGGATAAAGCGGAAGAAGATGGATGGATGGATGGAGAAACTAATCTAAAGGTTCACAGGAGAGTGTACGAAAGAGGCAGGAGAGGAGGATGAAGAAGGAAAAGAGCTGAGGAGAGTACGTTGTGTATAAACGTGATCCTCGAAATCTGTAGATGACTATCTTAAGATCTAAGTAAGACACGGACTTCGGGATGAGCCCGAAGCAGATCTGAGATGATGAAATTTACATTACTCATAACTTTGTGGTATTCTCTGAGTTTAAGCAATCAGCCTCAAAGCTCCACGTTGCAGTTTTTCACGGCCACTTTGAGGCATCTACTTTTTCTTCTTCCTCCAAAACAAGCCGTGAAAAAAGTTTAACAGTGTTCATTCCTGAACACCAAGAACGAGGCTGGTGTTGTGTTTAAAAAAAGGCACATTAAGAAAATGAAGTTAAATGGCCTCCTTGCAGGAGCCACTTTCATAATTGCGCTCCGCGATATGTACGTTGTGCGCTGCCGACTACTAACTGACCCCCCTGAGGTGCAACAATGACAGTGATCCACATACTGTTTTTATATCATCTCACCTCTGATCTGCGTTTCTGCTCTGTGATTGAAAACAATATCAGGCCTTCCCATGTGGAGTTTGCATGTTCTCCCCGTGTTTGCGTGGGTTCTCTCCGGGTACTCTGGCTTCCTCCCACCGTCCAAACACATGCAGCGAGTGGGGTTACGTTAATACATGATTCTAACTTGTCCACAGGTGTGATAGGAGTGTGACTGGTTGTCAGTGTTGGGGAGTAATGGAATACATGTTACGCGTTACGTATTTAAAATACAAAACATGAGTAACTGTATTCTGTTACAGTTACCATTTAAAAAGGTGATATTCAGAATACAGTTACTTTGTTGAAATAAATGGATTACACGGTGGTATTTTCCTGTTTCATATGTTAGGCTATTCCTCGCCAGTGGAAACAAAACAAAACACACATTAAAAGCCTCTAATGCCTGTGTCTCAGTCTCGTAGCCCATGCCACCTCTACTTGCAGCCGCATAATGACGTGAAGAAATATTTTTTTAAATTATTCACAAAAATAATTTGAAGGCAACAGGCAGAGTGTTACAGGCATAGCCCTAAAGAATGTAGCCTCATGGGCAGTGTAGCCCAGTTGTAAGTAAGCTGTTAAGACTTGACTGTACACTTTTTTCGTGTTTTCCTCTGAAACAATACGTTTGGTTGGAGCAGCCTTTCAACGCCTCTCTCTGTCTCTCGTTAGCAAAGTTGACCCAGACAACAAAGCAAAGCTAGTTTTCGGTTATGAGCCCGACACGAACCCGACGTATTAGCCAGAGGTCCCTTTACTACGGTTTGGAGCCGCGGACCTGTTTTATATACGTGTGGAATAGTTTTCTATACGAGATCACTGCAAAAAGTGCAGCCTTACCTAATGTCCACCTACTGTTACTCATTTATATTAAGATTTAAACATCTAGTTGGTGTTGGTGTGGAGAGTAACCTTCAGTAAAAGTAATAAATCACACAGCAATAGTACATTCATGTAGCTGTAAAAAGCATGACAATATATTAAGTAATCCAAAGTATTCAAAATACGTTACTTTCATTGAGTAACGTAACGGAATACGTTACAAAATACATTTTGGGGCATGTAATCTGTAATCTGTAGTGGGATACATTTTAAAAGTAACCTTCCCAGCACTGCTGGTTGTCTGTCTCTGTGTGTTAGAGACAGACTGGCGACCTGTCCAGGGTGTCCCCCGCCTCTCACCCTATTACAGGCTCCACCCCCTCCCGTGACCCTGACAAGGACAAGTGGAGGAGAAGGAGATATGTATCGTGTGTTAGCTCCAGAAACGTTTTCTTTCAGTCTTGGTTATTTTTTCTCATCTCCCTTTTAGTTCGTGCTCTTTTTTTTCTTCTTCTTCTTTTTAAAATATTGCGGGTAAAATTGTTTATTCTGTCAGAATCAGCCTGAGAAACGAAAATCTGCTAAAAAAGTGCTGATTTGCATGTTTATGCAAAACAATGACTAATTACTAAACATTGTGGAACACCGTAAACTGTATTTTTATAGAGCTTCTACGTTTCGAGGTTGTTATAGCAGATGGAGTAATAGACGTAATTATACTGAAAAGTTTTTCTAATATTTTGCCCACTCCATTAACATAGAATAATGGGAGTTTATAACAAACGCAACTATTGTGTTTGGATTACACAACTGTACAGGTGTTCCTAATAAAGTGATCAGCGAGTGTAAATTCAGTGTTTGTGCAGTGATTTTCGGCCGGTGGGCACTGAAACGCTTCCTTGTGTATTGAAACTTTAATCTGTTGGTGCCGTCCGTGTTTGCTCAGCACGTCGGATTTGCTCACGGCATCACTGTTGTTTTTGGCAGCAGATTATCAGCTGCTGAACACTGAAGTGTCCTTAAACGCCCCACACATGGAATTTCATAACAGCTCCTGCTTGCCAAATCAACACAGAAGCATCAGAAAGTGACATAAACACAAACACACACTAAGCACAAAAAAGGAAAACCGACATGAACCCAACTGTAAATATTTCCATGCTGAATGTGGGGTTTTCAATATGAGAAGGGTCTTTGTTCAAAGTTTGAACACCACAGTTATTTATGTATGTTTTCAGTGCAGTTTGTCAATCAGCAAGAAAACTTCATGTTTAGGTGGAAAAAGGCGAGTCCATCGAAGTCTGGTCAGGACGCAGATCACTTTTTATTTTAAATAACTTCACAGCAGGGCAGTGGCATTGGTGGACGAACGCACCCACCAAATACTTTTCTTATCATTAGTTTTATAAAACACTCCAGTCAACATTTTGACACTGATAATGCAGTAAAGGTTACCATGATTACTGACGAAGTTACTGCTTTGGGATTTTCCTGAAAGGCTTTTACAGCGTGACACATGACAGGAGCGGAAACTATCCAGCTGTGCATGAAGGACTGAAATGCTCCAAGTGGCCTGCAGGGGGCAACATCTATCCACCGTGTGCTTCGAGTCAGACACGAAACCATCACGTTTCAGCTGATACTGTGGGCTTTCCACTGTACCACTTTATCATTTAACATAATTACATTTAAATGCACTTCTTGTAAAAGTGCATTGAAAGCTTCATTCTGAAACGTTTTGGCTGTAACAGCAAGCGTTTGTTCTGCCATGTTTCCCATTTGAGGAGTAATATGAGAAGGAGCACCTCCTGGCTGTAGGAGATGGAAAGCTCCTGCCAGCCGTCTATAGTGATCCTCTAGTTGTTCACCCATCAAGAACCTAGTGTTGGTAAATGGTGCAACTCCTTAGATCATCATCATCATGTGTAATTTAGCTTTGTGTAATACTGAACGCTCTGAGGTAGTTGTTACTTAATTATGTTCAGGCAGGCTCTGAAATCTAACTCAGACACTGACCTCAGCACTAGCCCACATCAGCTGAGGGCTCCATGCAAACACTCCAAACGTAGACCCAACATATGGCACGCTATTAGAGCTGCTTTAGCCAGCCTATAGCTTTTACAGCTCTGCAAGCAACTCTTCAACCTACCGCCACTCCAACTCCTCCTTTCACGCTCTGTCATGTCAGCTGTCACCTCTTCTCAGCAGAGCCACACCATAAAATATAAATGAGTACAGATCGAAATGACATCCCAGTGGTCCTGACTGACGAGGCAACTCGAGCGCCAACATACAGAGTTATGCTCCAATATGGTGCTTTATTGAAATGACTGATTTTCTCAACTGACAGTGCTGTTGTGCATCTCTGCCTGCTCTTTCAGCCCTTACACACACCTGTTACCGCTGTTGGCTCCTGCCTAATATATCCATGTGTATCATATCAGCAAAGCACGAAGAGCTCAGAGCCTAGATGCCAGATTTTTACTGTATTCTGCTGCTGTGACAAATCAGCCATTCCACTCACAAGTTTCTGACTGAATTTGAAAGTTCCTGCAATGACTGCAGAGCTTGAGCGGAGTCTGCTGATGGTTCCATTGAGGTTCGAGCTCTCATTTAGGAACTATCTTTTGGGAGAATGCTCTGCATCGCTCCAGAAGGGTTTCACAGACATCATATAGTTACAAAACATGCTGGACTGAGCAGGCTTGAAACATGCTTTGGCTGTGTTAAACGAGTGTTTGGATTGGTGCGCCAGGACGGCTCAGAGCGATGGGGTCACAGATCCCAGTGTTGAGAAAACTGATGCAAGAATCGAGATGCATGATAGATACAGAGCGGTCTCTGGTCAGCTTCTCTTTGCCTCGTCCTCTTGCAATCAGCTTCATTAACCTCCAGCATCCATTAGCCTGAGCCAGCAGTTTCAGCCAAATCACCCCACGAGCAAGAAACGACACATCAGCTCGCCAGCTGTTTCACAACTTCTGCATCAGCCTGGTTTCTAGAGAGAAGTTAAAAATACACACAGAATGATCAGATAAACGGACCAAGCACAGTCCAGCGTCATCTTATGCAAGCTGTGCTGAGCAGTGGGGAGGACAGGAGGAGTGATGGACAGCCTGCAAGCTCTGGAAGGACCCCCTCATAACGCACCCCCATCCACCCACAGAGGCCCTGAGTGCTGAGGGGGACATTCAGTCCAAAATACCATCGTAAGCCTGTGAGCCATGTGGAAATGCATCCGTCCATTCACATGTTATTTTCTTAACCACTGTCCAATTCAGGCTCACGAGTTTGCTGGAGTCTATCGCAGCTGTAGAGCACTCAGGGTTAACAAACAGAGACAGGTAAACATTTGAGCTTACATTCACACCTGGAGTACCTGACAGGAACCAGGTGGCCAGTGGCTTTGAACCCAGAGGAGGGAACATGCTAACCACCTCACTTGGTCCTGGACCTCTGATCCAGAGTTTGGGTTTGCACCAAACATCTGACTTATGATTAATAATTATTCTCTGATTTGATTATAATCTCAGTCTTTGAATCGTTGATTTAGAGCAGCAGTCCCCAACCTTTTTTACGCCACGGACCGGTTTAATGTCAGACAATATTTTCACGGACCAGCCTTTAAGGTGTCAAGACAAAAACGGTGGTATTTTTAAAATATAATAATAAACATGAATTCACTGTGTAATTGTGTAACTTTATTAGCAGCGTTTCAATAGTCCGTTGTTCTTATAACATAATAGAAGCCGTTCCAGTTCTCTAAATACTAAGGACAGGAGCCCCAATGCCTCCTTTATTACCTCCTTTAGCAAAGGATACACCGGAGCATCCTTTATGAAAGGAGAGGAGAAAATGCCGTCCGATAATTCAAAGTGGCACACATCATGTAAATGTTAATTATAAGTGCTTTTTCCATCATAACTGCAGAAATAAAAACTATGTCTTGTTGAGTTGCTGCCCATGAAGAACACAGTTCTATATACACTCGAGATTCTTTTCTAGATGAACTGATCAGTTCTGTAAAATAAGTAAATCAAGAATATCATAAATGTATTTTTAATTCATGTCAGTTGGATAAGTGATGGTTGGAGGGAATTTTGCGCACGGAGGATCCACTGATCACAGTAGGTATAAATATATAAAATCCTATTTAATTTTAGGACAATAACATGTATTTCATACTTTTGACTATCGAACAGATTTACTAACCTCAGGAAATCATTGTGATGTCATAGTGTACCTCAGGAGGGAGCGTGAGGGAGAGCAGGGCAGGCCTGCTAGCCAAAATAATCCAGCTCAGGTTTCACACAAGTGTTTCTCTCTGAAAACAATTCAGATAAATGAGAGGAGGATGAAGCAAAATCAATCTGCTTTTAATATAAGAAGCAACTCTGCTGATAGAAATCAGGCCTCAGGTGCAGCGCAGGATTTAATCAGAGGATTGCAAACTGTTCCACCCTATAAACCTGAGATCTGTGTGGTGAGCTGACCCGTACAAAGCATTATTCACCATCAGATCCCGAGTCCTCCACGTGTTAGAGAAAACACTGTCACTGTGCCACGTGTGCAAATTTTAAATAGCACGTTGCAACATTCAGGCATTAAACTAACAGACTAACACGGATTCATTCATAGCTGCATTTCTGGGTACAGATATTCTACATTAATCCTTACAGATTCAGCAGAGGAAAGCCTGTCGCTGTGCGCACTGCTGAGAAAAAGAAGTGAATTTCTGCTCTGTATTCTCTTTTTTGAGAAGCAACCTGCGGGATTCACCTCTGAGCACTCAGCGAGAGGACTGAGTGCAGAGTCTCAGGACAGTTTCGATAACATTGTTGTCGTTCTGATAATATCTCCCTCTTCTAAAAGTACGCACTCCTAGTAGCAAATACCACAACAGGCAAAACAGGATTTTTTTTCATCGTCAGTTTGTGCAATTCGCAGTAAATTGTGAGCCACAGGCTTTTTAATTCACATTTGTGTGACTCGCTCTCCTGAAAGGGAAACTCTAACAAGTATATTTGCCACAAGGCCATCTGCACAAATACTCCTGCTCACAGCTTTCAGTCACAAACTGACACTGAGCCTCTCCGCTAAGTCAAAGAAGGCTTTTGGTAGACCCGGCCCTAAACCTCCCTTCTTCCTTAAATTTCCAACCTTTGGAACGAGGCGATGTTTTTCTCTGACTGTTCTCGTTTACATGACCTGTTTAAAACAACAGAGTTAGAACAGACTGTGGTGAAGTAAGATGTGGTGAAGAACTAAAAGAAATTACAGATAATTTTGCTTTAACACAAATGATCAGTAATCCCACTACAATAACAAATTGCTCTGGAACTCTAATAGACCTGGTGTTTTCTAACAAACTGGACAGAATGATAACAACATAGAACTTTTTGACTAGCTTGTCTGACCACAATGCAATATTCTTCTCTAGAAAGCTGACTAAAAAGCGACTGAGATGTGTCAGTAAAAGCATGAATATAAAAAAAACCATTTATTCCAAATAGTCAAGAACAACATTTAATGGCAGCTCTAAATAATTTTGATTGGACTAGCATACTATCCTATGATGACACTAATAAATGTTGTGATCTATTATACTCTGCTATTAAAGGGGTCTTGCCACAGTTTCAGAAAGACAGACACTAAAGAAACGAGTTTATTCCTTGCTTTGGATTAATATGGAGTCTAAACAGCTTATGAGACTCAGAGACCAGTTACTTAAAAAATCGTTACAATCTGGATAAATGCTGATCGATTACATTTTATATCTCCAAGGAATAAAGTCACGCAAACTTTGAGAAATTTTTTCATGACTGTAATTAATAGTGCCAAAGGAAACTGTAAGCTAATTTGGGAAAATATTAACAAACTCCTTGGTAACAGTAAGCATAATGCTGATAAAGACCTTGAACTTAAATTTGCCAATGAACTGGTATCAGAGCCTCTCAGCCTCGCTACTAAATTAAATGATTTTTTCCAAAGTACCATTAATGAAATTGCACAAATGTGTTCTAATTCTTGTGACCCTCAACAAAATATTGGGAATGCCGACACCAAAGAGGATGTTTCTTCTCAAGATTTAAAGTTCAATATTCAGAAAATTACAGAAAATGAGGTAGAAAATATAATCTCTAAATTAAGAAGTTCTAAAGCAAGGGATGAGTTTGGATTTGATACCAATTTCTTGAAGTATTATAAATCTTGTCTTTTGGTGCCTGTGACCCATCTTATTAATTTATCAATCACGCAGGCAGTCGTTCCTCTGAGTTGGAAGGTGGCAAAAGTTACACCAATTTATAAATCGGGTGATAAATCAGACCCTGCTAACTATCAACCTATTAGCATACTCCCTATCTTTTCAAAGATAGCAGAAAAGTGGGTTGCTAATTCTATCATTGAACATCTTAATCACTCCAATCCGGGTTTGCACCCTATGCAATTCAGATTTCTCACTCTTCATTCAACTGAAACGGCTGTCTGTGTTTCTGTTGAGAGAGTGAAATCTTACTTAGACAAGCGCAGTTATGTTGCGGCTGTTTTTCTTGATTTCAAGCGTGTGTTTGACACTGAATCATCTTAAGCTCTTGTCTAGACTGTCGACATTTAACTTTAGTAATCACACCGTTAAATGGATACAGTCTTATCTATCAGATAGAAAACAATGCGTGCAAATAAAGAATAGTAAGTCACCCTATCTTTACTGTGCGCAAGGTGTCCCTCAAGGTTCAATTCTAGGCCCCCTGTTATTTTCACTTTATGTAAATGCCTTGCCCAATGTGTGCAAAAATGTGGACACGATTATGCATGCTGATGATACGGTAATTTTTGCGCAAGCCAAAACTGCTGCTGATGCAGCCCATCGGCTTTCATTGGCATTACATGATTTACAAACATGGCAGAATGACTCATGCCTGTGCCTTAATGTTAAAAAGACCGTATCAATGTTTTTTAGTAAACCTAAATCAACCGTGGCTGCAGTAAAAGTTTGCTTGGGTGCACAAGAACTAATTAATGTTGAGGAATTTAAGTGTTTGGGAGTGCTACTAGACTTTTAAATTATCCTTTAAAAACACGTTAAAAAAGTAGTGAAAACTGTGAATGTTAACATACAGAACTTTAGACATATCTGCACATTATTAACAGACAGCAGCGATTACATTCCTGCACTCTATGATACTGGCTCATATTGAATACTACACGAGTTTTGCTGCTATTGGGCCAATCGAAGTGTGCTACAAAAGAGCATTGAAAGTATTAGATAAAAAACCTTTTTCACATCACCATTGTCAAATTTTCGATAAATACAAATTTCTAAATTTTACTAATTTCAAATTACTTAAATCTGCCTGTCTAATATACAAAGTTATACATGGTCTGGCGCCTCCACCAGTCAGTGATTTTATTAAACAAAAGTCCAGCAGTGTTGCCGGGTGTCGACTGACTCGAGCCACCGTTAGAGGTGATTGTGAACTGGCATTCAGACGGACCACCTTTTCACAGAATGCTCTGTCATATCAGGGAGTGAGCTTCTGGAAAAGTCTTCCACTGTCAGTGAGGGAAGTACAAGTCTCCTCATCTTTAAGAGTCACTTAAAAGGGCGGCTGAGGGACACACAAACATGTGATCATGTTTAATAATCATGCGTTATATTGGACGTGAAAAAGAGTTAGTGTATTACAAAAAGGGAAACAACTATTAGTGTAATGGGTCAGTGCAATATCAGGACTGTCATGGTCCGGGTGAGTAAGGGGTTTTTCCACTCCGCTGGGCTCCACCTTCAGGCAGAGACTCCAATCAGCTTCCACACCTGGTTCCAATCAAGTCACCAGCATATAAGACCAGCATTCACAACAGACCTCTGCCAGATTTTCTGCTAACTCACGTTAGTGCTAGGCCGCCAAGCCCTTGCGAGAGCCGTTAACTACTGCTTTTCTCCTCACTGTGTTTTCTTTGTCATAGGACCCACCTGACAGTCGCACTTCCCAAGCCAAACTACTCACATCTCTGCCTGAACGCTGGTTCTGTCATCTGGTTGCTTCCTTTCCATCATTGGACTACACCTGCCTGCCTCCCTGCCAAGTCCCTCACTCCAAGTATATTCTGGATCCTCTCTGGACGCTCCTCACCCGGAACCCCTTGGCCACCCCCTCCTTGCATGACACTTTAACCTGCAACGCGTAAGCCCTAACTACCATAGTCTAATCCTTCAGCTGTGATTCACTAGACTGCCACTGACTACTTGTCTCCTCTCATTATAGTGACTGCGTGCCTCCATCCAAGCCGCTGCCCCTTTTTCCATTCCCAGGATCCATCCATGAAATCTAGCACCTAGTCATAGCACTCAGAGTTTCATGTTCATAGTTTGGCCTCACAGTTCTCCGTTCATAGCATTCATAGTTTCCTGCTTTGTAAGGTAACTAGGCACTGTAAATAAAGCACTGTGTTCACGCCCATTTTGCCTCCCTCTGTGTCTGCATTTGAGTCCACACCCACAGCCTGGCCCTCTCGGCCCTAACAAGGACAGTCAGCGCATGTGCAATACTGTGCGTTATAATTGATGTGTTTCCGTTATTGTCATCTATATTGTCCTCTGTGTCCACTCTTCTTGTCATTGTTTGTTCTAGTATAATGTGATCACTGTTTTTGTCACATGACCTGTAAATAGTGTCTCTGTATGTTTTTACTAACTTGTGTTTAACACCAACCTGCCAGAGGGTCTGCAGATGGAAATTAGTCCAAGGCTATAATCTGGCATATTTACATTTCTTAAAATGTTAATTAATATGCATTGCCCCTCTTTCTAAATAAAATAAAATAAAGATGCACACTTTGTAGTCTTCTGCACATTGTAGTGTTAACACAGCAGACATGCCGGTGTTCATTGCTAAGCACAGACTAGTGCAAAGCTGTTCCAGGTCTGTAGAACACCGACCTTCTCTTTTCCTAACTCCTTCTCAATTCTCCTACCCACCTTTCCTTGACCTCGGTGACGTTTTCATCAAGGCCAGAGAGATTAGGAAAAAGAGACAGCAAGGTGAGACGACACTACAGAGTGCACGAGGAGAGTGCGTTCCAAAAATCCGTCCCGTGTTCTCCTATTTACTTCCTGGCCCCATTTCTGTGTGTATTTCTTAACTTTGTTTCCAATAAAGCAATAAAGCCGTTTGCATCTGCAACCTGCGTCCCTCACGACGACCTGTGACAGTTTCCAGTTTGTTTACAGGCTGAATCTGGAAGTTTTGGCTGTGCACACTTTGATAGCTTTGAGCTTTTTCAACTTGTAATTTATAGCCGTGGCCACTTAACTAACCATTACATTTATTTGATTACTATTCAACCAAATGCTTACAGTTCTGGTATAATTCCAGCCTGGCCGCTCAGCACGATCTCTGGGTGAGGCTCCAGTACTTCACAACACAGCTTAGACTCTTAAGCCCTTGGTAGCTAATTTCTAAGCTTCTTCAATTAAATTCAAATCAATTCGTACAGTGCCAGTTCAGTGCTTTGCACTGTAAGGGGAAGACACCATGTACAGTGATAAAGAGAAAACCAAAACCATCAATTGAGCCCCATTCAGCAAGCACTTGGCAACAGTGGGAAGAAAA